>NC_139345.1:227409729-228074729 GCF_055883805.1 Amblyomma maculatum | reverse complement strand
TTATATTAAAAAATAAATTATTTTATATAATTGATTTTACAATTGATTACAGAATTAAATAAATTAAGGTAATTGAATGTCTGGCCACAATGAGATTACGAAAGTCTGATAACACTGTTATTATTATTAACAGTAATTTAAGAAGCACAAGTGTGATTTACATACAAAGACGCAATTACAAACAGATTTAAATATGCTTATGATCCAAACGGCAAAGTAATAAAATTATAAGTGGAAGAGTGTAGTTCACGTTTCTGCCTGCAGGTAACAGTTCAATTTCGTGCGCATTTTGTTTGATTTAGCGCTGTGTATGGAGCGTATGCATCATCTTTACGGTTCATAACCTTACTGGAGGGAAGGAACAGGTATCGAAGGTGCGTTTTATTTAATTTTCTTCACCTCCCTGTTTCCTCGCTTTGTAGCGAGGCCGCTGTCCGACGGAGGGCTTCTCTTACTTGCGAGAGTAAGCAAGAGGAACGTTCAGTGTGTCCTTTATTTCTCGTCAAACTGATCCCGTGTAGCTTCACTACGTTCACAGAATTTATTTAAGGCTTCTTGCCTTTATCGAAAATGCAAGCGCCTCCAAACCGCACCATCTGTGGTGTTAGCAGACGACGTGTTGACTGCCGCGCAATGCGGTGCTTCGGGTGCCCCATGGGTACTGTCGGCAACGTCCGTAGAGCGACCTTCCCCATGATTCAGTGTGCACGCAGTGCCGATCAACGTTACTAGAGCCAGCTTTACTTAAGGTAACGTTGGTGCCGATCACGTGTTGCCTGGTGCTTTATGTTCCATTCATCAGTTTGGGAAAGGCACGCGGCTGGTCTAGTGTGCCGCGTAGAGAGACTGAGGTGCCTCTTTTCGAACTTATGCGATGAAAATTGGAGTGGGTGGCGTGGAAAAACAAACAAAATTAAAGGGTGGGGGGATAAAAATCTTGGGTTTCATCTGCGGCTTTGGTGTTTCTCGGCATTTTGCGGCAGCCACTCGCCTTCTTTTTGGCGCCGTCACTTGCGGCCTAAGGTCATTTTGCAAAGTCTACGTGCATATCCGCGGGTGTACTTTTGCAAGCTATAAATGCATATGTCCGTGAGCAGAAATTATAGAGTCGAGAATTTGTGTAGGCTCCGACCTCTGAAGGAAGCTGGCTTAATGGATGCATGGAGCTACACTACCGTGTCCACTACAAACTGCGCGCAGCGCTCACCATTGTAACTTGACCAGCTCCAGCATTTTGCTGCGTCGAAGTGTGTTGGCCAAAAGAAAAAAAGAACTTGTCGGGAAGTGCTTTGATTTCCAGGTTTTGCACAACTGGAGGTTTGTTCTAGCTGCATACATGTAATACATGGGTCTACATGTCGACTGTTGATAAATGCTCTTTGCTGTACAGTAATTCAATAAGGTTAAAATGTGTCATTTAGAAATTGTTATAAATCAGGTTGCAATCTTATTTTGATGCTGTCTATGCTAATATCATTGTGCTGGTAACAGGGTGAGGATGTGCACTGCATTTTATTTATTTATTTATTTATTTATTTATTTATTTATTTATTTATTTATTTATTTGCAATACTGCTAGTCCCAAGGTATGAGCCATGGCAAGGTGGGAACCACTACAGTGAACATCAAAATAGCAAAAGCAATAATAAAATAATGTCAAAAGGATAAAATACATAAAACAGTAGACACATGAATGGAATTACAAGACAAAAAAGTGGCTGTGAATGACAATGACCAAATTTCACACACTACGCTCAATGAATGCCTGAAATTGCTGCATGTCTTCCACGTCAACCCACGCACCATCAAGGCCGTTCCACTCCACATTCGTACGAGGAAAGATGGATGCTTAAAAACATTATTTTTTGTTTGAAAAAGGAAACAAAGTGAAAGGATTTCTGTGTCTTGTAGTATAACCAGAGTTCTCTAACCAACATTTTGCCATATTGATTGAAGATAAACCTGACTGCTTTCTTTTGTACTCATTCCACTTTAATAATATTACTTAAGTAAACGGATCCCAAATTATATTGCCGTAATCAAGAAGAGGTAACACGAGAGATTTGTATGCTAGCAGCTTAACATCCTTTGGTGGGTTACGGAGACACCGCTTCAAGTAATGTAACTTTGTCATAGATTTATTAACAATGTGTGTAATATGATGGTCCCAACGCAAATCGTGAGCTATGTGAAGACCTAGGTACTTGTACTCAGAAGCTCTGACAAAGTTGATTACCGTGAGCTGATTAGTCAAGTCAGGGGACGCTTCTTATTTGTCACAGTTAAAACAACACTTATGGCATAATTTACACACATCTGCCAGATATCACACCACTTCAGAAGCCGATTGAGGCCAATATTCAACTTATCATAACATTCATGGGAATTAGTAACAGAATACAGTATACAGTCATCAGCATATAACCGGAGCTTTGCGCTACCATCAACCATCATCAGTCATATTGTGTGAGTTTATTACAGCATACTGAAGCTAGCCCCTTAAAATAAAGAAAGGCTTTTCAGCAGGTTGGTTTTTATTCTGAGATGTCATAGCAGCATACAAAAAGTGTCAGAAACAAGAATGCAACAGATAGATATAAAGGCGGCAATTAGCATTGTTGTCCAACTTTGTCCAATATCAGTGAGCCGCATTCGGCGTAGTTTTACGTCTTGCTTTGTGTAGATTTCAAACTTAGTAATTATGGGGAGCATAGATAAGTTTCATTTATTTCCAAGATGCTGTGAAAGCTAGGACGTCACCCTCCATAGTGCTGCAGTGGTTAGGGCATTCAACTACTGTGCCCAAGGATGCGGTATCAAATCCCAGCCGCGGCAGTCGCTTTTCGTTTGAAAAACGCACAGCAAAGTGCCCGTGTACTATGCAATATCTGTGCACATTAGAACCACAGGTGGTCGAAATTTTCTAAGCCTTCCACTACAGAGTCTCTCATAGCCTGAGTCTCTTTGGGACATTAATTTTCATAGACCAACCAAAACTCAGCATTTCTGCTCATGCCTAATTTTGCTGTTGCTCTCGTGTCGTCAGCTTGAGATTATGTTAGTAAAAACAATGGTGAAGTATTTGTAGCTGCACAGTGAATTGGACTGTCCAAAGCACGAAAAAGGGCTCTTCATATTATATCTTTGTTGGCCTTCCACAGCTCTGCAGCTGTAAGGATAAGCACAGAGTTCCTTAAAGGAGATGGCTAAAATAAGTTGACATATGTGTCTCATCATAGATGTACAGATACATGTGCTATTGAGCTGTCTCAATCCTTTCAACTTATCTTGGTAGTAAGATAAAGAAATAAATAACTAAGTAATGTTTGTTGGAGTGCAGTACTGTGTAGGATGAAAAGTGTCCACCTCTGTTAAAGGTCGGTTCGAATTTGCCTAATCCAGCCAAGGTTGAGAACCAGGGTTCATAGCAAAATTATGTTAATAAATTAAATAATTTGCCTTTACTTTTTTTCCTGGCAAAACCTAAGGGGTGTGCATACTTAAGTGAAATTATCTTTTGTATGAAATTTACTCTGCCTTGCAAGAATTCTCACAAGAACATTGACAAGCCTCAGAAAAGTACAAAGTTACCAAGGATGGGGTATTAGTAACACAGGTGTGGGCACTGGTGCTCTTTAGTTGCTGTACAGAAAGCCAAATTAATGTATCTTGTTTAGCCAACTTTAAATAAAACAGCTGATTCAGTTGAAACCAAGTTTGTTGCTCAGTTTCTGGTAAAGTTCAAGGAGGTCCTGAGTAGATACTGAACGCCCACTAAGAAATCCACCCCATGCTTCCAGGTAACAATGGAATCTTTGATCAGACTTAAGATTTTTGGCAACTGGAGTATGAAGTAGAAAAAAAGGATGGAAGATTAAACATGTTATAGGAAGATGCAGTGCTCGTGCTTGTTTACTGACTGTCTTTTGTCAGCAGTCACAAAGACGTAACATGTCCCATTTTCCATCCTACTGAGATTTTATACCCACTTGGTCTGGCATCCAATTTAGGATAAAAGGATCTTGCCTGTTTCACAGAAAGGCTATTACTACTGATTAAGTAGCACATACTAATATCTGCGTAGGTAGACAAAATTAGCAATGAAGATTGTCGATGGAACCAACAATGCTCTAGACAGGAAAATATTTTATATTTGAAAAAGTTCATGGTACTAATTCTCTTTTGATTTGCAAGAAGCCCTTTTTGGCTCTATTATCTCACATGCATGCATCATTGGTTTGAGACATTCAAAAATGCATTGCCTTCTGCTGGCTCGTGGAAATACTTATTTTTCAAAGTCTGTCTGTTCCTTCAAATTTGATGAGGAAGATGTCAAGCACATCAAATCAGAATGACATGAGAAATTTCTAAATATATATTTATGAAGTGGCCCCCATATTTCATTGAACTGTTATCTGCTTTTAAAAATGATGCATTTGGTAATACAATACAAGCCTGGCCACTCCATTTACAAGGCCAACACACATATTGATTGCAGACTCGTTACTTCTATAGAGAAATACCCCTAGTTAAGGGCAAAACACACTACAGTCATCATGTTTCTAGCAGTTTTGGCAGGTAAATAAGTGTGTGAGCGGCCACTGCATCAAAAGCCCTATATTCACAATATCATACCTAATACTGTAGATGGAATTTGATCTAGTTAACTATTGTGGCTTGAACTGTTATTCCACAGGCTTCTTACGCTGGGATCGTCACTCATTTGAATTTTAGGCAGCTCCCATAGCTTTCAGAGGGTGTCAAGAAACTTCGCCTGTAGCGTCTGGCACTTTTTGCGTGATGTCTTCAATCTTAACAACTTGCTGTGTAGTGATGTAGTCTCTTCAAACAACTGATAAGGTGTCAAAATGGACTGGATGTAGGAAAAATGGTGGTTAAAGCATGTTTGGACTATCATGCTTGGGGAAACCAGTAAGTGCTCCAAGGAAGTCCGTAGCTTATTGGCGCCAAAGTTTGAAAACCAATGTTACAATGCACAAGATATCTTGAGCACTTTGAGTGGCAGCAGTTTCATACAAAAATTTTAATAATAATTTTTTATGTAGTAATTGCAGTTCTATCCTCCATGGGTTCTGAAACTTTCAATCATTGTTTAAATTTCCTTAAAATACTTCCATGAAGGAAGCACATGAATAGCATACTTTAAGCTCTCGTCAGCAATGTTCGGGCACGAGGAAATACTGGTGTAGTAAAGCACTGAAAAAAGTTGCAGCTTTTTGTTGCAGTGAAGTGTACTTAAAAATAATGAGGTACAATCAAATTCAACTCGCTGATTTGCTCATACAACGATGTTTCCTTCATGCACTTGCAGTCTGATTCTCCCGCATTTGTAGTATTTTGTATTTCTTTCTAAATTTTCCCATAGAGCACTGGACATGCACTAGAGTGCAGGAACCATGTTTTACCTTATTGTGTACAGTAATTTTAAATTAACTTTATTTCTCTTGCTGAACAATTATAAATGTTGGGCAGGGAACACAAAGAAAAATAGCTGCGAGGCACGTTCAAGAACCTATTGTGCTCCTTCGTTATATACCAACTGTGGTTGAGCACTTAAGTTGATTATAGAAAGAATTCTTATGCAAAAGAGATTTTCAAGAGGTAGCTATATGTACAGAATATAGCAGGTGCATTTTACAAGCATTTATGTCAATTGCTTGCTCGTAGAAACAATTGAGCACTGAAAGATATGCAGTGTGTTGCAAAAAAAAAGTGTGCCAAGACAAAAATCAAAGCACAATACAATTTATAAGTGCAATGTTTCAATTTGCTAAGATCTGAAAGATGCGTGTGCTTGTTGGAGGGGGGGGGGGGGGGGGGGGTTATAAACCAGTTGCAAAACCTACAAGCCAGCTTCCCTGTGAGGTAGACAATATTTAGGTGCAGTGCATTCATTTACTACCACACAGTCCCTGTTGCACAGGCCATAGTGCGAGAACAGATTTACTGGCATTCTTGACCAGGGAAAAAAGGGAGCAGCACTACCACCCTGAGAGTGAGAAAAGTATGTCCAGAATAGAGAGTTTTGCGTGAGGGGTGTTGCAATTACCCTGCCTATAGGGTGGGATACCAGCCCTGCTTCCAACTATTACCCCTAAGTAAGTCTATGACGCCATTATGCAGGAATTCCTTTGGTACAGACAAACTGACTTGTATGTTTTGCAACTGGTCTATTGATTAAAGGACGTTAAAGAATTCCTAGTAGAAAATGAACAACCACTAAAAATTCCATTAAGAACCATTTCATTTTTGGAAACTGTTAGGACAAAATGGGTGTAAAACCAACTGCAATCATTTTATTTCACATTCATGTGATTCCATTCGATTTCACTGGTTTCTAAAATCAGTTTGAACCAATAAGGTTTTCTCATAGCATTGCAGGCATTCCTTGGAAGTGAAGGCAAGCAAACAAGGCAGCACTTCATTTAATCATACTTGTGGTGATGATGAAAATGGTTAGAATAATTTCAGTGCATAAAGCCCCAGTTACTTCACTGTTCTGTGTTTACACAGGTCACACAGGTCAATACACTAGTCTTAGCGAAGGCAGCCTTAACTTCAAATTGGACTTTCAACTTCAAAAATTTTCAACTGCATGTTTCGAACCAACTTCACCACTCAATTGGGCCTTTCATATACACTATTCTAAATATTTTAATTGAAAAGACTTTCCCAATATTAGAAAGCAATTAGAATTTAGGTATAGTTTGAATCTGAAGAGTTTACTTAATTAATTTATCCAACTGGTTTTGCAAATTGCAATTGGTTCCTAACATTTTAGTTAATCATCCCTTCCTATTGTATTATTTAACTGGGAGACATGACACCAGTTGAAATCTGGAAACTAATTGGAATCCGCAACTGGCATCTGCAGACCAAGTTAGACAATGTGATTTGTATGAGTCAGTGGATCGCCATGATCTAATAAATCCATTAGAATTCGTGTCATCTTGAATGCCTGAAATTCATGTACATTTTAGTCAACTCGCCTAGCTTTTTTTTTTCACTGCATAGATACATAGGATATTTTCCAATCCTTAACCTACAAGGAACCTTCAAGTCCAAAACATTTTGGCCTTTTTTTTGTCCTAACTTTCAAGTGCACCTTTTTCCCTTGACTGAAAATTTGCCAAGTTGTATTTTTGGCTGCCTTGAAGGGGGTGTAATAGTGCAGAGTACTGAAAAATAACTTACTTTATCACCAAAATGAAAGTGTGAGATGCAAAATTATACAATGGCATGACTAGTCTTCGAGTAATGAGTTATGGCATCCCTAGCAGTGATTCTGAGCACTTCTCTTTTTTTGTGTGTGTGTTCGTGCTTTCCTTATGTCTTCCTGTTGCATGCTTCTGTTCCACTTTCAATGGGAACAGCACGAAATCTCCTTTTTTGTCCGCAGAAAATGACGTGTCACCACTGTTCCTGGTGCCGGAGCCTTGGGGCAGCTGATGCAGATAGAAAAATACAGCAAGCCTTTCTTGTCTACTCGGGTGTGGTGTTCCAACCAGAATAGTCTACTAGCCACAGGCCATTCTGAACTGTCTTCCTTTGTCTATACTGGTAGGTGTTTACAAAGTTCAATACCACTTGCTCAGGCATTGCTGGCGAGAAAGGCTGGTTAATGTGTGCATGTCCAAGTGTATTCAAAGTATGCATCTGTTAAGGACGCATGATTGTGGCGCTGCCAAATTTACTTGTACACACCTTTGGTTTCTTTTTGCATATTTTCTCCTTATTATGCCCACAATGAATTAGTAAACATTATCCATTTGCTACAATAAATTGATCTTTTGATAGAGCATCCACAGCATACATGATCTTAGCCTCTATAGACCCTTTACAGCACGAGTGCATGGGTGCTGCCATATTTGATCATGTGACCCTTGCGCTATAGCCGGCTTTCGGGCCTTCTGGTTTGACGGCTTTCGGCGCACTGGCACCCGGCTGCACAGTGCTGCATACCCGCTATCGCTGGGGACAAGCTTGTAGACAGCACAAAAACTTCATGTGAATGCTCATAGTATGTGTAGGTGCTGCAAAATGTTTAACTTAACCATGTAGTTCATTTATTGCGTCCTTCTGAATGTCTGCATTGGCTAGAACGTGTCGAGAAACCAGTCAACCGTCGGCTTTTTTTTTTTTTGTAAATTCCCTCTCTAACACTTTTCTGCAGAAAACATTTTCTGTAAAACTGAATAGATTACAAACTGATTATCCCCTCAAACTTATTTTTAAAATTTTCTTGCGCAAAGGGCGAACACATGTTCAGGCCGTGCTGGCTGAGACGCATTATGAATGTTTACCATTTAACATTGTGCACAATATTTACTGCTCAATATGGATACACACATAATCCCCGACAATTGATAAGGTATAATTTTACCTCCTGTAAACGTCCTGGCTTCAAAAGACTATTACGCTGCCTGAAGGCCGCATCAGGCGCTCAGTGGCGTTCACCTGCGCTCGGGCAAAAGTGATTGGAAACTACACCGGAATTCAGAACCCACAGTAGGCGGCAGCTCAAGCAAGCGAGGATATAAAAAATCTTATCATGGTAAATTTCACTATTGGCCCGTGCATTAGTTTCATAAAAGCAGCACCCTGCCGGGGTGGCGCAGTGGTTACGGCGCTCGACTACTGTTCCCAAGGATGCGGGATCGAATCCCGGCCTCGGCGGCCGCTTTTCGATGGAGGCGAAAAGCAAGGCGCCCGTGTGCTGTGGGATGTCAGTGCACGTTAAAGAACCCCAGGTGGTCGAAATTTCCGGAGTCCTCCACTACGGCGTCTCTCATAGCCTGAGTCACTTTGGGACGTTAAACCCCACAAGCCAGCCAGCCAGCCGTCATAAAAGCAGCAGTTATTTTGTGTATTGCAGCAGTGCTTGTCTATTTAACGTTTGGTTTGGTTTGTGGGGTTTAACATCCCAAAGCGACTCAGGCTATGAGTGGAGGATATGGAAATTTCCACCCCCTGGGGCTCTTTAACGTGCACTGATATTGCACAGCACACGGGCACCTGGGTTTTCGGCTCCATCGAAAAACAGCCGCCGAGGGTCGGGATTCGATCCTGCATACCCTTGGGAACAGTACCTAATTAAAGTAACGAAGTGTCTAAAGATACGTCCGACGTACCCATTCGATTCTCGTAAAGATACGGCGGAGGTCGACATACAGGCTCATGGCTATATGCACGTCGAACGCGTATGTCGCACCGCGACTCCCGATGCGGTGCTACGAAGAGTTCATCCATTCTAACATAGATCACGCTCTTCACTCAGGATTGTGTATGGCAAGCATCGCTTAATTGTCACGTACATAGCTGCAGGCGATGCGACGTACTGCACCAGCTCCAGCTGGCATCGAGATACGCACATTCATGAGCAGCTTTCGCTTCGCACTAAACTATCACCTCGATCTGCCTGTAATGCGAGCGAGCTATTCCTAGCATTTACGCTGTCTTAGGCCCTGCATCGACCTACGACGATCGAGCGCCGGCACAAAACACACACCTCGCCGTGCAGAACATTCGGCCGTCTAAAGTATGTATATATACTCTATGTCAGTATGTGACATATACGTCATATGCTCGTTCCTCACATGCAAACAGAGGAAATAGAATTATCCTAGTTAAATCCTTCCTTTATATTCTACCTCAGAGCCGTAGGTGGCAAAAGACACGCTGAATCTACTAGAAGCCTGCGCAGTTACAGCGGCAAGCTGCACGTCGACTCATCGAGGCGAAGACCCACTTCACCGCAATACATGAGTGCACAACCGGAAAGCCAGAAGCGCGAATGATCCATTTCCCTACAAACAGCAATGTTTTTTGGTATTTAGAGGAAGTCTAGACAAGTACTCAGCCTGCATCTATTTCTCGTTGTTCAATTTTGCGTACATGTAGTTTAAACGCCCGCATGCTCGAGGTTAGCGTGACCCGAACGAGCGCGGGAGATATGCATGCGTCCCCGGACTTCGGTAGAAAATGTGCACTGCACATTTCGTTGCAGATGCTGATGCTTGGAATTGTGCAGAGAGTGTCATGCAAGCGATCGTTGCTACAACCACGCATCAGTGTTCCCACGGCTGGCCTACCCTGATGCGCATAAATGCTCCACTGAAGAGAGGACGGATTTTCATAATATTGGGCGCGAAATCGATAGCTACCAGTGCTCAGTGGAAAAATTCTGCCTTGACCATGCACAACTCAGTGTTTCAGGTGTGGTCAGTAGCCAAAAATTTGAACAGTTCGCCTTTCAAGTCCGCGGTCAGCGCTGGTCCGGCGGAGCGATTTTCCACGCTACACCGCTGTCTTGCTAGGAAACCTACCTAGGCGGCGTTTGACATTCAGCTGCATTTTGTGGGCCCCGTAAAGTAAAGCAACGCCTTCAGAAACGCACTGTTCAAAAATGTCTCCTCTTTAACACTTTCACTACAGGCTTTCCAACAAAGCAGGTGAACGCTGATAAAACACTTGAGTACTCCAGTCGAAACCAAACACCCGCGCGTCTTTAGAGATCTGTAGAATCGCCTTCACAGTTTTTAAATTTATGCTAGCATTTAGAAAAGGTCACTTTCCGATCGCTGGGACATTAGACCACACCAGACTGAAAGCTTATAAGCGTTGTGTTGGTTTTTATGATGCATACCCGACTAATGCTGTCATGCACCAAGAATAAGGTTTAATGTATTCATTTTGTGAGTAATGACTAGTGCTCTTTAGGATGTGGCTTGTTCAGGAACGTTGAGTCATTTTAGGAAACCAAAAATGCAGGGAATTTGGACTAGTGCAGTCTCTCCTAGGATCATGCTGGGATGGAAAGGGATGTTGCAAAATTGTACAAAATGTTTTCCTCCTTTTTTCTCGAGTCTGGCACAGATGTAAGTAAGACATGGTTTATTGTCAGTTCATATCCACACTCCTTGCATATTGGTTTGTCATCTTTCATAAGTATGAAGCTGTGTGTCAGGTGCGGGTGTGTCTTTTGTGAAGATGACCTGAAATGTACTCCATGGTGTGTTTTTGATGACTGCATGATTTCCATTCCTCGATGACAGGTTTGACAAAGTTTAGTTTGTTGTTTATTTCAATGTTTCAAAAATCCTGCCATTTCACTCTCAATTTTCTTTGTACAAGCTTCTTGGTATCTTCATGCAGCATATTCATCCTCTGTAATTTAGCGTTGTAGTAAGGTAACCTGGTTATTTCTTTACATCACCTTTCAAGACAGCTGTCCCGCTTTCATAAAGTGTAGGGCTTCTGACGGCAGGAACTCCTTGGAACTCATAATGAGACTCATAATCATGAGCTATCTAAGGTATGCATATATATGCCCATCGCTCAGTGGAATAGTGCCAGCACGCTGTTAGAACAGGTCTTGTGGTAACAACAACCATTGTCCGAGGTGGTCCTTTAATGGGCATTGGAGTGCCATGTAACTGCAGGTACCGACAGAACTCTTGATTATGCTATGTGATGATGCCGCCCTTGCATGCATATAGGTGAGCATTTCAGAATCTGCAGTGCACCACTTGACCATTTGCCACCAATGTTCGTGCAAAAATGTCTTTTTCATGCATGTTAGCCATCATGATTAACAGACAGACCCTGTGCACAATCCAAAAGACATAATCATCATCAGCAGCCTGACTATACCCACTGCAGGGCGAAGGCCTCTCCCATATTTCTCCACTTAACCCGGTTCTGTGCTAGCTTCAGCCACTTGACCCCTGCGAATTTCTTAACCTCATCCGCCCACCTAACTTTCTGCCGCCCCCTGCTACGCTTTCCTTCCCTTGGAATCCAGTTTGTTACCCTAAGCGACCATCGGTTATCCTCTCTTCACACTACATGTCCTGCCCATGCCCATTTCTTCTTCTTAATTTCCACAAGAATGTCTGTAACTTAAGTTATTTCTCTGACCCACTCTGCACGCTTCCTATCTCTTAATGTTACCCCTACCATTTTTCGTTCCATAGCCCTCTGGGTTGTCCTCAACTTAAGTAGAACTCTCTTGGTTAGTACCACGAGCCAACTGTCACGAGGCCACACGACATGGCAGGAGCTGTTAACTCGAGCTTACAAAGTTATATTTTGAAATATGTTCCGGGACGTTCCAACTTTGAGTAAGAAAGCTTACTCCAAGGCCATGGAGGCATGTTACAGCTTGGTTAACGTGAGGCTTACAGAGGTCTATGCCAGGTTGTCTATCACATAACAGGACTGCCTACGACCATATGCTAATGAGTATGTTTGAGATAACAGACATGAATTAAGGAATTAGTGATTAAGTTTATAGCAAAGGGCATGTAAATGAATGGGAATCCACAGTGGGATCTGCTGACAAGAGCCATTAACGCTGGTACATCATACCCTTACAGGTGGAGATTAGGTGCCTCCCTAATTTTTTGTCTGCTCAAGGCTTTTCATTTTCTTCATTCTTCCAGGTGGCGAAGATGTGAAAATGATAGCATCGAGAATGCCCGAGACCATCGTTAACAAGGATGCTGATCTGAACAGCTTAAAAAAATATTTCAGAAAAGATGGGTGATATAGTAATACTGGCAACAGTTGAAGCTAAGTGGAAAGGCATGAAATTGAAATGCAATGAATGCAGATATGTTACGAGACGACCAGCCTGTGGTGTGTGACATCTGTCTCTGTTAGTTTCATCAAGTGATTGGCCAAAGCAGATGGGGCTTGTGGTTTTGTTTTTTGTGAGAAGTGCAGTCTAGTAGCATAGATGCAACCTTGCCCATTAACAATTGGAGTGCAGTAAGTGCATTGTTTAGTTTTTTGTAAGATGTTCATTGTTTCCATGCAAATATTACGAGAAATTTCTTCCTAGAGGATGTTACTGACATGTGAATATAATGTGCAATAAAACTCTTTTTTTTTTTTTTTTTTGCTATGCACTTTTTCTTGTATATATTAGTTCTGTGAAGGAAATGTAATGGCGTGCATTTTATTACTTGACCCCGTTGTGCTGGCTCGGTAGTTAAAGTGCTTGGCTGCTGAACCCATGGATGCAGATTAGATTCCAGCCACAGCAGAGGCATTTCAATAGAGGCAAAACAATAGGCTGTCATGCACTGTGCGGTGTCAGTGCATGTAAAAGGACCCCACTTGGTCGAAATTGTACAGGAGTCCTCAACTGTTGCGTCCCTCATAGTTGTTCTAGGATGCTAAACCAGACATTATATCCACTTGGTCGAAATTGTACAGGAGCCCTCAACTGTTGCGTCCCTCATAGTTGTTCTAGGATGCTAAACCAGACATTATATCTCACTCTGATTAAAATGCTATTCATGGTCAGTTAATCACACACAAAATGACCAAATTTTTCTGCAATGGACAGCAGCTTTTGTACAATTTTATTTTAGTCTTCATGAAGAATATCACACTGGCTCCACATGGCTTTCTGTAGACCCTTGATATGTGTCACAATCACACACCCAATTATGTATTTATCTATGGGCACCTGTGCATGCATGGAGGGGACCATTTCCATTTGTCAACTGAAATGCATGATCCACATCATTCTTGTAATTCAACTGCCTGCTACTTGAACTGTCTAGCAGTGATGCAAGTTTCAAAGAACTGCAATTAGTGAATTAATCCAAGCGGGAAACCATGTCAATAACTGCTTTGGTTTCATCTTCAACAACTGTTCGAGAACGACAATTAGCCAAATGTTGTGCAACATAGATGAGAGGTTCCAAAATCTAAAAAAAAACACATCCTACATGTGGCATGTAGGGTTTCACATCCTAAAGTGACATACGTAGCTATGAAGAATACTACAGTGGAGAGCTCTAGATAAATTGACTGCCTGGACTTTGTACTTTGCGTTGACATCTCGCAGGAAACAAATGCGTTTGCATTTAGCCTCCACCAAAGTGCGGCTGCTATCACTGGGATTAAATATCATGACCTTGGGGCAAGTAGCTGAATGGGTCGCTGAGATGTTGCAGTGTGTAACCTTTCCAGCATTACAGCTGTCACATGCATGGCAGATATTCATGTTCAGCTTTGGACAGAGAAGTTTAAAAGTGTACCATTTGAGTTTGTCTAGCATCAAAGAACAAAAGAAATTAAGGGAAAAACTAAAAAAAAAGGAACATAGTACATTGAAAAAGCACTAGTCATTAACACATAAACCATATTCATTCCTTTATTAATGATAAAGTGGCCTTCAACAATAGTACAAAGCCTAACATTTAGGAAGATGCTGTGCCAGGCAGCTGATATTTCCCAGATATTTCCATTTCACTTGTAGTAATGCGTATCTCGACAGTGTGGGCTGGGCACTTTTCTGTCTACTCCAACATGCAAAAACTGTATCATGTGCATTCCCAACAACTTTGTGCAAGGCCAGGTTAAAGTATTGCCATTTATTTTTTTATTTCGAACCTTCAAAACGCACTATAATGTAAACAATAGGCGTGCACTTTGTAGAAACACCACATTTTCCGAGTTTTGAGCTCTGTAGTGCAGTCTGATAACAAATTGTCGATGACTTATTGTCGTCGACTGTTGCACATCGCGTGTAAATCTCATTACGCCACTTTTTGGGACTTACCACTGCACCTAATAAATACTAGCATGCACTCGGAACATCGGCGATCATAAATGGACACGCTGATGTCCGTCCGGACATCGGCGCACGCATCACATTATCACGGCACTCTTGTAGTCTCACACAGCACTTTTGTTATGACGTAGCACGGACATCATAACATCTCACGGAAAACACAAAACGGTGCCTACACCTCCATTCGCACAACAAACAAGGATGACACGATGCTTGGGCTAGAGACACATCGGCAGTACCCAGCTTTTTCAGCGCCGCTTGTATGTATGTAGAACTTGCAGCACAGCAAAGCACATATAAACCTCAATACGAGCAGAAAGCGACACGTTACGTGATGCATCTCATCGCAGATTGAAGTGAGGAAACTTTGAGTTATCAAAACTACATAACTAACGTCGTAGACGATCATCCACATGATAACGAGGACCAAATGAGCGGGCTTGCGGGCCGCGGGCTGGCCGTCAACACCGCGATTACATGCGCTTGCGCTCTGGTCGTGCTTGCCACCCTGTCGCTGTCCAGCTCGCGTAAATCTATCACCCATTCTAGACACTATTCTTGCACTATACTGTTCTTCATAATTTCACATTTCACGTATGCTTGGATCCACCGTGCTTGGACTACTTTGACCTCGCACACCTCGTACCAACTTCGATTTGGCTACATTTGGCTATCGCTATCGTTAATACAAAGCCTTTGTACTAACTCTATGCAAGTAACCACTGCAATCTACACATCCGGCTTTTCCGACGTATCCAAGTCCAAAAGGCCCATCCCCATCCATCTACCTTGCGTATCCCGGAGAAAAATGCATAGGGTCTATCGGATGTTAAACTTGAACCCCACCGACTGGGCCCGTGCGCTGTACCTCTGCAAAATATTTCCCGAATCCGTCCGACGTATCCCGAAGAAAAACGCACCGGGTCCGTCCGACGTACCTTTAGCCACAGCCTTAAAGTAAACAGATTCACAGACATGCCCACATTGACTTTCCTTCTCTGCACAATCAATTCTTATAAATGCATATACATTAATAGCCACGTCAAGGTACTTCTTAACGCCCTGCAAAAATAACGCAGCAGCAGTGCAAAGGCGCAATATACAACTTCTCAGAAAACGCCAGGGTCATTCTCGCATTCTCATGGTCCATATGGTCTATACAGTGCTTAATAGTGTGTGTGTGTGCATGTTTACTGATGCAAGAAGGAAGTGAGCCAACTTCATATATAATATATGCTTTGACTTAATCAAATACTTTCTCGTAATATAATATTACGAGAAAGTATTTGATTAAGTCGAAGCTCAGCAGTCATGCAAGTATTTTGAAACGAGGGCGTAGGGCAAATATATGTAAATATACTAGAATATTAGCGGCTGCACAGCCATCCCGCCATAAACAAAGTAAAAAAAATCCAATAAGGTGTCAGGAGGGGAGGATGTTTTGATGTGTTGGCAATTATATATCTTAATTTGATGGTGGTGTCCTGTATGAACCAAACTGGAAAGTCTGCACCGGTACTTGTTGATGTCAACTTGGTGTCCTTGGTGCTGCTATAGGCCATGAGCGCAGTTCCAGCAGCGCTGCCTGTCACTTTTGCAAAGGAGCGGTGATGCTCCCACTTGCTTGCTGCTGGCTGGTTGCTGCTGTCTTCTATCATTTTGATCGTGCATCGACCTAACTGCATCTGCCACCATGCAGGCTTTACAAAATAGTGCGATAATCAGATCAGCATGCTGTTAACTTAAGAGGCAACTTTATTCTTGAAAAGGCCAATTTCCCCTCTTCTGGAAATTAGGTTTACTGAAGTCCAGATTTCTGTGACACGTTTTAATTGTGAGGCGACTGTGAGATAATTTATGCACGTGCTGATGAGAATGGTCGAAGCTTCCAATGCATGGCAAAAATTTGCTTTTGAACTTTTCCTACACTTACAGCAAGTCGTTAAAGCTACCATAGAAATATGATGGGCTGTGGCCTTGAAAATAATTGTGAGACAACTATGGAATGTTATAAACACATCGATATAAATGGTCTAAGCTACCGATGCAGTGCAAAATATTTTTCTAAAGTTTGTTCTGTGCTCACAAGAGATAATCAGGACTGCCATACAAAACCCATTGGTTGTATATTTAAATAATTTTGAGGCAACTGTGGAATATTGTAATACGTTCAATCAATGTATAGATAAAAATACTCTCAGCTTCTGATGAATAGTAGAATTTCGTTTCTGAAGCTTGTCCTGCACTTAAAAAATTAATCAGAATGCCATAAAAGCCAGTTGGGCACATTTCTTAAAAAGTTGATTGCAAAATAAAAAAAAAAGCTAAAAGCCTGTCAAGGGATCTGCCAAATATATTCATTGTTATTGTGAAGTAATAAACTATGGGGAAAAATTTAGTTCAAAAACTCTAACCTTGGAAATGTCGAAACTGTCTGGGTACGACCTTGCATAGGACTACATGAGATCTTAAGGAAATATCGTAAGAAAAAAACAAACAAAAAAACTAGTGAACCTGGTATAGGCATGCAATCAGTTTCTGTCTGACCATGCCTGCATGCTTTTTTCTTCAACATGCACAGCATTACGCTGTTAAACATGCAAAACTCCTAACTGAGCAATAACTGACATAGCTGACATGCTGGTCGCTATAAGTGGCATTGGATATGTTTGCGCTTACTGCGCCAGCTTACTTTATGTGATGTTGCACTGCTGAGTCAGTCCTGTACTCTTACTTTACCTTATTAATGTTTAAATGTACTTTTGATTTTGCTTACATGAACTTAACTGCAACACATGTGGCTGATCCTGTCAAAGAGGCTTGATACTACTCTACAACTCAGAATGTAAGTGTAATGAAGCACAAAAATTCTCATTTTTGATTGAGGAAGCCTAATAATACTCTCAAAATGTAATCATCTTGTTTTGTTCTCTTTTTGTTCAGCCGTATTTTATAGGTTTTAGTAGTGACAGTTTACATCCCAAAGCTGCACTTTGGCTGTCAAGAATGTCATAGTGGACAGATCCAAAATTAAAATTGACCATCTGGTTTTCTTTAACATGGACTAACATTGTTTAATTAAGGCAGCGATGCTTTTGCATCCCTTTTCTATCTAACAATGGGGGCTTTGTTAGGGGTTTTTTCTGGCAAAATTGAGCACAGCATCCAAATGCCAAAGTTGCCATGCTATATTACGGTGGTTATTACTGCTGGCTTGTTAGCCCCTCAGAAATGATGGTAGTCCTTAAAATGTTAACACAAAAGTGGGATGTCTCCAGCTAACATTTTGTTAATGAGAAAAAAAATTGAACGTCAAGAGCCCCATGTACACATCTTAAAGGGGTAGCTTGTTACTGGGACATTTTGATATGATATTTTATCTTGTTACTAGTGTAGAAATCAAAACACTAGAAGGGTTCAACGCTGCTGAACCGAATATGGAGCGAAAGCATTAGCTGCGGGTGACCGAGCGTTCTTCTTCTCCTCCTTCTCCCCCTCCTTCTCTTTCTTCTTCTGTTAGGCGCAGCGCCGGCTCGGAGACCACAGACACTGCACACAGCGACGAGTGGTTAGATCTGGCGTAGTATTGTTTTTGCAATAATAAAACAAATGCTGATCGCCTTTTGAACAGTGATACTGTCAGACATCATGTTTAGCCTGTATGCCGTATCGCAGTGCTTTCAAAAAGAATACGTTTGATGCTTTCGATGCTGCGTTCGTTAAACGCACTGCTTAGAAAGCGATAATTTCCCCCTCGCCTTACTTTGTTCAGTCTGCTCAAGTGCCAGTAATGACTGAGTTATGGCGGTGCCTCAGATTACTATAATTTTCTCAATCATCCGACCATCTTGTCCAAGCTCATGAGAAACTGCAGTCAAAGGTGCAGCTTCTGGCTGGCTTGGTAATTTAGTGGCAAGACTTTCAGTTGTTACTAGGCGCGTGACATGCGGGTTACGTAGCCGACACTGCTTGACACATGGTCGCTGGGCTCTACAAGAGGGACAAGTCTCAGCACAGGATTGATGCGTCGAAGCGTAAGAGCACATACAGTGCATATTGTAACCCGCGCTAACCATGTCAGTTCTGGAGGGAGAAGAAGACAAAGGCGCTCTTGGTTACCACGAGGTACTACAGCACAAGAGAAATGTACAAAGAAACAGGCGGTAGGAATAATGCGTAAACTCACAATGGTTTAATGAAACTTTGACACTTATTTTATGCATTTTTAAAGTGTGCTATATCATGGAGTTATTGTACATGATGCACCTGTTCCTGATAATACGCTCCTGTCTGTCTGTTCCTGATAATATCTATTTCAGCTTCTGTCAATGTGATAAAAGCACCGCTAACACATTTGTTTGGACCCACCTTGAAAATTATGTGTGCCTCTTTCTCTTTCACTCCTTTTGTCTGCATGTCCAATGATACATTATTATTTCAAATTGATTAACGCAAAAAATACCCTCTCCCTTTACTTGCTGTCAAGGACTAATGGCTTCTTTGATTGTCAATGCCTCATAGTGCGGCTCTCAATTTCTCTTTGTTGATATTTCATATTATGCATCATAATAGTAACTGTGCCCTCTAGCGCACATTGAAAGAACCGTGCTTGTAGCTGCCTATCGCAGAATGTAAATTTACAATGTAGAAATGTTTTCCATTCATCACTGCACTTATTCATGGCGCAGTACAGCCCATTAAATGTGTGGCATATTTTCTCTGGGCAGCGCTTATTGTTAATAAGTAGTGTGCTACCTTCATATTGCATGAGACAAATTGAAGTTAAGCATCTGAAGCCCACACTCCAAAAACTGCTTCAAGCCATGCCGCGCCGACATCGTCATGCACGTCAGCAAGAGCTGGTCTGCACATGAATGGCGTAGGGCCCGACGAGAGCATCCTGAACCCATCTCAATAATGTGTCCTTCGCGTGTGCTGTGTGCATTGGAAACAGTGACTGGTTTACAACAATAGGAGGGGACCGTACAGCTTTCCCCTACTCCTTTCTTCACGGCTTGACATTTTTTCACTCGATGCCAGGGGCGACAGCCAGCTCAAGCTACATAGGTTGCCTCATCGGCGAAGGTATCCAGGCGCCTTAGTACCAGAAACATGAAGATGGATTTCCCTTTTTGAAGCCTGCCGCCAGGTGGTGTAGATGCAGAGTGGTGCCACCTGGCAGCAGGTGCTAGAACCCTGTGAGCAGCCTAACTTAGTTATTGTGAGTAGAGAGAGGAAACATGAAGGACAGATCACGTGGGTATTCCAGAATTACTTAACGACTATTGATTACTGCTTACTGTCACCCGAAATCTACAATAAGCTCGCGAGGATGAAAATAGATGATGAAAGCATGTGCTGCCTGGAAAGTCACCACAGACGTATTAGCCTGCAGGTGGGCTAATACGTCTGTGGTGATTCCCAAAGAAAATAAATTGGGAATCACAAAGAGGCAACACAAGTTTAAGCAGCAGACAACTAGCACTAATAGCATCAGGCATTGAGGCAGCCTCAAAGCTAGAGGAACACCCCATAGAATTGTGGGATTATCATCATCATCATCAGCCTGACTACACCCATTGCAGGGCAAAGGCCTCTCCCATATTCCTCCAATTAACCCGGTTCTGTGCTAGCGGCATCCACTTGACCCCTGCAAACTTCTTAACCCCATACACCCACCTAACTTTCTGTCGCCCCCTGCTACGCTTTCCTTCTCTTGGAATCCAGTTTGTTACCCTAAGCGACCATCGGTTATCCTCTCTTCGCACTACATGTCCTGCCCAGGCCCATTTCTTCTTCTTGATTTCCAATAGAATGTCAGTAACTTGAGTTATTTCTCTGACCCACTCTGCACACTTCCTATCTCTTAACGTTACCCCTACCATTTTTCATTCCATAGTCCTCTGCGTTGTCCTTAACTTAAGTAGAACCCTCTTCGTTAGCCTCCACGTTTCAGCCCCATAGACAGGTAAGATGCAACTGTTGTATCTTTTCTCTTGAGCAATACTGGTAAGCTGCTAGTCATAATCTGCGAGTGTCTGCTAAATGCGCTCTATCCCAATCTTATTCTCCTTGTTATTTCCCTTTCATGGTCCGGATCTGCTGTTTTACTACCTGTCCTAGGTAGACATATTCGCCTACTACTTCCAGTGCTTCGCTACCTAATGTAAACTGCTGTTCCTTCCCAAGGCTGTTGAACATTACCTTAGTCTTCTGCATATTGATTTTCAAGCCTACCTTTCTACTTTTTCTGTCTAGGTCATCAATCATTCTTTGCAGTTCATCCCCTGAGTTATTTAGCGAGGCAATGTCAGCACAACTCATCCATACAAAATTTCGACAAATAAAAGAGTCAAAATGGTGGAAAGGTAGGAGGATGCCTTGAAGCTGGTGGAATAGAGCAATTAAGCGGGCAATCGAACAAAGACACGTGGCTTGCAGAGAACACTGAGAGGAGCCATTCTGGAGCCATATAAGCTGCATGGGTAAAAGGAATCTGAGAACAGGAACAGATTCAGGACGCCAAGGGAAAGTGTCTAGAGCATGACGAGACTGTAAGATATATTACTTCACTTATAGCCGAATCATCTAGACGCAATGATTATGTAATCCCTCCGAATGAAGAAACAGTATCCGACAGTATAATGGAAAGGAGCTTAGAATTGACCAGTTTTAATTTGAAGAATGCGGAGATAAATATTTTTGTATGCACAACCGTAGGGATGGGCGAAATTCTAATCGAGCTGATTAATGGACTTGGACCAAGAAGCAAGTAAACATCTTTAAAGGCATTCAAAACAGTCAAAGCAAATAAATTCTGGACAGCACGGGATGGTAGGATGAATTTAATCTATATAGGAAAAACATTAAATCATTTTGACCTGTCACGATAATGTCAGTTACGCAAAGGCTGGCAATGCAGGCAGTGAAACTAAAAATGCTGGCATGGGTGGAAAGCAGTAATGTATTGGGTGAAATGCAGACTCATACAGAAGCGGTAGGCACCTAGATGGTAGCATTTTCGTGATAACCCAGTGCATCGAAGTAGCCAGGGTGGAAAACAAGCCGATGTATCTGGCCTTTCTGGACATAAACCATCCATGCGACAGCGTAAATTGGGAACTTCTGTGGAGTATGCTCACATCTGAAGGCATCGGTCAAAAGGTAATTAAATTACTGAAGGAAATATACCAGAATAATAAAGTTGAACTTGCATGACAGGGATTAAGAAGGAAGTCTACTGTCGAGGTGTGCGAAGGACTATGGCAAGGATGTCTGATATCATCGCTGTTGTTCATGATTTTCTTGGTTTTAATCTCTCATATAAGCTGGGCAGAATGGATGTACAACTAAGGCTTCCAGTATTAATGTGCACAGACGACATTGTTTTAACAGATAGCCATGAAGATTTGCAAGCATTGGTTAATATTTGTAGATACAAAGGAGATGCAGTAGGCTTTACTTTCAGCGCAAGTAATACCCCAGTCAAGCGTGCAAGTTAAAGTGCACTTCCGCGGAGTGCACTTCGCAGCTTGAAATAGACTTCACTCTACGCAGTGCTAAACGGGAAAGTGAAGTGCACTCGCATAAGCACTCGTTGGTACGAAACTAGCAACTGAAAAACGTTTTAAAAGAGAAATTGAAACCTCCAAGCGCGAAGTTCAGGGAGCTGCTTTTTAAAGTAGTAAAACATTAAAAAAATGCTTAAAATTTGACACCGGGCCATGATTCGTAGACAACCGCCCCCTAACTGAAAATGACGTAGCCGCAGTAGCGCAGCACTCATAATGTGGAAGTTGCGTACGCGGTTACATCACGTTTTTGTTATTTGATATTTTGCCCGTCGCTATTATAAAACACTTCATCAAATGAAAATATGTACAAAACACGTAAAATTAACTTGTATACATATCTTATTACATAATGCATTTGTGACGAAGAAAGTTCTGCCGGCGAGGCTACGCGCTCAGCCCTCGAAGTCTGTTTTGGGAACGCACTCCGACCTGAGTACACACTTTGGCAAGTGCACTTATGTTACGCTGTTTAGCAGCGGTGGAGTGCACTTTTCGTAAGTGACACTCGCCGTAAGTGCACTTTATTTTGCGCGCTTGACAGGGGTATAAGTCAGGTCTAATGGTATTTCACAATTTCACTGATAAAAAGCTTGCCATATAAGGGAGTAAGGTACTTAGACTGTTGGAATATAAATATCTCACTTTATGGATAAACGGATGGCAGTTATACATGGAAAGACATGAACAGACCACCAGGGCGAAGGGTCGAAGGGATGCTGCGATAATTAAACACAAAACGTTATAGGAATACAACAGATATGAAGTGCTAAAGGTATTTGGAAAGAAATAATGGTACTAGGGCTTACCTTCGGGAATGTGGTTTCTGTTCTGTTGGGGTTAGAAATAAATCGGTGATCTGTGGGAAAATTAACACTTGGTATCCATGAAAAAACTATGAATGAAGCAATACAGGGAGACATGGGCTGAGTGTCTTTCGAAGCACAGTGTCCTTCGCAACAACGCTATGCTTTCACATTTTGCCAATGCAGTTTCTCCAGTGACCTCCAAGTGTTCTTTTTTTTAAATTTCAAACCAACGACAGCAGCAGGCTCTGCCAAACTGGGGCTTCACTGCAATACATGTACTTGTTACCACCTAATATTATGGTTCACATACTCAATTTGGAGCCAGTTTGTGCAAGTCATGAGCCAACAGCTATTTTGTACGTCCAGTACATTCACATTTCAAAGCAATAGTTGCATACTTAGGGAAACAATATTGGCCTGAAGTAATATACAATATTTTCTGATGGCACTTCATGAAAACAATGAAGGAAAAATAAATTCTTGAACCGCTTCTATCATGAGGACGCCAGCAAGAGGAAGCAAGTAGAGGTATATCATGATGGGAATAAATCACAAGAAGATCTGCCTGAGCCAGAAATAACACAGAGAGAAATGACGTAATCTTGCTTGCCAAGTTTCGAAGTAGAAGAACAAACAAAAGAAGCTGCCTTGGAAATTTCCCATGGTGATCGCAATCATAGTTCACCCACTTCAGACAAGAAACAATTCCAACACTTCATGCTGAAATCTTATTAGTACTTAAACACTCAAGAAATTCTGGCCAAGAAATGGACATGAGAGCTCAGGTGACCTTACTTTGTCTGGTACTATCCCAGCAAACCATCTCATATTTATTGGACATTCAGTGAGCATTCACCACTAGATATCTGATATCCATGATGTTTACAAACGTTGATATTATATTGACATAGCATCCACAGAATGTTCATGTTGACACCTGTGGACACCCATATATAGGTGCTGCGAGTTGTGCATTGGGATGTGGGATTCGGGCTTGCTACGGCTGCCCTTTGCGCGGCCGCCGCCCGCTTCCCAGTTGTTCTCCTCGTTCCCTTTCTCCCGCCTGAGGCGGCGGAGAGACGCTCGGACGACTTGTCACTGTCGTTCGGGCCGCAGCTCCGCCCTGGCGTCCCAGTGGCTGTTCCCATTGGGGCCTTTTGGCGGGAACATGGCACCGCTTCGACGGCCGCGCTCGCCCGACCCTCCGAGCGGGGCCCAAGGAGAGACCCCTCCGAGACATCGCAAGGTGCGTACGCAACTGTTCTTGTCTGCCGGCCTTTGTCCGTGTACTCGAGTTCGTCCACTGCGGGTCGTACCTGAGAGCGCAGCTCGAGCCTGTCGATCGTGATCTAACGATCCGCGACAGGCGTACCTTGCGGTGGTTGCCCACTCTCTCTCAAAGGAACCCTTTGGTCACTGCGAGAGAGAGATCACAGCACGCCCTTGCGTGCTTGCGGCGCGCACTCCGTGTCACTTCGTGCGCACAGGGGAGCCTTGCTCCTCGCGCGCTCCCTTGACACGGTGACTGAGTATGTGTGTGTATGTGCGTTTTGTATATATGTGTGTGTGTGTGTGCGTGCCGCTGGAGGATGGCGTTTCAATAAACGTCTCCTTTGTGAACTTGGAGGTTTGTGTCCCTGCAGCGCAGTGCTCTCCTCCCGGTGGAGGTTGAGTGCGCGCTGCGGTGTTTCAGTGTGCGCGTGGTGACGGCTGATCGAGGCTTCGGCTCGCGCGACGCTCGAACCCGCGGTGGTTGGTGGCCTATGCCCACGTAAGAAACCACAACTGGCGCCCAACGTGAATTGTCCCTGGCTCGAGTCGTTGGACAGCACATCGGCCGAGCCGGTCGCCTTGACGATCAAGCTCATGCGCCACGCCTGCCGCCCCCTGCGCGGCACTCGGCAAAGGCACTGAAACACGCTACATGGTTCTTCGGACCACCCTGCGGTGCGAACGTTGACCATATATGCCTCCGCTGTTTCAGCTTTACGCCGTTGCGGAAGCAATGTGCGCGACGCCGCCGCTGCCGGCATCTCCGCACAACAGCACCCGTACCCCGCTTGCAGTCATTTCTGTTCGGGGAACGGCGAAGCGTCGGCCGGGCTCCCTCTGGAAACCGCGCCGACAGGGCGCTCAGTTGGCTGATGCGGCTCCGTGAACTTGCGAGCCGGCTGGCGCGCCATTCTCTCCTGGTACAGCATTTCGACTTTTCGGTGCAGTATCTACAGGGGAGAACGAACGTGGTAGCTGACGCGCTATCCCGTGCCCCACTCGCCCGCGGCTGGGTCTTTACGCCGGCGGGCGAAAGGGGCGAAACAGCGGACGAGCCGCAAATCGGCACGGAGGGGACGCCCGCAGACGGGTTCCCGATTCCGCTATCCGGGTAAGCAGCGCTTCGCAAAGCAGGCGAGGGTGAAAGCTCTTTGTGAGCACATCTGAGACGCCGATGCCAGCGAAAGTTTTGCTGCGAACCTGCGGGGGGAGGAAACCAGGCTCTCCTTTGGGATGACTGGGATCGTTTTCAGCCATGAAGAGCTACGACGGTCCAGCAAAATGACCCGTTTTGTCGCGATGTCAGCGACGGTCTCTGGGAGACGAAGCGCCGTTACGCTGCTTGTATTGCAGCGCGCGCAGCGCCGTTACGCTACTTGTATTGAGCGAGCGCAGGGGGGCACGAGCCAGCGTGTGTCGCGGCGTGCCCCGAGGATTCATGTTTGCTGGGTCATGACGGGCTCGCGCTGAAATACATAGCCACGGATGATGAGTCCATGAACCATTTGAAGTGGCTATTCCCCAATGTCTGAGCGGCGCTCTGTTGCGTTTCTCTCACGACAAACCATTGGCTGGTCATCTGAGTGGCTCCAAGGTTTCAAGAAACTGAGTCAATCGGTTACTGCAGCCCGGCATGAAGCGCGACATTTTCCGCTGTTGCCGTTCCTGCCATGTCTGTCAAATGGAGAAGTCGAGGGGTGGCAAGCCACCGGGCATGACGAAACCAACTGACAGTGTGCGTCCGTGGCAGATGGCCACCTGCGATTTCATGGGGCATATTTCCTCAGTAACAAGCAGGGGCTCATCGCTGGAGAATCCCCCTACGGGAAATGCCAGCCGTGCCTACATTGCAGACCTGAAGGCCTATCCGTAACGGTCTGACAAGCTTGCGCTGGTGCCCATTGTCACCACAGGCAAGCGCTGAGGCACACTCGATGCGGTTGAACGCAGCCGTGCCCGCACCGGTACAAGGTGAGGCGACGTTCACCTATATGATTGATGCCGGACGGCGGGCCTTTTCCGCAACCAAAGGCATACCGCCTCACCGAGCGAGCTTGCTCGTCGAACCCTACCCGGAAGCAAGGTTGGTCTCTCCCTTTTCTAGCTCGCTCAGTTCCAGCCTTTGTATTTTATTTTGTTTTTGTGTCTCTTTTCCCATTTTTCGCTTTCTTCTGTTTCCGTTCTTGCTTCTTATCTTGTAAATATTGTACAGTGAGTGCCTTCTTTTGTACAGCGCGTCTTCACTCATCTTTCTTCTTGAAATTGCGAGGGTTGCTCATTAGGCAGCCCCGACGCGCGGCCTCTCCGGTGTGTGTGGAAAGGAAGTTGGGGCCGTTTGGGGACGGGGAGCATGGACGATGCCCCTTTCACCCAAGGACGCCGCGGTTGCGAAGGTGCTCGGGACAGGTTCGCCGCGGAAGGTCGGCATCACCCTTTGTTTGGTGTGTGAGTGGCTGTGCGTGTGCGTGCCTGGACGTGGAGGCGACGACGTCGCGCCATGTGTTTGCCGGCGTGTGCGGAGTGCGGTGGAAAGGAAACCCCGCGCGGTCTTCCCATGTGCGCCTTGGATCGTCACGGACTTTCCACGCTTGGGGCCCCTTCGGCGGGTTCGCTGTTCCTGCGCTTAAAGGGAAGCTGCACCGGTTTTAGAATTTGATGCGCTTCAGAGGGTCGAATCTGCATGGTTTGTATGTTAAGTATACAAAATATTTTGGTTTTAGCTTTTGAAATAGTGACGTAATCATCGATTAAAGTTGCTACCGCGTTCAGGCTTCTCCGCAGTGCACAGCGCTGGAGGGGGGATGTCAGTAGCAGACGACAGGAGTACGACAGGCGGTAGTACGTCAAGGACGGCGTCTACCTCTCTTCCGCTTCTATTGCCCGAGCAGGCCTTGCATCACCTGTCGCTTGCAGGCTACGCAGTGCAACCTTTTTGTTGTCTCGCGCTTGTTTTCTTCTTGCGAACGTTACCGCAAGCTTTTTCAGTGCATCTTGCACCGTTCTTCACGAAAATAACGACCATGCCGTGGTTCTGCGCAGCCTATGGCTGCACGAACACTGGCGGCCGAGAGCATGTCGCGTTTCATAAATTCCCAAAGGAGCGCAAGCTATCGGCGCAGTGAGTTGCCGCGGTCAAGAGGAAGGATTTTACGCCTACAAACTCGTCGGTGATCTGCTCAGATCATTTTCGCGACAGTGACTATCACCAAAGCTTGTCGTTGATGCGATCGTTTGGGATACCGATCAAATCTGCGCGATTGAAAACCGGTGCTGTGCCTTCCGTCTTCGCACACAAGAGCACCTCTCCGCCGCCAAGAGCTGCTTTCGCAAAAAGAAGAAAACCCTAGGTAAGAGGTCCAATACATCATATTGCTCTTCTGTTCTGTTTACGTTTTTGTTCTGTGGGGCAGATGGGTGGCCGGGCAGATGAAGGCACAGGTGGAAGTAAAACTATTCAGCATTAGCGCCCGCTGACGCGGCTGGAAAACTGTGAGAAGTAATGTCAGAGAGTAGGACTTTTTTTTTTTTTTGAAGAGGAGGGAGTGGGTAATTAGTGGGATGTGAGGAGCGCCATACCTTCTCCACGCGCTCATGCATAGCCAGGAACCCCAACGCCGCACCCAGTGCACGAAGTGCGCGCCGTGCTTCGTAGCTTGAACCAGGAGAACGCGAGCGACCGCGCTAGCCGCGCGCGTCGGACTGGGGCGCGTTATATATCTCTGTCAGTGGAACAAGGACACACGCTAGATTTGCAACTGAATTTTACTCCGAAGAGGATGCGTTTATGCAGTTTTTTATCTTCCTTGGTTGCACCTGGATAAAGATAAAAAATGCGTATAAACTGGTTCTTTCCGGAGTAAAATTCAGTCGCAAGTCTAGTGTGTGTCCTGTCCCCCTGCCTTTTGTGTTCATCTTTCTTTTGAGCTACCCACTGTCAGACTCATTTCAACAACTATCCCAATTAAGAAAAGAAATCGGGGCAGCTTGATGTCTGTGGTCGAAGTCGCGATTTTAAGCGCAGCTAAATGAAGTGCGCTAAACTTGCGACATGGCAGCGCGTGACTGCCGATAGCTGTCCTAGCGTTTCGGTATTTTTACCGGTGTTCTAGGGATTACGCGCGCGCAGCAAGGCAGCGGCCTGACTTCTCGTATATACCGCGCTCCCGCGTTAATTTGCTAAATCCCGCCAGAATAAAATGTATACGTACTCGAGGTTGCGGGAGCCGAGAGCATGACTTTTGCTGCTCTTGCTGACATATAAATGACTAAATTCACGCAACAAAACTGGAGCGACGGCTCGTCTGGATGAATTCATTTGTTTACAATCGGCACATCAAGCGCATTGACGTGACACTGCTTCGTTCGAGTCAGGCAGGAGATTTAGGGCACGAGTAACGCAGATATGTTCAATTGAGAGCGGATCACAGGCGCATACAGCAGTGCAGCGCAGCGGTACGTACCGGTGTGAATTTCCCATGCGGGAAAAGATTAGCGCTGTCTCCTCGCTCGTCATGTCGCCGCTGCCGCCAGTGTCACCTTGTTCCGAAGCCGCCGCTGGTTCGAACAAGTACGGCTCAATATAATATTCCCCTGAGCAGCGTGATCGTTGCATGTTCAGCGGCATACATCCACAGAAAAGCACGTGCGTGCATGTACAATCGCTTGGACCGCCGCTACCACTCAATGGCACGCCGTCATTGACGTCACGGCGCGCTTGACCAATCAGGGGCAAGAGCGCCACTTTCAAAACGCTCCACGGCATTGGTGCACGTTTTCTGATTAAAAAGTAGTTTGCGGTCACTTATGACTAAATTTAACGTCGTATTCGTGTTCAGGGGGTCGTAAACTATATATCTATATTCCGAACTCTTTCTTTTTTTTTTTAAGTGATGCAGCTGCCCTTTAACCTGCACCACCACTGACGGGAATTGTTTGCAGCCAACGATGAACGTTGGCCACCCAGAAGTCAACGAGCAGTGAGTCACCGCAGGCTCCCTGAGGTGCACCGACGAACTTTGGAACTTCTGTACATAGTTGTGTTTGTACATACATAGTTGTGTTTACTTCGCCTGCGGAACTCAGTGTAATCTTTGTACATTATTCTTCATGCCATCTTGGTTTGTTTTGTGCGCCTTGCTAATGTTTGTCTTTCTTGAGTGTCTGTCTTTCCGAGATCTTTTTGGCTGGAGCTGAAGCGTAGTTGACTTGTTGCGTGAGGATAGCATTCTATTCTTCATGCTGGGGACCTGCCGCATGCTTTCGCTGATGGGTAGGAGGGCAATGAAGGAGAGGAGGGTGTGGGATTTGGGCTTGCTGCGGCTGCCCTTTGCGCGGCCGCCGCCCGCTTCCCAGTTGTTCTCGTTCCCCTTCTCCCGCCTGAGGCGGCGGAGAGAGGCTCGAACGACTTGTCACTGTCGTTCGGGCCACAGCTCCGCCCTGGCGTCCCAGTGGCTGTTCCCATTGAGGCCTTTTGGCGGGAACATGGCACCGCTTCGACGGTCGCGCTCGCGCGACCCTCCGAGCGGGGCCCAAGGAGAGACCCCTCCGAGACATCTCAAGGTGCGTACACTACTGTTCTTGTCTGCCGGCCTTTGTCCGCGCAGACCAGTGTGTACTTGAGTTCGTCTGCTCCGGGTCTTACCTGAGAGCGAAGCTCGAGCCTGTCGATCGTGATCCAACGATCCGCGACAGGCGTACCTTGCGGTGGTTGCCCACTCTCTCTCTCAAAGGAACCCTTTGGTCACTGCGAGAGAGAGATCACAGCACGCCCTTGCGTGCTTGCGGCGCGCACTTCGTGCGCTTAGGGGAGCCTTGCTCCTCGCGCGCTCCCTTGACACGGTGACTATGTGTGTGTATGTGCGTTGCGTGCGTGTGTGTGTGTGTGTGTGTGTGTGTGTGCGTGCGTGCGTGCCGCTGGAGGATGGCGTTTCAATAAACGTCTCCTTTGTGAACTTGGAGGTTTGTGTCCCTGCAGCGCAGTGCTCTCCTCCCGGTGGAGGTTGAGTGCGCGCTGCGGTGTTTGAATGTGCGCGTCGCGGTGACGGCTGATCGGGGCTTCGGCTCGCGCGACGCTCGAACCCGCGGTGGTTGGTGGCCTATGCCCACGTAAGAAACCACTGGGAGTATACTACTTTATATTAAGCGAGTAATTGCTCAATATGTCCACCCAAGCAGAATCATAACGTTATTGTGCAGTTACTACTATCCTGTAAATACACTTCTCCTTGGGAGATATCCATAAATACACTTGGAGTGCACTTTCATAGCTTATATGGATTTCATACTTTGCAGCTACTGCTGAAATTCACCAATTAAAATCATTGTTGTTGTACAGTCAAGTTTATATGGTCATTTATGTTTTATTTTGCCTCTGTGATATCATGTTCGGGGTGCACATTGATGACCTGTTAATATAAAAATGCACACACATATTATATATATATATATATATATATATATATATATATATATATATATATATATATATATATATATATATATATATATATATATATATATATATATATATATATATATATATATATATATATATATATATATATATATATATATATATATATATATATGTATGCTCAATAGCAGCACATTTAACACAAACATGAAAAAAGTAGAATTGTGGGTATGCTGCGAACGAAGCAGCAGTCATAATGCACTGGCAGTATATCCTAAGCATGCACACTTGTGGAAACAGCACTGCATTTTTCACAAAATATATTGAAGAGCCATGGCAAACACCATATTGTAAACACACTGCAAGAAGTAACGACAGCTCTTTTAACACAGACATGAAAAAACAGTGAAATGGTGGGTATCCTGCGAAGGAAACATGTTCATTTGTGTAATTATACCAACAATATACACATACTATAGGAAAATTTGAAACAACGCTAACACACACATCCACAAAAGATAGACGACCAACGAGACACAAGCGCTGGTCAACTGATTTTTATTGAAGAAACGCATCACCTTATATACACAAGAGTTGATGGAGACACGAAAGGAGCCATTGATCGTGAAGATAACCAGAAACATATAGCGCACACACGAGCAAGCAACACTAGAAAAATACAAAAAACAACAACAAATAAAACAAGACACTCAAAGGGTGAGAAATTTATGTCGCATCTAAAACGAAGACTTCAGCATCGAAGAGCGATAAAGAAGGCTACTAAGAGGTGTTAATATACGCATACACACAATGTAAACATCTGCTGGGCCTCACAAACAGTGGCAAGGATTTTGATGCAATCTTCCAGTGTTCACAGGGCAAAATTCTTAAAACATGCAAGACCACCAGGATCTCGCGAAGTATGACACAAATGAAAGGAATTGCGTTAAACCAAAGGAAATACAGCGCTAAGTTTTAGACGAACCACACAGAAAGACGGACGGGACAGGCGCTAACTCCGTCCGTCTTTCTGTGTGGTTCGTCTAAAACTTAGCGCTGTATTTCCTTTGGTTTAACGCAATGTCACACCAACTAGCCCAGCAAAAGATACTGTTGAAATGAAAGGAAATTTCAAGGAAAGAACACCAAAAAATTTTAGATCTGTAGCTGACTTCCAAACGAGCAAAAGCATAGCAAAGTTAAACATAAGAACTTAAGCAGCTATCAAAACCCAAGCCCTTCTGTAATTTGTAGATAACGTTCAATCTTTCTTGAACGCCTGCCATCATGCTTTGTGAGAGTAGCAATGAATGAGCGGCTCTTGACAGTTTCTTTCACCATCACAAGACAAGGCCGGAACCGTCTTCTAGAGCTATATGGTATGTGGCGGGACTGCTCTGCGAAGTGTGTTATGCAAGTTCAGGCTGTTCTACGCACCCAAAACCGCATCTAATTGCCTCCAGCTTGGCTACCCTATCCCACACTCGCACGTTGCTTTCTAGAGGCTAAGAATGGACGGTTCAATCATCCTAGATCGAACCGCAACGACAAAACGTCGTGTATTTTTAGCGATGTATACCCCTAACTGAACTGATAACTGACTGGTAAAATCACCGCCACTAAAGTTGCACAATACCAGAAATGAACCCTAACACTTTGTTTTCCAAACAGTAACATAAAAACTCGCCATTTTAGCTGTTCTCCGCACGGTCGTCTGGTACTTGGCCGAATTTGGGTGCTGGACTATGTGAAGCATGCAACAAAAAGGCCGCTGTTGCGAGGAAAATGAAAGGAAAAGGGTTGGCTGATTTTATGAAGTTCAAGAGTGAGCAACAATTGACCGGCGGTGTACGCATTTGGTTGAAAAGTATTTATCTACTGCTTGCTTGCAATGAAATTATGTATACGGGCATACTAAGGGAACGCGATTTTTGCCCTTTCGGCAAAAAAAAACAAAACAAAAAACGCCAAGCAGCCTACAGAAGGTTATGTGAGTTACTTTCGCATTTATTTGCATATCTCAAGAAAATCGCGAGAGGAACTCAGTAATAGGAATGCTGCTGATAGTTCACCCCCCCCCCCCCCAAAAAAAAAAAAAAAAAAAAATCTGCTTATGTAATGTGAACGCCAAAGCAAATGCTTTAGCATTCACAGCATGTAACCGGTCCTAACTGGCTCGTTGTGCATCGTACTGCGTCGATCGTTCATTACATATTCCTTCTATGCTGTTTCAACTACCATTTGACGTCTGTAGCTCACCGCACAGCGTGGACCAACGGGTCTTAATGGCAGGCACGTAGCAAGGCACCCCCCCCCCCCACCCCACCCCTCCAACCGCCCCCCTTCTCCTCCTATTTCACCTCGCACAGATTTCTAAAGCCGAGCGCCGCCATCTCAATCCTGATACATTTGCAGCGGTTCGCCAAGCAGTCGCTAATAGGCCGCGAACTCCCGAGAAAAAGGCAGTATGTGCGTACAAGTGCCCACCAAAGCTTGCGGGATGGATCATTACAGGTCACACAGGGAAGCGCTCACCACACCATTCTGGTGCAGGCTGTATGCTTAGATTTCCGCCAAATTAATTGTCTCATTTTTGCGTTCAATTAACCCTCGTGGGTATTGTACGCACAGTATAGCTAGCATAAAAGAGGCCGAAACGCGGTTCTTATAAAAAATGGCACCGTACTGAGGACGTGAAATATGCTCTCCACTAAAAAATGGTCCAGTATTTTAGTCTTTCTCGTGTTATTTATTTCGATGACAATTTCAGAATCTCAAGCAATTGCCATTCTGAAGGCTTCAGTGAGACTTTTCAGATGATGTGAATTTCACAGCCGATCCGCAAGAATTTAGAACTTATGGGCCTCGCAATGGTCGCATGCATTCTTATATAAGCACTTAAACACTTAGAATAATTAGACACTAATTAGTAATTGATTAGTACTTGATTAATTAGTCATTAATTAGTTATTGATCATTGATAGGCATATGGCCATACAAGGCACGCATTCGCGCATACTGTGGTGATGCTCTGTGATTGGTCGAGATCTCCATGACGTCATCCCGTCTTGACCAATCAGAGCCGCCGCAAAAGCGTGACACTTTTGCTGACGACAACGATGAGGCAATAAAGGCTTTCGCCTTAATAAACCACGTGCGAGTTGAACGCCGGCAATGAACGAACATACCTTTTGGCTTGACGGAGTGCTCTGTCTGGAAGCACACATTGATCGCGGCGAGGTCCCTTAACAGCTCTTCATATACCTCTCTGGAGTCTGCATAGCCGGCCAGGTGTTTCCAGACTTTTTCAAGTCCTTTGGGGGCCGTCGGCACGACAATCTCCATAGTGCTCCGTGCCACAGGGAAAGTGGCGCGAAACAACTCGCTGCGGCTCAGACAGCTACACGCCTGTTCCCGCGCTCCGCGTCTCCATTGCTAGGCAACGGCCAGGCATGCGCAGAGCAGACCCATGTGGCGCGTACTGCAGAGAATCTCTCCCAATACGCAACGGCAGAGAGCGAGAAAGAGCGTTCACGGCAAAACGCGGTGAAATCTGAGCTCTAGCTGCGAAAAATCCGAGACAGCGACGGTGAGGTCGAGAGCTGCGAGGGCCTTGTGGTCTCTTTGCGTGCGGACTCCAGCACTTCTAGCGAGGACAGTGAGCGTGAAATGAACGTTATCGAAAGAGCTACTGTGTCGCTTCCTTAATTTCATGCTTTTTTTAATTTCGTCCATTTCGTGCTTTTTGCCTTCAGAGCTGCAACTGTTTCTCTTGCGAATATTTCTGCTGCGGGTCATCAAGACAGGTGCATTGGTACTAAATTTTTCGTATTTTTTTTTGTTTCTACTTTCATGGTTCTATAGTTATTCTCACTGCTTGTGGAACCTAGAATAAATTTTGTTACGCACACTATTATATTCACCGCCTCACATTTTAGACAACTCACAATAACGCGCCGATATTCTGTGCCAACCATAGAGAATTTCAGACTGCCATATCTTTTGCAATGCCCTCAAGCTTGCCACATCTGAGGGCCTGTATTCACCAGAAACGACAGCGAAACCGAAAGCCATGCACATTCGTACGGACTACATGGCGCACTAATACAAATGTTAGGAGCTTCGCCCCCGTACCTTTGAGTGCCGAAACTCCTCCTCTCTGGACAGGCGGAAACCGGTTCCGCTGTAGTTTCTACGGTGCTTGCGCGGAGTGCACACGACTGTCCAGTGAACTATAAGGCAGCGCCCAGGGAGCCCGAAATAAGGCTCACGCTTTCTTCCTCGCCTTTGCTCCGACATGGACACTGCCTGGACTCACCTTTGCGGATGACACACGTGGTCTTACTTGCCAGTGTCTGCTGCAACTGGCCGCGACTCATCTACATCTTGGTCTCTATTTTAGCACCAGCAAATCGGCCGTGCTGCGGTTCTCGAATCCACAGCTAGATACAGCACACGGCTCTTCCTTTTATTAAATTACTTTCCCTCTCCACCCTTGCCAATGGTGGACCGATACCATGGGCTCGACTCAGTACCGGTACCTGGGCGTCACATTCAGTGCTGGGGCAGATACCTTGGAACACATGAGGAGAAACTCCGGCAGGCCTCAAGATGCGCAGGCCTGTAGAAACCTCCTCTGCCACGCACCCTCTGGGGCTGCAATCGTTTCCCACTGGCCCGCGAAATAAGGAAAGCTGTACATGTACCGGCACCGATCTTCGCTAACACCGTGGTCACTATTTGGTCGAATATTTACGGGAAACTTCCAAGGTGGAGTAATCTGTAATAAGGTAGCGATTACTCATTGGCATCCACCCAGCTTTCTCAGAATCCTCGTAGTAAGAAAAATTCGTCCTGATCCGGGGGTCACCATTTCAGCGAATAGCGAAGCAGGTCTGGAGCGGCCATAAAGAGACTGTTGGCCGAGTGGCGTTAAGCTGCCAGGGCAGCGGCGTAGCCAGCAATAATTTTCAGGGGGCGTTATATACGCCGCCGGTCGGGGAAAACAAAAATGGGCGAAAAAGAAGTGTGAAGTGAAGGAGGGATGCAGCGCTCAGGACATTTTGGAGGGTTTTCTGACACCGAAATATCTTCTCTGGCTAAGCCCCTGGCCATGGGCGTGTGCCATCCAGGGCGATAGTGGGTGGCCGTCATATGAAGCGCGGGAGGCACAAAGAAACTTGGCATAAAAGGGGAGGCTGCATCTCATGAACGATGAGCGGTGGGAGCGCCACCCTTGTTTTCAACTCGATCAACTGCATTAAAACGCAGTTGTGCAAAGCGGGTCCAGCGTATCTTGGTCTTCTCGCTTCCCGTTTCTAGAGGAAAGTCAGTGCAAATTGCCCCTGCCAGTGCAGACGAGAGTGCATGAGGCGGACACCGTGCAGTTGGTCGCGTAGTGCTAGTCACCCATTTCCTGACCGAGAGCTGCCAGCTCCCTTGGCGGTAACGATGACTCCGAATCAGCGTCGGTGAGATGAACAAAAATCTTCTTTATACACCATTTAGAGGACACTGTACAGAAAAAGCTCGGCAGAGGGGCCGAGGGCTACCAGCAATACGCGACTGCTCTAGCACAACGACGGCCGGCGGGGCTCCGTGGCGTCCCCTCCTTGCGAGCAGCACTGCCACGGCCGCTCGATGGAAGTGATTCCATCGAGTGACCGTGGCAGTGCACTCGACGGACTCTCGTGACGGGGTCGCTTTCCAAGCGGCAACGCTTCTGCTACTCAAACTGTCCAAATCGAAGGCAGCGTTTCTCGGTGACCCGAGAGGTCCAACCAGCGGGAACGCTGGTCACCCTCTTGAAATGTGCCGTGACGCGAAGGGTTTCCGCCACCAGGCACTGACGACACGATGTCTGGGGACAAGACGGCCTGTTGGAACAAGAACCATATATCCTATTGGTTCATGTAAACCCGGTTGGGTCGAGTCCGCTCAACTAAACCACAAAGTCACGAAGAAAATATTCCGAATCGCTTACAAACAAGCGAAAAATTGTCGTTCGATTTCGGGGTCTACATTGACGCGCAGGCTGCGATTAGCGTGGAACGTGGTTTTGCAAGCGAACGTCTGTTTCCGAACATCGCCGACCACGTTGGAAAAAAATTGAGAAACAACCTGAGTAGAGAGCGGATGGAAGGAAGTGAAAAGCTGTCCGAAATGATTGACGAAAGCACCTCCATTAGCTAGCATTAAACTGTGATCGTATACGTGCGCTCGTAAATCACTAACGCGAAGCCAATAACAACTTTTTCTGGACTTTGCAAAAGTAACAGATGAACGCCTGCCGATTTGCCTTCATTCTTCCGGCTTGAGCAAAAGCTTGCAACGGTGCGTCGATGACGCTTGGAAAGCGTTCGGGCGTGGCACTAGCTGCTGGAGAATGTTTCCTAACGTCATCATATGGCACTGCTCGACTCAGCTGTTGGAGACTAGTTCACGACAGCAAAGGGATAAATCACTGCAAAATCCTCATGGACAAGCTGTATAGCAGTTCCCTAAACAACTGCAGATGGCTGGAGATTTGCGCCAAAGATTTGAACGCATCCCTCTCCCTCACAGGGAGGGTTCCGGACGCCAGGTGGATGGCGTCAGGCTTCAGTCCCGTGAACGCTCACTCTAAGAAAAAAAGGTGTGATCTTACCCCTTTAGGGGGGTAAGTCCACTGACGCACTGGGGAGCCCCTTTGGGTGCAAAGTTACACCCTCGACGGGGGCTTAAGTGTGTCTGGTGTAAAGTTTACGCTACAACGAGGCTAACGTTATGCCATATGGTGAAGTGCAAGTATATGCTACTGGGGAGTAACGTTACCCTTTCTCAGAAGGACTAAAGGTTAGGCCATGAAAGTGCAAAAATATGCTCTAAAATCGGGTGCATGTTTGCTCCCAGCTGGAATAAGCTTATGCTGAATCATAAGGCGTAAACTTACCCTCACAGGGCCTGCATTTATGCCAGCGTAATGGGCTTACTACAGCACCCCGTAAGTGCATGTTTGCACCCTATGAATGGGCGTAACTTTGCACTTTTACGTTCATATTTATGCTTTGTTTGGAAGGGTAATATTACCACCCAGAGGAATAAAATAAATTCATATTATAGTGTTTTTTACACCCATTTAAGATAATGTTCTTTTCCTTCGAAGGGTATGTTTGCGCCCTTCTAAATATAGTCTAGGCGCACACTAGTACGCCAGTAATTTGAAAAAAAAAAAAACCACACTTTGTACACTCAGTCACAAGACATCGCCGCTATCGAAGTGATACGAGACATACATTTTCTTTATTTGCAACGCAAGCGACTCCGTTTGGCATGGTAATGCTGCCTCCGCTGCAACATTAGACAGCCTTAACATACGCCCTATACAGAAGAAAAACGTTTGGTGAAAATATGTGTGTCTTCGTCAGCCGGTCACAGACGCCATCGCTTCCGCTATGTTGGTTTCTTCGTGCTAGAGCGACATATTTGTGACGGGCCATGTAGCCATTCAGGGTGCAGTTTGCACACCGATATTAGTACATGAGAACGGATGGCAGGGTTTACTTTTTATTGCGTTTGAAAATGGCAGGATAACCGAGCAGTCTTTTGTCATCGTCGTGGTTGAATCCATACTCCGAGGGAACCTGTGTGAGAGAAAAACGAGAGAAAAATGAGATGTGGAGGGAATAGACATTCACAATGTATACACATGCAAGCGATGGAAACACCTCGGCGACTAAACTGCGACGGCGCGGCAAAAAAAAAAAAAAAAAAATGGAAGCGTGTTGGAACCGCATCGCGGCTGCAGATACAGCAAGCGCTTTTTCTTGCATGGAGAACATTTTTCCAGCACCGCACCCTTCTTGTGGCCGCCAAGCGAGGAACATCTGACGGGGCGGCTTACCGAGTATCGCTCCTATTTTTTCTGCACAAATTCTTTCGCAGTAGTGGTGCCGGCCTGTTTTCCAAGCAGTATATATAAGTGCTGGGCTACTTTCAGCTAGCATGTGTAGTGATATGCTTTAGGCATCTGTGGACACGCCCTGATATACCTTCCCCCTGCACTTGACCTGCTTCCTACATGACAGCCCTGCATTCAACTACTGCTCAGAAAATAAGCCCACTCAACTATTGTGAAAAAATGTTTGCTGGAAATATGCGAGGGAACCTCAGTAAGCTAGCCGTCCCGTCAAGGGTACTTCACCTGGCGGTCACAAGAGGGGTGCGGAGCTGAGAAAAGGTCTATTATTGTGCAGCAGGCCAGGGCGTCGATAACTGAGGGGACGTTCGTGAAAAATTACGCTCAGAAAACTCCTCCATTTTCGCAAGCATGGTCATCAAAAATGGTAGATGAGGGGGCTTTGTGCACTTGCATGAAGCTACAGCAAAAATGTCCATTATGAGACATGAAATTAAGCTGCGCGAACTGGCCTGAAGTTCAAAGCTGTGTGCATGATTCTGTTAAGCGGTTTTACTGTAGGAGAAAGGATATGACACAGTAATCAACAACGCAAGCTCTCAACGCCAGATAACTCTGAAGGACATGTCCCAAAACTAGACCAAACTTAGGTATGCCTAAATAAGAGTGCAAGGAACAACAGGGAAACACACAGAAGAATGGACGGACACAGACGCTCAATAACAACTGAAATTTTATTTCGGAGCACAACACATATAAACATGCACAAAGGTGTGAAGCCAAGGTGATGCTGTGCGATCACCGAAAACAGTCTATAGTAATCGCTCTTTATGCATGTTTATATATGTTTTGCTCGGTAATAAAATTTCAGTGGTTGTTGTTCGTCTCACAAGTTATCTGCAGCACTGCAAAAGGCAGAGGAGTCCTTGCAATTGTGCTCCGAAGTGCCTCTCGCCCCTGCACACTATAATAGAGAATTGTGCTTTTATACTGTTGCCCCCGCCAATTTGGTGGCAAGAGCCGCGTAGGAGCACAATTGCCTATTGCAGTGCGCGTGATCCTGATTACACTGGGGTGCCTCTGCCTTTCGCAGTGCTGCAAGCATCTTGTGAGACGAAGTATAGTCAGCGGCAGTGTCCATCCATTCTGTGTGTTTCCGTGTTGTTCCTTGCGCTGTTCTTTAAGAATGCAGTATCCACTAGCCCGGCATCTCGCACTTGCAAACTTGGGTAACCACGAATATTGATTACGTAAGTGCCATAAGAAGTCAATTGTTACGAGTTTAGTTAACCACCAAATTAGCTTGATTAAAATGTATCCTGATGTAAACAACTGCAATTTGAAACCACCTCAATATCACAAAAAGCAGTTTTAAAACTTCTGGCTCACCTTCGCTGAAACACATGCTATACGTATGGGTGGTCACTCAAATGCAGTCACGCCTGCTGATCATAGAGATTGGGACCACTCGAACCTCGGACTTAACACTGTGCTCACTATTGCGACGCATGCTGGTTAAACGAGTACCGGCTTAAACCCACAATAAGGGCAGCAAAAAGTTTGAAAAATGGAACTTACAAGCACCATGCGCCGGTTTACGTTGACCGCTGCCGCCGCACCTGCTGCTGTCGCCCATCATTGACATGCGGAATGGAGTCCGAAGCTGGTACATGGCGCCACCGCAGCAGCAGCAACCTTTCAAGTCCATAGTTGTTCTCAACGCTGGCCCAGCGAATCTGCTAACGTGATCTCTCCTCCGCTGCTGCTTTTGGGCAGCACAAGACTGTTGCAGCACTAGAAGATGCGTACCTCTTGCTTTATCCAAGCTCCACGTCGTCGCTGATTGCAGAGTCGTCGTGAGCTGTGCCCTTAACAGAATTCTGCCGCGTCAGTTAATTTAAGATTACGTCTTTACAGGGGGTACTTCCCTGCAGTGACAACGAATGACTTTGCTCGCACATATCTATTTGTATGTTGAGTATGATACAAATATTTACAACTCAAGGGCAGTGCAGCCCATAGGCATAAGACTGAGACCACTCGATGCTTCCGCGTCCGAACAGGACATCGCTTCTGCTGGAATGACTCGTGACCCCACGGAGCCTTGAGAGGAGTATGTGTTCAGAGCCACCATGTGCTCGCCGTCGAAAAGAGGCACGCATTTTGGGCTCCCTGGGACCTGTCATATTGTTCACAATGAAGTATTGTGTACCCCGCCTAGGCACTGTGGAAGCTACAGCCAAACTGGTTTCCGAAAGTCCGGCGAAAAATGACTTCATGCTGTGAAGAAAAGAGTTCCGGGGAGCAGCAGGTTCTTCTGATAGTTCCTTACCCCACCTACATCATTGGCGCTTGAGATTCAGTGTCCAAAATTCTGATGTTCACTGAAGGGGCAAGCTTATCAGGACAAAAGAGCGTGCGTCACTGTTGCGCTGTGTCATACGGCGAGCGAAGGAATCAATGCCCAGTTTCCTGAATTCTCGGAACTTGAAAGGATAAGTGACCAGGTGCAAGTATCACAGGTTGTACGTGGCTCCGCAGCCAGCTAGCTGGTATTTTGTAAGTTTTCCACTCAACTTATCCTCGAAGGCATCGTGTCGCACAATGCTGCTGCAAACACGTGTGTGCTGCACTGAAAAACGCGAAGTGCCTTGTGTGCGGCGTGGCGGAAAACATGCATGCGTCGTGTTTCATCACAAAAGCGCCGGAGAAGTGGCGATTGGAACCACCCGACAGCCTGGTGCAGCAAGTACGAAACACGCCGAAGCACTGCGAAAAAAAGGAGCCCTGGTAAACTAAGAACAATAGAGCTAGCTCTTGGGGCAGTTTGTACACCTTAAAATTAAAAGAACCTGCTGAAATCGGAACGAATGAAAAAATTATGAATGATGACATGCAAAAATAACGTCTCCTGCAATATTAATACAGAGCAATACGGCACGGCGTACGCATTCTGTTTTCTTCACTTTCCAAACTGATTAGCCTATTTTTGAAAATTAAAAAAAAAAAGGAATGAAGAAGAGGGCATGTATGTAGAACAGTAAGATCAAGCAAATGAAAACCTTGGTCGAGGCAAGACGAGTTATTTACCGCATTCCGACGGCCCGTGGAAAAGTGCATTTATAGGACAGACAGGCAGGTAGGTCGTTTGCAGAAACATAAAAACTCTCTAAAAGAGGAGACCCAGGAATATACAGGGCGTTGCACAATTACCAGCGCGCTGTAGAATGCTCCTCCAAACTAAACCGCAAAATCCTCGCAGCTAAAATTTCGCACAGAAATGGAATTTTGCCGTTGGTATTTTTAATAATAAAGTTGTTTGGCGTACTTGCCTGATTCGATCAGAAGTCGAATGTTCCCATAAAATATGCGGCGGCTGCGATGCAAGACAAGCCACTGCCTCAGCGATAGCACCGGCATTGCCGCCGGATACAATGGGAACATCCGACTTCTGATCGAATCACGCAAGAACCATACCATCGACAAAATGCCATTTCTGCCCGAAATTTTGAGCTATATATATATATATATATATATATATATATATATATATATATATATAATGGACCATATTACGCCACGCTTTCCGGTCTCCCACTATCTTCCTAACATCACATAACTTCATCTGCAGCGCCTCGAGGATGCCATCCAACCATCGCGTTCGCTGCCTACCCCTTCTCTGGTGACCCACAAACTTTCCCAACATCAAATCTTTCTCCAGCGACTCCTCTCTTCTCATCAGATGACCAAAGTAGCTGAGCTTTAACTTTAAAATTTGACCCTCCAATGAGCAGTCAGGGTTTATGGTCGACAATATCGACTGATTTGATCTTCTGGCCGTCCAAGGAACTCTCAAGAGTCTCCGCTAGCACCACAATTCAAACGCGTCAGTTCTTCGGCGGTCAGCCTTCTTCACAGTCCAACTCTCGCATCCATACATCACAGCTGGAAAGACCATAGCACGAGTTATACGGATCTTGGTTGGCAGTGTAATGTCTCTGCTCTTTACTAGGCGATCAAGGCTAGCCATGGCTCTCTTGCCCAGAAGCAGGCGTCTCCCAATTTCATGGCTGCAGTCTCTTTCCGGGGTAATCTTGGAGCCCAAGAAGAGAAAATCTGTCACAGCTTCCACTTCTTGTCCCTTGATGCTCCAGGACTTGATAAGGGCAGACGCCATGATCTTTGTCTTTTTAATGTTCAGTTTAAGCATATATATATATTATACATACGTGTGTGTGTGTCCATTTGTAAACTAAGAATGTCCGACTGACATACTTTCCGCGGTACAGTGAATGAGGGTGAAGAAATCCTTATTTTCAGTGTAGCTGGTCGCATTCAACAAAAAACTAGTAGAAAGAATCAACTTTTGATGAAATTTGTCCTCGAGTGTCTCAGCAAAAACAGGCAGGAGACAAGGCAGTAGGTGACTATGGCATTAGTTCTAGGAATAGCAGAGGGGAGTTAGTAGTTGAGTTTGCAGAGCGCAATAACTTACGAATCATGAATACCTTCTTCAGCAAACGGAAGAACCGAAAATGGACATGGAAAAGTCCTAACGGAGAGACTAAAAATGAAATCGACTTCATAATGTGTTCAACCCCCGCCATTGTGCAGGATGTAGAGGTAATCGGGAAAGTTCGATGTAGTGACCACAGGATGGTGAGGTCCCGAATTAACCTAAATCTGAAGAAGGAACGCAATAGATTAGTAAGAAAGAAACCCATCAACGAATTAGCGGTGAGGGGGAGGGCAGAAGAGTTCAGGATCTCGCTACAGAATAGGTATTCAGCTCTAACTGAGGATGGCGACATTACCCTAGAGGCAAGGAACAATAATTTCAGAGATATCATTACTGAGTGCGCGGTAGAAGTAGGCGGTAGGATAGTTAGAGAGGATACCGGTAAGCTGTCTAAGGAGACGAAAGATTTGATTAAGAAACGGCAGAGTATGAAAGCTTCCAATCCAACAGACCAGATCGAATTGGCCGAGATATCAAAGCTAATCAATAAGCGCAAGGTGGCCGATATAAGGAAGTATAACATGGAGAAAATTGAGCATGCTGTAAAGAACGGGGGAAGCCTTAAAGCGGTAAAGAAGAAATTGGGCATAGGCAAAAACCAGATGTATGCGATAAGGGACAAGGCGGGCAACGTCATCACTAATATGGACAAGATAGTCAAAGTAGCCGAGGAGTTCTATACAGATCTCTACAGTAGCCAAAGTAGTCAGGACCGTAATGAGATTGGCGGTAGGGAAAAACAGTCAGACGTTCCACCAGTGACGAAGGACGAGGTCAAGAAAGCACTAGAAACTATGAAAAGGGGGAAATCAGCTGGAGAGGATCAGATAACTACAGATTTGCTGAAGGACGGGGGGGATATCGTGCTAGAAAAACTGGCCACCCTGTATACGCAGTGCCTGGTGTCATCGACGGTACCGGAAGCATGGAAGAATGCAAACATTATCCTCATTCACAAGAAAGGGGACTCTAAGGACCTTAAAAATTACAGACCAATCAGCTTACTGTCTGTTACGTATAAGGTATTTACTAAGGTAATCGCTAATAGAATCAGGACAACCTTAGAATGCAATCAAGCAAAGGATCAAGCAGGGTTTCGGAAACGGTACTCTACTATCGATCATATCCATACCATCAATCAGGTGATAGAAAAATGCTCGGAATATAACCAGCCCTTATACATAGCATTCATTGATTACGAAAAAGCATTTGACTCAGTTGAAACCTCGGCGGTGATGCAGGCATTGCGAAATCAGGGGGTAGACGAGCCATACGTGAAAGTGCTGGAAGATATATATAGTGGCTGCACAGCAACCATAGTTCTACATAAAGAAAGCAACAAAATTCCCATAAAGAAAGGTGTTAGGCAAGGAGACACAATCTCCCCAGTACTATTCACAGCTTGTTTAGAGGAAGTAATCAGAGACTTGGAATGGGAGCAGTTAGGGATAAGGGTAGATGGAGAATACCTCAGTAATCTGCGATTTGCTGATGACATTGCCTTGCTAAGCAACTCGGGAGATGAACTGCAAATAATGATTGATGACCTAGACAGGAAAAGTAGAAAGGTAGGCTTGAAAATCAATATGCAGAAGACTAAGGTAATGTTCAACAGCCTCGGGAAGGAACAGGAGTTTACATTAGGTAGCGAAATACTGGAAGTAGTAGGCGAATATATCTACTTAGGACAGGTAGTAACCGCAGATCCGGATCATGAAAAGGAAATAACAAGAAGAATAAGATTGGGATGGAGCGCATTTGGCAAGCACTCGCAGATTATGACTAGCAGCTTACCGGTATCGCTCAAGAGGAAAGTATACAACAGTTGCATCTTGCCTGTACTCACCTATGGGGCTGAAACGTGGAGGCTAACCAAGAGAGTTCTACTTAAGTTGAGGACAACCCAGAGGGCTATGGAACGAAAAATGGTAGGGGTAACATTAAGAGATAGAAAGCGTGCAGAGTGGGTCAGAGAAATAACTCAAGTTAACGACATTCTAGTGGAAATTAAGAAGAAGAAATGGACATGGGCAGGACATGTAGTGCGAAGAGAGGATAACCGATGGTCGCTGAGGGTAACAAACTGGATTCCAAGGGAAGGAAAGCGTAGCAGGGGGCGGCAGAAAGTTAGGTGGGCGGATGAGATTAAGAAGTTCGCAGGGGTCAGGTGGATGCAGCTAGCACAGAACCGGGTTAAGTGGAGAGATATGGGAGAGGCCTTCGCCCTGCAGTGGGTATAATCAGGCTGATGATGATGATGATGTCTCAGCTTTCAGCTGCCCACCAGCCTGCCTCTAGTTAACGCAATAAAATTAAATAATTTCAAGCCAGCATGACACCAAAGCTGTAGACGCGATAGCGCCTTTAACACGGCGTTTTCATTCCGCGAATTCTTGCCGTTAAGAGACGCAGAGTTTGTTTGGCAATGTGATTAACGCCTTTAGTTTGCTTTGTTTGGAGGAACGGAAGGTGCTCTATCTGCCTCACTTCTCGGTGAACGGCGAACTATAAATGAAAGGCATAAAAACGGAGGTAGAGCCGCCCAAATCTTTAACTGGCGTGCGCATGACGACCTCCTTTTCTATGCTCCTGCGCATTAATAAGGACAATACTTGCCAGATGATCAAGATTACGCAAAAGCTTGGTGAGCCATTTCTTATACTTGACTTTTCGCAGGTTAGCTGCTCTGTAACACTCAGAATTACAGAAAGTACTGCCGTCACAAACGTCAGTTAAGATTTCGGCAGCAGTACATAGGTCGTTGGTTACAATCTCTGTCGCAAACTAACCTTCAACATGACTAGCAGATGGATTCTAAATGTGACGCGAAAAGGGTATGACACCACCCTGAAAGCTGTATAAGGAATCGATTTTATCAAGATTTTAATATAAAACAGAGCATATATTTTTCCACGAGTTGCGAGTTTCGGCGACGACCATGGCAATGGCGATGCCTTTTCGGCCGAACGAGCTGTATGCGCTTCAGGTAAAATCAAATATGTGCATAATTTTGTTGCTGAACACAACCAGCACATCTTTCTCTCTTTTCTTTTAATCCACCTTCCTTCGAAGCTTCTCAAGCTTCCCCTTACGGTGTGGTTCAGGATTCCACCAGGAAGTGTGACAGATACTGTGCCTTTTCTTTCCTTTAAGCAGCTTAGGAAATACGTTTGCAGAACGGCCCGTGACAGTTCGCTATGCAGTCGGAGTGGCTCCACTATAAGCCTGAAACAAGCTGTGCACTGTCAGAGCATCACTCCCACAAGCAAAACAAAAGTATCTGCTGTTTCATTACAATTTAGAAGCAGTTTTGCAGTCATTACGTCACCCCATAGAAACCAAAACACACCTGCAGTTTGCAGTTCCTGACTGGGGAGAGTAAACATGGAGAGGGACCCAAACGCCGCGAGAGAAAAACGGTGGCGAAGGTGGCACAAAAGGCACAAAAGGTCCCCTCTCTGAAAGCGACGGTGCAGGAACGAGACATGATGGGACAGAATGCTGCACGAGCGCCCCATCGTGACATGTGCCCAAACTATTCACACCGTCTAGGGGCACGAACACACACACAAACACACAAACGCTGGTAGAGAGGGTAAGTAGGGTTGCAGTAGGGTGCAAGTTTTCTAAGAGGGGGTAAATGAATAGGGACCTGCTTCCAGCAGGTGCAAAGTTACCCCCAAGGCCTTCTAAAGGGGGTAAAGGACCATGCTATGCCCTTTTTACCCCTTTCGCACACCCTTTTTTCTTAGAGTGCTGTGACAATGTCGTTCTGTGTATTGTGCCACCACTTCTTGAAGCTTTGCTAACGAGAGAGCGCAGTTAGAAGTAGGTAGAACGGCTGAGATTTAGGACCTTGGCATCGCTTTATGATGCTGGGCTGAACTCTCCGAGCTCTCTTTGAACTTTCAGAGGCGTGAGATTACGTTACCTGAGGTGCACAACGTGGCAGCTAGATAACTCGCTGTTTTTAAAGCAAGAAAGCTCCGACATGCAAACTGTCGTAACAAGTAAATGAAACGAAGCGCTTAATTAAAGCCGTAGTAGAACTGCACCCTGGTCGAAAATTCACCCTGGAAACAAATGCAACGCAGTTCTATCAGAGCTTAGCCGAGAACATAAATACATGACTTCAAATCACAGTGTTTTCAAAGTTCCTGCAGCACCAATGCTGACCTGCGTTTGATTCAGGACATTCTGTGACGTCGCATCCATCGACCTGGCCTGTTGAGGTGCACGTCCTCTAAGGCGACGACGAAATAGCTCGCTTAGCCCAGAGGTTTTGTACAAACGAGACTCATCTCAGTATAAGGAGTACACTGAAAACAGACAAAAAAAAATGCTTTCTTAACCGAAGAGCAGTGGGAGACTCGGCTGTCAAGCCCCAGCCTGGATGATCAGCGTAGTTAGTCTGGTCAGCTGGACTCGGGAGATGGCTCGGGCCCACGGCTTCCTGGACTGAGGAGGCTCCCCACCTAGGGCTGAATATTTCACGCCTGCTCCGAATAAATTCTTCTCTCTCTCTCTCTCTCTCTGGAAGCTCGAGAGCTCCTGACGAATGTCAACTGCATCCCAGTGCCAACCACTGGACTGTGAACAAGGGTCCAGTGCTATGAACGCTGTCATGACGCCTCTGAAGTCGTCGCAGTCGATAATGAAGTTGTCAGTGCTCTTAGTCATTGTCCACCGCTGCAATGTTTTGATCCAGATAGGAACGTGACGTCGTGGCTTTTGTCAAGAAGGCGCTCTGCACTATAAACCTGAGCTTCAGCCCGAAAATCTGGTGTCTGGAGTGTAGAACAGGATCATTTCTAAAGATGTTTGTAGTCACATTTAACCTTGCACACAATTTTTTTTTTTTTAATAAACGGTACAGTTCAAGTGAATTTTGTTTTCGTTTTTTGATTTGTATTGTGGCTCACATGCACGTCTACGAGTCTTCATTTTGTATAGTAGGATACAATTTAGAAAAAAAAAAAAGGCGGTTGTTAACTATGGGCCATGATACGCGGCATGTATATTACCCCGCTGAACAGTACAAGAAACTAATTTCTGACATCCGAAACAAGCCACAGGTATCAAAATTGTTGAGCTTATAATTTGATCACGCGCTTGGCTTGTTATTTGGGTATAGTGGACCTGTTAAGTTTGTTGCTCATGGTGTTTTGTACACGTGCGTTGTTGAGTGGTGGGTGGGGCATCATGACGACCCTCTGAACGAACAACGAAGACATCGGTACGATCAAAATTCGTCCTCCGCCACGGTGGCTCAGTGGAATTATGACGCTATAGACTACTGAACCCAATTAAGGACGCGGGATCAAATCCCGGTCGCGGCTGCCGCTTTTCGGTCGAGGCGGAAAGGAAGGCGCCCGTGAGGTATGTGATGTCAGTAGTGCACGTTAAGAATCCCAGGTGGTCGAAATTTCCGGACTCCTCCACTACGGCGTCCCTCATAGCCTGAGTACCTGTGGGAGGTTAAACCTCACAAACCAAAGCAAATTCTTCCAAATTTTACTACCCTGAGCCTGGTCTCATTCTAAGACAGCGCCGAAGGAAGGCTTGTGTTATTCTTATTTCGTTCGTTTCTTCTTCAAGGACTTTACGCGAATGATGGTCGAAAATTTTTGTGCTTTTATCCATAAACTACTGCGGTCAACTTGGTTTCGCCGAGGATTATTATTATTATTATTATTTTTTTTTTTTTGCTATGAGTATAAGCACTTGTGGTTAGTATTTTACAACTATTCATTAAACTGTTTCATCTGTTTTCGTTGGGAATCCCTACCTGTCGTCGCACCGCTCATTTCCCTCTCAAACGTGGAGTGTAAAACTTTCCCATTTTAAAAAATAACATCGCAGTCGGGCTACCAATCATTCCAGCGAACAGACGACTTTCAGATCGATGTTTAGTGCGCAAACGCACTCTCGCCGTGGCTGAAGCGCTGAACGAGCGAACTGTCGAGGCGCGCGGGATATAATAATAATAATAATAATAATAATAATAATAATAATAATAATAATAATAATAATAATAATAATAATAATAATAATAATAAAAAAACAAATGGTTGGCTGTACTTGGCGCCTATATAGTCAAGCAGAAGAACCTTGTTATTCTGCTAATATTTTTGTTATTTTCGTTTAGTTCGTTTGCAGAGCAATTTTATATTTATTAATTCCCCCTCGTTTTATTTTTTCTTTTTTTTGTAATGTGCAACGAAAACTTGCGCTTTTTGCCTAAACTAAATGTCTCGAAAATTCTATTTGCAGTTATTTACCTTTACAAAGTCTCCTTCTCACCAGCTCATCGAGACTGTTCAACAATGCTTCCGTTATCTTCGATGTCCAGAGTGCTATAAAACACTGGTTCGCGAATCATATTGAATATATTACAAGTGCCGACGCTTTGCTTCACCGTGAGCTGTTCTACGACAGATACCGTCGAGCACAGTGGAAGAGCATGAGGAATGCTTGTTTCAGGTCTGTGTCATAATTAACAAAAAAAAAAAAAATAAAAATAAAAACAGCTTCGAAAATAACTTCGCATTGTTCGAAACGATGTGTAAAGCAGACCACCAGTTGCTTTGTCTATCTCCCTCTTTATTTCCCTTTCCACACATGTTCGAATCACTCGAGATCCCCTTCAATGGAGCCATAAGGCACCTTAGAGGTTCTTACGCGAGGTCTCGCGTAAATCTTTCACGGTCGAATTTGTAGCCGCGTGTGTTATGTGCCCTGCTATGTGCAGAAGACGCATGTTGGTGTAAAGACGACTACTTTATTCAAGCATTGTTTCCGGAATGAGTCCCTGATAACGCGAGACGGAATAGTCGGGCGATACACACTAGACGTACACCGAGCAAAAGGTTTCCGGCTCGTGCGGGGCGCCAGCGTGACTGCGGTTTCCATAACAGTAGGCAGATCACAGCGAAACACCACACATGTCTCTGTATACCGCGTGTTTGCGTCAAGGTGACCCTAATATTTAAATATAGGGTTTTCGACATGGTAGATACTGCTTCTGCGGAATTAGCAGTTCTGGCAAGCACCCGGTTGTTGCTGGTCAGTGCATTAACAGTCATATTCGTCTTTAGAATTTCCAAAACGCGATGAGCTTGGGATCTGTGGCTCAGAGTTTTGATTATTTTTCGCGCAATTCGAAAAACGCGCGCTTCACGGCGGTCATCAAATGTCGTCACTCGGTGACGGCATTTCACTTTCTTTGTCATGCATCGGCTGTAGCAGGCTGGGATAGGAGCAGCTGTGAGCACATACCGGTGACCTGGCAGTGAAGGTGACGCGGCTCTGACGCCGTTTGATGGAGGTCATTCCATGCCAAATTTACCAGAATTTGCGCTCGACCGCTTCTGATCGTTTCCATAAAATTTGCGACTATTTATTGTACCGCCTGCTTTACCCGTCACAGAGTTAGGAAAGAAAACTTTGGTCATGTGACACGTCTGAATTTTTCAGACAAGTGCAAAAGTTTTTCTCACTAAACGTTTTTCAAAGAATCGAGTATTTTACTTAATTCTTCGCTTGAAAAGTTTTTGCAGATAATGCCTATGCATTGTTGTTTTTGCAGCAAGGAGTATGGGCACTGATATTTTTTCGTTGTTTTATTTCATCTTTTTGTACCCCAAGAAGCGCCGTTTTTTTTTTTTTTACACATTCGCGACATTCATGAGCAGCATCACATTTTTGAATGGGTCTCTATAAATCCTACTATTTCACTAAATAGTTTGAGCTGTATTAAAGCACGGTTAAGAAGAAAAAAAAAACGTCGAATTTAGAAAAAGTGCATACCGCGCTTTCTGCCATAAATGTTGTATTCCGGTGTTCAGATGTTCAGATTCAGGTGTTCAGGGCGAAAAAGTGTGCTAGCTGCTTCCTTGAAGCGTTTGGACAAGAGGCCTTTGTCGGAGGAACTGCTACTGGGCGCTTGGCAGGACAAGGGGAAGGGTGTCCAGGCAGTGCGTGCTCTTTGCCGTTTTTTGTGCGCCAGCGGACTTGGTTCGCGCTTGTAAAACAAGCTACTGTGTCTGTATATGTATTTCATGTGCCTTCTCCCACATCGTCACCCATCATGATCCTCTTTCTTCTCCCCTTCCCCAGTGCAGAGTAGCAGGCCAGATTTGAATTATTCCGGCCAACCTCTCTGCTTTTCGTTTCAATAAATCCATCTATCTATCTATGTGGCCCGTTTGATAGCTAATTTCATGGTAATATTTTTTCGGCGATTTTATGCAGCCTTTTTTGTTTGTTTGTTTGTTTGTTTGTTTGTTTAAGCGAGAAAAATAACGTCAGTGCCGCACCTCGAGCTCTGGTTGCTCTGTACTGCGCCCAGAACTGCGGCGCAACGTAAGCAAACACGTAGATAGAAGCACAACACAGGCGCACAGTACCAACTGTAATACGCAACGGAACCCAAACTTCCTCTTCACCACTCAGCCACAACTTCCTCCTCTACTCCCAAGTACATCACACCCGCACACCTCTTCTTTCCCAAGCAGATGTCTAGCCAACAATAAATGTTAGCAGCACTCACATCCAAGTCCATCACTCCCATCTTCCAAGCATGACAGCCACGACTTCCGCCACATAGCCACAGACTGGAAAAACCACCACACACCTGCAGCTGCAGGAGTGCTCTGTACTGCCACTGCACTGCAGAACACGGCCGTGGCGCCGCTCGGAATTCTGCGTTGGGTTTATCGAGAGCGGCATCAAATGACGCGAGGGCAATCGGGAAAAATGAATATCGTCACTTCAGGAAGGAAGCATCTCGGCATTTGTGCCCAAATTTTCTTGCGCTACTTGTTCCCCTAATAATGACTCACTACAGTCCTTAATCCAAATACAGAATAAATTGATTTTGCCCCATGGCAGAGAATGTCGCTGTGACATTCTTAGCCTTTATTAATTAGTTCATGCTACAGAGGAATGTTCCGTAAATATTCAGTAAAATATTATGTCGGCTCGTGTTATTCAAAGCACTAAATGCTCCGTATCTGCGCATGTAACGCTGGAAAAGAACACCTGACTGCGCTGCTTGCTCCACCGATAGGGCAAAATGCATTTACTCGAGGTTTTCAGTGAGGACTTCTGGGTATTCAGAGAGGATGTTCGACAAGGAGAGTGGAATCTCGATTTCATGTGCGTGGTTTATACAGCAGAGCGAAATTGCCAATGCAGAAAACCAGTCTCTCCCTAACAGGCTAGTACCACCTTCTCGGGAAACGAGAAGATGAAGCCGACTGCTCTTCATTCTGCACTAGACGGTGACTTCCAATGATCTCGCAATGTCTAAGCGTTAATTTCTGTGCACGAGCGCAGCTGTAGAAAACAGCTAGGATCTTAGTTCTTGCCTTGACTGCTGAAGCTTTTTCGTGGTCCTCTCGCTTGTGATGCTGCTGGAGAAGTGATGTTGCTGGTCAGAGCACCAACCTTTGACTTGCGATCTTGATTTTCGCGAAGAAAACTGACTGAAGTCGGAGCATCTACCTCTTCAGCTGGATCAGCTGACTGCGAAATTTGGTGGTTTCGTCCACAAAAGTACGACTTATTTTTGCTGAAATATCTGTTTCAATGCTGATCAGGCGTCGAATTTTAATCTTTCGCTGCCTTCTTTTGACAGGCCTTGTCAAGATGTCCTTTGTTGCCGCAGTAGTGAGAGATGGCGGAATGTATGACCAAGTACATGAGTCATGCTCACCTGCGCAACGCCAACATTCCATACTCGGAGAATGGTTGGCTGGTTTGACGTCCTGGCGAAGATTCCATTGCACTTGATGTGTTTCAAACGGGACCTTTGGGCGGCAAAGCTCTTCTCTCTTAGCGGCTGCATGCTTCTCTCTGCCACACGCGCCAGTAGGATGGCCTTGGAGAGCTTGCGATCCGTTTCAGCCAGGCAGACGCCTTTGAATAAGTTCTTCACGCAGACCAAGACTAGTAGACAGTCGCAGAGCAGACGATCCAGTCAATCCTCGAACTCACAGTGGCGGGGCAAGGTGTCAGAGAGCGGCGATGTAGTGCGGCGCTGATTCGCCAGGTTGCTGATGTCGCTTGTTGAAGCGGAAGCGTTCCATTGTGACGGAAGGTTTTTTTTTTTTTTTTTTTTTTTTTTTTTTTTTTTTTTTTTTTTTGACGAAGTGGCCGTTGAGCTAGGCAACAACTTCCGGTTCATCTGAAGGTGCCTTGGGTGCACAGAGAGAGCGCAGCAAGGTGTACGCATTGGCGTCGCATACGCTGCAGAGGAAAGCCCGTTTCTTGTCATCGCAGCTGATGTCGTCGGCTTGGAAGTAGAACTCGAGGCGTTCTGAGTAGACTGGCCAGGCGGAAGGCTCGGCGGGCGAGAATTCGCCCATCGTGCCTGGAGGCAGAAGCGCTGCCATGTCAATGGCTGTGCAGGACTGGAGCGGATACAGGGGGCTTTAAGTCGGATTTTAGTCGGATTCTGGAGCGACACAGTTTATTGGCGCAAAAGCGTACTAGCAGGGAAGAGAGTCACGTGATAGATCGAAGAGAGTTTAGTGTCGTCGTGTAGCTTCGTACAAGATGAGACCGATGAAATGCGAGGATGAGGAATGGAGCGAAATGCGGCGCTCGGGCCAGACAAGAAAGTACTATACTGGGAAGTGGAGCCAGGAGCGGCAGTAGTACGATAACACAGTTGGTGCGGCAGTACCACGATACACACACTCGCTTAAAACAAAAACGGCTCCATAAAAATCGCTGAGCAAAATTACAATTACCTGCAGACGGGCCACATTTAATATTTTAACCAGAAACTAGAGTACAAAATTTTTGGAGCGAAAAAATTTCGAATTTAGAAACACTGCTGCACAACACATTTATTTCTTAATTCAATTTTTTTTCCTGAAATATGCTGTTGTAATATAATGCCAACCGTTTAGTGAAATAAGTTTAAGCCATTGAAAATGGGATGTTTCTCATGAATATCGACAAGTTAAAAACGGCCGCTTCTTCAGGTAACAAAATGAATCAAAACAATGCAAAAATATTTGTTCTGAATATTCCTTGCTTGCTGTAAAAATCACAATGCATATGCGTTATCTATAAACAGGAAGTTTCAGGGAAAACTAAGAAATTAGAAATAAAAAATATATTCAAAACAGAAAAACAATATTTGCAGGAATACACTCTTTCCCCCATCGGACATAACTTGCTGCAAAACGCCTCTCATTATGGGTATAATTAACAAAATTTCACTAATTAACCTTTTCAGTATCGTAGTTTGGCGGTTAGTTCCAATGGGCAGTTTGATGCCGTGAACCAGACGATGTCACATCAGTTTTTGAAACGAAGAAAAATTCGTTTTCTGGAGCTCTGCAGCTCGATGAAATCCAACGTTTTTCTCCGCACGCAACCGAAACTGAGCGCACGAGGAGCGCCGGATGTATGGCGCAAGTGAAACGTCAGCTCATGACGTGTCGTAATGAATGCAGCGCCCAATTCGAAACGCGTGTGCTAATTTCCTTGGTTAGGGGGCCTCGGCGCTTGAGCTTAGACCGCGGCCGGCGTTATCGTGTGTTTCATCGCTCGGCGCAAGGAAATGATAGTCATCGTCAGCCGCGAGGACTTCGGTTCTAAGAGCCCCGATGGACTGAGCCGCAGTGTTGTTTTTGTATTTGCCACTTCTGTATGGCTGCCCGGCCCTTGGCCCGGCGAGCTCGATTTGAGGCGTCATCATCCATTCATTTACTCGATGAAGTCGTGAGCTCTGCTGTGTAGGGCCACCCAAGATAGACAGGTCACGGCAGAGAGTTCTGACAAAATGTGATTCACTGGAGAAGGTAATGGCAACCCACTCCAGTATTTCCTGCCAAGAAAACCCTATTGCCAGTCACAATACCATTATCGATATGGCGCCGGAAGATGAGCCCCCCAGGTTGGAAGGCGTCCCACATGTTACTGGGGATGAACAAAGGGCGATTCCTAGTAGCACCAGGACTAATAAAGCGGCTGGACTAAAGCCAAAAGGACGCTCAGTTGTGGATGTGTCGGGAAGCGACCGGAAAGTCCGATGTTGCAAGGAGATATATCACACAGCAACATGGAATGTAAGATCTATGACGCAAGGTAAACTGGATATCGTCAAGCGAGAAATGGACAGATTGAACATTGATATCTTGAATATCAGCGAGCTCAAGTGGACCGGAATGGGAGAATTTAACTCCGGCGACCATTATGTCTTTTATTGTGGGCACGAATCCAAGAGAAGGAATGGGGTCGCTCTCATAGTAAACAGAAGAATGGGCAAAGCAGTGCTAGGGTACAACCCCAAAAACGACCGAATGATTTCACTTCGGATCCAAGGTCACCCTTTCAACATAACAGTTATCCAAGTCTATGCACCGACCACTGCTGCTGAAGAAGCTGACGTTGAGAGATTTTATGCGGACCTACAATGCCTTTTAGACCGCACCCCATCATCAGACGTCGTTTTTCTCATAGGAGACTGGAATGCTAAGGTCGGGAGTGAAGAAATATCCGGAATTACAGGCAAGTTCGGTCTTGGTGAGCCAAATGAAGCTGGGCAGAGGCTAGTAGAGTTCTGTCAAGAAAACAACCTGACCATAGCGAATACTCATTTTCAACAGCACAAGAGGCGCCTGTACACATGGATTTCACCGGACGGTCTGTACAGGAATCAGATCGATTATATTATTTGCCGGCAGAGATGGAGAAGCGCTATACAAGCAGTAAAAACAAGGCCTGGGGCCGATTGTGGCACCGATCATCAGCTTCTTGTTGCCAAAATTAAGCTTCGATTGAGGAAAACGCAGAAAACTAGAAGGCCTTTCAGGTATGATCTGGATCAGATTCCATTAGAATATGCTGTGGAAGTGAGGAATCGATTTCAAGAATTAGATCTAGAATTAGATCTAGAAGACAAAGAGCCCGAAGAGATGTGGACTGATGTTCGTGATATAATACAAGAAGTTGCTACTAAGGTAGTTCCAAAGCAAAAGAAATGCAAAAAAGCAAACTGGTTATCTGAAGAGGCTTTGCAAATAGCTGAGGAAAGGAGGATGGCAAAAGGTATGGGGGAAAGAGAAAGGTACAAGGTTCTCAATGCGGATTTTCAGAAAATAGCAAGGAGAGATAAGAATGCCTTCCTGAACATACAGTGTCAAGCAGTTGAGGACAACAGCCAATTAAGGAACACAAGAGCTCTGTATAAGACAATCAAAGATATCAAAGGAAGCTTCTGTGCTAAGCTGGGCGTGATAAAGGACAAACGAGGCAAGGACCTCACTGAAGCCTCAGAGATAAAGAAGAGGTGGCAGGAATACACAGAAGAACTGTACAAGAAGGACCCGGATGTGCAAACCCAACATAGGACGGTTGTGATTACTGATCTCGAGCCGGGCATCCTGAAGAATGAAGTTGAATGGGCCTTAGCCAGCCTTGCTAAGAACAAAGCTAGCGGAATTGATGGTATTCCAGCTGAGTTGCTTCAAAACCTCAACCACGACGCTGTTAACACACTGCATACATTATGTCAAAAGATTTGGACAACCCTGCAGTGGCCACAGGATTGGAGGAGGTCAGTTTACATCCCCATTCCAAAGAAAGGCAGTGCCAAAGATTGTTCCAACTACCGCACGATCGCGCTTATTTCGCATGCTAGCAAGGTGATGTTAAAAATCCTGCAAGGTAGGCTGCAGCAGTATGTGGATCGGGAGCTTCCGGACGTGCAAGCTGGGTTTCGCAAGGGCAGAGGAACTAGAGACCAAATTGCCAACCTTCGCTGGATCATGGAAAAAGCAAGAGAGTTCCAGAAACCCATTTACTTCTGCTTTATTGATTATGCGAAAGCGTTCGACTGCGTAGATCACAGCAGATTGTGGCAAGCTCTCCAAGAGATGGGAGTTCCAATTCACCTCATCTGTCTCCTCAGGAACCTTTATGAAGGGCAAGAGGCCACAGTCAGAACTGGGCATGGCCTTACTGATTGGTTTCCGATTGAGAAAGGGGTGAGGCAAGGCTACATACTGTGGCCCTGCCTATTTAACCTATATGCAGAGTGCATCATGAGGAAGGCCGGTCTGGACGAGTCTTCAGCTGGAGGGAAGATTGCTGGAAAACGTATCAACAACCTTAGATATGCGGATGATACCACTTTAATGGCAGAAAGTGAAGTGGAACTCAAGAGACTTCTGATGCGCGTACAAGAAGAGAGTGAGAAGTTTGGGCTTAAACTGAACATTAAAAATACGAAGATCATGGCGTCTTGCCCTATCAAGTCCTGGAGCATCAATGGACAAGAAGTGGAAGCTGTGACAGATTTTCTCTTCTTGGGCTCCAAGATTACCTCGGAAGGAGACTGCAGCCATGAAATTAGGAGACGCCTGCTTCTGGGAAAGAGAGCAATGGTTAGCCTTGACCGCCTAGTAAAGAGCAGAGACATTAGTCTGCCAACCAAGATCCGTATAACTCGTGCTATGGTCTTTCCAGTTGTGATGTATGGATGCGAGGGTCGGACTGTGAAAAAGGCTGACCGCCGAAGAATTGACGCGTTTGAATTGTGGTGCTGGCGAAGACTCTTAAGAGTTCCTTGGACTGCCAGAAGATCAAATCAGTCGATATTGTCGACCATAAACCCTGACTGCTCATTGGAGGGTCAAATTTCAAAGTTAAAGCTCAGCTACTTTGGTCATCTGATGAGAAGAGAGGAGTCGCTGGAGAAAGATTTGATGTTGGGAAAGGTTGAGGGTCGCCGGAGAAGGGGTAGGCAGCGAACGCGATGGTTAGATGGCATTCTCGAGGCATTGCAGATGAAGCTATGTGATGTTAAGAAGATAGTGAGAGACCGGAAAGCGTGGCGTGACATGGTCCATAGGCCACGAAGAGTCGGACACGACTGAACGCCTGAACTGAACTGAACATCCATTCATTTACTCATTAAGTTGAGCTTCCAGTTTTCTATAATCCCCTGCACGTGATGAACGGTGTCCGAAAAAGGTCTGTCCGCGTGGTAAGAGGGCTTACTCGGCAGTGGCTGTATGCTATCAGGCTGTTGTTCTTGCGGTTGTTGTAAGCATGTGTTACCCCCTGTTTCTCAAAAAGCTCGTATATTTGCATTTGAGGTGCACATGTGACAAGGCCGTTGTAGTGTCAGTATTTCAAATCACTTCAATGTGTGAAGTGCCGACTGATATTAAAGCGTCACGTCGCATCGTGTTTATTGCGGGAATGGCCACGCCAGTACAACTCCGATACTCCACTGCCGAGAAGGTGGACATTGTGATCGCTTATTTCAGCGCGGGAATGGACGCGGAGCTGGCAACCAGACAGTATACCGCCCAAAGTCCTGGCCGTTATGTGCCGATTCGTACAAAGAGTATATGTTCTCAAAAGGAAAAGGCAAGGGGGTGGAACCGATAATTTTGGTATTGATGACCTCGCTCACTTTTGTCAAGCCGGAAGCTTAGTGTCAAGTAAATTTCCAATGTGTACGTTGCCAGCCAGCGCGCGGCTTCAGTTTTGAGGTCACTTTCAAAACACAACTGCCACCTAAATCATGTGTGTTTTTACCAGGAACTGTCATCGAATGACTTTCAGAAACGACTCGATTTTTACAAATAGTGCCTAATTAAATGTTATGAGCACCCCGAATTTCTGAACATAATGCTTTTGACAGACGAGGTCCAATATTATAGGGACTCGAATGTCATTTTGCACAATGCACGTCATTGCTGCGACAACAACCCACATTGGCCACGTCAGCACAAGAACCATGTAAGATGGTCAGCAAATGTTTGGTGTGGCATTTGTAACAGCCGTTTGTCGGTCGCTACTTCAACGATGGAAGCCTTAATTGAAAAAAAAAAAACAGAAAAAAAAAACAGGCTGCGTTCTAAAAGGCGCTATCTCTGAATTTCCCTCGGGGCTACCAGTGGTCGTTAAAAAAAAAGAAAAAAAAAAAAGAAACAAAAAGTGAATTCAGCATGACGGAGCCGCGTAGAGACTTTTTCTTTCGCCATTCCCGGCAGACACCTTTTCCAACCAATGACTAGGGAGAAAAGGGGGGGAGGGGAGGGGTACCCTGGCCTCTAAGGTCGCCCATTTGTCACCGCTGGATACCCTCTGGGGATATGCTAAGAACGAAGTTTTCGATACAGAGCCAACAAACCTCGAAGACCTGAAGCCGCATGTCAAGATATCAGCCGAAGAGATTTACGGAGAGATGCTCATTTCTGCATTGAACTTCTTTAAAGACTGCATTCTTCTGTGCATCACAATGGACGGCAACGAGTTTCAAACACTCATCTGAAAATCATTTGCTCTCATCCCAAGTAGTATTTACTTTCGTGGGGTATGCAAGTAGAGTTGCAGGGAACTGAGTCATTAAAGTCAACCAATTCTGTTTATTCCCGACTGTTATACAGGCAACATGCATGCTTAAAACATCGGCCGTCAAGGCTTACCAGTTAGTAAAACATGAGACGTGTGTGATCCAACACACAGCAACCATATCGAGCTAGCCTGTGCAAAGCGAAAATACCAAGGTTTTCAGCAATCTTTTCAACTTACGAAAACATTGTCGTTTGTTTTAGCTGTTAAGGCAATACCGCGTAAAAGAAATAGACGCCCGACACAAATAATGAAATGCATGTCAATATACCGGACCGTTTAGCGTTAAACAGCCATATGCACGTTATCACAGAGGCGTGGCGTTATTTATTTCCCTATGCTAGCTATTAATTTAAAAGGGGAAAAAAAAAAGTTCCTTCCGAAGGTAGCCAGACAGGCAGAGCGCCAGGCCTGAGCTTATCAGTGTTTTCAAAGCGACGTTGTTATAGCTGACGATGACTATCCTTTTCCTCACGCCGAGTGACGAAGCATGCGATTACGCCGGCCGCGGTCCAAGCAAATCGCCGAGGCTTTCTATCCGGGGAAATTAGCACATGCCATGGAGGAAGGAAAGAACTTGCACATGCGTTTAAAATTGCGCGCTGCGCGCGTCACCAGCGGACGTTTCGCTAGCGCCATACTGCCGGCGCTCCTTGTGTGCTCAGTTTCGGTTGCGTGCGGAAAAAAGCGTCGGATTTCATCGAGCCGCATGACTCGAAAACGAGTTTTTCTTCGTTTCAAGAACTGTTATGGCATCATCTCGTTCATGGGATCAAGCAGCCCATTGATACTAACCAAGAACTAGGATAATTAAGAAGTTAATTATTGAATATTTGTTAATTGCAAGAATAATTAGCGGCATCTTGCAGCATGGTATGTCCGCTGGGGCAGAGTGTGTGTGTTCCTGCAAATATTTTGTCTGTTTTGAAGCTTCCATTTTCTAATATTACTTAGTCTTCCCTGAAACACCCTGTGTGTGTGTGTGTGTGTGTGTGTGTGTGTGTGTGTGTGTGTGTGTGTGTGTGTGTGTGTGTGTGTGTGTGTGTGTGTGTGTGTGTGTGTGTGTGTGTGTGTGTGTGTGTGTGTGTGTGCGTGCGCGCGCGCGCGCGCGCGCGCGTCCGTGCGTGCGTGCGTGCGTGCGTGCGTGCGTAATTGAGTCCCCAAGCCCATAGAAACTAACCGGTTTTCACATTTCCCGTTTAAATTTTCGATCGTCACAAAGAAGACAAGATGTTTTACCCCGATGTTATTTCCTTTTTGCTGACAGCTGACGAGAAAGTCCTCGGGAGAAAATAAAGCGGTCTGGTTCTTGAATAGGCCCGTTATTTTAGCAGTAATTGAACAATGCAATATTGAGATGCAATTACGTATTCTTGTTTTAATTCAGAGGTGTCACACACCTGGCGTAACTTGCTTATTTTGTTTTTGTTTTTTCAGACATCTTGCTAACCTTGGAGCCAAAGGAATGCTTGAACGCGGCCTGCCAGCGCCAATTTAAACACCAACAAGCCATCGCAACAGCGACTGAACACTTCTTAAGAAGAAGTTTCATATAGAAAAAAGAAAAAGAAATAGCCAGGAGTCGCCACTTCAATGGACCTGTGAAGGTGAACTTTGACCAGGATATCTTCAGATGGGTTTTCAGCGGAAAGTGAAACGGCTTTTGAAAGAAGAGCAAGTCTTTTCAACGCTGAATCTTCCTTTTGCATGGTACTCCCGCGAGACCCATCTTGGAACTGTTGTGGCTGTTGAATTTTCAGTTCGTGTGAAGTCTACCGCAACACGTCAGAAAGCTTCCAAGTATCTTCCATGTGGATACCCAGTGGAAAGTATCCAGTTGTTTTTTGTGTCGAAGGTGACTGCAAGCAGAACCTAATAGGCGCAGAATGTTTTTGTGTGTGCGTGCGTGTGTGTGTCTTCGGCACACTTACCTGAAACGAACGGGTTATTGAGGCTGGAAATGCAAACGCTTAAGAGTTTTTGTGCTTAATGCAGATGTCAGTACAAGGAAGCTGAAGGGCAGGGTGAAAGAAGCTTTTCTTAAAAAGGAACATTCTTTCAGATTGATACGGACAAAGAAAATTCATTCGGTACAAGGCCCGCGTAATGCGATTCGGGACATCATAATCTAAGCTTTAGAAGAAGAAATACATGGTGGAATATGGCAGCCCACGAATCTCCTTCTGAACTCCTAACTCCATTTATTGTTTTGAGAAGTGTCGCAAACTGAAAAAAAAAAAAAAAAAAAAAAAAAAAGTTACAAACTTGGGTCCCGAGTAAAGCAGTGTTACATGCTTCGAAACTATGGTAAACAAGCGGGAGAAGGTTCCAGAAGTACAGATAAGAGGAAGCTGCATGCATCAGGCAACGTGATCGCCCAAGCACCAGAGGATGCATATAGAACGCTATGTATTGATCATATGCCGATCGATTGTTGCAGATCTTGGAAAGTTACTGGACAAACTCACGTTGCCTGACAGTGGCAGATTTTCTAAGAGAATGCCGTTCAAATGGTAAAGTTGCAAAAGAAGCGTCCGTGAAATCCGTTTTAACAATAATTTTTTTAAGCAGTGTGCTTTGTGAAGAAAAACATTTCTTCAGCTGTTCCTAGCTTACCATAGCTTCGCATTAGGTCAAATATGAACAAGCTAGATGAAGGCACTGCTGTGTACAGAACAGCTTAAATATTTGCCGGCGCTCAACTATCTTTTGAACCCGAACTTGAGTATGCCATCGCGGAGATTCGGTGGCATTCCGTCCTTGTCAAAATAAAAGGAGGTGGCTGCCTTGTGAGTAAACAAATCAGTTGGAAAACATCTCTCCTTATTGACAGCAGTCGGGGGTTGCAGAACCACAAACTGCACCGACTGCTGTCAGTAGTCGAGATCACTGAGTACTTTCTGATAAGAAGAGAAACACTGAAAGCTTCGCTGCTTTGATTGTTGAAGTGAATAGTGCTGCGAAAATAGGCAGTGCGAACGTGGAGGGACAGAATGTCGCAGATTCTGTTTGCTTCGGCTCATATTTAAAACATTTGATAATCGTGTTAAGCGTGCAGTTGGCGCCTTCGAGACATCCATGTCCTGTTCTCTCAAGCCAATTTAAATGAACAAAACGGAGTTGTTTTGAACCTGGAAGCACATAATCATCTGTCACAGTCACGCTGTCTCAAAAACACGAGAGAGGACTACATGACCGAAGAACACAGTATGAAGGCACTGCCATTATTTGCCAGTGAACCTGCATGATGTTTTGCACGTAAAGATTAGTGTGGTCAACCAACTGATTGATGGCTTAATGGCTGAGCACAGGACCGCGAGAGTGCTATTGACAAGATAGCAAAAATAAGTACCTTGAAGCCATCGTATGTGCTGCTGATAAGTGTGCAGTAAAGGTCGAAGTGTGGCAGGATCAAAGAAAAAGAAGAAACTTTACCTCTGTCCAAGGTAATGCTTTCGAGCGTCTGTTGAAAAACTGTTGCCAGACAGGCTCGATGGGAAACTCGGTCTGCAAAGAAAAGGAAAGGTAAACTTTCTTTGGCACTTACTAGATAAACTTTATGATCATTTGGAGCATAATTCAACGGGCCAAATCATCGAACAACAAACCGAAAAGTTTAAGAAATCCAAGCGTTTTGAAACATTCCATTTGATGAACTTGGACAAAAAGGACATAGAGGTTGACCGAGTGACACGATATACCGCATTTACTCTCGTAATGCATCAAGTGACCCCCCCCCCCCCCCCCCCCCACACACACACACAAGCACGCGCACGCGTTTGCCGCAGATAATTAAAAACAATTAGTGCGTCCCTACGTTACCAACGTTTCGCGACGACGCAGCCCACAGCGCATCTCTTGGCAACGCGTCAAGATGTTGCGCAGCGATGTCACGGCATGTTTATCTTTTGAAGTTAGCTTGGTTAGCTCCTGCGCTCTTGGAGGGAGGCATGAGGGGGGGCAGAGTTCAGGCGGTAGCTTTCTCGACTCGTTCGGCTGTGCAAGTCTGCATTGAAGGTGTCAGGACATTCGCTGTATCACGCCGCGATTAGGGCGTGTGCCGTCCACTGTCATGAAATCATTGAAATGCGTGCTAGCGGCAAACCTGTTGTGTTAAAAGCCAACGTCATGATCGCGGCTTACCGCGTGCTTTCGTTAATTGACGAATGCAAGGATGGACGATTAAAGAAAAAAAAAAAGCCAAGTTTTGCCCCTTCCAGCGTAATGAACCCTCCCCCAATCTGACATTTTTTTTTAGATGGGTGTATTACGGGAGTTAATACAGTATGCACACTTGTATAGCTTTTACATCATGCCTCCAGAAACCAGAAGGCATTCAAATGCTTGGAATGATTTTTTAGTGAGGACGCGAGAAAAAAAAAATGAGATTGTCAAACAATTGCACCATGCAAAATCGAATAAGTGGAACGCTGCTGCCTAATGCTGTAAAATGGGCAAAAACGCCTTGAAAGCAGCGGGAATCGTAAGGACAAGTCGCGCGTACAGAAAACGAGTTTGAATGCTGCAGTGAAGGCCTAAACTGCCGAACTGCAGACACAAAAAAAACAAAAAAGCTATTCAAACTTCAAGGAAAGTCAAACCTTTGCCAAAACGGCGCGAAACGCTGCGCTGGAAAAGAGAACACTGCGTTAAGCAGTCAATATAATTTCCAGTAGGCAAAAAAAGAAAACTCGTCGTGAGCACGTAGAGACTTTTCTCCCCGACTTAGGCGACATGTCGCAAATTTGAGTGCCTCTTTTTTATTTTTTATGCAGACTGCAGTGAGACTATAGCGCCTAGAATATACATTGTTCTCCATCCTTGCGCCCATGTATAGTGGCAATAGTTGTAGAATTTGCAGCATTTTGACACTTGTAGCTACTGTGCTCGTCCCGTGCAGAAAACGGCTGTAACTTGTCGGATTCGGGCTTTGCGCGGTCGCCGCCCGTTCCCCTGTTGTTGTTCTCCTTTCCCTTTATCCCGCCTCGCGGCGGAGTGGTGTTGGGCGGCTTATCACTGTCGCTGGGCCGCAGCTCCGTCCCGGCGTCCCACTGGCTTTTCTATTGGCGCCTTTTGGCGGCAACACGACGACGCTCGAACCCGCGGTGGTTGGTGGCCCGTGCCCACGTAAAAGCCACAAACTATGGGACTACGTGAGACTGAATTCCGTTATCACTGCTTTGCATGTTATGTTTACTGTGAATGTTCTGTAACCTCCTCCTTATTTAAGACATTAAAATGTTAATGCCGATTTATATATATATATATATATATATATATATATATATATATATATATATATATATATATATATATATATATATATATATATATTGTCACGGTGTGAAGTCTCTGATCAGAAGTCACCGCGGGACACAGGAATAACAGAAGTCACAGTGCGGCAGGAAACTAGCAGGCCCGCTTTGACAGAACTTCAGTTTCTTCGCCTCGAGGAGACGAACGTCGGTTTCTTCGCCTCGAGGAGGCACACGCTTGCGATCAGCACAGAGGGAAGATAAAGAATGCGGCGTGTCATTGCCCCCCCGGGTACAAGAAGCATCGTCCCGATGCTGGGAGTGTGGGTAGAGATAAAAAAAAAAAATCCATTGCACGAAGGGCAGTTGCTCACGCACAGAAAGAGTCAACACTGTCGGTCGTAATACGGTTTCAGGCGGACCACGTGGACCACGTCCGGGAGCGTGGAGCGTCGGGACTTTTTAAATCCATCAGGAACAACCTCATAGTTTAGGTCCCCAACTTGGCTTACCACTTTGTACGGGCCAAAGTAACTACACAGCAGTTTCTCGCTGAGGCCTCGTCGACGTACAGGAAACCAAACCCAGACACGGTCTCCAGCTGTGTACCGGGCGTCACGGTGTCGGAGGTTGTATCGCTGGGCATCGCGGCGTTGCTGATTCTGAATTCGCAGCCTGGCCAGCTGACGGGCCTCTTCGGCGAGGTGCAGAAAGGTGTGAACATCTGGTTGTTGGTTGCCGTCGTCTAGATGTGGTAACATGGCATCAAGCATTGTGGTCACTTCGCGGCCATGGACCAGACGGAAAGGTGTCATGTTCGTTGTTTCCTGGACCGCTGTATTGTATGCAAAGGTAACGTACGGGAGCACTTCATCCCACGTTTTGTGCTCTACGTCGACGTACATTGAGAGCATGTCAGCGAGTGTTTTGTTCAAGCGTTCGGTCAAGCCGTTCGTTTGAGGATGGTAAGGTGTTGCCTTCCTGTGTTCAGTATGACTGTGAATTAAAATCTGCTGCAGCAATTCGGCTGTAAATGCGGCTCCTCTGTCAGTAATCAAAATCTCCAGTGCGCCATGGCGCAGGACAACGCAATTGATGAAAAACTTTGCAACCTCTAAAGCAGTACCGTTGGGTAGAGCGGAGGTTTCCGCGTATCGTGTAAGGTAATCCGTGGCAATAATGACCCACCGGTTACCGGAGTGTGAAAGGGGAAATGGTCCCAGCATGTCCATGCCAATCTGCTGGAAAGGCCTCGACGGTGGGTCTATTGGCTTCAAGAGTCCGGTGGGCTTAGTCGGCGGCACCTTAAGACGCTGACAGTTTCGACACGTTTTCACATAGTGTGAAACGTCTGAGTGAAGTCGAGGCCAGTAGTACTTTTCCTTGAGCCTTGCAAGCGTGCGGGTGACTCCCAAATGTCCAGAGGTTGGTTCATCGTGGCAAGCTTGTAAGATTTCATCACGTAGACACATAGGTACAACAATCAGGTACGGCGTTTGGCTGGCGGAAAAGTTTTTCTTCATGAGGGCACCATTGCGCACACATAACGATGACAGAGCACGCTTGAAAGCTCTCGGAGCGGTTGTACATGCACCGTTTAGATAGTCCATGATGTGACGAAGTTCGGGATCTGCAGATTGTCTTTCAGCGAGGCACTCTGTGCTGATGGCATTTAGCAGTATGGCCTCATCAGGAATTTCATCTGCGGGGGGATCTACAGGGGCCCGTGAGAGGCAGTCTGCGTCCGAATGCTGACGGCCAGATTTGTACGTGACAGTTATGTCGAATTCCTGTAATCGTAGACTCCATCTTACAAGACGGGTTGAAGGGTCCTTTAGGGTTGCAAGCCAGCATAGGATATGGTGGTCAGTTACTAACTTGAATGGTTTCCCGTAAAGGTATGGCCGGAACTTCGACGTCGCCCACACAATGGCTAGACATTCTTTCTCTGTTGCGGAATAGTTCGATTCCGCTTTAGATAGACAGCGACTGGCGTAAGCGATTACACGTTCTTGGCCGGCCTGGATTTGAACTAGAACAGCGCCCAGGCCTATGTTGCTTGCATCGGTGTGAAGCTCCGTGTCGGCGTTTTCGTCGAAGTGAGCCAATATGGGAGGTGTTTGTAGGCGGCGTTGAAGCTCTTTGAATGCTTGTTCCTGTGGTGCGTCCCAAGTGAAAGGCGTCTCTGTCTTTGTCAGACGTGTTAGGGGCTCAGCGAGTCGAGCGAAATCTTTGACGTAGCGCCGGTAGTAGGCACATAAGCCAAGGAATCGTCGAACAGCTTTCTGGTCTTTGGGCGGAGGGAAGTTGGAAATAGCTGTCGTTTTCTCTGGATCCGGCAGGACACCAGCGTGGCTTACCACGTGCCCCAAGAACTTGAGCTCCGTATAAGCAAAATGACATTTCTCGTTCTTTAACGTAAGGCCAGAGGATGTTATGGCTTGCAAAACAGTTTCAAGGCGCCGAAGGTGCTCCTCGAACGTTGGAGCGAAGACCACAACGTCGTCAAGGTAAACGAGACATGTCTGCCACTTGAGATCTGCAAGTACGGTGTCCATAAGCCGTTGGAAAGTAGCCGGAGCAGAGCAGAGACCAAAGGGCATAGCCTTGAACTCGTAGAGCCCATCCGGAGTAATAAACGCCGTTTTCTCGCGGTCCCTCTCATCTACCTCTATTTGCCAGTATCCGGATTTCAAGTCCATTGAAGAGAAATATTTCGCGGAGCAGAGACGATCCAGAGCATCGTCGATGCGTGGCAGGGGATAGACGTCTTTCTTTGTAACTTTGTTTAGCCGGCGGTAATCCACACAAAACCTCAGCGTACCATCCTTTTTCTTCACAAGAACGACAGGTGCAGCCCATGGACTCCGCGAGGGCTGGATGACATCGTCGCGAAGCATCTCTTTCACTTGGCGGGTGATAGCGGCGCGTTCAGTCGGAGACACTCGGTAAGGTGACTGTCTGAGAGGTGGCACGGTATCATCCGTAATAATGCGATGCTTGGCGAGATCGGTTCTGCCAACACGTGAAGAGTTGCAGAAGGTCGCCCGATAGCGCTGGAGGAGCTGGTTCACTTGGCGATGCTGCAGTTGAGAAAGTGCAGGGTTAATGTCGAAGTGTAAATCGGTGGTAGGCCTCTCCATATCGGTCAATGACAGCGTCGCAAGTCCAGAGGCTTTTCGAACATGCGTGATACCGCAAATATGGGCCACTACAGTCCCAGTGCTTAAATGCTGGTGCTCACCGCCAAAATTTGTGAGTAGGACGTCTGCTTTGCCGTCTTCGAGGCGAACGACTCCTCTGGCTACAGCAAGACTGCGTTCGAAAAGTAAGATCTGTTTACTCTCCACGACACCTTCAAAGTTTCGCAGTGTATTCGCAGCCACAGACGTCATCACGCTGGAACGGGGCGGAATAGTGACGTGATCATCAAGGATGTGCAGTGCTGTCGGTCGCTCTGAAGCACTGTGTATTGCGTTCTCAGTCGATAAGGTCACTGACTTAGTCTGCAGGTCGATAACGGCTCCATTCTCTGCTAAGAAATCCATGCCAAGGATGACGTCGCGGGAACACTGGACAAGTACGGCGAAGGTCGCTAAGTATGTTTCTTCTTGCACAGTTACCCTAGAAGTGCAGGTACCGGTCGGCGTTATCAAGTGGCCTCCGGCGGTACGAATTTGTGGGCCTGTCCAGGGTGTAGTCACCTTTTTCAGAGTGGCGGCGAAAGGCCCACTCATCACAGAATAATCGGCGCCGGTATCCACAAGCGCTGTCACGTCGGTTCCGTCCACTGAAATGTTCAGGTCGGCGGTTACGGCTGTGGTGTTGCCGGAACGTCGCGGGGTCCGGTCACGGCTGCGGTGTGGTACTAGCTGATTTCGTGTCGTCGGAGAACTGGAGCGCCAAGGCAGCGGATCATTGTAGGGCGCGTCGTGTCGTCGTGAAACGGAGTGGCCATCCGGTTGCAGCGGTGGAGGAGCTTGAGAATTTCGTCGATGAGCAACCTTCCCTCCAAAGGTTGCCGCGTCTAGTTTTCCCGATGGGGGCTAGGGGAGCGGACCCGCGTCAGGCCGGCATTACCACGTGTCTGCGAGGAGTATTGGCGCGGTGAAGGCGACCGCGAGTAGTCATAGGGCGTTCCGGATGATTCAGCCAAGTACGCGTCAATGGCAGGGGTCGTTCACCACGCTGCGGCTTTCGCGCGTCGGCGCTAAATCCCGGCAGACCCATTCGTCGGTAACAGCAATCGCGGAACAGGTGACCAGCTTCGCCACAGTGGAAGCACAGCGGGCGATTATCGCGAGTGCGCCAGACGTCGCTTTTGCGTGGACGCACCTGAGAAATTGGAGCGGGAGGTGCTTGACGAGTGTATGCAGGGGCTGCTTGGTGCTGACTGGGAGGTGGATGCTGACTGGGAGGTGGACAGGCACGACGAGTGACTGCGGCGTAGGTCATGGCCTGCTGTGGTGGCATTGCCGGGAGGGGCTCGGGTGGGTTGAGTGCCTGGTTGACCTCTTCCCGAACCATCTGAGAAAGGCTGGATACTTGAGAGGATGCTGCCGTCGAAAATAGTTTTTGCAGCTCCTCGCGTACGATGGCCCGTATGGTTTCACGGAGCACGTCAGTGCTACCAGTGTCCGCGATGGCGGCAGCAATAGGGATGGACGGCCGCTCGTAGTGCTTAGATCGCATCTCTAGAGCCCTCTCAATGGTAGTGGCCTCGGATACAAATTCCCCGATGGTCTTGGGGGGACATCGCACTAATCCAACGAAGATCTGTTCCTTAATTCCCATCATGAGATAGCGAAGTTTTTTTTCCTCGGACATGTTTGGATCAGCGCGACGGAATAGCCTCGTCATGTCCTCGAAGTAAACGAGGACGCTCTCGTTAGGGAGCTGAACTCTCGTCTGTAGGAGCAGCTCGGCGCGTTCTTTCCGAAAAACGGTGGTGAAAGCTTGCAGGAACTGGTCCTTGAAGGAACTCCACGTTGTGATAGTAGTCTCATGATTTTCAAACCATGTACGAGCTGCACCGTCGAGCGAAAAAAATACATGCTGCAGTTTCTGGTCGTCGCCCCAGCGATTGTACTGGGCTACTCGCTCAAATTTATCTAGCCAGTCTTCCGGGTCGTCGCCGGGAAAGGCTTGGAAGACTGGCTAGATAAATTTGAGCGAGTAGCCCAGTACAATCGCTGGGGCGACGACCAGAAACTGCAGCATGTATTTTTTGACATGGTGACTTCTGATCAGAGACTTCACACCGTGGCATTTGGTGGAGCTGCTGGGTAACGCAACCCATGCTCCGAACACCTCCAACCAGCCGAGACTCCAGCCCTCAAGGATCTCCTACCATCGGGATTACGCCTACCCATCAGAGTAGCCGACGGCTTCGAGGGCTTGATCCTGGATTCACCCTCTACAATTTTCTCGTACTGCGAGGCCGCCACCATCTTACCCAGCACCTCCACCAAATGTCACGGTGTGAAGTCTCTGATCAGACGTCACCGCGGGACACAGGAATAACAGAAGTCACAGTGCGGCAGGAAACTAGCAGGCCCGCTTTCACAGAACTTCAGTTTCTTCGCCTCGAGGAGACGAACGTCGGTTTCTTCGCCTCGAGGAGGCACACGCTCGCGATCAGCACAGAGGGAAGATAAAGAATGCGGCGTGTCAATATATATATCGGATGGGGTGAAGCTCTGCCCGAGGGAATCGCGGCGGAGTGGTCAAATTGGACTGACGAACTCCCGTACCTCCCCGATGTCAAGGTATAGCACGATTCTACAGAGCAAAAGCAAGCAGAGACGCAGCAGCCAGTTTGCATATTTTTGAGGATACGAGTAACGAAAAAAGTGCCTTTGACGTAAAAAACAATTGAATCTGTTTAATCGCAGATGTACACAAAAACTTCAAGACAAACAATATATATATATATATATATATATATATATATATATATAGGACCCCGGCCGAAACGTCGGAATAGTGTTGTTTTTTCCACTGTGTGTCACCTACTTTAAGTTTGTATATATATATATATATATATATATATATATATATATATATATATATATATATATATATATATTGTTTGTCTTGAAGTTTTTGTGTACATCTGCGATTAAACAGATTCAATTGTTTTTTACGTCAAAGGCACTTTTTTCGTTACTCGTATCCTCAAAAATATGCAAACTGGCTGCTGCGTCTCTGCTTGCTTTTGCTCTGTAGAATCGTGCTATACCTTGACATCGGGGAGGTACGGGAGTTCGTCAGTCCAATTTGACCACTCCGCCGCGATTCCCTCGGGCAGAGCTTCACCCCATCCGATGTTCAGGCGCCAAAGTTGTTGGAATATAGCATCCTGGCTCGTACGATGAAAGGGGATAGCCACCCTAGGTGATTGTAAATCCGCGCGGTGGTTCGCAGGACGTATCGTGTGGTAGGTGGTTCTGTCATTACGATTCTGTCGGTGCAAGGGCAGGAGATTAACATGTCCGTACTTGATTCCCACGTGAGGTAGCCAAGGGGCTTGGCTCCCTTCGAGTCTTGCTCAAATACCTGACACATGCTGTTCACTGTTAGATGCCCATTTGTGCAAATGCACTGAGGCCGCCCCGAAAATTGCATTAGACTCGTTATACATGTTCATTGCGGCCTGTTCGTTTTCGGCTCCGATCAGTATGTCGTCGAAATAAAGGCTACGTTGCAGTCGGTTTGCAGTGATCGGGAACTGCTCTTCTGCGCTCTTTAGGTGATGTTGGAGAGCGGCCGAGAGTAAGAACGGACTTGCAGAATGGTACTCTCTTCGTGCGTCATGTCAAGATTGATGGAAGGAATCCACCTGGCTCAGACTTCTTTTCATACCACAAGAAGCGCAGGGCGTCTTTGTCCGATCTCACTGCAATTTGCAAAAAAAAAAAAAAAAAAAAAAAAAAAAACGCCTGCTCGATGTCCGCTATTAGAGTTACATGCATTGTGCCTGCGGAAGTTTAACAGCATGCCCACAAGGTCATTCCTTAAGTTTGGTCCACTTTCCAGGTTATCATTTAGATTTTGCTCACCTATCGTGGAATGCGGCGTCGAAAACCACGTGTAGCCTGTGAGCGTCGCGGATTACAACCTGATGCGGCATGTGAAATACAAGGTTTGCGCCACTGTCATTCGTCTACGATCTTCATCTGTACTGTGTCCTAAAAAAAGCCTCCACAGCAGCATTTGTTACGGTGTTTTGTTCATTGCCATTTATCCCAATCGCTTCTAAGGTCCAGAATTTCGTATGTCAGTTGCGTTTCTTTCATTACCGATGTTCTCAGGGCAACCGTTTGCATGCAGTGGGGTCCTTCGTGCATGCCCTGAACAGGTCCTTGAATGGTCCAACCCACAGCCGTTTCAACTGCTCTCAGTTTTTCGTCGATCTTGGTGGATCGGCCGGTCGTTAGCTCCTAAATATGATGGGATCCTATGAGAAGCGTAATATCTCCAGGCCCTCTTTCGTTGCTGAAATCGGCGGGCTTATATGCGAGCATTCTCAGCCTGTTAATATCGCGGGAGATCTCCGGAACCTCTACTTTGTATGTCATCCCCCGTTTAGTTTCTACTTGCACCATTACTCTCATAAACACTCTTCTCGGTGGCCGCCAAAGTCTGCGAAAGTTAGCGTTTCATCGCCAAGAAATTTGCATCTGAGTCTCTTTGACGATCAGATGTTAGTTATGAGCGTTGGCTTCCACCATCGAAAAGGGCTTGCAGTTGCGCCCAGGTTTTCAGGACACGCCGTTTGATGTTAGATAGTCTTCGCGGAAGCGGATTCTGCTCCTGATACAGCTTCAAGGCAAACTTGCGCGTTAGTTACTCTGTTAGTTGCTTCCCTTTTGCACGGTACCGAGTAAGACGGACTACAAGTTGTAGTAGCATGTCTCTTCCCGAACTTCATGAATTTTATGAGCACGTTTCAATTCTTGACCGATGCCCTCCTCGGGTGCGTTTGAAACACCTTCCTGTAGCTTGTAGACACCGTTTCTTTCCGTCATGCATTTTTTGGGCATCGCATTCCTGCGTCGGATTCTATTCGCAGTAACAAAAGAAACATCTTTCTTTCGCTGCGTTTTTATGCAGGGTTGTAGCGGTTGGGAAGGGCTTGTTCGATTTCCATGGGCTTCGGTTGATCTAGAGTAATTTTTCAAGTCCATATGCTTTTTAAGACAGCCAAATTTTTCGGTTTTAGACTTTGAATTTAAAGAAAGAAATGAGTCGTGAAAAGGAAGCCACAGTATACCTTTGTTACTTGCGTCCGAGCTTTCCCGAAACGCCGTCGGTCGATTCCTCTTTCCCGCCCCTGAAACTAGCCTCGATGATTCATTTACAGCTGAATTCGAGTAGGCTGTCCGTTGGAAGACCTCGTTGTACAGTCGGAGCACTGCTTTTGGCCCATTGTTTCCAAGCCTTTGGTGTGTGCAGCCAGGGCATCATAGAGGCGACGAAGTCCGCGTACATGGTCCAAAGAACTAATTGGCTGGTCATCAGTCAGATCCTTTCTGTGATTTTGGATTAGAAGCTCAAGAATTCGTTTCCAAAGCGGTTTTTGAGGAGCTCTACGGCGTCGCTGTAGAATCGTGCCGTCGAGGGAACTCTGGCGAGTGCAGCGGCGGCGTCACCGGCGGTGACAGATGCCTTCAGGTAGTAGAACTTGTCAACAGATGACAGTTTTTCGTTTTTATAGCTTTAGCAAAACTACGCCCGGTTTCAGCGCGTCGCGTAGTCCCGGGAAGAGCCACGTTTGACCTGAGCCGCAGCCGAGCCGAATGCGGCTTTAACCAAGCCGTATGAACGTGCCTTAGTGGCCTATAGGGGTAGCGTGAATGCCAGAGTCCTAGCAGGCTCATTCTGACATAGGCGTCCCATGTGAAACGAGAGACCCAAGTTGGCAGCTCCTGCCAGGGGACCATGGACACGGCGTCGTTCAATGAAGACTAGTCGTTCATTTGTGCGCCATATGTCTTTACATAGCTAAACATCTCAAGCTACACCATGAGGTACACTACAATCTGAACTATAAGCGCAGCCAGGACTTATTGCTAACGCAGTTCAACCAGGTTTAACCAGAGCTAAACCACAGCCAATTGTCGACTTGTTCAAGCACCAAGGGCTGCCAGCCATGTCGATTGTCTGGTGCTTGGCAGCTTGACCGTAATCTGTGAGGTCGTCGTTATGGGGGCGGCACTGTTTTCTCGCGTAGTCCGTGGGTTTCTAGCCGCGTTGGAGATACGTTGTTGCAGCTTTGCCAAGACGATTACCACTCGATCGTTGCATTCGAAAACTTGTTCGTACTCTGTCTCGGCCTGCTCATCGTTCAGTGACTCCTCGAACTGACTGTTCGCAGCGTTTAGCTCAGCATGAAGAGACGTTAGTCGAGCGTGCAGGACTAGCATCGCTTTGCGTTAGCTCGTCGAGTCGCTCAAGGCATTCCTTGATAATTTTGGTAACTTGAGTGCACAGGACCTTCTGTTTCTTGCAGAGTTGCTCCATCGTTCAACCATGCGTCATTGTATAGATCACCGGAATTACTTCAGATAATCAGGAGTTGAGACGACTTCATGTGGAAGCGTTGGGTAGACTTCTTGTTCATTGCAACAAAAGACCACAATGAGGCAAATATCCACGGTTACTTTTTTTTTTATTTTTTTTAATCGATATTTGTTGCCTCAGGGCATCAGTAGGGTACGAGATGAAGGATGAATAAATGATTAAGTGAATGGAAAAAGGTTGGCTGATTTTATGAAGTCCAGAAGTGAGCGATGATGAGGTCCCTGCATCCAAGTGACATATGAGGCAGGATTGGTTGCTGAAAGGCCAGCTATGCTCAGGTGCCGGATTTGTGTTGGCTTGAGTATCCACGGTTATTTGTTCTAAATTTCTTCTCTTCGCTCTCTTTTTTTTTTCTTGTCGTGAATACGTTGGCGTTGAGGAATAAAAGTAACCCGATGAGCAAACAACTGAATTTATTGGGTAGAAAAGGCGCACTTTTAAACACGTTCTCTTCACTCAAGGTTCGTCTAGCGACTGCGTCCCACTGATTCCTTCTTCGTTTTTCCCTCGCTCACTGAGTGCACGCCCGCATACCGCTCCCTTCTTGCCACTCGAGGCTCCGGCGTTGAAACGAGGTTTTCCAATAGCCTGGAGCGGCTGGCGCGGCCCAGGGGGTCGAGCAGGGTCCTGCTCGAAGGGGCCAGAGGGTCGTAAATTAGACCGAGTGTCCAAAAAAGCTGAGGCAGTGGTACAAGCTGTACCTGCGCAGAAAACCGTTCTTGCTCGACCGACACTCGCATCAGGACCTCCTGATTCTCGGAACCAACTCCACACCTTGTCCAGACCAAATCTCAAACTCCATGCTCCATAATCTGGGTGACGAATCGATCACACAAATTATGGATTGCTTCAACCAGTGCTAGAGTGAAGGTATCACATGGGAGGCAATCATACTCGCACAACATGGTGGTATTACGCCCCCATCTGCCTTCACAGGACGCCATGCGATACAATTCACCTAAATGTTCGACCCTTCTTCTCCTGGTCACACCAAAGTAGCTTAGCTTTGAATCTCTCCGGAGTTTTTGATGCTTTTATCCGTACTGAATACAAGGTCACACTTCACCTTCCCCTCAATACGCCCACAGACAGATTACCAGGCATGGGCGTCCACAACACGATAGGGAAGCTCGTGGAGGACCACGACAGGTTCAATGGATCACTCACATAAACTTTCACTGGACGATATGGGGACATCGGCTACGAACAAGGCCATATCAACGGTGGAGGTGCAAGGGTGCCTCCAACGAGAGCTGCTTATCAAGCCATTCCGGAAAATTTGCACCTATCCCACCTTGACCAGCTCCACAAAGCCCGGGCGAAAGAACTAAGGATATGAGCCAGACTGCGCATGGGTGGACGCTGCATGCACGAGTGACGAAGCGACGCCCTCTCCCTCAAAACAACTCGCCTGAGGCGGCAGAGTATCCTCCATTGCAATAGCACGGAAGTCCCAGTTGTCACAAGCTGCCTCTTATAGCGCAGATGATACGGCATCTCCTCCGTACATTATCCGACATGATTATCTTGGACCGGCCGGCCACGTCACTGAGGAGCGCGCGCGGCGCAACCGACCTAAAACCGACCGAGGAATTGAGAGGTAAGTCCGATTGCCCATGATACCAGTGTGCTCTGCGGAGATTATCTCTTGGTAATCACTGTCGCACCAACCCTTTCTGGGAAAATCAAGCTTTTCGAACCCGCGATCAGCTCATTTCGTACACCCGTCGCTACTGACCGACTCTCCGACTACAGAACATCTTGGAACTACAAAGATGTGAGCGAACATTTTGCATAGGCTGTCTGTAAACTTGTGAACTAGGGATACTTTCTCTTTGAACATTTATTCTATTTACTATTTAGGCTAAAGCCTTTCTAGGCTCATGGGTGTGCGCAGGAACTGTGCGTCCGCGCTGTAGCGCTTGATAAAATAAAGATAGAAGAAAAAGAATAATTGAATAAGATAGATGAAGACAAAATCAACCTAGAATCCAAGCTCTATGACTAGACTAATTAGGTAATTAATTTACAGCCACAAATGTCAAATCTATGTCGAAATATCGCCGGGCGTCAACAGTTCGGACGTTGTTGTGCCTGGCCAAAGCCGTCCAGAAATTCAGCCGGACGCCAAACTTCTTCGGCGAACGCCTCCTTCACAAACTCTGGATACCTCTCTGCAAAGCACCAGTGCACTGGAGGCGAGCCGTACCAAAAGGAGAGAAGCGACGTGTTTCAACATGAGCTGAGCATCCAGACAGCACGGCGCCGTGTGGCCCTGACGGTGAACCCCTTCTCGCCCCGCGGCATATTTGAAGCGAGAGCGCAGCAAGCTCTCCCATTGGCCCTGCGAAAGTGCTGCCGTCGGATTGGACCATTTTGAGCGTCAACGGTTCTCGGCGACGGAGTCTCAAGTGCTTCCGTTCAAGACTCCGAGTGTGAGTTCGTCACTAGCGTCCATCGGGAGCAGTTCGCCCCCTGACAGTGCGGACGCGGCGGAATCTCCCCGGCCGTCGCTGCGCGAGAACAGTCGCGTATGGCTATGTTAGCTTTCGGCCCCAGAGCCGAAATCCTTGTTTAAATACCTGTAAATAGTGTATAAAGCCTTTTCTTCATCTCACCAACGCCGACTTGGATTCATCGCTACCGCCCAGGGAGCTGACAGCCCTCGTTCACGAAACGGGTGACGAGCGCTGCGTTACCAACTCCTTGGCACAGCCCTGTTGACGGTGGGCTACTGTGTGATAACCCCACCGGCACAAAATTGGTGGCAGCTGCGGGATCCACTGGCACGACAACGTCGAAATAGTACAAAAACGTAAAAATAGGATTACAAACCGGATTTGTGTTGAATATTAGATTAAGAACGTGTAATTACGATTAATGAATACTTAAGGTCATTCAAGGACCTATAGTTTGGATCAAAAAAACGAAGAAATTTAGATGAGACGTCACATCCGGCGGAAAGACGTTGAGGCAGTTTGAGATTTCCTAAAATGAGAAATCACAAAAAGATTGAAGGACGCTTAAGCTTCGCCTGTAAGAGTTAAAAGCAATAGCTTTGTCGGGCCCAATTCGCATCACCTTCTCATGCCCTTCAGCCTCGCAACGACATACTTCTCATTACTCTCCACTCCTATCTTGTTTATTTAGTGCAGGGTGAAATTTCACTCCTTTGAGCGCCGCATTGAAGGTAAGCAAAGCGGAAATGTTCTTTGCTACTGGCTTAACTATTACTTATGTAATTCGTTTCTCTCTAATGAAGCACCTAAACATTACCTAACAGTCATAAGACAATGCGTACATTATATAGGTACACCTTTATTTGGAGATAAGCAATGTGGTTCTGCGGATGCGCGGCCTGCACGCATGTGCACTTTCATGAAATTATTCACAAGTTTACTGAGTTATTGAAAACTCAGATATTTTTCCGGGACTGGTTACCAAGGTTAGAGCCCTCGGTTGCGCTTAGAGAATTTTAGCGTGACAAAGCTGTACTCGTAGGAGTTGGCGGCTTTTACTTTTTTTTTTTGAAATGTATTTTGATGTCTGTCAAAGCCTGGCAAAAAAAAAAAATAAAAAAAGAAAGGTTCTGTAGCGGAGGGGTTGCGTGGTCGCCTCGCACTACGATCGAAGGAATCGTATTCGACTCCGCGGGTTTCCGGAAAAGTTTTATTGCTTCTTTACTTTCTGATTTTCGCGTTACAACCACAACGCCGACACCGGCTTTTCTGCGACACGGGGCCATTGTTGCTATCGCGTTAAAATGCCGGATTTGTGTTGAATTAGGTTAAAAAAAAAAAAAAAACGTTTGCAAATGAAAACAACGCAAACAGAAGAGAAGCAAATGAGGTCAAAGGCAGCAAATGAGTAGAACGAGTCGCATAAGAGCTTTCGCCGTACCGCACTTGAGAGGTAGTCTAAGTGCCGCCAACAAATTTTGCAGTAAGGAATCGCTTGCCGAGGCATCAACTTCGTCCGAGGAGAACATGGACTGCCTCAGCTGCCACGCGAAGCATACCGAAACGAAACTGGCCGCGTGTTCTTTCTTTGTCTTCCAACATTGAGGTGCTCTTTTTGCCGTCCTATTTGCGAGATGAAACTGCACACGCACTTTCGAAACAAAACTTACTTTACTTAACAATGCTCAGTTAACAACAGGGCCTAATATTTGATATGCTATTTGTTGTTGGTGGTTGCATGTTCGGATGGGACTAACAAAAGAACGAGCGTTATCACGTATCTAAAAACAATGAATGACCTACTATAATTACAAAGAAATATTGCGCACTGACAAACGCCAACTGTCGAAGTACTGTCAGCAAAGCTACGCAACTTGAGGGTCTGCTATCACGCGTGATGTATAGAAGTAGCTGCATTCACTGAAGCATCGCTGGGAAAACATTTATTCGCCGAATAAAGTGTGCTGCATTGTCAAGACCTTAAAAACCACTAAGTTCAACGCCTAGACATAGACTACTCGCATTAACTGGCTCATATGTGCTCTGGTGTGTTGGCAACTAAAACACAAAATCAGCAAACAATACACACACACAAAAAAAAATTTAAAATCCCGAACCTTCAGGTTTCTATTTCTATTGACCTTATTTTGTCACGGCTGGCCGTGCAATCAAAGCAAAGCACCTAACAGCAGAATTTAGGGATTGGAGCGCTTGTGTTCACCAAAAAATTTACTACCAGATGAGTTTACACTAATGGGGTACAAGACGTTTTACTGCAATCAGCAAAGCACATTACACACGGCCAAAGAAAAGGTAGCCGAGTAGCGCGTGCCTCAGGCTGTCGAGGCGAAGCGGCCACGTGAGAACAAGCAGCCACGCGAACAGGCGCACGAGAACTGGTTCTGATAGGGGCGTCGGGCAGCCTTCGGGGATCCAACGATCAAGACACCCTGCTCAGCTGAAGGCTATTCCTCACGGCACTGGCCTGTTTCTCGATGGCAGTCCTGGCCATTGGATGTCTCCAGCGAGCATCATCAGCGATCTACGTGCTCACCACCGTAACGTGTCATGGCGACGGCACACCGTCTAGCTTCCGACCAGACGTCCAGGACCATCCATCGCCACGCTCGCCCGACGTCTAAGGAAGGATTCTGGCCCGATATGTCGGGCCTCACTTACAGCTCCATCACCAGGACAACGAAGGAACTCCGCATCGTGATCGTCTCGGAGACTCCTCAGTTCCCGAGCAACAACCGAAGCTCCCCGTGCGTTGCGATGTGGTCGAACGGGACGGCTGTGTCGACCTGCGCCACTTCACCTAAAAAAACTACAATCAAGGGCAGCATCCTGAACATCAAGCAGACCACCGAGGGAAGTACAGCATCGTGTAACGATGAACGCGTAGCCATCTTCACGACGCGTCAAGCGTGGCCCCGAAGATGTGAGAGGAAGCAGCCCCGGCTGAGTTTATCGCCGCGGTATGGCCGTGCTGCACCTGTGCAAGTGCTTGCTGCTGGTGTGGGCATCACTGCGTGTTCGTGCACAGCACGATGCAGGTGCCCCCCTCGAGCGATGCCGGGTGCGAGGCTGGCCGACCTCAACGCGGTTATTTCCTGCGTGTTTTGTGGCCGCCACCTAATGAATGCCACCACGCCCGTCGAGTGCCTGCATTCATTCTGCCGAGTGTGCATCGTGCGCTACCTGGACGCCAGTAACCTGTGCCCCATCTGCGACGTGCCGGTGCACAGAATGAAGCCACAATACTACATCCGGCCGGACAACACTCTCCAGGACATCGTCTACAAGCTGGTTCCTGGTCTCTACCAAAGAGAGATGAATAAAAGGCGCGACTTCAATGAGAAACACAGAGGGCCAGATGCTGGCGTGAAGTGCCACGAAGACCGGGGCGTCGTGGACGACGCGTCGAGGCTCATCTCAAGCCCCGATTACACGATCAGCGTTTTCTTGGAGCACGGCACGGGCAGACAAGAGCAGAATTCCGGTGAGAAGAGCGAAGAGGCCACCGACTCCGGAAGTCAAACGGAACACCAAGGGGCCCCGGCGGTGCAGCGCCACTTCCTCAGCTGCCCGACGGCCTTCACCGTCAGCCATCTGCAGAAGTTTATCCGCACCGTTATGGTATTGACCCTTTTGTCTGGGTTGAGCCTGGGATCTAGTAGTGGATCGGACTCTGCAGCTACCCTGCCCCCGTGCAAAAGGAAATAGACGACGGTTAACAGTCCCAGCACGATGCGGATGGATAAGACAACCCAGCGCTTCAAGAAAGTGTGGGGGTCTCGTCTGCGGCTGCCGGCCATGATTGTCCGTGACTTGATCCAAAGGGACAGAAGTTCAAAACCGGACCGCCGTTTGTATTGTCTTCATCGTAATCTGGTGCGGACGTGACGAAATTACCTTGGGTTGCTAGAATATCTTCCACGACGACGTCACGTTACTGTTGGTGGTGGAACCGTAGTTGACGCTGTTCTCGGGTGCGATGGTCGAGTGCAAGGGTGGCACAGCATTGGGTGTCACATTCTGAAGACGCCACGGTTGTTGTTGTTAATGATCGGACGGAATTTTGTTGAGCCTGTGGTACAGCCTGGAGGTCCGGAACCAGGTAGATATCTATATGGATGACATACCTTAACAGGACTACTCCTAAATGGACATTGCCTATATCTAAACTCGGAAAAGGAATTCCCCCGCGCGCCTCTTTTTTCGGATTTATCAACTTCCTGCTGCTGCACGGCCTCCAGCTGTGGGCGTCGGATGGCACGCAGGAAGAATACAGTGGTAATCGGTACCACAACCGACAAACTCGGAACGTTTCTATCGTGTAGTCTGTCTTTATTATTATTTTCTGCACAATTTTCCGCTCGTATTAGTAAAACAGTGTTATTGTGCTGCTTCTATTCCGTTTTGTTGGTGGCCGAAAACCTTACTTCACCTGAAGACGCACATATCCTTGTTTGCGAGCAACGGGCTGCCTACTACTGTGTAAATGTCTGCGTGACTTTCTTCGCGCCCTCCCGTCCATATAACAAAGGTTAAAAGTTGGAAAGCTATAGAAGCCATAGGACAGATATCCCAACATTACGCGGTCAATGAAATGGGGTCAGCCCCTGGCACCATCAAACTAGGTGATTCCGTTCGCTCTCGACGGTAGGGTCCTCTGAATATAGCGTCACACACTACAAATAGCACAAATGTTGTTGAAATGAAGAGGCGCAATTAAGTCCAGCTGTTCCGATCGCTTCTGTGGCGTAATGGATTAATGTTTCGTTGCCGAACGCCGAAAGAGCGATTTTAATCCACCACGACATATTTTCTGCAATCTTTTTCTTTTTTTTCCAATTCACAACAATAAAATAAATTACTGTCATATTCCAGAGGGGTGTGCTCCGTTCTAGGTTGCATTATATGATTTTTTTATTATTATTATTATAAGTAGCCGTAAAACCAGCAGTAAAGAAGGGGAGAGGCAACGTCAAATGCTGGGGTATGGCAATGCTCGCAATATTTAATTCCGTAATTATTTCCCGCCTTCAGTGGGCTTGTGTTACCTTTAAGTTGCGTTCAAAGAAATTTATGTGCCAGAATATCCTTTTAACGCGCTGACATACAAACAGTGAGGAGAAAAAAGCTGCGGGACCCTACCGTTGAGAGATCGGAATTACGCGGGGCATGAACCGGAGCAAAGTATTCGTACGTCGTAGCGGTCTGCAAATGGCTGGATTCTGCGCTAAGCTCGGCTATCACGAGAACTATACACCGCGGAAATGCTCCAAATCGACATCCGTGCATGCGAACAACTTTGATTATTCAGCAGTAGAGCCCCCGTCTGCAGTTTGCACTGTCACGGCCGCTCAATGGACGCGCACTTGTGCGATCACATTGAGTAGCCTGGCACGGTGGTGCCCTGTGAAGTTGGGCGTAGGGCCCTACAAGACACTGTGATTACCGGCGCGCTACCCCTGGTCGCAGCCGTCGCTTTCTTTGCACCAGCCATAGATCCAGTTCTTGAGGTAGACAACGAAGTTCTCGAGGCGAATACCGACCTGGACTTCAGCGATATCGCCCCACGCAGAGTGTGCGAACTCTTCTGCGGGAGGGCAGAAGAGTTCAGGATCTCGCTACAGAATAGGTTTTCAGCTCTAACTGAGGATGGCGACATTACCCTAGAGGCAAGGAACAATAATTTCAGAGATATCATTACTGAGTGCGCGGTAGAAGTAGGCGGTAGGATAGTTAGAGAGGGTACCGGCAAGCTGTCTAAGGAGACGAAAGATTTGATTAAGAAACGCCAGAGTATGAAAGCTTCCAATCCAACAGACCAGATCCAATTGGCCGAGATATCAAAGCTAATCAATAAGCGCAAGGTGGCCGATATAAGGAAGTATAACATGGAGAAAATTGAGCATGCTGTAAAGAACGGGGGAAGCCTTAAAGCGGTAAAGAAGAAATTGGGCATAGGCAAAAACTAGATGAATGCGATAAGGGACAAGGCGGGCAACGTCATCACTAATATGGAAAAGATAGTCAACATAGCCGAGGAGTTCTATACAGATCTCTACAGTAGCCAAAGTATAGTCAGGACCGTAATGAGATTGGCGGTAGGGAAAATCAGTCAGACGTTCCACCAGTGACGAAGGACGAGGTCAAGAAAGCACTAGAAACTATGAAAAGATGGAAATCAGCTGGAGAGGATCAGATAACTACAAATTTGCTGAAGGACGGTGGGGGGATTATGTGCTAGAAAAACTGGCCACCCTGTATACGCAGTGCATGGTGTCATCGACGGTACCGGAACCATGGAAGAATGCGAACATTATCCTCATTCACAAGAAAGGGGACTCTAAGGACCTTAAAAAATACAGACCAATCAGCTTACTGTCTGTTACGTATAAGGTATTTACTAAGGTAATCGCTAATAGAATCAGGACAACCTTAGACTGCAATCAAGGAAAGGATCAAGCAGGGTTTCGGAAACGGTACTCTATATCGATCATATCCATACCATCAATCAGGTGATAGAAAAATGCTCGGAATATAACCAGCCCTTATACATAGCATTCATTGATTACGAAAAAGCATTTGACTCAGTTGAAACCTCGGCGGTGATGCAGGCATTGCGAAATCAGGGGGTAGACGAGCCGTACGTGAAAGTGCTGGAAGATATATATAGTGGCTGCACAGCGACCATAGTTCTGCATAAAGAAAGTAACAAAATTCCCATAAAGAAAGGTGTTAGGCAAGGAGACACAATCTCCCCAGTACTATTCACAGCTTGTTTAGAGGAAGTATCCAGACATGGAATGGGAGCAGTTAGGGATAAGGGTAGATGGAGAATACCTCAGTAATCTGCGATTTGCTGATGACATTGCCTTGCTAAGCAACTCGGGGGATGAACTGCAAATAATGATTGGTGAGGACAGAGGGCTATGGAACGAAAAATGGTAGGGGTAACATTAAAAGATAGAAAGCGTGCAGAGTGGGTCAGAGAAATAACTCAAGTTACCGACATTCTAGTAGAAATTAAGAAGAAGAAATGGACATGGGCAGGACATGTAGTGCGAAGAGAGGATAACCGATGGTCGCTGAGGGTAACAAACTGGATTCCAAGGGAAGGAAAGCGTAGCAGGGGGCGGCAGAAAGTTAGGTGGGCGGATGAGATTAAGAAGTTCGCAGGGGTCAAGTGGATGCAGCTAGCACAGAACCGGGTTAAGTGGAGAAATATGGGAGAGGCCTTCGCCCTGCAGTGGGTATAATCAGGCTGATGATGATGAATGATTGGTGACCTAAACAGGAAAAGTAGAAAGGTAGGCTTGAAAATCAATATGCAGAAGACTAAGGTAATGTTCAACAGCCTCGGGAAGGAACAGCAGTTTACATTAGGTAGCGAAATACTGGAAGTAGTGGGCGAATATGTCTACTTAGGACAGGTAGTAACCGTAGATCCGGACCACGAAAAGGAAATAACAAGAAGAATACGATTGGGATGGAGCGCATTTGGCAAGCACTCGCAGATTATGACTAGCAGCTTACCGGTATCGCTCAAGAGAAAAGTATACAACAGTTGCATCTTGCCTGTACTCACCTATGGGGCTGAAACGTGGAGGCTAACCAAGAGAGTTCTACTTAAGTTGAGGACAACCCAGAGGGCTATGGAACGAAAAATGGTAGGGGTAACATTAAGAGATAGAAAGCGTGCAGAGTGGGTCAGAGAAATAACTCAAGTTACCGACATTCTAGTAGAAATTAAGAAGAAGAAATGGGCATGGGCAGGACATGTAGTGCGAGGAGAGGATAACCGATGGTCGCTGAGGGTAACAAACTGGATTCCAAGGGAAGGAAAGCGTAGCAGGGGGCGGCAGAACGCTAGGTGGGCGGATGAGATTAAGAAGTTCGCAGGGGTCAAGTGGATGTAGCTAGCACAGAACCGGGTTAAGTGGAGAAATACGGGAGAGGCCTTCGCCCTGCAGTGGGTATAATCAGGCTGATAATGATGATGATGAGAGTGTGCGAAACTGTTTCGAACCTGAAGCGGCCTAACTGGCAGGATACCAAGAAAGTCCAAATGCCAACGAGGCGGCATTGTCGGAAGGAAGCGAAGCTATGGGTGCAGCCGCTGACATGGCCGAGTCACCACTACGGCTGACAAGTAATGACTGCTACCTACGTTCGTTTTTAGTAGCAAGGGAGAAACTGTGGCAGAAAATTAAAGAAAAAGAGACTCTTTTGCACAATTTCTTCCGTTTCCTTCGTTTTTTTTTTTTTTTTTCTTTCTTGTACTTCTTAATATGAACTAGCAGAGCTGCCCTGCGTTCAACGCTTCCTTGGGTGTTTACGCCTGACTCACTCGAAAGTTGTGAGCGTCTCTGCACCGCAAGGGACATTAAACGCTAAAGTATGCCTTATTCCACAGACTGATGATACTGCTATCAGCTTTGTGAGTGCCTACTCAGACGCCTACACAAGAGCGAACAGTGAGATATTAAAATATTCTGAGATATGTCGACAAACTCCGATGCTTATGATAGACAGGGGATATCGGTGACACCACCAGCCAATCGAATGACTGATAATATATGAGGGGCCAATCGTTAATTTGTCACTGGAAATTTCAGTGCTTCAGAAAAATATCTAAATATGCGCAGTTAAGTTACACAAGTAATTACAATGCAAAACGTCCCAGTGGTCAGCGCAGCCTTACTTCACGCTGGCATTTTCAGTCGTACTCACTTTAAAGGGAAGCTGAAGCGTATTCCGCAAAAAAATGGGTTATGTGCAGCATTATGTGCAACCGCCGGTCCCAGGCGCGTCGCTGACTTGAAAGCTTACCACCTTCGCTAAGAGGGTAACTGCGAAGCGGTGAAAGCTCAAGGCGATGCAGTGATCTCCCCCAAGTAAGGCGTACAGGTAAAAACTCGGTTCGCAACCGAAGCTATAACCTAAGACCAAGGTAGTGCACCACTTCGTCTAGCGTCTTTGTTTCTTTCAGAATTCATTCTGATAAGAGTTTGCAGCAGTCAATGTGAGGAAGACTGCCGGTGTGGCTGGAAAACGCACCCAGCGCCTGTTTCAAGAAGCGGTCGCTCAGACAACCCGGGGAGGAGACACTCCGTAGTTCGTTGCGCTTTGGCCATGCATGGTCCTCGTCCAGTGTCAGGTCTTGGAGCCCACTGTCCAGGCCTGGAGCACAGGCCTCGGAGAGCAAGAAGAGTCAGGGTCGGAAACTCCTGCAGAAAGGAGTTCCCGAAGAATCCGGCATGGCGCCACATGGAGAGTGATCGGCAGCAAAGTGATGCTGTCGAGCGGCTCGGCAGCAGCGAGGAGAGAGCACGAGCCAGACTGCTGCCTGCCTGGCGGAGCCGATGGAGGAGTAAGCACCGGGCCGCTGTTGTATTGGCAGCTGAGCCCACAGCCTCGCTGTAACCCCTGAAAAATTAAGTCACTGCCGGAGACGGACCTGGGAGGCCAGTCCCACCTCGCCTGCTGCCTGACGGACCTGCTGAGCAGAGCTGGTCACGGCGCCTGAAGCGCTACTCTCCTGTACTCCTAAGAAGGAGTCACCATTGGACACCAAACCAGCCTCGCGCATTGCCTCCGGCTGTGCTGCCGGACCCCGGGTCGGAGGGACGTTGAGGGGGGGATATGTGGGGCTCGGGCAGTATTCAAATCGTGCGCTCGCCATCTCAGCCCCCGTTTACCCCTTTCCTCTCAGGCGCGAGCGGGGAGGCCTGTGGTCACAATGGAAGACCATACAAAGTTTTTTAACGCTCAGTTCAAGGCCGCAAACATGTGCAATTTGGGTGCAAATTCAATGTGCATACTATTTTTTTATTTACTGGGAAATGTAGATTTGATTTCATAACGTTGGCTAAACATTGCCACTCTATAGTCCTAGGTGGGCCGCCTCATAAATCTGGCCCCACTGGACCTTCGGAATTCGACCTCGTCCGGAATTGACAAATATTGGAATCTAATTTGACCATGGTCAACCCAATGCTGACTTCCAAATTCAGGTGGGCCACGCCCAGAATTGGGGCCCTTTACCCCAAAAATTTGACTTCGTCCTAATTTGACCAATAGAAACGGCAACTAAGTAACGGTATTAATTAGCAAAACGCAGAGCTCATAACGAAACTATGCACGGAAGTCGCTGCTTTCGCATTTCTGCACGCAAGCAGACTTAAGTGCACCGCTATAGTTTCTTCACAAATAAAAAAACGAGCTGCGCATAACCACTGTGAGAAAATGAGGGCTGCACTATAGTGTCAACCATTCTCATCACTGTTCGAAATTTTCTGTACACCGGACAACTATTGGGGTGGCGACCGGCACCCCTCGCCTCCCCGTGGTGCTGTCACTGACTTGGGATGCGCGATCCTAAAAGAGGAGGCACAGATGTTTACAGATTAATTCGCAGCGCTGAGCAGGCGGCCGCTCGCCAGCGAAACAATATACGGCCTCGGTCTGCGCACGCGCTGGAGGGATCGTTCCTACTTGGTCTTTTCTCTACCGTGCCTATTGAGCATCGTTAGCCCAATAACGGTAACGTCGCGCGATGATATTGGAGCCTTCTGCTTTGCTTATGGACACACTGCTCCATTTGGAATGTAATCAGGGAAATGAAGTTACGCCGTTTTCTTTTTAAGCCGAAAGTTCGTCTAGGTTCATGGGCTGCGGAAATATTCCAAGGAAATGTTCCCACGAAATGACAGTTAAGAAGAAAAAAATAATCACCTCTTCCACACCTCATCTCCAACTGGAAGTCGAACCACTGTACCTCGTATACGCTAGCTAAGCGTGCAAACCACTCGGCCATGGCGGGATTTCTTTTTTCCTTACTGCATGGTAAAACTTCCGAGGAAGAGAAACTAAAGCAGCTGATGCCTAAAATCACCGGGCTGTAGAATGCAATCTCGTTACGACTCAGTAATTCCCACCATAACAAGTGTAAAGATTCAGGGAGGCACACACACAAGCATCAAGACGCGGAAGCCGACTATAGGCGGCTCTTGGCAGCATACACTCCCCGAACCAACGCGCACAGCTCTCGCAATAAAGACATCGACGATCGTGGTGATTCAGCATGACGGTTCATCATTCGGTTTTTCCACACACTATATAGACTTATCAACATAAATGAATCATAAGGCACATCCCAGTCCGAACAGTCCGAACAGGCAAACAGGGAATATCATATGGCATGATTTCAATGTCCTTCTTTAGCGTCCGCTTCAGTATTTCCCCAGCATCACGGTATTGAATAAAACAGCGGTCAATTGTCTCTGCCGTGCCCGTGTGTGACCGATCGTAATTCTCCTTGTCTAGCGTGAGGGTAATAGTAACGATGATGCAGTTAGCGGCGGTGATGATGATGATTATAGTCGCGATGACAATGAACGACGGTGCAATCTGTTGATAAGGATAATAGTAGGGATAACAATGACGAAGCAGTTAGTGAAAACAGTCCTGTAAGGAAGTTTCCGCCATTTCCGCTTAAGCGCAATGCTGTACTACACCGCCTGGGTGGCTCCCGCACATCGAAATTTTGTACTCTTTAAAATAATTTTAACCCTGGTACGTCAGTCAAATACGGCTGACGGTTCCTGTGTAAATATTGTATATTTTGAGTACAATAAAAAAAGAAAACCGGGGTGGCGCAGTGGTTAGGGCGCTCAACAACTGTGCACAATTATGCGCTATCGAATGCCGGATGCAGCGGGCGCATTTCGATGAGGCGGAAAGCAAAACGATCGTGTGCCGTTCGACGTCAGGTCTATATGCGTTAAAGAACCCCAGTTGGTTCATGTGGTGCGCAATTTCCCGAGCTCTTAACTACGGCGCCTCGGAATGCCTGAGTCGCTTTGGGACGTTAAACTCCACAAACCAAACCAGTCCTAAGTTCTTTTCTATCAAAGCGCTTATTTCTCTTTTTTTTTCGTACTGCATTCCGAAGTATTTCAGTATTTCTTTCTTTCAGTATTTCAGTATTTCAGAAATCATTATTTCTTTTCTTTTCAAGCACAAAAATATTTTTATAACTTGTGTTCAATGTTTTCGTAAGAGCAACAAACATTTTGTGTTGCAACACATTTGCCGTTGTTAAAGCTGATATGCATAAAAAGCAGGTTTATTTAGCTTCAACTTCGCGCGTTCCATAAAATAATAAATTTAGTAATTCTTGCTCAAGAAAAACACTAGCGAAACCTACAAAAAACGGTCATTTTCCCCTCGTTGGGGAAGGATTTAACCGAGACTAAGGCTACGCAGCTGACATCTGGGTATGCGCCGTCAGACGGCTCATAACGTTTAACGCGTGCGGCTTGTGCCGTTATCTGGAGCCGTGGCTAAAAATAAGCCAGGCGCCACGTCAGTGTGCGCTGGTAGCGCAGTCTGCCTTCACCCCCCCCCCCCCCCCCTCCCCTACCAGCTTCTTTTCGTGTACCTCTTGCTCAGCTGCTGTGAGTTTTTATTTCTTTTCATTGCCTGCGAGTGCAAAATCATTGAGCAGATTGTGACGTATTCCGCAATAGCGGGACTAGCGAAGCGGCGTTGAAACGGTTCGCATGCAAAAATAAGGGAAGCAACCTGTTTTTCGCCACTAAATTTTTGCGCATCACAATCCGTACGCTCTGTCCCACGTGATATTCTGAAGGCCATAGATATGTCAAAGTTGACAATTATCTGTATATTGGTCAGTTAGTTTTACTAGTCGCTTCTTTCGACTCGCGACACCGAATATTTCCATAGCTCTGTCTTCAATCGTTAGTCCACATATATTGCCGGCGATCAATAATATTTCTTTTTTATAGGTCGCGACGCGTGGAATCGCAAATAAAAAAGAATCCAAGAAGATACGAGTAGCGGACTTCAAAATCATTGAAAATGTGCGGGGCGCCATGAAACAAAGTTTGTCCAACAAGAGTTTGGTGGGCTGTCAGCGCAAACGAGCTATATGGGAGGCAGTGTTATCGGCAAAGTACGGAGGGATTTCTAAAAGATTTGTATGACTCTCTACACCGCCCGAAGGAGGTTGTCGTCCGTGTGGAGGGCGCATTGACGGTTTACTGACGAAACACATGTCGCCAGGTTTGAGGAAACTCACTGTTAAGATTTCTATAGTATCGCTTTCTTCGTAGCAGGGATAACAACTCCGACATCGTTTTCTGTCACATAACTGCGCTGCGGTCGTCTCATTGTTTACTTCCTTGCTACTCGCATCCTTTTTTTTTTTTTTTATTTATGTTCGAACGCAGTGTGCCCTAAATAAACGATTGTTCTGCGTCAATAAATCTGGACGCACGAGTGAGAATACAAATCGATTGACCAGCAGAACTAACGGAATTAATATTGTGAGAACTTGGCCTAGATTCAGCATAACCTTTATTTGGGACTGAATGCACAGAGGTTTATGTGCAAGAACATGACAGTGAGATATACGCGCGGCTTCATTTATTTCTACGAACTTTTCCATCGCACTTCTGTAAACTCCTTCTGACGGTAGGTCCCATCATTTTATTTTTCGCATTAACGAAAAAATAAAAAAAGGAAACGCGAACGAACTGCGGTAGGAAAAGAGACCACTGCAGTAGGAAAAAAGAGCACTGCAGAATCTACATTGGAGTAATGCCAAAGCACGGATGCTGCTGTTGGTTGCTTCTGGTTGCTTCTAGTTGCTTAATTCATTTCTTGTTTACCCGTTTTAGTCTTTGGTACTTTCAAATTGCGCGCCAATCCCTTCCTATGCCCTTTTTGGCTCGACTTCAGGTTGCGTGACATCACATCCTTGACGTCACATTAATTGACTGATTTAATTAACTATTTTTAGTATTTGATATTTTCAAATGTGGCGCCAAGCCATTGCTAATGAGACCATTTTCGCCTTTCCTTTTACATTTTTGCCTCTAATTAAATACCTAATTAAGATATTGGCCTAATTATTTTTGCGGACACATTACGCCCCCATCTATCGAGTGAAGCCATTTGTTAACCTCTATCACTTCTTAATTACTCACACTGCTGCGGACACGGTTTTACATGTTATGCATCTAATTAAAACATAATTAACTTATTGACGTAATTATTTTTTCAGACACAACATTACGTCACCCTATTTCGATTGACATCACTTATTAACCTCTACCACTTCTCAATTACTCACAACTGCTGCGGACAGCTTTCACATTTTATGCCTGTAATTAATCACCCAATTAACCCATTGGCATAATTATTTATTTGGCAACAACATTACGTCACCCTCTATCAATTAACACCACTCACTGACCTCTACCTCTTCTCAAATACTCACAACGGCTGCAGACAGAAATCTGTGAACATAGCGAAGTAATGCTTTCGCATTAATAAATGAAAAGGGGTTGCCAGTGTGATAATTAGACAGACAGCGGAGGTCGCACACAGAAAAATGGTCCATCGCTGCGTGCCTCGAATGCTATATAGGCGCCTAACGGTGACTGTAAATCACGTAGTCTCCGCTATTCCGATGCAGCGTTGATGTGAGAGTCCTCAACTCTCTGCGCAAGGCTTGGACGGTCCCTAAAGTTTGCCAATTGGTGGCGTTCAGCGCTTGTCTAGGTTCACTAGGAAGCGTGGCTCGCTCATTTGGGACTGTGGCTCTACTCTCGGTGCCGTGTTCTGACGCGCTTGGCGGCTTGTAAAGCTGTCCTAATTAATTATGTGGGCACCAGTACTTTAGATGTTCGATTCTTTCCAATCACGGGGCCCAGGAGCAGCAGCGCATATGACCCGCCGCGCACGACTGCCCCGGACGCGCATGTCTCGATGCGTACAGACTGTTTCACACTTGGAGGGATATTGGGAGCGCGTTACCGCAGTGCACTGCAAAGAGGCATGCGTAAATGCCATGGTTGGCAGCTCTTTCCGCACGTGGGTTTTGGTGTCATCCATTTTCGCCTCCTAACGATCGGTTCTGAAAGCCCGGAAGCCATGCGCTCGCAGTTTCCCTCTAATAAGTGTCAAACAGCCGCCTGCGCGAAGGATGGGACTCAATTTTTGCACATAAACTGGGGAGGATCACGTAACAAGGGTGGCGTAGAACCTACGTCACGTCTAGGCATTGTGAATATGGTCCATCCTTGCCCTCTCAACACGCTTTTTCTATTTGAACTTGTTCCCTCTGTGCTTCTTTTTTTAGAGAGCAGCTCTTTGGCGTCCGTTCCTGGGTTTCGCGTAGGCGTCGGCCTCGTAACCAGCTCCGCCCCCCTTTCATCCCCCCAGCGCTAGCAGCGACCGACTGATACCGCTGGATGCCGCTGACGCCGCTAGAGAGTCAAGATAACGTGACTGCGTAGAACACCGTCGCCGCCATGCAGAAAGAGGAGGGGAGGGTCACCCCCCCCCCCCCTTCCTGTTCCTGTGTGGCGGATAGGGTGCTCTTCATTTGCCGACGCCCCGGTTATTTCACGTAGGCCCCGGCACGTCGACGAATACGTGACCACCTTCCCACGGGCGCTGCGGAAGCGAGGGTATCATATTGTTTGCGTCGGCATCGGCGGCGTTGTCCCTGAAACCAACTCCGCAGCTGGGGTTGACTCACTATCGGCGTCAGCAGCATCAGTCAGTCGCTGCTATCTCTTCCCTCCTCCCTTTATCGCGTTGTCCGCTTGCTGCGCGCGCTTCTGCCCCCATCGTTTGCCGCTGGGTGTACACGCCGCCCCCCTCCCCCCTCTTCCTGCGAGTCTCCGGTTGTCAAAGCGCCGGCTCGAACTTTATTCCTTTCTTCGCTCCTCCTCCAATGCAACCCCTGTGCGGTGGCAATCAGAGAGCCAGATCGGTGGCGGCGGATCTGTATATGTGCACCGCCCGAGCCGAAATCGCCGCTGCCATTCGCCACTGCGAAATTATCTGCCAGTTCTTTCTGAGCCATGAGCGAGACGACCGGTGGAAGTCCTCCGTCTGCTGCTGCTGCTACTGCTGCTGCTGCTGCTGCTGCTAAACGAGCTGCCAGAGCAGAGGCCCAGCGCCGTCGCCGCCAGAATCCAGAGCAGTAAGCGAGGCTGAAGCAGAAGCTCATCGCCGCCGTCGAGAAGACCCTGCCGTTCGCACCGCCGAAGCGGAGGCTCATCGCCACCGTCGAGAGCAACCAGGTGTAAGCGAGGCTGAAGCAGAAGCTCATCGCCGCCGCCGAGAAGGGAGTCTTTGTTAAAGGAATACGTGCGAAAAATAAAAAAAAAATTCTGTGATAGCGCTTACATGTGTTGCTCGATTTCTTTGCCTCAATCTATCGAAAAGGTGAAACAGCTTATTTGCTGCGCTCAAATTTCGCATTAGGAAGTAACGTAATCGTCGGTAATTTTTTTTTTCGGCGCTTTGATGACAGGGCGGGGAGAGAGTGGGAGTAGGCGGCATACTTTTCTTTGGCGATTTTTTTTTTTCGTCACTAGCGACGGGGGCTCCGGCGCTGTGGGCTGTGGTTCTTCTGCACTAAAGTCGAAAATTACTTTTGGGCATTACATACGCCAAAATTAATTCTTTGAATGATTAATTAATTAATTTGCATGATATAACTTTGTTCCTTTACCTATTGAACAACCCTGTGCAGACCATGAAGGTTAACTCCTGCAGATTTGCGCTATGTAAAACAAGGCGAGGTCGTGGATGAGCAATGAGGTAAGTGCGTTTAATAGAAACCGGTACAAAGGGGGGTTAATGAATTAAAAAAAAAAAGAAAAAAAGTACATATAGAAAGCACATTCAAACCTAGGACATTAAATATGGGGCAGCACGGAAAAACAATTGGCGGTGGTTCGGCTCTGGTGAGCCGTAGTTGAATTGCGAAAGCAACGGCGGAAGCTTCTTTTGCCTGCCACATTATTCCCCCATCACGCCCTATCAGACTAAGGTGCTACATTATTGTGGACAGTTAAGCTCATCCTTTTAGGGTATGACGCGAGAGCGCAAGCTACCAGCCCACATATAAAGTCGCGCTGCAACCTCGCCGTATGGACGTGCCTGCGTGTCGTATAGGGGTAACGAGAATGCAAACGGTTCTGGCAGGCTGATTCTGATATCACCCTCCCATATGAGAGGAGCGACCCGAGTTGGCAGCTGCTGCCCGTATCATATATGGGTAACGTGAATTCAAATGTCATGGCAGGCTGATAGAGGAGGTCGAGGAGCAGGGGGATCCACGGACCACGCGAAGAGCGGTTAGACCAGGCGTAGTGTTGCTTTCGCAATAAAAAAGCCTGCTGAGAGGGCAAAGAGAACAGACGTGACGTAGATTCTACGTCACCCTTGTTGTCACGTTATCCTCCCCAGTTGACGTGCAAAAGATTGAGTCCCTGGGAGGATACGCGCGTGGATTGGTCAGCATGACAGCAAAACAAGTGCGCTAAGTTTGGAAATATCGTATCGTTGTTATGTTCGCTTCCTATTGTACCTCCAATTACAAAATGAATAACTATAGTAAATGCGCAAAGGCAGAAGTTCAAACTAGCCAGGCAGCCAACCTGAAATTTGTCGCAAAGTAGCCACCATTTGCAACAATGTGTCGCTGGCCCCATAACTGAAGAATATTCATTTTATGGCTACTTTTTTTTGGAACTGATCACCCTCGCATGATAGAAAGGGGAAAACACCTAGATGACGTCGAAATTCTAAAAAAAAAAGCATACACTCGGTTCCATATGGTTCACTCCGAACACTTAAAAAAACAAAAAAAAAAAAACAGCAGGACTATTCTCGCGATATGCAGTCACAAAGATACTAACAGACGCCATATGTCCTGCTTACAAGATCAAAAACAACCAGCAAGAGGGGACATTATAGATGTGCTGTATGTATTAATAACCATCAGCATTAAAAACTGGCAGAAAGTCACATCTCTTAAATAAATCTCCATTACGATAGGGCCACACACCTTAATGAATACAGTTCGCAGGGCTATTTTAGGTTATGACCAAGTACCTGGCTGAGGAGGAATTGCTAGATAGACTGAAGGAACAAAATATCACAAATCTCTATGGAATCAAAATCACACGAGAAAAAAAAAACACAGTAATTCAAACGATTTTAAGACACATCTTCATATATGCTCCCGACTCTATGAAGGTGGGTAAGAAAAAATTCAAATTTGGGCAATGCATTTCTAAACCATGGTGCTGCCATATAAATAAGTATGGCCAAAGATAACTAAGTTGCTAGGGCCAACTCACTTGTGCCAATTATGCTTCCCATGATCATTTTAGTGACATATTTGAAATTGAATCATATCTTTGTGTAAACCGCTAGTGAAAGCAATCATCCTGCCTATACAAGATCATGCCCTGCATTGAAAAGACTGACACTATAAAACAACTGAAAACGTTGATAGAACCGAAGGAGGGACTTTCATATTGTCACAAAATCGAACCTATTAAGAGGATGCAGCATAACAGGGCATTTCGGCAACTGTAGAGAACATGGGACGGGGCTCTTCGTGCCCTGGTACGTTGCTCCACCACCCGCAGAGCAGAATCCGCGGACGCCCAGGTACGAGGCTTAAGCCTAATGGGCCGGTACGTGATTTCTAAGCGGTCTTCCGCGGCTCTAGGCGATGAACGCTAAAACCAAGGAAATCCAGGGCAGTCGACGCCAGAGAGACGGCTAGGCTAATGACGAAAAAGAGAAGGAACAAATTACAGGAAAAAAAAAAAAGTTCTACACTTTACATACTACATCAAAGATGGCACGCATATGTATAGTCTGGCATTGTCAGGGAGTTCCACAAGCGATATCAAAGATGTCGAAATGCTATTTTCTCTTCCGTCATTACGTACCTGGCCGACCACCAACCCATCACGCGTTAGAAGGGCGCGGTTGGCCAGGAGATAAATACATTCTCTATGGGAGAAACTCAAGCAACGACGCAGGAGACACCGAGACGTCCTGCAAGAGTCGTGAATGTCTTCTGGATCCTGCAGGCAACGCGAGCGGTCGTGACTGCAAGTTCTCGCCTCCTACTCCCGCGCGGCAAACATCATAGCTGCATCCATACACGTCAGTTATGAACTCTCCAAAGTTCAGTCTAACTGGCGGTATATCACAGCTGACGTTTTGGCGATCAAATTGACTGTTATGTGCATGGTGGCAGAGGATACTGCACATGTTCTCACAGTGTCTTCCTCATGAAGCTTCCTTCTTCGCATAGCTGACCTCTTCCAGCTTCCAGGTATGTGTGCCGTATCAGACAAATGCCTGAATGAATGCCAGATCGTGACTTCAACTAATTTGTCGTCTGAAGCGCGGGTACCAAGTATGGCTGACGCGCTGTGCGGGCGTATACAGTGGCAAGGTTCCGAACCTTACACTCCCGTAGGTTCGAGGTTAGCGAAACTGTACGATCTAATAGCCCCTACTCAGCGTACGAAGCTGCACAAACTGGGATAAACAGTTTATTTCTGACTCACTCGAAGTATCTAATCGCCTCATCCGGAAAATAAGTAGGAATGAGAAAAACAGTGGATTAAAATAGCCACCGCTTGACCTGCACTGTTGCAATCGTGTATAAACTTGGATTTTCACTCTTATGTCGGGACTTTCAAAACCGACGAACCCGAGAGAAAGAAGTACCGAGTTCGTCCGACGTGCATTTATTGACAGCAGCGGGGTCAGATTCGTCCGACAGGCCTTAAAAAAAAATAGGACTGGGTCAGTCCGAAGTACCACAGCCTTTTCAAAACCCTGCAGCACGAGAAAAAAGGAGACACCTTTATACGCCCAAAGCCAAAACAAAGAGCAAATTGGAAGCGCAGGCAGCTCAGTGGAAACGCAGCGTCCGCAGCAACGTCTTGCAGTGAGGAAAGTTATGGGGGGCATTTACGCTCAGCCTGTGAGGTTATGACCGTAGGCTACCGGCCCAGGTATAAAGCCCCCCTTTAACCAAGCCCTATGAACGTGCTTGCGTGGCGTATGGGTAACCATGCTGTAACAGTCCTGGCAGAGTGATTCTGATGTCACTCTCCCATGTGGAACGAGAGGCCCGAGTTGGCAGCTCCTGCCACTCGTAACTCCAGGCACGGCCGCTCAATGGAGGCGCACTTGGTACGGCCCGTCGCGTCGCGCCTCAATGGCTGGGGAAGCGTGTATTGGGAGAAGTTACAGCTTCCGCCGTCATTCTCCGCGGGGGCGCCACCACTCCAGGACAAGGCGCCGCCGGCACGGACGAGCAGACGACGCGGAAGGAGCGAGCTGGCTGGGTTGGCGCGTGTTATCGTTTTGACTACTCAGCATAACAGCGTCCTAAGCGTATGCAGCATCATGCCAGTCAACTGCTGTGTGCCGCTGTGCCCCACGAAAGCAAGAAAAGATCGGTTACCAAGAGTTCCCGTGCGATTCACAACGTCGAGCAGCATGGCTGAAAAACATATCTCGGAAGGGCTAGGTTGGAAAAGGAAGCCGGTGGGAGCCGAGTGACAAGTCATTGGTATACTTGCTACACTTCACAGATGACGATTACAGGAAGAACATAAAACTGAAGATCCTGCTTCCTTCAGCTGTCCCCTCCGTGTTCCCGAACTGCCCACATTACAAGTTAAGTTACTCACGTGGGCTCATGTTGAGCCAAACAACCTTGGAAAAATGAATGTGCGCAGGTCCATAGCCTTATTTTCCCCACTTGTTATATCTACACTTCATTTCCTCCTGGACAACCCCCCGTGTCATCCTGAAGCATGTGTGTTTCAAGATAGGTGCGCCACGATCACTTTTATGACGATGATATCAAAATGGTATGCCTTGCCCAACATCGCATAAGTGGAGCCATGGAGACACCAAGAGGAGCCGCTCTATTTGTCAGATGACGAGCGACTCTCTTGGTTAGAGTTGGACTTTGCCATATCGAAGACATTCAGGTCCAAGGAGGCACGTCGAAGCAAAGGCTAACCAAGCAAACGTACGAAGCAACAATCATGGCAACTAGATCAGCAGTGGCGCAAATTAAGTACCTTCTTGATCACATCAAGTATCTTAATTACAACAATGTCTTCTGTGTGCCTTACTAGTGCGCATTGCATTTAACCGAATCTTATTTTCAGCTTCTGATACGCCCTAAAGCAGGCTCTTAAAGCGGGTCTATAGTATCGCTTTTTAGCAGCCTAAGGCAATTCAAAGGCGGGAACGACAAAGTTGACGCAAGGGCTGTATAGTTTTCACCTCGGAGAAAATACTGAAGGTACCACTAGCGAAAAACAATATATATATATATCGACTGACGTTATACATATTTTGCCATGCTTTATGCAGGTTGGCCTCTTGCAAGCATCGGTCTGCAAATGCACCTATCAACAATAGGCAGCTATAAAACTTGGAATTCGTGATTATGAAAGTCGTACCTTGCCAACTGCCATATCACGTCAGCTGCGAGAGAGTTTTCGAGTCAGCTTGGATTCATTCATGTGTGGTGTGAACCAGCAGCTGAGATAGAGTTAGCACCGATTGCATTCTTGACTGGTTACCTTGCACGTCCATTTGAAGAGAAAGTATGAATAGTTTTACAGAATCTCATGAAACATTTTTATTTATTCTGTTTTCAGTGCCTGCCCATGTTTTCATTATTTATATATTACCAAGGTTTAAATAACTTCTAGTGCTTACTTTAGAGTGTCAATAATTTTATTTTATTAGTCCCCATCCATTTATTAACTTTGTGCCTTGTGATTCCTGCAAAACCATGGACTTATCAAAATTCTTGATGATGGACGCCTAAGGTATCTGAAAATCACCATGCACCTTTGTTAGCAAGGTGATGAAGTGCCCGCAGGTCATAAGAAGCAGCAAGCTATGCCACATGTTAATTTCATCCCTTCTTCCCTATTTTGTGCAATTTCCGGAGTTGATTTGCGAGAGAGAAGACCGCAGTCACACTAAGGACCTAACCAAACTAATGCGACTGCTGCTGACCAACTGGACAGGCAACATCAATCAGACAGTGGAAAAAATCACGTTTGCACATAAACCTTTTTCGAGAAAAGTTCTTCGCTTGTAAAACAAGCTTGCGTGTCTTCTGTGCATCACGCGGCTTCATAATCAAACGAGAAAAAAAGTGCCTGAGCCTGCGAGCGTGTCGTTGAACTGGCTGTCTTGTGTTGTTTCTTTTGCAACAGTTCGTGTTAGCTAGTATGTTTTGGTCGTGGTCCCCACTTGAATATTATTTCCAGTGAAAACGGAACAGGCTGAACAATAATGTTGAACGCTACTTCCTGAATTGTAAGTTTCTAGAAAAGTGCACGCTGAATAAATGGCCCCAAACCATGTCTCGATTTCAAGATTGCAATATATAATACGTTATTACAGTGGTTAAAACGCAACTAAATGGGCGCGCACTCAGCGAAGCACACGACTGCCTCGATCTCGTTGTAAACGGAAGACCACGAATGACTTGGAAAAGCCTAGGGATGATGACTTGCCGCTATAACCTTATCAATAGCAAACATGCACATAGTATCACATACTGTGTGAAACGCCTCTCATAATCCTAAATTGAGCAAGCGCCGACCACGCGGACGCCGAAACGAAAGCACAGCCACGGCCGCTGCGCGCAGCTCTCCGCCCAGACTCGTCCCGGAGCGGTGGCGCCGCAGCGGTGGCGATGAGAACTAGGCGCAATACGGCTCTTCAGGGCGACGCGACGGGCCGCACCCAAGTGCGCCTCCATTGAGCGGCCGTGCTCCAGGTAACCCTACTGCCAGTGAGTGCGTGGCCATGACATTTGGCAGCTACTGCCTGCCAGCTCCATGCTTGGTATTTTTTACTCCCGACGGCGACGTCGGATTTTCTGGCGAACGCTATGATGTTTCTCTGGAATCCAGTATGAACTGGATGCGCATTTTTACCTACTACGCCATGTACAGGTGCGGACATAAGTCAACGCAACACGAAATCTTGTTCTAAGCGCAACCACGCCTTCTCAGCTGGAAATCAAGAAGGCTGTGGCTAAAGGTACGTCGGACGGACCCGATCGATGGTCTAAAAGGTACGTCCGACGGACCCGGTGCGTTTTTCTTTGGGATACGACGGACGGATCCGGGAAATATTTTTCAGAGGTACGGCGGACGGACCCGATCGGTAGGGTTCTTCCGACAGACCCAACGCTTTTTTCTCCGATATAGGCCTTGGGATCCGTCGAGAAAGCCGGACGGCATACGGATCCGAGATCCCCAGATGTGGTTGTAGCCATAGAGTTAATACAAAGACTTTGTATTAACTCTATGGTTGTAGCAACTAGTAACGTTGGTAGCAACAACATGGTAGCCATATGTAGCCAAATCGAAGTTGGTATGAGATGTGCGTGCAAGGTGCAAGAAGTATGTACTACATGCGTGCGTGAAATGTGAAATTACAAAGAATAGTACAGTGGCAAGAATAGTGCCTAGAATGAGTGATATACTACGTGATGGCATGATGATAGGTTTACGTGAGTTGGACCGCGGCAGGGTGGCAAGCACGACCAGAGCGCAAGCGCATGTAATCGCGGTGTTGACGGCCAGCCCGCGGCCCGCACGCCCGCTCATTTGGTCCTCGTTATCATGTGGATTAACGTCTACGACGGTCGTTATGCAGTTATGTAGTTATGTAGTTTTCATTCTTCAAAGTTTCGTCACTTCCATCTGTGATGAGATGCGTCACGTAACGCATCGCTTTCTGCTCGCATTGAGGTTTGGTGCTGCAAGTTCTACGTAGTACATATACAAGCGGCGCTGAAAAAGCTGGGTGCCGCCGGCGTGTCTCTAGCCCAAGCATCGCGTCATTCGTGTTTGTTGGAGGTGTGGTTTGTGCTTACCGTGAGATGCTGTGATGTACGGATTACGTCCTACTGGAGTGCTGTGTGAGACTACGAAGAGTGCTGTGATGAGTGCGCCGATGTCCGGACGGACATCAGTGTGTCCGTTTATGATCGGCGATGTTGCACGTGCATGTCAGTGTTTATTAGGTGCAGTGGTAATTTATTTACACGCGCTGTGCAACAATCAGACGAAAATAAGTCATCGACAATTTGTTAGCCTGCACTACAGAGCTCAAAACTCGGAAAATGGGAATGCACATGATGCAGTTTTCGCATGTTGGAGTGGACCGAAAAATAAGTGCCCAGCCCACACCGCCGGGTTGCACATTATTACAGGTGAAATGGTTCAGGTTTCTGTAAAATAGCTGCCTGGCACAGCACCTTCCTAAATGTTCAGGCTTTGTGCTATTGTTGAAGGCCACTTTATCATTAATAAAGGAACGAATATGCTTTATGTGTTAATGACTAGTGCTTTTTCAGCATATGTTCATTTTTTTTTTTCGTTTTTCCTTAGTTTCCTTTGTTTTTCATGCTAGACAAACACAAATAGTACACTTTTAAACTTGTCAGTCCAAAGCTGAACATGAATATCTGCCATGCATGTGACAGCTTTAATGCTAGAAAGGTTGACGTGTATAGCATGTACGTAGACGCTGCGACATCTTAGTGGCACGTTCGGCTACTTGCCCCAAGGTCGTGATGTTTAATGCCAGTGATGGCAGTCGCACTTTGGTGCAGGTGAAATGCAAATGCTTCTGTTTCCTGCAAGATGTCAACGTAAAGACAAAGCCCGGGCAGTCAAATTAGTCTGGAGCTCTCCACTACGGTATTTTTCATAGCTACATATATCACTTTAGGATGTGAAACCCTACATGCCACAGGTAGGCTGCATTGTTTTTTAGATTTTGTAACCTCTCATCTATGTTTTGCAACATTTGGCTAATTTTAGTTCTCAAACAGTTGTAAAAGATGAAACCGAAGCAGTTCTTGGCATGGTTTCCTGCTTGGATTAATTTGCTAATTGCAGTTCTTTGAAACTTGCAGCAATGCTGGACAGTTCAAATAGCAGGCAGTTGAATTACAGAAATGATGTGGATCGTGCATTTCAGTTCTGACAAATGGAAAGTAACGGTCCCCTCCTTGCATGCATAGGTGCCCTTAGACAAATACATACTCGGGTGTGTGACTGTGATGCATATCAAGGGTCAAAGCCAGTGTGATATTCTTCTTGAAGGCTAAAGTAAAATTGTACAACAGCTACTGTACCATGCAGAAAAAAATTGATCATTTAGTGTATGATTAACTGACCATGAATAGCGTCTTACTCAGAGTATGATGTGATATATGTCTGGTTTAGCATCCCAAAATAACTACGGCTATGAGGAACACAATAGTTGAGGGCTCCGGTATAATTTCAACCACCTGGGGTTCTTTTACATGCACTGACACCGCACGGTGCATGACAGCCTATTGTTTCGCCTCTATTGAAATGCCCCTGCTGTGACTGGAACCAAATCTGCATCTTTCGGTTCAACATCCAAGCACTCTTAACTACTGAGCCAGCACAACGGGGCCAAGTATCAAAATGCATGCCATTACATTTCCTTCTAGCCTGTGGTTTTCTTCACAGAACTAATGTATACAAGAAAAAGTAAATAGCAATAAAACATTAGTTTTATTGCACATTATATTCACATTTCAGCAAACATTCTCTAGGAAAAAATTTCTCGTAATGTTTGCATGGAAACCATGAACATCTTACAAAAACAAAACAATGCACTTACTCCACTCCAATTATTAATGGGCAAGGTTGCATCTATGCTACTACACTGCACTTATCACAAAACCACAAGCCCCATCTGCTTTGGCCAATCACTTGATGAAACTAACGGAGACAGATGTCGCACACCACAGACTGGTCGTCTCGCAACATATCCCTGCATATGTTACATTTCAATTTCATGCCTTTCCACTTAGCTTCAACTGTTGCCAGCATTACTAGTTACCCATCTTTTCTGAAATTCCTTTTTTACGCTGTTGGGATCAGCATCCTTGTTAACGATGGTCTCTGGAATTTTCGATGCTATCATTTTCACATCTTCCTCATCTGGAAGAACGAAGGAAATGACAAGCGTTGAGCAGAAAAAAAATTAGGGAGGCTCCTAATCTCCACCTTTAAGGGTATGGTGTGCCAGCATTAATGGTTCTTATCTGCAGATCCCACTGTGGATTCCCGTTAATTTACATGCCCTTTGCTACAAACATAATTACTAATTCCTTAATTCATGTCTTTGTTATCTCAGATCTACTCATTAGCATACGGTCGTAGGCTGCCCTGTTAGGTGATAGACAACCTGGCATAGACCTCTGTAAGCCTCAACCTTTCTTAATTGGAGCTGAAACGTCGCAGAACATATTTCAAATATAACTTTGTAAGCTTGACTTAACAGCTCCTGCCATGTCGTGTGGCCTCGTGACATTTGGCTCGTGGCACTTTTGGCTTGTGCACAGGGGTCATCTGTTAAATACTGGTTAACATGCATGACAAATACATTTTCACACAAACTGGTGGCAAATGGTCAAGTGGTGCACTGCAGATTCTGAAATGTATACCTAATATGCATGCAAGGATCGCACCATCACATAACATGATCAAGAGTTCTATCAGTACCTGTAGTTACATAGCATTTCAATGCCCATTAAAGGACCACCTCAGACAATGGTTGTTGTTACCACAAGACCTATTCTAACAGCGTACTGACACCATTCCACTGAGCGATGGACATGTATATGCACACCCTAGATAGCTCATGATTGTGGATCTCATTTATTTCTACGACTTCCAAGGAGTTCCTGTCGTCAGAAACCCTACACTTTATGAAATCGGGACAGTTGTCTTGAAAGGTGATGAAAAGAAATAACTAGGTTACCTTGACGCAATGCTAAATTACAGAGGGTGAATATGCTGCATGAAGATACCAAGAAGCTTGTACAAAGAAAAGTGAGAGTGAAATGGCAGGATTTTTGAAACAATGAAATAAACTACAAACTATACTTGTCAAACCTGTCATTAAGGAATGGAAATCATGCAGTAATCAAAAACACAACATGGAGGCCATTTTAGGTCATCTTCACAAAACACATATCCACACTCACACACACAGCTTCATACTTATGAAAGAGGACAAACCAATATGCAAGGAGTGTGGAGATGAACTAACAATAAACCATATCTTACACGTGCGCCAGAGTCGAGAAAATAAGAGGAAACATTTTGTACAATTTTGCAACAGATCCTTTTCCATACCAGCATGATTCTAGGAGAGACGTGAAAATTTCCTGCATTTTTGGTTTCCTAAAATGTTCCTAAACAAGCTACATCCTAAAGAACATTTTAGTCATTACACACAAAATAAATACATTACACCTTGTTCTTGGTGCATGGCAGCATTAGTTGCTTATGCACCATAAAAATCAATACAATGCTGTAAGGTATACCTTGGTTAGCTATGTTATATGAGACAAGCTTTCGGTCTGGTGTGGTCCTTATTCACGTGACAGCGCTGTCATGAGGGTCTATGTCCCAGCGATCGGAAAGTGACCTATTCCAATAATTCTACAAACTGAAGGTGATTCTACAGATTTCTAAAGACTGGAGTGCTCAACTGTTTTATCAACGTCCGCCTGCTTTGACAGCCTGGAGTGAAACTGTTGAAGAGAATACATTTTTTAACATTTAACGCGTTTCTGAAGGCGTTGTTTTCAATTACGGGGCCCACAAAAAGCAGCTGAATGTCAAACGCCGCCTAGGTCGTGGAAAATCGCTCCGCCGGTCCATCGCTGGCGCCGCTGACTTGACAGGCGAAATGTTCAAACTTATAGCTACAGACCACACCTGAAACACTGAATTGCGCATGATCAATGCAGAATTTCTCTAACACTGAGCACTGGTAGCTATCGATTTCGCGCCCAATATTGTGAAAATCTGTCCTCTCTTCGATCATTGATACGTCCACGGTTGAACATTTATGCGCCTCGGGGTAGGCCAGCCGTTGGAACATGGATGCGTGGTTGTAGCAACGATCACTTGCATGGCACACTCTGCAAAATTCCAAGAGTCAGCTTCTGCAACGAAATGTGCAGCGCACATTTTCTACCGCGTACCTAAGTCCGGCGATGCATGCATATCGATCCCGATCGTTTCAAAGCTGCGCGGCCGTTCAGTCGGGTCACGCTAACCTCGAGCATGCGGAGGTTTAAACTACATGTACGCAAAATTCAACGACAAGAAAAAGATGCAGGCTAAGCACAAAGAACATTGCTGTTCACATGGAAATCGGATCATTCGCGCTTCCGTCTTTCCGGTTGTGCACTCTTGCGGTGCGGTGCAGTAGGTCTTCGCCTCGACGAGTCGATGTGCAGCTCGCCGCAGTAGCAGCGCAGGCCTCTAGTAGATTCGGCATGTCTTCTGCCACGACTCTGAGGTAGAATTTAAACGAAGAATTTAGCTAGAAACATCCTGTTTCCTCGGTCTGCATGTGAGGAACAAGCATAATGCCATTTCACATACATACTTTGGACTGCTTCTGCACGGCGAGGTGTGTGTGTGTTGTGCCAACGCTAGATCTTCGGAGGTCGATGAATGCTAGGAATAGCTCGCTCGCATTACGGGCAGATCGAGGTGATAGTTTAGTGCGAAGCGAAAGCTGCTCGTGAATGTGCGTATCTCGATGCCAGCTGGTGGAGCTGGTGCAGTACGTAGCATCGCCTGCAGCTATGTGCGTGACAGCGATGCTTGCCGTACACAACCCTAAGTGAAGACCGTATTCTATGTTAGAACGGATGCACTCTTCGTAGCACCTCATCGAGAGTCCGGCTAGCTGATATCATAGAGGATAAGATCATTCACGCGTAGCAAGCGGAATGTGGCCGCGTTCGACGTGCATATAGCCATGAGCCTGTATATCGACGTCCGCCGTATCTTTACAAGAATCGAATGGATACGTCGGACGTACCTTTAGACACTTCGTTAATACTAACCAACAGCCCTGAAAGCTTATCCTCGATTACTTACTTGCGTGAAATCAGTGATCATAGAGTTATTCATTCCACGTTCAAATTCTCGCCTGCATCTCGCCAAACGTTCAAGAAAACCATCCGCCTGTACGACAAAGGAAACTACCAAGCAATCAACAACGAACTAGAAGCTTTTCTGCCCTGTTTTCAATCCACGTTTCATCTCCGGTCTCTTACTGATAACTGGTCACTTTTCAAAAACAAGATAAACGAACTAACAAACAAATTTATTCCCTGTATCAGCTTTCGCGCAAACCGCCAGAAGCCGTGGTTCTCACACAATCTGAAAAGATTAGAAAGAAGAAAAAAACGACTTTATAGGCGATGCGCAAAACGCCGACAACGCCGCCTGTCGCCAATGCCGCAAAGCGTAGGCGGGCTCGGGTCGGGCGCTGTTCATGTCAGCCTCTATGCGCGCGCGTCGCGTTTTCGTCTTTGGTCGTGGTTTAACTGATATAATGCCGCTGTCAATCTTTAGCAATGTCCGGGAAGAATTTCTGCGTAGTTGATTTTTCAAACAGACTTAAAACCTTGCCAGGAACACGTTTGTATAAGTTTCCAGTGATGCTTCACGAGAATGACGGCGGCCGTGAATCGTGGTTTTTCGACGCAGAAAGCAAGCAATTGCACCGAATGACATTTGTTCAGGTTAATGCCATTTTTTTTCGACGCGCTGCTACACGACCAAAGCTAATGCCATTTCCAAAGTATGGTAACTGCGATTGACATGCAAATGTTGGTGCGCCTTCAATATGTTGCGAATATCACTGCGCTGTAAACGAAAGCAGCCTTTAAATTGGCATTCCTGTCTTGCATGCCTTGTAACCAACCTGTTGATTAGGACTATCGATTACGAAGTCAGCGGCAGTGTCGGCGGCGTTTGTTTACGAAAGGGCACGGAAGGTGCGCACGTCTGCGCTCGACTGCGAAACGCGTACGAGTTTCAACAACGCATACACTTTGCGCACTAAAGCAAGTGTCAAGATCAACACGTAAAATAGGCAGTATCTAGTGTACTCGAACCTTCGAGTATCGCCCTATGGCGCAGCATACTACAGCCCCGTTGACTCCCGTACGTTTTCGCCAGATCGTTCGCTCGGCGTATTAAGGCCCGTCAAAAAATGCTTGTCCTCATCAAGAAAACATATGGCAAATTCGTAACGCTTGCCACATCGGATACCGCGAGCTTACCGCAACGACGCTTCCCGAGAAAGCAGCCGACGACGGCGCTCTGGCCGTGTGCTAGGCCCTAGTCGTCGCTATGCCTAAACGCCTAAACGGTTTCACATCAAAGCCGTAGCTGGAAGCGCTTTGGAAAGAGTAATTTTTTTTTATTCCTTCATCAAATTAGGCGCTTATTATCCATAATCAACAGAGCATGCGTTTCTGAAGGTGACGAAAGAAATTCGCCGTGTCGGCAACTCGGCGCCGACAGACCGCGGCAGCAGGAGCGACCTGTACCGCCCGCGCTGGGTGCGGTGGCTACGGATTGGCTGGGAGCAATGGGTGCCAGTTTTTCTTTTTTTTTACGATGGTATTTGGCATATTTCACAAACATGACAAGCTGCACAATTATAGGAGCACAGTAGCATTTATTGCAGGTGGCATGTTTGTAGTTTATTTTGGGTGTATCTTCTCATCGAGCCTCTGGAGTCGAGATAACACATTTCCTCGTTGATCGCATTCGGATGAGTACCTCACACTCATTCGATACCTAAGGTCGTTTTCATCGAATGTCATTATATTTTCTCGGGTAGCAGCAAACAAATATCATTTTGAACGAACGTCATTCTATGGAAAAGGTACTAAATTTACCGTGTGGCAGGGCTGAGTGATAACTATTGATAACTATGTTTTTAGTGTTTTCTGCTTGTCATTGCACCTTCCATGAATACTTCTTGTTTAAATTTGGTTGACTCCGCTACCGGGAATATACAATACGCATTAGATTTGTTAAATGCTTAGCCAGACGATCTTTAGCGTGCATTGACATCGCACAGCACACGGTTGCATTTTGCGTTTCGCCTCCACTTAAACGTGGGCGGCGCGGTCGACTTCGGTCCCGATAACTCGATCTTCCTCAGTAGCCTGAGCTGCTGCGGCAGGTTATTGAACAGACAATTTCCAATATGCGTTTTGAAACTTGTCATGCAATTACTTTGAAGACCAGAACCAGTGTTCTTGTTGGCTGGCAAGATTACGAAAACATAACATGTCGCTGTACTTGATATTCAATCTAAATGTTCTAGAGCTTGTTATAAAGCGCGCTGTAATTGTGCAGTTGGGCGCGAGGGTGATACAAATGAAATCAACATGATATTACAATAATAAAATAGGATATAAAGTTTAAATCTAATATGCTCTTGGCTAACCTGTGATGCGGCATTTCAGATATGCTGATATCTCATTCCCCCATGAAATTATCTACCCGATCTGCCTTTTTGACGACGGAATACGTGAAATCCATGCCGTACAGGCAGTGGTAAAGCGCAAGCATGAAAAATCTGAACTCTTGCTACAGGAGCCCAATATGCGCTATTTATCTGATGCTCAGAATTTGCAAGCTCGCTGGCTTTTCCTGTGGTCGCACCGCTACGAAACCGCTCGCAGTTTCGAAGACGCTACCAAGTTTTCTGTAGCAATTTATTGCATGTAAACGAAGCAAGCATGTACCATGAAGCAAAGAAAGAGCATTGGTTCATAGGTCAAGGAATGAACGAATTAGGGTGGCGTTGTAATGAAAGCGGGGCACCCAAAATGAGCTGCACTTCGTATATATACGCAACCTTGTTTACGCCAGTCTGCAGGAGACACTTGATGCATATGGAGGCGATGCAGTTTCAGACGGCCGTGATATCAAACACATGTCCGCTATTATAAAAGGCGATCCCCTTGGGCACACTGTCACCGCGGAAGTGCCCGCGAGACGCACACAAACGGCAGATCGCACGCGCGCGCCACGGCCAGGCTTGCCGCATGAGGCCCGCCTCGGGTTCCGACGGCCGCCGCTAGGCGGCTTTCAGTGGCGCCCCTATAGGCGCTGCGCATGGCGTATAGTACAGCAAAACGGAACTCAAGTGCTGAAGCATGGGAACGGTACCACGCAGCTGAGGACTCTTATTATGCTGCAGTTTGCTCCGCCAAACGTGCTTTTTTCACGATGACCTACCAAATATCCTAAAAAACAACCCCAGGAGGTTTTGGGAAATAATAAACCCGCAAGCAACGTGCCCCACCGCTCTTACAAGTGCCGCGGGCGAGGAAGCCACTGATGACGTATGTGCTGACATATTTAACCGTGCGTTTGTTTCCGTCTTCACAGATGAAACTGATTCCTCATTGCCTACCCCGCCTAGCGTATCATTACCAGCAATGTCACCCATCGAAATTACTGTGCAAGGCATCATAAACCATATTGACAGAATTAAACTTTCATCAGCCGCAGGAGTGGACGAAATAAACTCTAAAGTGCTTAAAAACATGAAACACACCTCAGCCATTTATCTTTCATTGTTGTTTTCTCAATCGCTTTCAACAGGAACCCTACCGGCCGACTGGAAGGTGGGGAGGGTCATTCCGGCCTACAAGTCAGGTACAAAGGACTCTCCACTAAATTATCGCCCCATCTCCTTAACAAGCGTACCTTGTAAAATCATGGAACATGTCATCTATTCTCATGTAATAAATTTTCTAGATTGCCACAACTTCCTTCATCCGGCTCAACATGGGTTTCGCAAGGGTCTCTCCTGCGAAACCCAATTGGCAATTTTCACTTTTACTTGCATAGTAACCTTGACCGCAACCTGCAGACCGATGCATTATTCTTAGATTTCGCAAAGGCATTTGACAAGGTACCACACCAACGCCTATTACTAAAGCTTGCCCTTTTAAATTTAAACCTTAATGTTCTAGAGTGGATTAAAGAATTCCTTGCTAACCGATCTCAGTTTGTTTCTAATAACAATCACAGCTCAGGCACCCTGCCTGTAACATCCGGCGTTCCGCAGGGATCTGTGCTCGGCCCGCTTTTGTTTTTAATTTACATTAATGATTTGGCACTACAAGTATCATGTAATATTCGCATTTTCGCCGATGACTGTGTAATTTATCGTACCGTTACTAACATTTGTGATCAAATGGCCTTCAGAATGACCTTACCTGTGTCCATGAATGGTGTAACAACTGGTTAATGACGCTAAACGCCAAAAAATGCAAACTCGTCTCATTCCAACGTCATCACAACCCCCTTATGTTTTCCTATACAGTTGCTAATTCACCCATAGAAAGCATTCAATCCTTCAAGTACCTCGGTGTAACCCTGTCTAGCGATCTTTCTTGGCGAACACACATCACCACAATCATATCCTCTGCCAACAGATCTCTAGGTTTCCTAAAACGTCATCTTCGTCATGCACCGCAGCACGTTAAACACTTATAAAACACTTATCAGACCTAAACTTGAGTACGCTAGTCCCATCTGGAACCCTCACCAAATGTACCCAACAAATGCACTTGAATCAGTCCAAAACTGCGCCATCCGCTTCGTTCATTCTGCATATTCGTATACCATCAGCGTTTCATCTCTGAAGAATATTTCCGGTCTCGAAAGCCTCGAAGCTCGCCGCCGCATCGCGAGCCTTTGTTTACTCCATAAGTTGTACCACAGCACTCTGAATCAAACACCTTACATTACTCATCCGACCCGCATATCTCACCGCACTGCACATCCGTTTCAGATTGCCCGGCCCCTATCTCGTACTGCAACTTTTTCAGGTTCCTTTTTCCCCCGCACTGCTGTGGACTGGAATGCCCTCCCCACCAACGTCGCCACTATCATGTGCCCATCTTCTTTTTTACATGCTATAACTACTTTTATCGTAAGGCAATGACATGTATTTATTATTGTTGTATATATTAACCCACCCCTTATGTAATACCCCCGGAAGGGGGCCTTTAAGGTGAATAAAGTGAAGTGAAGTATCAACATACCTACCCCTCCACCCTTTTTTTCCGTTCTCGTTCTGTTGCACCCTTCCCAGACGTAGCCTTCTATAAACGGCGGATCTTCTATATCCCTGAGATGAGTCTCGCAAAGAGCGTACACACCTATTTTGTCATCCTTCAACTGCTGTTCTATCTCTAGCCATTTCGCTCTTTTTCTACCTCCTTGCATGTTTATGTAGCTGATCCTAGTGTTAAATTCCTTTTTTGTACTTTTCTTTCTCGACCTACTCTTTGCCATTTTTGGGGGCTCAGCCTCCATTATTACACTTTCTTCTGCTTCACTTCTAACTACCTCTGTGCACGGAGTCCTCACGGACCCCCTAAAAAAGCTACAGCCCTGCCTGCCAAGCGCCAGCCGATCTCTGCTCCCACCCTTCTGTTAAAATGAATGCCATCTCGCTGAAAAGCCCTACCAAAACCTGCTTTATTACCTCCCTGTTTACCTCAACCACTTCGAAACGCTTCTCCAGGCTTAACTTTCTTATGTCCTGATTAACTGTCACCACGTCCTTTTCCAGCTTTCCGTTCAATCCTAGCACCTCTGGTACTGTGCATACAACTATCTGCGTCTGCTGTCGTGCTATCTCCCTGATCTCGTCAACTCCCTTGGCTAAACTTTCCACCACTCCTGCAGCGTCACCATTTCGGACATCGTTTAGCCCCACGGCTACTATTACCATACTGTGCTCTGAGGAATTCTTCAACAGCCTATTTTTACTCTCTTTCAGCACTGCCCTCATTGTTCTCCCTGGGAAGGCTCCAACCAACACTCTCTTATCACCCTTTACACGTTCCGAGATATCTCGCTTGCACCTGTTCATGTTAGAATCTCCGGCGATAAGCACCTGGGCCTTCTCTCTCCCTCTCCCAACTGTTGGCTCCTGCTTTCGGTTATCTGTGTCCTTATCTCTGGGAGTTTCATTCTTCCTTACTTCTTCCTTTTTTTCCAGCTTCTTAGCTTCGGATCTTCGTGACCTACTTTGCTTATGCCTTCCATGCCAGTGCTGGCCCCAGCCATGTGGCCAGCATTGGAATGTTCGTACTCGTTGATTCCAAGGATAAAGTCGGCCCCTTTTTTTTCAATTTGAGGAAGCTGTCCAAGCAGTTTCTGATTTTCCGCCCTTAACAAACGCACTTCATTTTCTTCATCCCCCGAGTTACTTAGCAAGGCAATGTCATCAGCAAATCGCAGATTGCTGAAGTATTCTCCATCTACCCATATCCCTAACTGTTCCCATTCCAAGTCTCTGAATACTTCCTCTAAGCAAGCCGTGAATAGTACTGGGGAGATCGTGTCTCCTTGCCTAACACCTTTCTTTATGGGAATTTTGTTACTTTCTTTGTGCAGAACTATGGTTGCTGTGCAGCCACTACATATATCTTCCAGCACTTTCATGTACGGCTCGTCTACCCCCTGATTTCGCAATGCCTGTATCACCACCGAGGTTTCTATTGAGTCAAATGCTTTTTCATAATCAATGAATGCTACGTATAAGGGCTGGTTATATTCCGAACATTTTTCTATCACCTCGTTGATGGCATGGATATGATCAATAGTAGAGTATCGTTTCCGAAAACCATCTTGATCCTTTGCTTGATTGCAGTCAAAGGTTGTCCTGATTCTATTAGCGATTACCTTAGTAAATACCTTATACGTAAGACAGCAAGCTTATTGGTCTGTAATTTATCCACACGAGACACTAAACTGCCCCTTTCTTGATCAAATCTATCTAGACGCGCACTCAGTACGAAACACCGACACAAAAAGTCGCTGCCTTCCGCTTCACCCACAGAGTCAAAACGCATTTCCTTGAGATTAACCTGCGCCTCACACTGAGTACACTTAACCTTCTTTTGATTGCACATCTTAAGCGCTCATCGACTGAACTATATCTATTACGAATTCTCAGAATATACAAATTGCCAAAAGAAGACACAAGAAACAACTAGCAAACAGGCGTTAAAAACCAATTCTGCGAATGCCAATAGCCTAGAAAAAAAGTAGTTATCTAAACAAGATAGTTAAAGAATGTACACCAAGAAAACCTAGCTGCCGGCACGAAAAACCAGGCCTCTAGGACCAAGAGCTAAAATCTGTTCTTTAGGCTGCACCTAACCTAACTAGCTGAAAACGAAATAAAGTTAATAAAAAAAAGAAAAAAAAAGAACTCATCTATTTGACGCTTTGGAAGCTCCCGCTGTCGCCAGTCCGTCCGTTTCCGGTAGCCATATGCAATCGGAGGAGCGATGGAACACGCGTCTGCACCACACGGCTGTCAACTGTCAACTGCTCATCTTTACGATGAACAGCGCCCCTGGCGGCCAAAGTTGGAAGGCATCGCCGGTGCTGTCACCCCCTCCCACTGAGAGACCCCTCTGCACGGCACACTAGCAAGTATATTCTAGCCACTATACCAGAAGTATGCATGGCAGAAACCTGGCCGTTTTTCTTAATCTGCTCATCACTGCATGCTTCGAAATGCACTGTACAAGCTGTGTGTTGGACTTGGTTATGGAGCCTGTGATGGCACGTGAAACCAGTGTACAAAGCGTTTCACGAACATCTGGTCACCATGCATTCATGTTTTTTTTTTTTTTTTTTTTTAGCATATGCATTGCGCAGCAGCAGTATTTTAGTATATTTCAGTGCATACGTTCAGTGCATTTGCATACTTTGTGGGACTGTTCTAAACTTTGTTAAATGTATTCATTGCGACTATGGTGCAGTGTGAAGTTACCTATTTAATCACATGTTTACTGAGTGCACTGCATTTAGTACTCCCAACACAAGCTTAAGATTTCAGTGCGAGTTTATTTTTGCAGGTCTTCCTACCATGGTGGCATCCCATAAGACAAAATACTGCCACATTGAGCAGCCAGGTCTCGCCAGCACCATGTATACCTGTAACCTCATTAATAATATCTGCAGTGAAGAGACTTCACCTTAAGGCCAGGCACTCGCACTGTTCCCAGGAAGGGAGTTCTCATTGCTGAATGAATGAAACATAGCGGAGGGGCTTTGGTGCAATGTGCACGAGTGCATGCAACATTTGAATCACCTACAACCTTTTCACACGTTCCAGGGGAAGCACCCTTCACTAAAAATTTTATTAAAGGACATGATTGTATCACTTGACATGTTCCAATGTAGATTCTCATCAAATGCATGGTTCTTAAGTGGCTGGTTTTCGAATTGTTCATTTTTAAATTACAGAATAGTGCTGTTGCTAGCATGTTTTTGTGAACAGATATTTCTATGCAGCTAACCTCCCCGCAACCGAGACACATCCTAGTATCACGCGCACGAAGGTGCGACTGCGTGAGCGGTTCTGGTGGCCACGAATGGATCAGCAAGAGGAAATGGCAATAAAAAACTGTCACATCTGCCTGGAGGCCGTAAGTCCGCCAAAACATCAACAGCACCATTGCAATCTGTTGAATGGCCTGAGTGGCCGTGGCAAAAACTTGGCTTGGACATTGTTGGTCCTTTGGCGCATGCAGCTTACAACAGCAGATTTGCTGTATCGGTTGTTGACTACCATTCAAATGGACATTTTTGCAAGCACCGTGAAATACCTTTTTAAAGGTGTTTTTGCCCGTAAAGGCTATCTAAAAGACCTCAGTTCACTTCACACGAATTCATCACCTTCCTGCAAAGCAGAGGCATCAGTCTTTCACATTCGTCGGTGCACTATCCTCAAGCGAATGGGCAAATAGAGCGGTTCAATCGCACATTGAAAGACTTCATTTAAGTCTCGCTCCTCGAAAGACTCTGGCAAGCAGTCACCGAGTACCTCCACATGTCACCACAGGGGTCGCCCCAGCGGTTCTGCTGCATGGTAGAATGCCCCGAACCAGGCTGGATGTTGTGGGCTTTTCAGCACCAGCATTTGCGGAAGACCCAGCCAAGGAGTTGGCGTGACTCTGTCAAAGGGTCCGGCGTCAACAGCAGAACAGCAAACACTACACGGACAAAAGGAGAGCTGCCAAGAAGACTAAGATAGCCGTAGGCGATTTTGTCCATGCCAGCAAACCACCAGTTCGGTTCAAGGGAGACTGCGCCTTTTCTTCACCAACAAAAGTGATCGAGAGGGGGGACCAGCTTCTTTCAGACTTGGAGACGGCCGTACGTAGAAAACCTCCAAGCTTTCCAGGGTTCCAGAGCCCCGGTCTTCTGGCGTGCTGCCTCCTGCCATGCCGCAGCCCCAGTCTCCTGGCATACTGCAGCCGCCTTCATCCAGGACGCAGGCTCAGTCTCCTGGCATACTGCAGCAGCAGCCTACGAGCCTGTCGCCAGTGTCGAGAAGCGCCCGACCCGAGAGCGCCGGCCACCAGCCTGGCTCCAAGATTATCAGACCAATTAGTTGGAACTGATGTGTACATAGTCTGTAAATATGTGTAAATAAGTACAGTGTGCGTTTCCTTGCTAACTTACAACTAATTATTAAAAATTAGGGGGGGAGTATGTTGTATTCAGTTTCATTTTCGGTTTGTATTCTTTGCTCCTCAGGGGGCGTTTCTGTTGTTATATATGTGTGTATGTGTGGTGTGAATAAACGGGTTGTGTTCGTTCGGGACGGCTGGAGTCTGCTTCTACCTTCGGAAACACCACACCAACCTTCACTATCTTTATTAATAAAGCTTTTTGTTGGATGAGTTGATTCATACTGTTCATTCGAAATGTTTCTAACGCGAGAGCAAAACACAAAGGAGTTGTCATGCTACAAGCATTTCAAATGAATTATTAATGCGTAAGCACGTACGGCTATGTAGGCAGGTTTCGCACGGGCATGACCTTGTCGGAGCTGTAAAAGAGGAACTAGGTGGTGTATGGGAAGAAGTACCATAGGATAGAGCGCAAAGGTAAGATGTGCAAAATGGTTGATGTGGTTTAATTTGATAATTAATTAGAGGCTATAACTATAGTAAATGGTTCACAGAAAAGGAAAAGTGCAATGTCTGTCACATTTGTTCTGTGGACACCTTAACCATGCCGTAAAAGAAAAAAGAATGGTACCATCGGATAGAGCATCAAGAAAAGATGTGCAAGTGACAAACTGGTTAGTGTAGATTAATTAGGCAGTTAATTAGAGACAATTAAGTGGTTTACAGGAAAGGAAAGCCCCAGTATCTACTACTCGCGGAATCCCACTGACACGTCTCGCGGACAAAACAGCAACGCTCAGGCTTACGCATTTCTCCAGTGCAGATTCTGCAGAAAGCCGTGGTCCTTGAGAAAAACTGCCATAAAGTTGAACAAAAGGGTTGTAAGGCTGAAAAACGAAAAAGATAAAGCAAGAAAGGGGGGAGGCAGGAGGGCCAAAGAAGCGCAAGTCAGAAAAGAGGAAAGGGATTAATGCAGACTTGAGTTACAAAGCACATAAAAAAAAACTTCAGACTCACCCCTGAGGAAACTGCTCATTCAGTCACAGTTGCAGATTTAAGTGAGCCGTCAAAATGAACTGGCTCATTTCAGTGAGCTATTTCTTCCATCTCTACAATAGCGGCACTTAAAAAGATAACGAAAATTTTAAAAGCCTATGGAAGGCAATAAAAGTGTCGAAATCTGCAAATGCAAAATTGAAAACAAAACAAAGCTATCCCATTAGAAAGACGCATGGCCCCATCTTGTGCGGTTGAGACAAAACACCACAGTGCAGCAATCTAGTGCAGTTGTCACCACGAAGCTGCAAATGAGTCTCGATTTGTCGACATCGTAGGCTGTGCAAAAGCATTAGAAGTAAAAGTAATATCGTAGACACTGGAAAAACAAAAAAAGTGGAATGAGCTCATAATTTGCATTTCCGCATGTAGGGAGACTGAAGTGCATGACTGAAAAATTTCACTCGCTAATGGCTAAATGGCAAAGCTCACTGAATGCTGTCTTGCATTGTTATGTGCTGAATCTTGATGCATTGCGATGTGGCAAGACATCTGCATAGTGACGTCAAAGGTTGCTAATGGTGGCACGGCTAACGCACGGCGTCGATCATTCCTTCAATGCGTTCTCGCAACACAGAGAGAAGCTTATGCAATACAAGTCCTAATGCACCCCATCACCCTGAAACGGGAATCAGTGCCGATGTAAGCTGCCTTGCAGCACTGACATGGCAACAGTGCTGCCAAATATTTGTCATCCGCTTTTCTTGTTCCTAGTGGCGTGAGAGACAATTCTTGTGCTCCGCAAACAAAAACTGTGTAGGATTAAATCAGTCACCATGAAATGTTAGCTTTGCCCGCTATCTTCCAAGATGTGTTTGCATGAGAAATGAGCAGCGCCTCTCATGACACCGAGAAAAAATGATCTCACACTAACTAGCTCGCCTTCTTTGCTGTCATCACCACTCATAGAGCTGTGTAATGGCCCGAAGCTATATGTGGCACCTTGTTTTCCGATATCACCTAGAAAGTAATCCAGGTGGCTCTAGTGCCTAGCAACTGCACTGGCTGGCTCTCGACTGCCATCAATGCTGTCAAGACATAGCTGCCGATTCCACAAAAAACGAGCAATTCAACTGATGTGATGCACGTGAAAGTCTGTAATAGACAACGCCAGAGATGGTTGGCCACGAGTGCAAATAAACAAAAATTCCCTTACTTCTTGAATATCCCGATGGATCGAACAGAACTTAAAATATTTGAAGTGTGGTGCAAAGGAGTAGTGTTTCAAACCATCTCAAGCGTTTGGACAAACAGAAACTGCCACATCATCATCAGCCGGACTATACACCACTCCCATGTCCCCCCCAATTAGCCCTATCCTATGCATACACTTGACCACTTGACCTAATCCGCCCACCCGTCTCCCCTGCTACGCTTTCCTTCCGTAGGGGTCCAGATGATTACTTTTAGTGATTATTGGTTGTCCTGTCTATGCACTACATACCCTACCCATTTCTTCTTGATTTCCACTAGAATGTCAGTGACCCAAGTTAGTTCTTTGACTCAATCGGCACGCTTCTTGTCTCTTAAAGTTGTGATGCAACATAGGGTATGAAAAAAAAATGGGGCCCCGCTAATAGCTTTTTTTTCTGGTGCAAGTTTATGCAATGCAAGTTTGGTCAAATTATTGTTTTTGGTGCACGAAATCGCATTTGCATTAAATGGTACAACTCATGCCACTGTCCCAGCACTGCGTATTGTTAAAAAAAAAAAAAGCATGTGCGGTACAATAAATGCGGACAGTTCCAGCTTTTGCCTACACTATGAAAGTCATTGCTCATGCCAGTCTACTAGTCTCCATAAAATTACAGCCCGACACTTCTCTATCATAGGTAACGGCCCATACGCCATTCTGCATGCGACATGTCTGCCCTGCACTCCTACTCTACACTCCATATGGTTGGTTACTGCAGCCAGCTACAGACTTGGCAGAAGGCATTCGCTAAAGCTTTCCTGTGGGCTAATGCAAATATAGCAGCACAAAAACAACAGAGATCACCACAGTTATCAGAGAATTTCAGAACATCATGTACCAGGCCTATAGCTTACTATGAGAATGCACGAGTGTTAACAGCCGTGGTAAGCAGCAATAGTATAAGCTATACCGCCACTCCGGACCTGGGAAAACTCAATTCATTAAGGTTTGGTTTGGTTTGCGGGGTTTAACGTCCCAAAGCAACTCAGACTATGAGAGACGTCATAGTGGAGGACTCCGGAAATTTCAACCACCTGGGGTTCTTGTAACGTGCACTGACATCGCATAGCACATGGGCGCCTTGCTTTTCGTCTGCAAAAGCTGCCGCCGAGGACGGAATTTGATCCCGCGTCCTTGGAAACAGTAGTCGAGCGCCGTAACCACTGCGCCACCCCGATGTGAAGAAAAGTCAGGGAAAGCCATGAACTCCTCCTCAAACTGTTGCAAACTGGACCGCGCTTCCTATGGGCACGCGTGTGTGCGAGTACAAGCGCTGATATTTGTCAGGTACAGGTATATGCATTGCGCTCGTGCCTGGTCCTCGCACATGCTTGTGCGGCACACCCATGGCACAAATGCCTAGGAAGTGTCCATGGAGCAGGGCCTTAAGAAGCCATCACTGTGGCCATACCCATTCTTAGTTGCACAACACCAGGGAATCTAATACTTGCCCTCACCACTGCAATTTATTTCTTTTGTTAATTTTTTCCTCCTGATCTTTCACTCTGCCCCTTCCTCCTTAGAAAGGGGAACAACTTCTGGCAGAGTAAACAAAACAAGAGAAAGTTTGGGCACCACTGCCAAAACATTTAGAAACAAGACTTTTGCTCAGAAAACAGCACAGACAGACACAAAAGAGAGCAGCATCTGTTCATTGGCATTGAACCAGTGTCTCTGTGCAGCACCAGCAGAGGACAATGAGTATTGCCAGCAACGTCCCTTTCTTCCTTCCTATCGCTCAGCTGCAGCCGAAGTTGGCAGAGTAGAAGGGGTAGACACACAAAGCCTTTCTTGAGAACTCTGGCATTCAGACCTGGGACCAGACAGACACTCGCTTGTCTCGGTCGGAACTGGCAATGTAGTCTCCATTGGGACTCCACGAGCATGCAATGATGGGTGAGCTGAAAGAGAATAGCAGTGGAGCCTCAGGGTGATATCACAGGTGCACAAAACAACTACACTACTAAAATAGGCATTCCTAGTCTCGGGGAGCACCAACAAACGGTGCCGAGGAACCCAGTTTTTGTACCTTTGTGCCCGACATGGTTGCCAAGGGAAGCCACATCATCATCATCATCATCAGCCTTACTGTACCCACTGCAGGGCGAAGGCCTTTTCCATAATCCTCCAAATAACCTATCCTGTGCTAGCTGAGTGAACTCTTAACCTCATCCGCCCACCTAACTTTCTACCGCCCCCTGCTATGCTTTCCTTCCCTTGGAATCCAGTTTGTTACCCTAAGCGACCATCGGTTATCCTCTCTTCACACTACATGTCCTGCCCATGCCCATTTCTTCTTCTTAAATTCCACTAGAATGTCGGTAACTTGAGGTATTTCTCTGACCCAGTCTGCACGCTTCCTATCTCTTAATGTTACTCCGACCATTTCTCGCTCCATAGCCCTCTGGGTTGTCCTCAACTTAAGTAGAACTCTCTTGGTTAGCCTCCACGTTTCAGCCCAATGGTAACCCATCAAAAAATGACAAATCCTCCAAAATGACTACCTGTACAGCATCCAGGTAGAACGAGAGGAAGAAGATGGTATACACGGTATGAAGGAAAGGGCAAAGAGGGTACGCCTCAGTTCACAGGTCGAGCCAACGTTTCGACAAGTGGACTTGTCTTTGTCTGGGCAAAGCGATCATCACTGGCAGGGGTTTAAATACGCTTTTGCTTCCGAAGAAGAAAAGCTGGGGAGGGGGAAAGTGGGTGAGAAGAAAATAGAAACTATCCCGGTCACTCCGTTAATATGGCCCTCGAAAAAGCAAGCGCTTTAAGCCGCAACGATGTGCTCACGAAACGACCAAAGGTCAACACTGAATGCCAGAAATACAGTGCCCTTCCAAACATAAACAATATTTTGCGAAGATACCATTCCATGCTAACTTGAAATGAATGCCTGAAGAAAATATTTCCAGAGGCACCAAGGGTAACATACAAACGTAACGCAAACCTCAGAGATATTCTAGTACATTCTAAACTCAACAACAAGCATCCAAAACAACCATACCCTTGCTCTTGACCTAGATGTAAGACGTGCAGTCATATACAAAAAGACACTACTGTTAAAAGTAATGCAAGCGATTTCACTTTTCACATAAAATAAGGCTTTAACTGCACATCTTCAAACGTTATCTACCTTCTAGAATGCTCCTTTTGTCATAAAGAGTACATCGGAGAGACAGGGCAACCAATGAACATAAGGCTTAATGAATGGACATCAAGTAGACACAGGCAAAAACCTCCCGACAGCAGTTTCCCAGCATTTTAATCAGAAAGACGACAAGTTCGAAGAAATTAAATTATACATTCTCTAGTCAAGCTTTAATTCTGCCAGGGACCGAAAACATAGAGAGGCATATCTAATTCATAAATTTAGAACACTGGAACTAGCAGGAATAAATATATCTAAGGGAATGTTATAATCCCTTAAGTATATTCCCTCTGCATCATAACTATTCGGGAAAACATTCCCACATAGCGTTAATTGTACAGTTTATTTACAACACATGTACACTCTATTCCCCTCCACAATAGCATAAGCTTTATTCTGTGACTTTGTACTCCCCCCCCCTTTTGCGCAAAGATTTAAGAATATAATAAGAATAAGAATAAGATAGAAGAAAGATTTAATTCCTGTGTGATTTACGTGAGCATGTCAATTCATTCGTACATAAAAAAATTTTTTTAGTGGGGGACTTTAATCTTCCAGGAGTTAACTGGGAACATTGTTCTTCTAGTGGTGAATTTAGCACTCATGTTAATTATATGCGTGAAATAATCTTATGCCACAATTTGCACCAAGTTGTCAACTTACCAACGCGAGTGCATGGTTCTTCATCATCAATGCTTGATCTTGTCTTCGTGAGCAAAACAATCGAGCATTTTTCAGTATCAATTGAACATGGAATGTCTGATCATGAGATGGTGTACTATTCGTGTCATTTAAAAAAATGTACCGCTAAGAAGGCAAAAACTGTACAAGTGAAGGACTTCACACGTGCCAGAGACGAAAGCGTGTTAGATTACCTCGATTTACACCTAAGCAACTTTCAAGGAAGCAATGTAGTAGAACTTTGGGACAAGTTCAAAAAAATCTGCACTTATTGCATCGAAAATTTCGTTCCAACGAAAACAAAGAAAACAGGAAATGAAAACCCTTGGATAACGCGTGAAGTCATTCACTTGAAAAGAAAAATAAAACGCTTAAGACGACGGAATGCCTCACGAACTACAGTACAGAACTTGCAAGCTACGCTGAGCTCGTCAATTGGGCATGCCAAACGCCATTATTTTAATAACACTTTGCCGCACTTTATTCGTACGGCTCCAGAAAAATTCTGGAAATTTCTGAGCAAAAAGAACAAGGCAGTGGATCAAATAATTAAAGATGGCATTCCCGTTGTCGAAAAGCAGAGTATCGTCGAACACTTTAATGCATTCTTCCACAGTGTGTTTATTAACTCAGAAGAGCTTGCACTTCCCTTTTCACCTTTATCAAATGTATCTCCTGAATTTGTATCCGCTCAAGGTGTGCTTTCTATGATCCTTAATCTAAAAACAAAATCTACCCCAGGACCAGATAACATACCGAATGTTTTTCTGCGCCGATACGCAGAAATGCTGTCACACTTTCTGGTAATTATTTTCGGTGCGTCACTGTCCACTGCAGCCCTTCCCCCTGACTGGCGAACGGCACGTGTAGTACCAGTGCCTAAGAAGGGAGACCCCACAATGATTACTAACTACCGACCAATTTCGTTAACATCATCTTGTTGTAAGATGCTTGAACACGCCATAGCCAACTTCATCAGAGATTTTCTGGAGGACAACAATATACTTTCACCTGCGCAGCATGGTTTTCGTAAAGGATTTTCTACGGTGACACAATTAACAACGGTAATCCATTCCCTTGCTAGAATTTTAGACAAATCCGGCCAGGTGGACGTTATTTTTTTAGACTTCAGGAAAGCCTTTGACCTTGTTTCACACTGTAAGCTTATTGAAAAACTTAAAATGATTAACCTTCCTCCTTTCATTATTAACTGGGTTGCTGCGTATGTCACTGATCGTAGACAGTTTGTTAATATTGATACGTACTACTCCCATGAACTTCCAGTTACTTCCGGCGTTCCTCAGGGCAGTGTGCTAGGACCACTGTTGTTTTTAATATATATTAATGACATTGTGAGCGTTACTACCGAACCCGTCCAAATACGTTTGTTTGCAGACGACTGCGTGCTGTTCAGGGAAGTGTCAAGCGAGGATGACCAGATAACTCTTAACAATAATCTACAAAATATTCTTTCCTGGTGTCATTGTTGGGATATGCAATTGAACGCTGACAAAACAGTGTATATGAAAATAACCAAGAAACTTAATAACCTTTCTTTTCCCTATGCCCTCGGGACAGAACCACTAACCGAAGTCAGCGAGTATAAATATCTTGGCGTCACACTAACAAACAGCCTAAACTGGAACACTCACATAACTAACGTATGTGACACAGCTTTTCGGAAACTTTGCCTTCTCCGTCATAAATTGAAACATGCCCCCGCCGAAACTAAACTTTTAGCTTATACATCATTAATAAGACCAAAACTTGAATATGCATGCGTAGTATGGGACCCTTATACCAAATCTAACATTGACGCTGTCGAAAGAATCCAGCGTAAGGCAGTCAGGTTTATTTTTTCGAAGTACCGTACAACTGATTCCCCGACAGCACTAATGAAACAACATGGTATACCGACACTGGAACTGAGAAGAAAAATTCAGTGCTTAAAATTTATGTTCCTTCTTAAAAATAACCTTCTTGCTCTAACTCCTGATCCGTACATAACACCACTTACTGCACGCCGAACACGACATCGACACGATGACTCTCTAACGCCATACAGCACCAAAACTAATGTTTTTAAATATTCTTTTTTTCCTCGCACGATAACAGATTGGAACAACTTACCTCTGCCTCTTCTAGCCAGTGTTGATTCAATTGAAACCTTGAATTGCTCTTGAATATTTTCTTGTCTGCTTTTTGGTTGCCCAAACTGATAGTGTTTTTGCCTTACTGCAAGTTTCACATTTCATTTCATTCATTGGCTTACTTCTGTTGTTTATGTTTCACTTTCCCAAATGAAGAGCTCGGTTTGCATTTCGTTTAGTCCTTGTTTTGCTCATGTTCTACTGCCCATAGAGCAAGTGTTTTGAAATTATTATTTGTTATCTTCGTTCTATACGCTGATGTCATTTGTATGCCCCTCCTGCTTGGGCCGTAAAGGCCTGCAGTATTGAATAAATAAATAAATAAATAAATAAATTGTCCTCCTTATCAGGTGTATCTGCACCAAACCCGCTTAAGTGGTGACTAATCATCTACCCGGTATTGTAGTTTTTCCTGGTACTGCTGCTTTTACTTCTTTTGCAGGCTACAGGATCCCTGGTTCCAGGCTGAGAAATTCATACTGAAGATTTTTTTTTTTTCCTTTTTCACCTCATGACCTACTTACTTCTCCCCCACTTTCCCCCTCCCCAGCTTTTCTTCATCGGAAGCAAAAGTGTATTTAAACACCTGCCAGTGATGATGCCCAGATGAAGACAAGTCCACTTGTTGACCTGCGAACTGAGGCGTACCCCCTTTACCCTTGTTCAGTGCTCCTTCATACTGTACAGTAGAACAATGAAAGCAAAAAGTAGGAGTGAGCGAATATTCGAAATTTTGCATACAGCTCAAATATTTTATTATTCGTTTCATATGTGTGTTTGAAAGCCTGACATTCAAAATTTCAAAAAATTACCGAACAACCAAACTTTTCCCAATTCACCGCACTTTTCCTGCACTGCACGCTTCACTGCAATGCTTGACTCGTAGTCTGTGCTGTGAAGCATCTTCAAAATGCGATGAAGCCGTTTTGCAAAGAGAGCCTTCCCGACAATGCACGGAAAGCGAAGCATTAAAAAAAAAAAACGGAAAGAAAAAAAAAAAAAAGAAATATGCTTGCCACTTTGGTTTCATTTCAAATGCTGAAAACCATTGTACAAGTGTTCGTCAGACAAAATTAGTGTGATGCGAACAGTTTTCGCAGGCCCCTATGATAACTTGAGCTTTCAGTTGATTCGGACATTTTTGCTGGTCCCTTGAAGGTCGAATTAACAAGAGTTGACTGTATTCAGCAGCAGTATGACAGCTCCACCCGGTTTCACGCAGGCGCTTCCTGTACAAAAGAACTGGTAGTATAATGTTTTTACTGGATTTATCAGCTCTAGTGCAATTTTATTTGCCAATATTATGTGAATTCAAAAATAAACGAGATGCACAGTGTTTGCTACTTTTTAATTTTTCATTTAGTAGCGAGAGCTACATTGGCCACAGTCTCACCAGTTCGCCATACCTGTCTGAAGAGGAAAAAAGATAGAAGAGGAGGAAGCAGAAGAACGAGAAGAAAGTCGCGAAAGGCTGGCAGCTGACATGGCCGAGCACTAAATGGACATAGGGTTTCCTGACATCACATTTGGCAGGTGCTGCCCCCTCAAGCCCCATATGGGAGGGTGATATCAGAATCAACCTGCCAAGACCCTTGCATTCACGTTCATACGGCTCAGTTAATGCGGGGCTTTGTATGTTGGCTGGTAGCTTACACTGTCCCGTCATCGTGAAGGTGGGAGTGAAAACAGAAAGAGGTGCCGTAGTGGAAGGCTTCGGATCTTCGCGCGATAGAGGCCTCATCCCACTTTAGTGGTCAAACCTTATGGCATAAATACAGCTGAAACCATAGAATATATTACTATGTGCAAAGGCCATATCTTTACTTTCAAGACAAACCAGGTTTAATCACAAGCTAAACCACAGCTAACTTTTTTTCCATTGATCAGATATAAGATATTTGGAGATATTTTTTTCCCTTATTCTTATTCAATTTGTATTCAGAAATTTCAACATTCATGCATCTCTAGCAAAATGTAAAGTGGCTGAAACGAAAAGGGGACCACTCCATAGGCTATTGATCAACATCATCAGCCGGACTATGCCCACTGCAGGGCAAAGGCCTTTTCCAGTTTCTTCCAATTAACCCAGTAATGTGCTAGCTGCATCCGCTTGACCCCTGTATATTTCTGAATCTCATCCACCTATCTAATTTTCTGCCGCCCCCTGCTACACTTGCCTTCCCGCGGAATCCAATTGGTTACTCTTAGAGACCATCGGTTATCCTCTCTTTGAACTACATGTTTTGCCCATGCCCATTTCTTCTTAATTTCAACTAGAATATCAATAACTTGAGTTAATTCTCTGACCCACTTCCATTTTCCGTACCATGGCCCTCTGCGTTGTCCTCAACTTAAGTAGAACCCTTTTCGTTAACCTCTATGTTTCAGCCCCATAGGCCAATACCGGGAGGATGCAACTGTTGTACACTTTCCTTTTGAGTGGTACCAGTAAGCTGCTTGTCATAATGTTTGAGTACCTTCCAAATGCGCTCCATCCCCCCTTATTCTCCTAGTTATTTCTCTTTCAAGGTCCAGATCTGCAGTCACTACCTGTCCTAAGTAGACATCATCGCCTACCACTTCCAACGCTTGCTGCCTATTTAAAACTGCTGTTCCTTTCCCAGGCTGTTCAGCATTACTTTAGTCTTCTGCATATTAATATTTAAGCCTGTGTTTCTGCTTCTCCTGTCTAGATCATTTATCATTAGTTGCAGTTCGTCCTCTGAGTTACTTCACAAGGCAATGTCATAAGCAAATCGCAGATTACTGAGGTATTCTCCATCTACCCTTATCCCTAACTGCTCCCATTCCAAGTCTCTGAATACTTCCTCTAAGCAAGCTGTGAATAGTACTGGGGAGATTGTGTCTCCTTGCCTTTCTTTATGGGAATTTTATCACTTTCTTCATGCAGAACTTGTGCACCCACTATAGATATCTTCAAGTACTTTCACATATGGCTCACCTACATCCTGATCTCGCAATGCTTGCATGACCGCTGAGGTTTCAACCAAATTAAATGCTTTCTCGTAGTCAATGAACGCCATGTATAGGGGCTGGTTATATTCAGAGCACTTTTCTATCACCCGGTTTATAGTGTGGATATGATCGACGGTAGAGTACCCTATCCGAAAGCCTGCTTGATTGATTAAAGTAAGGTTGTCCTGATCTTATTGCCGATTACTTTGGTAAATGCTTTCTATGTAACTGATAGTAAGTTGACTGGTCTGCAATTTTTCAAGTCCTTAGCGGGCCCTTTCTTATGACCCAGGTGAAAATTTCCAGTTGGGAATCAGCTGGTTTTAGTTGGTCCCAACAGCGACCTTGCTGGTTTCAGCTGGGCCAGCTGGTCCCAAAAGCAAACCAGCTGCTTTCCAACTGGGGCAGTTGGGAATCTGCTACAACACCAGCTGGTTTCCAACTGGGTTAGTTGGGAATCTGCTGGTTTGAGCTGGGCCAGTTGGTCCCAACAGGAATTCTAGTGGTTTTCAACTGGGCCAGCTGGTCTCGGCAGGAATTGGTCCCAACAGCATCTGTTGGTACTAATTGGTTTCTGAGAAAGTAGTTGGTCTAGCAAGTGTTGTTTTTGTTCCGGGCTTGATGGTAAGAGTAGCATCGTTGGTTTTAGTTTTAGTAACAGTTTACACAGGTACAATTTGAATGAATAATTTTATTAGCACTCAATAGTTCCAGCTGGCATCCAGCTGCTGAGCAATTTGAAATTCAGTATGGTGGTCAGTTGCGTACTTCATTATTTGCAACGAAAGCTCTAATATTAGCAACGAACTAGTAGGTAAAATTATGTTATATTTTTTCTGCTGCCGTAAGCAGCATAATATGATATAAAATGAAGATTGCGCGAATTAGTTTCGTGCGCAGTAAACCGCATTGACAGCAGCATGGCGGCGCCCAGGAGCGGTCGTACATACGTGCATGGCGCGACTTGTTGATTTGATATATGTGGTGCGTGAGCGTTATATTTATCTGAAGAAACTCGTGTTATCGCCTATTCTTCACAAACTTGCTCCGAAGCCGAAATCGTTCATCAGTTGTTCTCTAGGCGAGAGGAAGACAACGCTTTGGATGTCATCGCATGGCGAAGACGGATACCTATCAGCAGAGCAGCCCGAAGAGTGTATATATTGAGATACTTATTTGTGTTCTTTATATCTGCACGTTAAGTAACCGGAAGAGGTTGTTTTGTTTGTTCGTTAAATGTGTTCTGCAGTTAAATGAGAGCACACGATCAAAAAAATATATCAGCTATCAAGATTTTTCTGAAAAGATGACAATCGCGCAGCTGTTTTCATGAGCTTCGAGGTTTTTGTCGCTGCTTTCCGGAGCTCATCTCGAGAGTTGTCCTCATGAAACTGAGCGCCGCCAAGAGCGATCGATGATTCTGGTATTCGACGTCGTTGACATGCTTAACGCCTTTGATGGTTCGAGTCATGCCAAATCACGAGTGCCGTATTGGCTTGCGATTCATGTGTCCAGGCCATCCTCCGCAACTTTCGTTGCTCTACCGTGGCATTATTTTTGCCATGCAGTTAAAATACCAATTTATTTGCTTTAGCGCGGACATCAAATTTTCGCGCTGCTGTATCTCTACGATATGCGGTAAACAGCGTGAACTGAAGCAAAATAATTCCCTGCCGAGCTAGTCCTCGATCAAAAACTGCATTAAGCAAAGATGAAGTCAGTGATCAAATTGTCCACAAGCTGTGCGTTGAACTTATAGCTTATGGTTAAGCTGATCTAAACGTCGGCTTTTGTGCATGTGATATGCTGGAAACTTGCATTTTCTAATTTAACTTTCCGCTTCACGAAATTATTTACCTAAACTTCTGGTGTGAGTAACATATCTTTTTCTGGTTTTCTATTTCAGCCGCGCACCACCGAAGGGCTGTTTGAAAGATGTGGACAGAGTGGCGATGCTGTTTATGATACCAAAGCTTCGAAGAAAATACAAGACAGAAGAAGCCACTGTTCTTGAAAGCTGCACATGTACCCTGTCGACACTGAAATAAATGTTCTTGGCTTCTTTTATATTGTGTCTTCTATATTGCTGCACCTGAGAAGCAGCACTGTGAAGTGTGTTTCTTGCTAGTGCAATTTTTTTGCACATTTGGGGAGGCCACAGCTTGTTCCGCTGGCTGCTGCTGAGCCTAGCAGCAGCTGGGACCTGGGACCAACACCAGCTGGTCCCAGTTGCAGTTGGTCCCAGTTGCAGTTGGTTCCAGTTGCAGTTGGTTCCAGTTGCAGTTGGTCACAGTTGCAGCTGGTCACAGTTGCAGCTGGTCCCAACAGCAGCTGGTCCCAGCTGAATTGGGAATTTTCCAAAAAACCAGTTGAGTTGGGACCAGCTGATTCCCAACTGGAAATTTTCACCTGGGGAATTAAGAGAATTTTTGTATTCTTCCATGATTCGGGTACTTTAGTGTCGTCAAGCATTGCGTATAGAGTGTGGCCAGTTTTTCTAGCATGATATCCCCTCTGTCCTTCAACAAATTTGTAGTTGAAGGCCTCGGCGCTCTAGTTCTCAGACGACACGAAATCAGCTAGTACCACACCGCAGCCGTGACCGGATCCGGCGACGTTCCGGCAACACCACAGCCGTAACCTCCGACTTGAACATTTCAGTGGACATAACCGACGTGACAGCGCTCGTGGATACCGGTGCCGATTAATCTGTGATGAGTGGGCCTTTCGCCGCCACTTTGAAAAAGGTGACTACACCCTGGACAGGCCCACCAATTCGTACTGCCGGAGGCCACTTGATAACGCCGACCGGTACCTGCACTTCTAGGGTAACAGTGCAAGAAGTACTTAGCAACCTTCGTCGTACTTGTCTAGTGTTCCTGCGACGTCATCCTTGGCATGGATTTCTTAGCAGAGAATAGAGCCGTTATCGACCAGCAGACTAAGTCAATGACCTTATTGACTGAGAACGCAATACGCAGTACTTCAGAGCGACCGACAGCCCTGCACATCCTTGATGATCACGTCACTATTCCGCCCCGTTCCAGTGTGATGACGTCTGTAGCTGTGAATACACTGCAAAACTTTGAAGGTGTCGTGGAGAGCAAACAGATCTTGCTTTTCGAACGCAGTCTTGCTGTAGCCAGAGGAGTCGTTCGCCTCGAAGATGGCAAAGCAGATGTCCTACTCACAAATTTTGGCGGCGAGCACCAGCATTTAAGCACTGGGACTGTAGTGGCCCATATTTGCGATATCATGCATGTTCGAAAAGCCTCTGAACTTGCGACGCTGTCACTGACCGAGATGGAGAGGCCTACCACCGATTTACACTTCAACATTAACCCTGCGGTTTCTCAACTACAGCATCGCCAAGTGAACCAGCTCCTCCAGCGCTATCGGGCGACCTTCTCCAACTCTTCACGTGTTGGCAGAACTGATCTTGCCAAGCATCGCATTATTACGTATGATACCGTGCCACCTCTCAGACAGTCACCTTACCGAGTGTCTCTGACTGAATGCGCCGCTATCACCCGCCAAGTGAAAGAGATGCTTCGCGACGATGTCATCCAGCCCTCGCGGAGTCCATGGGATGCACCTATCGTTCTTGTGAAGAAAAAGGATGGTACGCTGAGGTTTTGTGTGGATTACCACCGGCTAAACAAAGTTACGAAGAAAGACGTCTATCCCCTGCCACGCATCGACGATGCTCTGGATCGTCTCTGCTCCACGAAAATTTCTCTTCAATGGACTTGAAATCCTGATACTGGCAAATAGAGGTAGATGAGAGGGGCCGTGAGAAAACGGCGTTTATTACTCCGGATGGGCTCTATGAGTTCAAAGCTAAGCCCTTTGGTCTCTGCTCTGCGCCGGCTACTTTCCAACGGCTTATAGACACTCTACTTGCAGATCTCAAGTGGCGTCTCGTTTACCTTGACGACATTGTGGTCTTCGCTCCAATGTTTGAGGAGCACCTTCGGCGTCTTGAAACTGTTTTGCAAGCCATAACATCCTCTGGCCTTATGTTAAAGAACGAGAAGTGTCATTTTGCTTATACGGAGCTCAAGTTCTTGGGACACGTCGTAAGCCACGCTGGTGTCCTGCTGGATCCAGAGAAAACGACAGTTATTGCCAACTTCCCTCCGCCCCAAGACAAGAAAGCTGTTCGACGATTTCTTGGCTTATGTGCCTACTACCGGCGCTACGTCAAAGATTTTGCTCGACTCGCCGAGCCCCTAACACGTCTGACAAAGACAGACACGCCTTTCACTTGGGACACACCACAGGAACAAGCATTCAAAGAGCTTCAAAGCCGCCTACAAACACTTCCCATATTGGCTCACTTCGACAAAAACGCCAACACGGAGCTTCACACCGATGCAAGCAACATAGGCCTGGGCGCCGTCCTAGTTCAAATCCAGGGCGGACAAGAACGTGTGATCGCTTACGCCAGTCGCTGTCTGTTTAAAGCGGAATCGAACTATTCTGCAACAGAGAAAGAATGTCTAGCCATTGTGTGGGCGAGGTCGAAATTCCGGCCATACCTTTATGGGAAACCATTCAAATTAGTTACTGACCACCATGCCCTATGTTGGCTTGCAACCCTAAAGACCCTTCAACCCGTCTTGTAAGATGGAGTCTACGACTACAGGAATTCGACATAACTGTCACGCACAAGTCTGGCCCCCAGCACTCGGACGCCGACTGCCTCTCAAGGGCCCCTGTAGATCCCTCCGCAGATCAAATTCCTGATGATGCCATACTGTTAAATGCCATCAGCACAGAGTGCCTCGCTGAAAGACAATCTGCAGATCTCGAACTTCGTCACATCATGGACTATCTAAACGGTGCATGTACAACCGCTCCGAGAGCTTTCAAGTGTGCTCTGTCATCGTTATGTGTGCGCAATGGTGTCCTCATGAAGAAAAACTTTTCCGCCAGCCAAACGCCGTACCTGATTGTTGTACCTATGTGTCTACGTGATGAAATTTTACAAGCTTGCCACGATGAACCAACTTCTGGACATTTGGGAGTCACCCACACGCTTGCAAGGCTCAAGGAAAAGTACTACTTTTCAAGCAAAAAAAAAAAAAGTACTACTGGCCTCGACTTAACTCAGACGTTTCACACTATGTGAAAACATGTCGCAGCTGTCAGCGTCGTAAGGTGCCGCCGACTAAGCCCACCGGACTCTTGAAGCCAATAGACCCACCGTCGAGGCCTTTCCAGCAGATTGGCATGGACATGCTGGGGCCATTTCCCCTTTCACACTCCGGTAACCGGTGGGTCATTATTGCTACGGATTACCTTACACGATATGCGGAAACCTCCGCTCTACCCAACGGTACTGTCTTAGAGGTTGCAAAGTTTTTCATCAATTGCGTTGTCCTTCGCCATGGCACACCGGAGATTTTGATCACTGACAGAGGAGCCGCATTTACAGCCGAATTGCTGCAGCAGATTTTAATTCACAGTCATACTGAACGCAGGAAGGCGACACCATACCATCCTCAAACAAACGGCTTGACCGAACGCTTGAACAAAACACTCGCTGACATGCTCTCAATGTACGTCGACGTAGAGCACAAAACGTGGGATGAAGTGCTCCCATACGTTACCTTTGCATACAATACAGCGGTCCAGGAAACAACGAACATGACACCTTTCCGTCTGGTTCATGGCCGTGAGGTGACTACAATGCTTGATGTCGTGTTACCACATCTAGACGACGGCAACCAACAAGCAGATGTTCACACCTTTCTGCACCTCGCCGAAGAGGCCCGTCAGCTGGCCAGGCTGCGAATTCAGAATCAGCAACGCCGCGATGCCCAACGATACAACCTCCGACACCGTGACGCCCGGTACACAGCTGGAGACCGTGTCTGGGTTTGGTTTCCTGTACGTCGACGAGGCCTCAGCGAGAAACTGCTGTGCCGTTACTTTGGCCCGTACAAAGTGGTAAGCCAAGTTGGGGACCTAACCTATGAGGTTGTTCCTGATGGATTTAAAAAGTCCCAACGCTCCACGCTCCCGGACGTGGTCCACGTGGTCCGCCTGAAACCGTATTACGACCGATAGTGTTGACTCTTTCTATGCGTGAGCAACTGCCCTTCGTGCAATGGTTTTTTTATATCTCTACCCACACTTCCAGCATCGGGGCGATGCTTCTTGTACGGGGGGGGGGGGGGGGGGCAATGACACGCTGCATTCTTTGTCTTCCCTCTGCGCTGATCGCGAGCGTCAGCCTTCTCGAGGCGAAGAAACCGAAGTTCGTCTCCTCGAGGCGAAGAAACTGAAGTTCTTCTGTTGAAGCGGGCCTGCTAGTTTCCTGCCGCACTGTGACTTCTGTGAGTCCTGTGTCCCGCGGTGACTTCTGATCAGACTTCACACCGTGACAATATTGTGCTGCTAGCTGAGAGTCTGGAAGAATTGCAAACTCTAGTTAAGTATTGCGGAGATGAAGGGGACGCTCTAGGCTTCAGTTTTAGTGCAGTTAAGTTGGGTCTGATGATTTTCAACGGCTCAACTGATCAGGGTCTTAAAATACAAGGCCATGAAATACCCAGAGTAGCAGAACATAAATATCTGGGGGTATGGGTAAACGAAGGATTGGCATACATTGGAAAGCATGAGCAATCACTTAAGGCCAAAGGGCAAAGAAATGCCGGGATAATGAAGCATAGAGCATTGTGGTATGAGGTATGAGGTCTTGTGGGGCATTTGGAAAGGAACTATGGTGCCCGGACTTACTTTCGAAAATGCGGTTTTGTGCCTAAAATCAGAGGTACAGTCGACATTATAAATAAATCAGAGAGCCGTTGGACGATTAGCACTAGGTGTCCACGGCAAAACCACAAATGAGGCGGTACAGGGAGATATGGGCTGGGCATCTTTCGAAGTACGGGAAGCTCAGAGTAAAATATTATGAGGACCGCCTGAGGAAATTGGACAGTAACAGATGTGCAGTTAAAGTATTTATATATCAATACTTAAAAAGCGTTGACTCACAATGAAGCAAAAGAACTAGGAAACTAATTAGTAAGTATGCTAGTCATAAAAACGGAGAAATAAAGAGCGTTAAGCAACAGGTGAAAAACACAGAAGGTAAAAATTGCATAAATTCGATGGAAAAGAAACAGAGTGTGAAATTATACCGAATGTGGAAAATGCAGATCAGGAAGGAAGCTTTCTTTGATAACTCAAGAGGCAGTGCCCTACTTTTTGAAGCTAGATCAGGGTGCCTTAGAACAGTTCAGTTCAGTTCAGTCGTGTCCGACTCTTCGTGACCCTATGGACCATGTCACGCCACGCTTTCCGGTCTCTCACTATCTTCCTAACATCACATAACTTCATTTGCAGTGCCTCGAGAATGCCATCTAACCATTGCGTTCACTGCCTACCCCTTCTCCGGCGACCCTCAACCTTTCCCAACATCAAATCTTTCTCCAGCGACTCCTCTCTTCTTATCAGATGACCAAAGTAGCCGAGTTTTAACTTTAAAATTTGACCTTCCAATGAGCAGTCAGGGTTTATGGTCGACAATATCGATTGATTTGATCTTCTGGCAGTCCAAGGAACTCTCAAGAGTCTTCGCCAGCACCACAATTCAAACGCGTCAATTCTTTGGCGGTCAGCCTTTTTCACAGTCCAACTCTCGCATCCATACATCACAACTGGAAAGACCATAGCACGAGTTATACGGATCTTGGTTGGCAGACTAATGTCTCTGCTCTTTACTAGGCGGTCAAGGCTAACCATTGCTCTCTTTCCCAGAAGCAGGCATCTCCTAATTTCATGGCTGCAGTCTCCTTCCGGGGTAATCTTGGAGCCCAAGAAGAGAAAATCTGTCACAGCTTCCACTTCTTGTCCCTTGATGCTCCAGGACTTGATAGGGCAAGACGCCATGATCTTTGTCTTTTTAATGTTCAGTTTAAGCCCAAAGTTCTCACTCTCTCTTGTACGCGCATCAGAAGTCTCTTGAGTTCCACTTCACTTTCTGCCATTAAAGTGGTATCATCCGCATATCTAAGGTTGTTGATACGTTTTCCAGCAATCTTCACTCCAGCCTTAGAACACGCAGCTACAAAAAGAAATTTAACAATGAAGATGACGCACGTGCTGTATGTGGTAACTCCAGTGAAACAATTGACCATATTATACTCAAATGTAATTGTATCCATCCGGAAGTTGATGCAGGCGCAGTCACTGTTCCTGAAGCTCTGGGGTTTAGAGATACCAGTGGCCGGGTGAATAAACCGGCGGTGGAAACTAGCAAAAAACGACTGGAAGATTGGTGGCTTAAAAGCAGAGAAGTGGCATAATGTTAGTAATCTAGAAACAAAAATTTAATAAATAGAACGATGGTATAGTTAACCAATCTAAAACGATAATTAAGATAAGGGAGAAAAATGAGCATGATAGCTACTGCTACCACCTCGTTTCAAAGGGGACGCTCCTATATTCCATCCAGTTTACCGATATCTTCTCAAACAATTCTACCACCTACTTCTACCGCACACTCAGTAATGATATCTCTGAAATTATTGTCCATTGCGTCTAGGCTAAGGTCAGCTTCCTTGGTTAGCAGTGAGCATCTGTTCTGCTGCGAGAGCCTGAATTCTTCTAATTTTCCCTTTACTGCTAATTTGTTGATGGAATTCTTCCTCACTAATCTGTTCCGCTCCCTCTTCAAGTCAAGAATAATTCGAGACCTCACCGTATTGTGGTCACTGCATTGCACCTTTCCAATTACCTTTACATCCTGCATAATGCTGGGGCTAGGACACAGTATGAAATCCCTGTTAGGGCTTTTCCATGTCCACTTCTTCCTTTTGCTGAGGAAGGTATTCATGATTACTGCGTTCAGCAAACTCAACTCCTATTTCTTATGTTGGCCACTGCGTGGCCTCCAGCTTGCTTGGCATTCAAGTACAATATAATGTGTTTTTGTTTCTCCCATTGTCGATTCTACATTTTCATAGAACATTTCCACTGCCTGGTCATCATGACTACATGTAGGTGCGTATACTTGTACAACCTTCAGCTAATACCACTTATTTAGCTTAATTACAACGTCAGCTATTCTCTCATTAATGTTACAGAATTCATCTATATTACCAGCTGGGTGTTTCCACGTAAGATGAAACAAAGGATGATTGGTCTACCTTTTTATTTATTGCAAAATTTTATATATTGTTGCCTGATGACTGGAAAGAAGAGATCTCCAATTGGTTTTGCTGTCAAATTTTTTCGAGGCACAGAGAATTAATAATGACCAAGAGGTGGAGTGCTGCGCTTATATTCTTTGCTGTTTGGCCAAATTTAATTATGAATTACACAAGATTTGTTTATGTTAGGTAGCTGAAACTTTTCTGACTAAATATATGCATGTTTTATTTGTATTATTTTTGCTTTCTTGGGTAGTGTAGATGTTTTATAAAATTTCTCAAATCGGCCCAGCAAACAAAATTTTACCTACTTTACTTTGCAGGTCTTTATTTCAAAAAGGCTTATGAAAGAGTAACAATAATTCCACACTATATTTTCAGCATAGCTATCTATCAAACATCTAAAACTTATATTTATATAATGTTTAAATAGAGAGATATAATGCACTAATTTCAAGAAAACAGTGAACAATGAAAAATTATGAAGAAAAAAGAAACATTTTTGGTTTTTTAAACTTTGTTCACCTATTTTCTTCTACTTCAGCTTTCATCATTAAAAATATGTTGCATAATGTTGTTGCAGTAGTAATTACGGCTTTGTCAATAACGCCCTTGTGCAGGGCATACCCACCACGCAGATCAGAAGATTCTCGCCCATGATTTTTAATTTTTGCCATTTTCTCCCTCTTGGGAGAAATATATTTACAAAAGAGGGTTAAAGATATATACATTGAGAGACAGCTAAGGAGCCTGGCAATGAGGGCCCAGTGTTCGACTCACTTCTCATCTTCCAAAAAAGAGCGCGCCACTTCGTCCTGATCGTTTGCACCCGTAGCATTATTGCATCTAGTCATTTTTTTGCCTCGACGTTGCAAATTAGCTGTGATAGATATAGCACAGAATGATTCGGAATCAGTTTTGTACGCACAGAGTGCCTGATAGCATCAGGCAGCACACAGACGCTTTTTGCAATCACCTTCACCATAAATGAACCTTTCTGAGGACAATTAAAAAAAAACCCATTTTTGATCATTGTTAAACTTTGCCTAGGTATTCTCCTTCACGTCAGCTTTCAATATTATGAAAGTAGTTATGGCCAGTCCAATAAGACCCTTACACAAGAATTTGCAATTGTTGTAGATCTGACTTTTTGCCAGCTAAGCGTTGAAAATGCAAGCTGGATTGAATTTCAGGTTGTTAAGAAATGCTCAACAGTGCAGAAAAGATATCGACGGAACCGACGCGGAGTGTGGGGGCATGCTCACCCCAGATGCTTGTTTTAATAGTGGGCGCAACGAGAGCCATCGACATAGTTGGAAACTTGTTGGGTTGAGCGCATGTGCCCTTTGTTCACACCCCAACCTGTCGCCGATAACACGGGGGTGAAGGAAGAGAGGAGAGCATAAGAAACTAGATGCGATCAGTGGAAAGCATAAAAGTGGCGCTCCAAAGCGAGCTATCCAGACGGCCTTTGGTCTGCTGTCCACACTTCATGCCGGATGGAAGAAACTGTGTGTACAGGAATGAAAATAATGCGCGCTGTCAAATCATTCCAATAAATCAATGCAGCCCAGAAACATTCTTTTAATTAGGCAGTTCTCCATACCCTTCACAATTTTTACATTTCACTAAAAATTATTTGGAATACCTTCCTTATTCATTGAACTTTATTATTTTTCTTTGTAATCCACCTTATGGTAAATGTGATTGCAAAAAACGCCTTTGTGCTGCCCAATGCTGCAGCGCATCAGGAACTCTACGCATACAAAACTGATTATGAATCATTCACTGCTGTGTCTGTCACAGCTAATTTGCAACGTCGAGACAAAAAATGACTAGACGCAACAATGCTGCAGGTAAAGAACGATTAGGACCAAGTGGCGAGCTCATTTGTGGAAGGTGAAGAGAAGTGCGTCGAACACTGGGCCCTCATTGCCTGGTTCCTTAGCTGTCTCTCAATGCATATATCTTTAATTCTCTTTTGTAAATATATTTCTACCTGTTACAATATTAAGCCAAAATTTAAAAATCGTGGGCAATTCACAAATGCCGTAGAATCTTCAGATCTGCTTGGTGCCTATGCCTTGCACAAGGGCCTTATTGAAGTGGCCATGATTACTAGTGCAACAAAATTATGCAATATGTTATTACTGATTTTGAAAGCTGAGGTAGAGAATAGATGGACAAAGTTTAATAAGTATCAAGAATGTTTTTTTTTTTTTTAATTGTCCTCAGAAGTCACTGTCTGGTGTTTTCTTGAAATTAGCGAGATTGTATCTCTCTATTGAGACGTTATATAAATATAAGCTTTAGCTGTTTGACAGATAACTATGCTGAGAACCTAGTGCGGAATTATTGTTGGTCTGCCATAAGTTGCTTTTGAAACAAAGGCCTGCAAAGTAGGTAAAATTTCGTTTCTAGAGTCGATTTTGAGAAATTTTATAAAAACATCTACACTACACGGGAAAGCGAAAATTAACCGAATACAAATAAAACATGCGTACATTTAGTCAGACAATTTTCGGCTGCCTAACATTAACCTTTGTGTAACTCATAATCAAATCTGGCCAAAACAGCAAAGATAAGCGCAGCACTCCACCTCTTCATCATTATTAATTCCCTGTGCCTCGAAAAAAATTTTTGACAGCAAAACCAATTGGAGATCTCTACTTCCCAGTTATCAGGTAACAATATATAAAATTTTTAAATAAATATTGAAGGTAGACCGACCATCCTTTGTTCGATCTTACGTGGAAACACCCAGCTATATCCTTACTGATAAGGAAACCTACCCCTAGTTCTGGCCTATCCGATAAACCTCGATAACATAGTGCATGCCTGCCCTTCACTACAGTATATGCCTCAGTATAGGCCTCCTCACCTCGCTAAGCCCTCTAGTTCCTCTAACAGAACTAGCCTCACTAGCTAGTGTTCTAGCATTAAACGTTGCCAGGGTCAGTTTTCCAATGGCAGCCTGTCCCCGGAATTCCAAATTCTTGGCACCCCCCACTGCGTCACAGGTCTGACCGCTGCTGTGGTCACTTGCTCCGCAGCCGCTGGCGACTGAGGGCCAGGGTTTTGTAGGAGTAATCACGAGAGGTTGTGGCCAATTACTGCACCAGGGTGGCCAACTCCTGCTCTGGTGAAGGAATGCGTCGCTGGAGGTGTTCACCGGCATCAGGTCGCACCTCAAATTTATTTTTATGCAAATCTATCGACATGCGGCAATTTATTTTTTTTTAATCCAGTGGCGAATTAAACGGCACCGGGATTCGAACCATGGTCCTCTTGCATGCGAGGCGGATGATTCATATTGATCACATATGGTCAATGGTTTTGTATGCACTGCATAACTCAAATTTCTCTGTTTCAGTTTGAGTAGTTCCCTTTCTTTTTTTCACTGGGCAGCAAATTTGCGGGAAGAATTTTTTTCGAGCATGGTGGTCTCAAATGTCAACAAAGTTCGCATCAGAACACACTTAAGAATTTGGTGTCAGTGTCAGTCATGCTGTTTCGCTGCTTCTGCTGTGGCTTTTTTGGATGAAAACCGTAGCAAAGAGTGCGAAAGTGATCTCATGAGCTCTGACTTGAGCTCTGAAGGTAATTAGACCATGATGAGACTGGAGCTTCAACTAGTGGTCTATGGTAAGCAGCTTTTAGATTTCTGCTTGCTCTTCTGAGTAGTTAGTGTGTGTTCTCACTGTTTCATCCCTATATGTCAACAATCTACGACGATGATAAACTGCTCCTGAACAAAAAGCAGATCAAGCTTTTGCCGCGACAGAAGTCTGGTGCATCATCATGCCATGAAGCCGCCTGATAGCTTTGCTGACTCTTGTTCAAGTTGCAGATTTGGGTGACGCAATCCAGCGTTTGCAAGAAAGGCTCCTGCAGCTCACCAATCAAACATCTTTCAGCCACACTGATCTAGCTTCCAGAGAAGATCTGCCAACATTCACAAAAGATGGTAACCAAAAACAAAAAAGTATAAAAATGCAAAAACTAAGCGAGCGAGCGATGCAGTGATCACAGGATGGTCACAGGAAGAGGGAACGCAACAGATTACCAAGAAAGAGGTCCATCAATGAATTGGCAGTGAGAGGGAGGGCAGAAGAGTTCAGGATCTTCAGCTTTAATCGGGGATGACGACCTTAGTGTAGAAGGGATGAGCAATACCTTCAGAGATATCATTACTGAGTGCTTGGTAGAAGTAGGAGGCCGGATAGTTAGAGAGGATACCGGTAAGCTGTCTAAGGAGACAAAAGATTTGGTTAAGAAATGAAGCTTCCAACCCAACAGACAGAATAGAATTGGCACAGCTATCAAAGGGTGCAAAGTATCCAACATGAGGAAGTAAACATGAAGAAAATCTAGCATGGTCTAAAGGACGGGGGCAACTTCAAAGCGGTGAAGAGGAAACAGGGCATAGGCAAAAATCAGATGTATGCACTAATGGCAACGTCATAAAGAATATGGACAAGATAGTCAAAGTAACCGAGGAGTTCTATAGTTATCTATAAAGTAGAAAAGCAGTTGTATGTTTTGCCAGTGATGAAGGACGAGGTTGTGAATGCTTTAGAAACTATGAAAATGGGACAGCAGCTGAGGAGGGTTAAGTAACTACAGATTTGTCGTAGGACAGAGAGATATCGTGCTAGAAAAACTGGCCACCCTTTGCAATTTGCCGTATGTAACTTTTGCGTACAATACTGCCACTCAAGAGACGATGCGACTGACACCGTTCCAGCTTGTCTTCGGTCGCCAAGTGAGCACGCCGTTGGACACCATGATGCCAGTTGGTCCTTCTTGTGGCTCTGACGTGGCGTACTTGACGGCGACATCTTTGTTCAGTGTGCTGAGGAAGCGCGGCAACTGGCATGCCTCCGAATCCACCGACAACAGGGGAATGACGCTGCTCGGTATAACCTCGGCCGAAGAATTGTCACTTACGAGCCGGGCGACTTCGTGTGGGTGTGGACGCCTGTTCATCCTCGCGGCTTATCTGGAAAGTTTCTTACGCTGATACTTCGGCCCTTACGATATCGTCCGCCGCATCATTGACGTCACCTACGCCGTTGTTCCTGTAGCCCCAGCTCTATCCCGAAGTTGTGCACGTGGCCCTATCACGATCGTGCATGACTGAACTTTTCGTCAACGCCGCTGGGTCCTTGTGACACTTTTGTGTACTCTTTCGCTAACTTCTTTCTACTAGCACCGTGTTGCATCGAGTCGATGCTACAGTGGAGGGGGGCAGTGATACAAACTATAGTTGACAACGAAGCGGAGACAGTCAGTGGCTAGTTGGCGTAGAAGACGAAGTTGGTTGCCTGGAATCGTGCTCGGACCGCTCTCGGACTTGGGCAGCCTTCTAGGATCAGGGCGTTTCCTGGAGGGTGCAATACCCGTTACAATATGCAACACCTGGCGACATCGACGGTAACAGAATAATGGAAGAACGCATACATTATCTTAATTCATAAGAAAGGGGACGCTAAGGACTTAACATTTATAGACCAAGGTATTCATTAAGGTAATTGCTAATAGAACCAGGGCAACCTTAAATGTCAATCAACTAAAGGATCAATCTGGTTTTCTGAAAGGATACTCTACTATCGATCAATATAACCAATCCCACAATAAAGCATTTGAATGAGTCGAAACGTCATTGAAGAATCAGGGCGTAGATATCTATAGCACCCTGCATAAAGAAAGGTGTTAGGCACTATTCACAGCTTGCTTACAGGAAGTATTCAGCAGAAGGGTGGATGGAGAATATTTCAGTAATCTGCGCTGATGACATTGACTTGCTAAGTTACTCGGGGGGATCAACTGCAAAGAATGATGAAAAAATGTTTTTGCTAGTTTATTATACTGCAAGTCCTAGAGTGGGCCAATACAGGAGTGGTTGAGCATAAAGATACAAAATTGTGCTGTCACATCACAGGAAACAAAAAAAAATCAGTGCAATGATTTATATGTATCAAAAGCAAACATTTAGCATGCGCTGCAGAACCCTTTTTACACGCACTTAGGACAGGTAGTAGCCGCAAATCCAAATCACGAAAGAAAAATGAGGATAAGACTGGGATGGGGCGCATTTGGCAAATACTCACAAATTATGACTAGCGTAGCTTTTTGGGCTTGCTGGTGCATGAACATAGCGATGTTATTGCTCAAGAGGAAAGTGTCTTACATGTACTACTTACCTATGGTAGGAAACGTGTACATTCTAGTAGAAATAAACAAGAAAAAATGGGCATGCGTGCGAAGAGAGGATGGTTGCGAAGGGTAACAAACTGGATGCAGGTAGCACAGGAGGAATAGGCGAGGGGCCTGCAGTGGGTATAATCAGGCTGATGATGATGATATGAGCGAGAAAACACCAAGGTTAAAATAAACACTTCTCTGCAGTGTATGCCAAGTTTATCTGTTTGACCATCCCACAGGTCTGTTTCCTTGGCTGGCACAAGTGAAGTCGTCTAGTGTGGGCAATTGAAAAGAAATAAAAATAAAGTAATCCAGCCTGTACCACCTAAAGCCCTACTGACTTAAACAAATATAAACTAAAAGATTGGCAAAAATAAACGTTCTGCATTGTAGGAAGAAACACAAAATTACGAGACACTTTGGCGACCAAAGTGGTGAAAGGCCTGAGTGCCGCATTCTGCTACGATACGAATTTGTTGCGAATGGGGTGGTGGATGATGCTTTGAGTAAAGAGGGTGACTACTGTTTCACATTCCTACCTTCCTTTATGGCATGGTACATGTGTACGTGGAGAATCGCGACAGATGCTGCACCTTTATTATCCTGTAAATCAATTTCAAACGCCGCTGATGCCTGCTGTACTAACACCTCCTAGACATCTGGATTTGCTTCTGTTTGCTGTGTAGTGCGGCGTTCGAGGAAGCGGCAAATGAAAGGGCGCACAGACGCTTGGATCGGATGCCCGGTGGGGTCAGCTTTGTATATGTATTAATCGCCTTGTGACGGTACATTGCGCGCCCCTTGTCGAGCACAACCAGCATTTCATTGAACGCATTAAAGGTCACCGGCTCTTTATAATTCGTTTAAAGGAAAGGAAAGGCGCAGTATTTGTCACCCGCGGAATCTTGCTATCATTTTCACTGTAGACCAGGGGAATTACGAAGAGCGTTTCACGATCCGGGGTGTGGCGCCCTGCCCCGCGGCTGCCAGGAGCCAAGACCTTTTTTTATTTTAGATTACATACCGGAACATTACCAGTAAAGAAGTTTTTGGAGGGAAGGGGTTTTTTTTTTACCGATAAGCAGCCGGAAACAACAGATGATGCTTTTTTAGATTGTTGGGATGTATTACAACAAACCATAAAGAAGGATTTGCCACTAGACTCGCACGGCATTCGATATTTAAGCACAGAGAATGAAAATGGGGTTTGTATATGGCACTCCGGAACGTCAGGCTATCACTGTGACAGGGATGCCAGACCTGCTGTAGTTTATTGGCATTCAAAAAGTGGCTGCAGAACCTCCCGAATGGCCTTTGTTGTCGCTGCGGGAGTTTTAAAGAGACCAGTCTAACCACTGGCTGATCATAACATTCATTCATTTTGGCCTGTGCATTGTAATATAGATGAATTCTATAGTATTAATGAGAGGGTTGCAGCCATCGTAATTAGGCTTAATAAGCGGTATAAACTGAAGGTTGTACAGGCCTATGCACCTACATGTAGTTATGATGACCAGGCAGTTGAAAGCTTCTATGAAGATGTAGAATCGGCAATGCGAAAAGTAAAGACGCAGTATACTGTACTAATGGGCGACTTCAATGCCAAGGTAGGGAAAAAACAGGCAGGAGGCAAGGCAGTAGGTGACTATGGCATTGGTTCTAGGAATAGCAGGGGGGAGTTACTAGTTGAGTTTGCAGAGCGCAATAACTTACGAATCATGAATACCTTCTTCACCAAACGGAAGAACCGAAAATGGACATGGAAAAGTCCTAACGGAGAGACTAAAAATGAAATCGACTTCATAATGTGTTCAACCCCCGCCATTGTGAAGGATGTAGAGGTAATCGGGAAAGTTCGATGTCGTGACCACAGGATGGTGAGGTCCCGAATTAGCCTAAATCTGAAGAAGGAACGCAATAGATTAGTAAGAAAGAAACCCATCAACGAATTAGCGGTGAGGGGGAGGGCAGAAGAGTTCAGGATCTCGCTACAGAATAGGTATTCAGCTCTAACTGAGGATGGCGACATTACCCTAGAGGCAAGGAATAATAATTTCAGAGATATCATTACTGAGTGCGCGGTAGAAGTAGGCGGTAGGATAGTTAGAGAGGATACCGGTAAGCTGTCTAAGGAGACGAAAGATTTGATTAAGAAACGGCAGAGTATGAAAGTTTCCAATCCAACAGACCAGATCGAATTGGCCGAGATATCAAAGCTAATCAATAAGCGCAAGGTGGCCGATATAAGGAAGTATAACATGGAGAAAATTGAGCATGCTGTAAAGAACGGGGGAAGCCTTAAAGCGGTAAAGAAGAAATTGGGCATAGGCAAAAACCAGATGCATGCGATAAGGGACAAGGCGGGCAACGTCATCACTAATATGGAAAAGATAGTCAAAGTAGCCGAGGAGTTCTATACAGATCTCTACAGTAGCCAAAGTAGTCAGGACCGTAATGAGATTGGCGATAGGGAAAAACAGTCAGACGTTCCACCAGTGACGAAGGACGAGGTCAAGAAAGCACTAGAAACTATGAAAAGGGGGAAATCAGCTGGAGAGGATCGGATAACTACAGATTTGCTGAAGGACGGGGGGGATATCATGCTAGAAAAACTGGCCACCCTGTATACGCAGTGCCTGGTGTCATCGACGGTACCGGAAGCATGGAAGAATGCAAACATTATCCTCATTCACAAGAAAGGGGACTCTAAGGACCTTAAAAATTACAGACCAATCAGCTTACTGTCTGTTACGTATAAGGTATTTACTAAGGTAATCGCTAATAGAATCAGGACAACCTTAGACTGCAATCAAGCAAAGGATCAAGCAGGGTTTCGGAAACGGTACTCTACTATCGATCATATCCATGCCATCAATCAGGTGATAGAAAAATGCTCGGAATATAATCAGCCCTTATACATAGCATTCATTGATTACGAAAAAGCATTTGACTCAGTTGAAACCTCGGCGGTGATGCAGGCATTGCGAAATCAGGGGGTAGACGAGCCGTACGTGAAAGTGCTGGAAGATATATATAGTGGCTGCACAGCAACCATAGTTCTGCATAAAGAAAGTAACAAAATTCCCATAAAGAAAGGTGTTAGGCAAGGAGACACAATCTCCCCAGTACTATTCACAGCTTGTTTAGAGGAAGTATTCAGAGACTTGGAATGGGAGCAGTTAGGGATAAGGGTAGATGGAGAATACCTCAGTAATCTGCGATTTGCTGATGACATTGCCTTGCTAAGCAACTCGGGAGATGAACTGCAAATAATGATTGATGACCTAGACAGGAAAAGTAGAAAGGTAGGCTTGAAAATCAATATGCAGAAGACTAAGGTAATGTTCAACAGCCTCGGGAAGGAACAGGAGTTTACATTAGGTAGCGAAATACTGGAAGTAGTAGGCGAATATAACTACTTAGGACAGGTAGTAACCGCAGATCCGGACCATGAAAAGGAAATAACAAGAAGAATAAGATTGGGATGGAGCGCATTTGGCAAGCACTCGCAGATTATGACTAGCAGCTTACCGGTATCGCTCAAGAGGAAAGTATACAACAGTTGCATCTTGCCTGTACTCACCTATGGGGCTGAAACGTGGAGGCTAACCAAGAGAGTTCTACTTAAGTTAAGGACAACCCAGAGGGCTATGGAACGAAAAATGGTAGGGGTAACATTAAGAGATAGAAAGCGTGCAGAGTGGGTCAGAGAAATAACGCAAGTTAACAACATTCTAGTGGAAATTAAGAAGAAGAAATGGACATGGGCAGGACATGTAGTGCGAAGAGAGGATAACCGATGGTCGCTGAGGGTAACAAACTGGATTCCAAGGGAAGGAAAGCGTAGCAGGGGGCGGCAGAAAGTTAGGTGGGCGGATGAGATTAAGAAGTTCGCATGGGTCAAGTGGATGCAGCTAGCACAGAACCGGGTTAAGTGGAGAGATATGGGAGAGGCCTTCGCCCTGCAGTGGGTATAATCAGGCTGATGATGATGATGATGATGATGATTGTAATAAACGGCGAAAAGACCTGATGTTAGATGTTATTCCACTTGTCGAGGAGAACACGATTGAGTTCGTTAAGGAAGCGGCTACGCATACTCACAAAGTAACATGCATGCGTTGTATGTGATGCATGCTGATATACTTCAATCATGGCTGCGCTTCGATCGCTGGCTGCCGCAAAAGGTGCATATATATGCATTTGCACTTAATGTGATATGCTATTTGAAAATCTTCATGTTTGGGATGATTAGCGCCGTTGATCTGACCGGCATATACACACACGATAGGATTCATTCATTCATGAATATGCAGTGCATATATGTACAAAAGCCGACCGCATTCATGTGGTCGGCTAAGCTGTGAATTATATTGCCATTCACATCAACCGGCGCCAACATACCGAATAAGATCAATTTTCAAATAGCACATCGGAGTGAAGCGTTAATGACACGAACCAGCCTCGATGTATGTGCACATGTGGCAACTGGCACGAGGAGGAATCAACATTTATTAAGCCCGAAATATTTCGGTGGTGCATGCAGGCACCAAACAGGATGGTTCCCTAGTTGTGGGACCCACATGTTCCCAGCAGCTTTGAGCTGAATCGTTAGGGCGGGGCTGGATAACAAGGTCTCCCATCGCTCAAGGGGTTGGGGATTGGGGATATTGGCGGGAAGGGGAGGAGGGGGGGTCATGAGTTTTGTGCATTCTGCCAAAACGTGCGACAGGGTGGCCTTTTATTTTTGCAAAAAGGATAGAGCATACCGTGTTCCGCAGGGTACATGCGGTTCATCAGTACGGGATGCGCAAGCGATCCTGTCTGCGCTCGGCGCAGGATCGTCTGTTGTTGCCTGGTGAGTATGGGGTGCAGTTCTGGCAGTCTGCACCCTTCCTCTCTGTATATCTGGGTAATCTTCCGAAAGCTGGTAACCGCATGCGGTAGCTCTTCCGGCTCGTGCTCATCCGGATTGACATTCGCGGGCATGGTAGCCTGCGATGGTGTTGCTTGCTACCTGCGAGTGAGCCAGGACCCACACAAGCTCCGATTCTTCCCTGAGGCTAGCACTTGGATAGAATGGCTCGGGCAGCGGAGGAGATTACCCCCCTGCAGAAGCTTCTGTAGGCTGGCTTTTGAGTCGGTGAGCACAATGTTCACGCTCGGCTGTACGAGTGCGAGGGCCACGGCTGCTTCTTCGGCAACTGCGGGGTAACTGACGTAACCACCACCACTGCATGGTCACTGTGTTTTCCGAGCGAGGCGTCCGTGTAGAAGACCCTGGGGTTCTCTACCAGCTTCCGGGCTATGGCTTTGGCCCGCGCGGTGCGCCTCTTGTCGTCCTTGCCCGGCTTTCCGGGGAAGGGGTTTGGTCCGAATGGTCGTCTTCCGAAAGGGCTTCCTTGATGGGTACTGGCTCAATCTGCCATCCTAGCATGGCTCGTCCATGTGACTAAGCCGGATTCTCTGATTAGAGAGGTGGGCTTCAATGAGCTCCTCCACCGTGTTGTGGGCACCCATGTCTAGCATTCTTTGCGTGGACGAGTATATGGGCATGCCCAGTGCTTGCTTCGTTGCCTTACGAAGCATCATGATTAGGGTGTCCCTATTCGCCTTCGTCAGCTGGAGATAGGGGGCAGAGTAGATACCCCGCGACACGACGAACGTGCGTATCAGGCGCATGGCATCGTTCTCTTTAAGGCCTTGGTTTCTGTTAAATACCTTTCTAATCGAAGCGCAAACAAACTTTATCACAACTGAAGTCAGCATGAACCACAACACATGCACAAGCTTACTTGTTAGACATAGTGTAAAGAAGACGAAGAAGAAACAACGCTGCGGCATCGCCATCACCATCGCTGGTCTCCGGCACCCATCTCTCTCGCGCTGAAGCTGTGCCCTGCGGCTGGTATTCCGATCCTGCTGTGCCCGAATTACTGCCAGCGCTAGAAGTTCCAATCGACTAGCAAATCCACATTTCACTTGGTGGAGGTCAAGCTGAGGTTCCCTGTACCCATCTCGCCCTGGAACTTCGCAGCAGAACGTTGACTACCCCAATGACGGAGCCGACTTCATCGCACCTACATCCGCCAGTCACCTGCACAGGCGCCCTTCGTCAACGGGACCCCGCTACCTTCAGCGGAAGCAGCGATGACGACGTCGACGATTGGCTGTCCACTTACGAACGGGTCAGCCGTCACAATAACTGGGACGAAAATTGTAAGCTCAATAATGTCATCTTTTACTTGGGCGACGTCGCTAATCTGTGGCTTCGAAACCACGAGTCGGACTTTACCACCTAGGCGCATTTCAAGACCAAATTTTCTGATGTCTTTGGCCGCCCCACCGTCCGAAAACTCCGCGCGGAGCAGCGTCTTCGATCGCGACTACAGCTGCCCGTTGAAACGTTCACCAGTTACATTGAGGACATTGTTGATTTGTGTCGCCGCGTTGACCCGACCATGACCGAGGCCGTTAAAATACGTCATGTCCTCACAGGAGTTCATGACGGCGCTTTCAACATGCTCGTCGCCAAAGGCCCCACTACGGTCAAGGAAATATACGACCTCTGTCAAAGCTACAACGAACTCCGCAAGGAGCGTGTTTTGATTCGCCAGTCTCAAGCATCACTTGCTGAACTAGCCGCGAAGAGGGAATCATCTAGCCTCTCTGAAGGCATCAAGGCTTTTGTATGTCAGGAGGTCGCGCGATAACTGTCTCTGCAGCCATATATTAAGGAGCGACACCAACTGGCCTTGTTCCGGAGCTTCACCGCGCAATCCAGCAACATGTATCTGAAGTCGTCCCTAATCCTCCTCCTCAATCAGCTCCAGTCGCACCCTCAATGCCGTTCCTCACGGCCACAATTTCATCGCCCGGCGTTGCGCCACTGAGCTATGCTCCAGCATTTGCGCCGGCTCCTCCTCAGGTATTGCGTCGCACGTATGCCGAAGTTACTTCAAGTCCACCTCCTGAGCCAGCATATGCCTATGTTTCGACCCCTATCCGTTCGGCACCAACAGCTTTTGCTCCCTCCTTGCGTCAGACACCATCTCCATGGCGCACTTCAGACAACAGGCCTATTTGCTACCACTGCGGCATCCCTGGACACACTACACGCTACTGCCGGCGCCGAATAAATATGGCCTTTGCTACACGGCCTGCACCATCTTATTTGGCCCCCCAGTTCCCTGTTCCATCGGGTCCTCCAACAGCATCCCCCGATCCTCCGGACTTCGTGTCTTGTCGTTCGCCATCACCACGTCACCGCTCCATTTCGCCAATGCGCCGACGACCCGCTACCCAGCCGGAAAACTAACCGCCGCAGTTCGCGAGGCACGAACTGCGTATTCGACAGAATTTCAAAGTCCTCGTCTTAATCCCGCGAATGTTACTGCTGTCATCGTTGAAGGTGTTTATACTCTTGCGCTCGTCGACACCGGTGCCGCTGTATCAGTTATCAGCCAAAAACTCTGCCGCTCCCTCCGAAAAGTGACTACGCCCCTCGAGGGACTATCGCTTCGTACCGCATCCGCTCACAGTATACAGCCGACAGCTGTCTGCACTGCTCGCGTCGTCATTGCTGCAGCCTTGTACATCATCGAATTCGTCGTTCTCCCCACATGTTCTCATGACGTCATTCTTGGCTGGGATTTCCTGTCCCAGCATCATGCTATCATTGACTGCGCCAATCCTCAAGTAAAGCTCATTGAACCAAGTGATGCACCATCTGATGCCCTGCTCCACGAGTCGTATCCTCGTTTTGCGGCCACACTCCTCGTAGCTCATGACACAACCATCCCACCCGTTAGCGCTGTTCTGGTTCCCCTCACTGCCCCTTTTACCACTGCCACGACAGTCCTCTTTGTACCCTCTAACGTTGTCGGCAGCCGCCGCCACTTACCGCTGCCGTTTGCCGTCCTCGACATGAACAACGGCGCTTGCACACTTCTGGTAGCCAATCCTCTTGCGTCGCCCGTTATATTGATCGAAGGGGAGTGCCTCGGCCGCATCGAGCCCGTGGACCTTCTGTTCGCCTTTGATGATGTGTCAGTCCCTGTTTGCCAAGTTGAAGCCTTGACTCCAACTCGTGTGGCTTCAGATCCGCTACAGCGGGACCTTTTTGACCATTTTGTGAACAGCTCTCTAGAGCCGCGCCACCGCGAGCAACTTCTTCACCTTCTACACCAATTCCGCTCCTCCTTCGACATCCCGCAATCTTCCTTGCGCCGCACGAAGACTGTTTCTCACCTCATTGACACTGGCGCTCACCCACCTCTCCATCAGCGGCCGTATCGGGTGTCCCCGACTGAGCGCCGTGTTATTGCCCAACAAGTCGATGACATGCTGCAACGCGGAGTAATTAGAGAATCATGTAGTCCATGGTCGTGTCCTGTGGTCCTAGTTAAGAAGAAGGATGGCTCCATACGATTTTGTGTTGATTATCGCCGCCTCAACAAAATTACTCGTCGTGATGTGCATCCCCTCCCACGAATCAACGATGCCCTAGACTGCTTGCAAGGCGCAGAATTCTTTTCCTCACTCGATTTGCGCTCTGGATATTGGCAGGTGCCCATGGCAGAGGCGGATCGTGCTAAGACCGCCTTTATTACTCCAGACGGACTATACGAATTTAATGTTATGCCGTTTGGACTCTGTAACGCCCCAGCCACATTTGAAAGAATGATGGACACTGTACTGCGTGGCCTGAAATGGAACATCTGTTTATGCTATCTCGATGATATCGTCGTCTTTTCAACCGACTTCCCGACCCACCTGACTCGACTTCGCCAGGTCTTCACCTGCCTAACCCGCACCGGTCTTCAACTGAACCTCAAAAAGTGCCGCTTCGGTGCCCGCCAGCTCACAATACTTGGACATGTTGTGTGCAAAGATGGAGTTCTGCCTGATCCTGAGAAGCTCCGCGCCGTTGCCGACTTTCCGAAACCGACCACTTTGAAACAACTGCGAAGCTTCGTGGGCCTCTGATCGTACTTTCGTCGTTTTGTTCGCAATTTCGCAATCATCATAGCCCCCCCTTACACAGCTCTTGAAAGGCACCCCTAACCTCTCCTCTTGGTCGCCAGCCTGCGATGATGCATTCGCGACACTGCGCAATGTTCTGACGTCACCGCCAATCCTTCGCCATTACGACCCTACTGCACCTACAGAACTTCACACCGATGCCAGTGGTGTCGGCCTCGGCGCCGTCCTCGCCCAGCGCAAGCCTGGCTTCTCCGAATACGTTGTCGCCTACGCAAGCCGTGCTCTTACCAAAGCCGAGTCCAACTACTCCGTTACCGAAAAGGAGTGCTTAGCAATCGTGTGGGCTATAACGAAGTTCCGCCCTTACTTATATGGCCACTCCTTCGAGGTAGTTACAGATCATCACGCTCTCTGCTGGCTCGCGTCTCTCAAGGATCCGTCTGGCCATCTTGGGCGCTGGGCCCTCAGGCTTCAGGAATACGACATCCGTGTAGTGTACCGCTCTGGCCGCAAGCACTCTGACGCCGATGCTCTTTCTCGGTCACCGGTGCGTTCGCCTAACTCATCATTCCCTTCTCAAGCCTCCTTGTCAGCACTCACCATTGAGGATATGCCTTTCGAGCAACGACAAGATCCTTGGGTTTCTAACCTGCTAGATGACCCCGGCTATGCATCCTCGAGCACTCCGCCGACAGGCCTCCCATTTTACCATTCGGGACTGCCTCCTCTACCGGAAGAACTACAACTCAGACGGCAGAAAATGGCTTCTTGTCATTCCGCGCCACCTCCGCTCCGAGGTTTGTGCCCACCATCACACTGACCCGCAAAGCGCTCATGCCGGCGTCCTGAAAACCTATGATCGAATTCGTCAGAGGTATTACTGGCGGGGAATGTACAATTTCGTTCGTCGTTACATTCGCTCTTGTACAGCCTGTCAACAACGCAAGATTTCTCAGCCAGGACGGCAGCTTGAGCATGTTGGTTATTCATTCTTGATGGAACAGCGCAAAACATCGGGACAAGAGACAAGCGCTGACTTACAACTGGTTTTTATTTCGAAGAAACATTGCTTCTTATACCTTCATCACCCTCTCAAAAAGCACTTACAACTGGTTTTTATTTCGAAGAAACATTGCTTCTTATACCTTCATCACCCTCTCAAAAAGCACATGTGCTTTTTGAGAGGGTGATGAAGGTATAAGAAGCAATGTTTCTTCGAAATAAAAACCAGTTGTAAGTCAGCGCTTGTCTCTTGTCCCGATGTTTTGCGCTGTTCCATCAAGAAGATTTCTCGCCACCCCGCTGGTCCTCTCCAGCCTTTACCGTGTCTAGCTCGCCCGTTTGATCGTGTGGGAATCGACCTATGGTCCACTACCATGCAGTGCCGCTGGTAATCGATGGGTCATCGCCGCCGTCGACCACCTGACCCGTTATGCGGAGACTGCTGCACTTCCCGCGGCGACAGCCCGAGAGGTAGCCCATTTTCTTCTGCACCACTTCATTCTTCGACACAGCGCCCCTCGCGAGCTACTGAGTGATACAGGTCGTGTCTTTCTTTCCGAAGTAGTCCAAGAGCTCATGTCGTCTTGTAAATCGATACATCGGGCTACAACTGCGTGCCACCCGCAAACAAACGGCCTCACGGAGCGCTTCAACCGTACGCTTGGGGACATGCTCGCAATGTATGTTACATCTGAATCTGGGAGCTCCAACTGGGACCAGGTACTGCCATTCGTAACATTCGCGTACAACACTGCCACCCAAGCAACAACTGGTTTTTCGCCCTTCTTTCTCTTATACGGCCGTGAACCACCTTGTACTCTGGATACAATTTTGCCATACCATCCAGATGCCTCTGAGTACAGTGCTTTGTCCGATATTGTACAGAAGGCTGAGGAATGCCGTCAGCTAGCTCGCACGTTTACCTCCAACACCCAAGGCTATCGCAAAGATCAGCATGATAGCGATACCCCTACTCCGACGTTCCTGGCCGACAGCTTCGTTTGGCTATGCGTTCCTGCCACCAGCAAACTAGAAACGAAATACCACGGACCTTATCGCGTCTTGGAACGCACATCCCCTGTTAACTACGTCATCGAGCCAGTCACCCCTTCTTCCAACCATCGCCGCCGCGGCTGTGAGGTTGTCCATGTTAGCCGCCTCAAGCCGTATTACAACCCTCTGGTTGTCTCTTCTCAGTGAGTCGCCAGGATGCCGACTTCTTCACGCGGGGGAAATGTAAAGAAGACGAAGAAGAAACAACGCTGCGGCATCGCCCATCTCTCTCGCGCTGAAGCTGTGCCCTGCGGCTGGTATTCCGATCCTGCTGTGCCCGAATTACTGCCAGCGCTAGACGTTCCAATCGACTAGTAAATCCACAATTCAATAGTTTGAAGTTCGCATCGCCATTTCTTTGGCGAGCACTGGCATCGTTCTCGTTGACGAGTGGAATAACTAGGCTTGCTTCACTGTTTATCACAACACGCAAGCCATCGTCGTGCAAGCTGTCTTTCATGCGGCGGCTGCAGCTGCACCATTTCAGCACTGACCACTGAAGAGGTGCACAGTTTTGCTGAACTTTTCGTGAACTCGACCTGCACGACGTCTGCACTTTTTGAAATAAACAGCATCGTGCAGTGGGTGCCATGCTGCATTGCTGAAACAATTGGCAAAGGGCAGCACCACATGAATCAATTCATATAGCGCAGGTGAATCAAACGAACCTGAAAAAAAAAAAAAAAAGAATTGCCGCTTCTTAATGTCCGCAGCTGCCATAGATTAAGCTACGCCACATGTTCAGCACGAGAAGAATGGATAACTCTTGCAAAAAAAATAATAATAATAAAAATAATCTGCTGGTTCTTAACGTCCGTAGCTGCTATAACTTACACTACACCACACGTTTAGCACGACACAAGAGGCATGGCGCATGTCTAATGCACGTTTTCAAGTCACATTCTGTCTGCCACAAGCTGAGTTGGCTTATCGGCACATGCATAGTACCTGCTGCTGCGAACGAAGACCGGGAAAGAGAGGAAGGAGAAAGCTCAGCAGAAGAATGGGCACACCCTTGCGCTGCACTCTATCGCGTTGTTTCCCATACCTCGAACACCACGGCTGCATGGGCTGCATATACTTCACATCGGCCATAGTTAAACCGGTTCCCTCTGGTTCCTTCACGCACATAGCTTGCAAACGTCACATGCTAGCGCGCAGAAAACGATCACCGCAGATGCGTGTGCCTTTTGGGAAAGGGCGCGCTGCTCCTCTAGACTAGCCGTCACTGCACTGTTCTCTCTCATTCCTTCTGCGCGTGGCTTGAAAACGTCACGCGGCAAACAGCCGAAGGTGATGCGATCGTCTTTGGGGAAGGCGCACCTTCCAGTGCATGGTGCGGAGTTCGATATATCGAACGACCAGTTAAATTGGAGTTAGATATATGACGCAGCTTTCCTATACTTTTATGTGGGAGTTTTAAGTGCAGTTCAATACAACCAAAATTCGAAATATCCAGGTTCTACTGCAATTTTCAGACACCGTATAAAAGTGGCCGGCTTAAAGGGGCGCAGTGACGTGCGTAAGGCGGTTAATTCCAGCCAACCTCTAGGTTTTTTGCACCATGCTGATGTCAGAAAAAAAAGAATTAAAAAAGACGGCGCACGGAAACGAGAGTTGTTCGGTTTATAACATTCTAAATACAAGAAAAAAACAAAAAAAACAGCGCGTCTCAGCTGGTACGAAAGGGAGTCCCTCTCCCATTCACTCGCCCAGGGCTCAACCTGGGCGGAACCTATGAGAAACACAGCTTTCTGCTGATGTATTGGAAGCTATCCACCATGGTTGCCTGTCCAACCCAATCTGCAGCTGCACGTTTTGGCAGCATTTTTATTATGGTACCATGGCGAAGCACAGCTATGAGGACTGGCTTCTTAATCTGCTCAAAGCTAGCCTAGCCCACCAAATGCTGCTCCCAACCATCTTTGCCATCTAAGTGTAGTGCTCACATATACATATTAACACTATCTGCTCCTCTGCCTTCCGCAAACTGTGTTTCTTGAGACACAAACTAAAAAATGCACCCTCTTCCGTAAAGTTACTCTCTTACATCTCTTTCATTAGACCTAAGCTAGAGTATGCATGCATAGCATGGGATCCTTACACCAAGTCAGATATCAAGCACCTTGAGAAAAGAAAATCAGTTCGGTTTATATTTAATAAATTCGCTAGGTTTGACTCACCCTCTCAAACAATGACAGATAATTCTATTCCCACACTTGAATCCCGCAGAAAACAGCTGAGGCTAGAATTCCTTTCTCTCCTGATAAATAACAAGCTGTCAATAAACCAGTCCCCTCATATATCTCCTGCATCAACACGCTATACGAGACATCATCATCCTGACTCACTGACACCCTATTATGCTTGAACACGTTTATGTTTTCCTTTTTCCCTCGCACAATATCAGATTGGAACACTAATTTACAGATGGCTCGATTATTATTGTATAATTTCTTATTACTTTTGTTGTTGTTCTTTGCTCTTTTTTGTACTCAGCTATGCCCCTCTGCTTGGACCCAAGGGTCTGCAGTATGTGATAAATAAAATAAATAAATAAATATCGTTCAATGCTGACAATAAATGTTTTCCAATCCAATTGCAGGGGTGTCAACGAGGTGAGCCCAACAGTCAGGAAATCAGCGTCACCGTTTTGGTGTTCCATCAGCGTCCATCACTGCTGCTGTCACAGATCACTTGAGCGCTACTTGTGTGAAAGTTCGAGAACGAGTGCGAAAGGCGAAGACGGGAGAATGGCGTACACGAGCTAAGCCAATCCTACCCTGTACCTGTACAGGGTAGGGAAGCGAGCGTGCTGGCACGAGAGACTTCGATACAACTAGTGCCATCTGTGGAGCGTTGGCAGAAACGATCAACTACGTGATTTTGGCTTGTCCAGCGATTTTGCCAACCTCCGAAATCCGAACGTTGTCAGCTGACTTGGGATTTGAGGAGCCTGTAAGAGTGACCTTTGTGCTTGTGACCGCAGAGCCGGGACAGCGAATTGGCTTTTTTTTTCTTTTTTTTGTTCTTTTTTAATTTTTAGCTCCGCCGCGCCAGAAGGCAGTGGTGACCCGCTACGAAGCGCAAAGCCACCATCACCATCATCACAGCAAGCAGACGCTCCATCGCGCGTGTTGACAACACTGCATTTACCTGAGTTTACAGTCCCCATCTTTACAAGCACTCTACGAACACACACAGAATTAAAACACCTTTTATTTGTTTTCTGTATAGTAACTTGAAGAACATTCAAATATAAAATGTAAAGTGCGTGCCCAACCAATCGGCGAAGCAGCACCCCCAAGCGAGAACGAAACGTCATATCCGTTAACGAACTTCGTCTTCGTGTGTCGCCCACATCGATGCCAAAACGCTGATTATTGAAGCGGATTAAAATATTAGGTGCTACAATTTCGCCGTTATGACTGGGCTTTGGGGCATCGGGAAGGTGTAAGGAACTATAGAGGCCAGCTGGAATTAGTGGTCTGGCAAATGTCACGGCGAACGTCGTAAGGCCACTGATGAACATGTTCACTGTGCAGCACTAACGCTTTTGAGTAATCTCCCAAAGTATAAGTGCGGGCAGTGGAGGTGGAACGTGGTGGTGAACACTGGAAGTATTCATGACGTCGCTGATGTCACTGGTGTCGGCTTGCCCTTCGCTGTAGCCAAAGATGGCCGGAACGTCACAAACACACTCCTGGTAGCCGTGAAAGTCATCTGCTCATGCCCTGCGGGAACCCCTAAGGGATGTGCAAGAAAAGTCAATGCCTTCACGCAAATGGTTCAAGCAGTGTCACACTGCGAAAAGATGAACTATTGGGAAACATGTTGCCTGCCAACAGCTGTCGCCATTGCTCTTCGACAGTTGGGCAATAATGTGCCGCACCGCAGAAGCATGTTGCTTAGTGCCGCGCCCTTGTTAGTAGAAGCCGCTCGCATCAATACAATTTGCCCAAGTTCCTGCGCTATATGCAAGGCTGTGAAAAATTAAATAGCGGAAAAGCCTTTCCTTTAGTCTGAATGTGCTGTAACGATGAAGGAGGGCACGAATATAAATTCTCGTGGGCACCGCACTGATAAGGCACTGATTTCGTGCACCGTACAGAGCATCACTTTCATGTGTGCGAATCTGGTGACAGTGGTGAGAAAATTCACAAATTTTAGTGAGTGAGAATGGACGTCGAGTATAGCAACAGTGAACCGAAATCGACGACTGCTTACACTGCGGAAGGCGTGTACCACAAAGCGGTGGTGTGACCTGATCCGCTCAACGCTACTGCAAGCAGCTGGCAAGAGTTGTCGGCAATACTTGTGAAGAGCAAATTAGGCCGGTTGAGTTGAGGACTGTTGTCGAATGCACGTTTTGTCGAGCTTATTTTGTAATGAGATGGGCTTCCCTTTAATGCAATGACGAAAATGAACCTTTGTTACAACGGTGAGGGCACTGACCCACTCTGAAGTGCCGTCCACTGAAATCAACTGCCTAACGTATCTGCGGAAGGCGTCGTCGAAAATTCCACACTTGGGCAGGCATATGCTGCTGTTGCACGAGTATAGCAGGCAGTCCTTACGATAACATTGGCCTTTTCTGATACGAACATGTACTACGTATCAAACCAAGCAGCCCTTCAATGCTGTGCCGCTCCTTGCTCTCAGCTGCGGCAACCGAAATTAACTATGTCAGCCGACCATGGGCGCGCCATCTCTGGCAGTCTTCACAAGTTTTAATGAATGAAAATGGTGTAGTTTTGGTTACAGTGAGCTGTAATTGACAACTGCTTACATTGCAGGACAATCCCCATGACGCGCTGGTGAGACTTGGTCTGACGGGCATGCTGGCGGCCAAGCCACAGTCACTGGGTCATTTTTAGTAAACATAAAGCTTCCTAGTTGAAGTAAGCATGTGCATGTCTGGATATATCAACTCCCAGTCAATTATCTGATTACCACTGCTGAAGTTTTCTATCAGTGGCTCAAAGCCACTGATAGAAAAAAGAAGGGCGCTGCGACGGAGAACAACAACGAGAGAGTAATGACAAGGACTTGTCATTACTCTCTCATTGTTGTTCTCCGTCGCAGCGCTCGTAATTTGCAATCATGTACCAACTAGCTAAACTTTCCATAATACACAACGTAAACTGTACCAAGTGGGTGGTGGTTCCGGGCTGCAGGCAATATTTGGAAGTGCATTAAATATATTCATTTGTTGACATTTCTGTTCATAACGGAGGATTAGCGGCTTTATTGCATGGGGCTTGCTGTTAAAGAGTGCTCTAGATGGGCATTTTGTGACAATCGGGTGACACAGATGTTTCGGTAAGGATCTAATTTTTAGTACGTAAGTACACAAAAGCATTGTCCATCTGTCTTCGAGGGGTGTTTCATTGGTTTCGACATGGAGGTTATTTATAGAAGATGTTCTGTACGCACCTGTCGAGAGTCGCAGGCCAAGGTTTTGCACTGGGTCAAGACATTGTAGGTAGGACGGTCCTGCTGACCCGTACACCACGCACCCATAATCTAAGGAAGAGTGTACTACAGATGATAGGTGCGCATAAGCCAGGTTCTGTCAAAGCCCCAGTGATTTCGTGACAGCACTTTGAGTATGTTTAGAGCTTGAGAAGCCTTCTTCTTTAGATTTATCTTCAAGGTATACTGCGCACACACAAAACAAGGACGAGAAAGGTACACCAACAAGTGCAGACTCTCGACTGAAATTCATAAGGAAGGAAACACATCTTATATGCCTTCAAGCGTCATATCTAATCCCATGCGCAGTTCAGAAATCTGCCTTCTTTTTCATTAAGGTTGATTGAATGGTGGCTTATACAATCATCCCCACGCTTACCAATGAAAAACGCCTCGGCAAGACTGCATGAAGCGTCATGCCAACCCATATGTCAGTTGTCGGACGGGCATTGTTTACGAGGTCCCCCTAACCTGTGGAAGAGCATACATCAGTCAGATGGGCAGATGTTTAAATGACCGCTTAAGGGAACACCAGCTTTCTATGAGGACTAAGACAGGGTCGAATTTAGCCTTGCGCTGTGGCGCTTGTCTGGGAGCTACACGTGACAAGCCGTGCCTACCTTTGCTGAAGAAAACAAATTTTAAAGAGAAGCAGAGACCAGGTCGCACATGAACTTGCCGAGGCGTTCTTCATTGGTAAGCGTGGGGATGATTGTTTAAGCGACCGTTCAATCAACCTTAATGAAAAAGAAGGCAGATTTCTGAACTGCGCATGGGATTAGATATGACGCTTGAAGGCATATAAGATGTGTTTCCTTTTTTATGAATTTCAGTCGCGAGTCTGCGCTTGTTGGTGTATCTTTCTCGTCCTTGCTTTGTGTGTGCGCAGTATACCTTGAAGATATGTCTTACTGACTTGTCCAACAACGCACTCTTTTAAACTTCTTTAGATTATTTATGTGTTGTAGGAATGTCAGTTTCCTGTCAAAGGTTACTCCCAGAAATTTGAACTCATTTTTTAAAGGTAATATGGTGTCATTTAGTCGTAGGGTTGGTTCAGTTTGTAAGCCTCGTTTGAACGAGAATAAAACGGCCACTGTTTTTTGTGGAGCAAACTGAAATCCATTTTTTTCTGCCCATGATGCAAGCCTATTTATAGTCAACTGCAGTTGTCTTTGCTGATGAGAAGGGAGGAGTCGCTGGAGAAAGATTTGATGTTGGGAAGAGTTGAGGGTTGCCGGAGAAGGGGTAGGCAGCGAACGTGATGATTAGATGGCATCCTCGAGGCACTGCAGATGAAGTTATGTGATGTTAGGAAGATAGTGAGAGACCGGAAAGCGTGGCGTGACATGGTCCATAGGGTCACGAAGAGTCGGACACGACTGAACGACTGAACTGAACTGAACTGCAGTTGCCTTTCCCATGATGATATATTCGAGGATGTGTATGCTATCTGCAGGTCATCCACATAAACTGAATAAATTACACATTTTGGTATTATTTTGCTTATAGAGTTCATTTTCACAATAAAAAGAGTTGTACTTAGGATGCACCCTTGAGGAACTCCATTCTCTTGGACAAAGCTTCTTGAGAATGTTGAGCCTAGTCGCACGTGGAATAAACAATTCGACAGGAAGTTTTTTAGGTAGTTCAACATCTTGCCTCAGATGCCCAAATCTGCTGTCACAGAGAATACCAAACCTCCAGGCTGTGTCATATGCCTTTTCCATATCAAAAAAGATAGCAAGGCAGTGTTTTCTAGGCGGAATAAATGGTCAGTTGTAGAACATGCTTTCTTAAAGCATGTTCTACAACTGTTCCCGACACTGAAGGACAAATGCTAGCCTGATGTTTAAAACACTTTCAAAGGACTTTGCAAGGCAGCTTGTGAGAGCTATGGCTACCAGGGGAGGTTGGTGGCTTTTCTTGTTTCAGGAATGGCATGATAATAGCTTTCTTCCAGGCATCAGGGATATTTCCGATTACCCATATTTTAATAAACAAATTCATAAGTGCTTCTATTGCAGGTGATGAGCAAGCATTTGATAATGTATTTCGTCTGGCTGTCCTTTTCCCGGAGGACAGCACCCTATTTATTTCTTGGACTGTAAATAAAGCATTATATGGTTCATCTATGCTTCCGCTTGTTGGAAGCTTTTGTTTTTCGGCCATGCATTTGAACTTTTTAAAGGATTCTGTATAATGCGAGGAGCTTGAAATTGTGAAAAAATGTTAACCTAAAATATTTGCTTGCTCCTTTATGCTTGTTTGTGTGCTAGGGTCTGTTAGAAATGGAATTGTGAAAGGGGAGAAGCTGCCATTTAGTTTTCGAACTTGTCCAATAAAACCCAGGCCCTCAGTCGCCAGCAGTTGCGGAGCAACTGACCATGGCGGCAGTCAGACCTGGTACGCAGAGAGGGGTACTAAGAATTTCTTGCTCCAGAGAGGCCACCATGGGAAACTGGCAATGCTAGAACCCTAGCTAGTGAAAGCTAGTTTAGCAGTGCTCTTAGAGGAACTAGAGGGTATGAAATGGGCTTAGTGAGGTTAGGAGGCATATACTGTAAAGAAGGACGGGCATGTACTGTGTTATCGAGGAGTAGGTTTCCTTGTATAGCGGGTAATATAGATGAGTTATATAGCATTAATGAAAGGGTAGCAGGCCTCGTAATTAATCTTAATAAGCGGTATAAACGGAAGGTTGTACAGGCCTACGCACCTACATGCAGTCATCATGGCCAGGCAGTTGAAAGCTTGTACGAAGATGTAGGATTGGCAATGCGGAAAAGAAAGACATAGATACTGTACTACAGTGAAAGCTCGTTAATTTGAACCTCGATAATTCGAACTACACTAATTGGTCCGGCCAAGCTCCATAGAGATCTGTGTACAAAAAAGCCCCTTATTCCGAACGCGAGTCGGTTTCGTTATGGATAATTCGAACTACGCGCCGCCGCATCTGAGTGGCTTGGCACACATCACGTGGAAAAACAACAACAAAAACCTACTTGATAGGGAGGCTAGATGAGAGGCTGTTGTCCAAAACGGGGACAGAAGATGGAGCCAGGTAAAATCTCAATGGCACCATGACCGGCGCTGTGGCTAGAGGCGTTGGAGGGAGGAGATGGCGGCCGCAGTGGCGGCTGCCTGCTCTCTTTTCCACATAGCCTCTGAAGCACAGAACTAAATACTCGTTAATTCCAGCCCTGTTAATTTGGAAATACGAATAAGTACTGTCGGCGCGGTTCCAGCCAATGCCCATGAAAGGCTATGATCTTAGACAGCACGTGGTAAACATTTTTTATTTTTTTTTTGTGACAGCCATCCATCCTTCCACCCATCAGTCATCAACGGAAGCACACGGTCAGTCGTGATCATGACGCCGGCTTTTAGGATCGTTCACTTCAAAAGGCGATTGCTGTTATTGTGCCTACCAACGATTTCAGACATCTTATAGTAGCGCGAAAAAACACACACAAGACAGGGTACAGGACGAGCGCTAACTGCCAACTGTTTATTGGAAGGAAAGAGGAACGTATATTTAAACCCTCGGCCACTCAGGTGTTCATAGCCCCAATCGCACTCACCCCCCCCGGTATCAAAATTCATCAATGACAAGCCTAGGCATGTGTGAATAAACAAAACAAGGAAGCGATAAATAAACGATACAGATCTTAACAACAGTCAAACGTAGCAAAGCAGTGTGAAGACTTGAAGCAAAAGCAGACAAAACTAAACAACGTAAAAATTAGAGCTCACAACAAAGTAATAACCAAAGGTAACTAGCAAAGAGGCAATAGCAGTCAATCCCTCGTAGCAAAAGCAGTGTCCATAGCAAAGCAAAAGCAGTCTAACAAAAAGCCGTAAAAAACCCGAACAAAACACCAAGGTAACAAAAGCACTTTAACAAAAAAACCAACAAGGTAAGACCAAGGTAAAAAACCAAACCCCAAGGGTAACTAACAAAAAAAAATTGTAGCAATAGCAGTCAATATCTCGTAGCAAAGGCAGTGTCATGTATACGAAGCAAAAGCAGTCAAAATCTAAAAATTAAACAAGGTAAAAAATCTATATATTTGTGGCGTTTTTTTTTATATTTTTATATATAGATTTTTTACCTTGTTTAATTTTTAGATTTTGACTGCTTTTGCTTCGTATACATGACACTGCCTTTGCTACGAGATATTGACTGCTATTGCTACAATTTTTTTTTGTTAGTTACCCTTGGGGTTTGGTTTTTTACCTTGGTCTTACCTTGTTGGTTTTTTTGTTAAAGTGCTTTTGTTACCTTGGTGTTTTGTTCGGGTTTTTTACGGCTTTTTGTTAGACTGCTTTTGCTTTGCTATGGACACTGCTTTTGCTACGAGGGATTGACTGCTATTGCCTCTTTGCTAGTTACCTTTGGTTATTACTTTGTTGTGAGCTCTAATTTTTACGTTGTTTAGTTTTGTCTGCTTTTGCTTCAAGTCTTCACACTGCTTTGCTACGTTTGACTGTTGTTAAGATCTGTATCGTTTATTTATCGCTTCCTTGTTTTGTTTATTCACACATGCCTAGGCTTGTCATTGATGAATTTTGATACCGGGTGGGGTGAGTGCGATTGGGGCTACGAACACCTGAGTGGCCGAGGGATTAAATATACGTTCCTCTTTCCTTCCAATAAACAGTTGGCAGTTAGCGCTCGTCCTGTACCCTGTCTTGTGTGTGTTTTTTCGCGCTACTATAAGATGTCTGAAGTACTGCACCAACTAGGCCGACAACACATCTTACTACCAATGATTGAGTGGCCCAATCGCCCATGGCATGATAAGGCGAACATACTGAAACGAGGCTTGCACAACCGGGCAAGCGCTGGCACTCTGCCAAGTTTGCTTCGCCCCCTCACCCCTCCCCTTGCTGGGGCTAATGTCAAAAGGTAAATACGCCATTATCTGCGCAGCATCTTGGCGCAATGCCAAGAAATGTGTTGTGGACCATGACGACGCGAAACGGAGGACGCGCTAACGACTGGTGCGCTAACGTGCCAGTCATTAGCAGCAGTTTTTTTTTTAAAATTCTGAGGCACAAATCGGGGCTGTATGGATTCATTATGCGAGTGGATTCGTCATGAGACTAAATACAGTACATTTACCGTAATGTAAGTTGGTCTTGTCAGTATTTTCGAGGCCATTCAATAATTCAAACGCCAGATAATTTGCATCTTTCGCCCTGTCCCATGAAGTTCAAATTAACAAGCTTTACTGTAATGGGAGACTTCAATGCCAAAGTAGGGAAAAAGTAGGCAGGAGACCAGGCAGTGGGTGACTATGGCACTGGTTCTAGGAATAGCAGGGGGGTGTTACTAGTCGAGTTTCCAGAGCACAAAACTTAAGAATCATGAATACTTTCTTCAGTAAATGGAAGAACCGGATGTGGACACGGAAAAGTCCTATTAGGGAGACAAAAAATGAAACTGACTTCATACTGTGTCCTAACCCCGCCATTATGCAGGATGTAGAGGTAATCGGGAAAGTGCGATGCAGTGACCATACAATCATAAGGCCTGAAATTAGACTAAATCTGAAGAGGGAACAAAACAGATTAGCAAGAAAGAAATCCATTAATGATTTAGCGGTGAGGAGGAGGGCAGAAGAGTTCAGGATCTCGCTACAGAATAGATATTCAGCTCTAAGCGAGGAAGACGCCATTAGCCTAGAAGCAATGAACAATAATTTCAGAGATATCAAACTGAGCGGCTGTAGAAGCAGGCGGTAGGATAGTAAGAGAAGATACCAGTCTCAGGAGACGAAAGATTTGACCAGACAGAATTGGTAGAGATATCAAAGCTAATCAATCAGTGCTAAGTGGCCGATACAAAGAAGTTTAAAATGGAGAAAATTGAGCATGCTGTAAGGAACGGGGGAAGCCTTAAAGCGATGAAGAAGAAATTGGGCATAGGCAAAAATCAGATGTATGCACTAAAGAATAAGGCAGGCTACGCCATCATGACTATGGACGAGATAGTCAAAGTAACCGAGGAGTTCTATACTGGTCTCTACAGTAGCTAAAGTAGTCAGGACAATAATGAGATTGGCGGTAATAAAAAGCAGTCAGACGTTCTGCCAGTGACGAAGGACGAGGTCAAGAAAGCATTAGAAACTATGAAAAAGAGAAAAGCAGCTGGACAGGATCAGGTAACTGTAGATTTGTTAAAGGGCGGAGGGGATATCGTGCTAGGAAAACTGGTGCCATCGACGGTACCAGAACCATGGAAGGATGTAAACATTATCTTAATTCATAAGGGTATGCTAAGGACTTGAAAAATTCCAATCAGCTTACTGTCTGGTACGTATAAGGTATTTACTAAGGTAATCGCTAACAGAATCAGGACAGCCTCAGACTGCAACCAAGAAAAAAATCAATTAGGTTTTCGGAAAGGGTACTCTGCTATCCATCATATCCATACCATCAACCAGGTGATAGAAAAATACTCTGATTAGCATTAATTTGACTGAAGATAAAGCGCACGGGAAGACACACACAAGAGAAGAAGACACAGGACACGCGCTACCATCTAGCCCAACATCAAGTTTTGTTAAATTAGCATTAATTGATTACGAAAAAGCATTTGACTCAGTTGAAACCTCGGCAGTCATACAGGCATGGCAAAATCAGGGTGTAGACGAGCCGTACATGAAAGTACTGGAAGATATTGTGGTTGCACAGCAACCATAATTCTGTATAAACAAAATAACAAAATTTCCATAAAGAAAGGTGTTAAGCAACGAGACACAATCTCCCCCAGTACTATTCACAGCTTGCTTAGAGAAAGTATTCAGAGACTTGGAATGGGAGCAGTTAGGGATAAGAGTAGATGGAGAATACCTCAGTAATCTGCGATTTGCTTATGACATTGCCTTGCTAAGCAACTCGGGGGATGAACTGCAAATAATGATTGATGACCTAGACAGAAAAAGTAGAAAGGTAGGCTTGAAAATCAATATGCAGAAGACTAAGGTAATGTTGAACCGCCTCGGGAAGGAACAGCAGTTCATAATAGGTTGTGAAGCACTGGAAGTGGCAGTTGAATAAGTATACATAGAACCGGTAGTAGCCGCAGATCCGGATCACGAAAAGGAAATAACAAGAAGAGTACGATTGGGATGGAGCGCGTTTGGCAAGCACTCGCAGATTATGACTAGCAGCTTACCGGTATCGCTCAAGAGGAAAGTATACAACAGTTGCATCTTGCCTGTACTCACCTATGGGGCTGAAATGTGGAGGCTAACCAAGAGAGTTCTACTTAAGTTGAGGACAACCCAGAGGGCTATAAAATGAAAAATAGTAGGGGTAACATTAAGAAATAGGAAGCGTGCAGAGTGGGTCAGAGAAATAACTCGAGTTACCGACGCTCTAGTGGAAATTAAGAAGAAATGGGCATGGGCAGGACATGTAGTGCGAAGAAAGGATAACCGATGGTCGCTTAGGGTAAAAAACTGGATTCCAAGGGAAGGAAAGCGTAGCAGGGGGCGGCTGAAAGGTAGGTGGGCGGATGAGGTTAAGAGTTCACTCAGCTAGCACAGGATGGGTTAATTGGAGGATTATGGAAAAGGCCTTCGCCATGCAGTGGGTAGTCAGGCTGATGATGATGATGATGGCTCCAGAGCCATTCGCCGTGTTTTGCACGTCCGCTGTTTCAGTTTGGGCTCATGTCTGAGAGAAGCCACAGAAGGTGAACAGATGAAGCAAGCGTTCCAATTGGAACTAAACAAACCAACTGCTCGGTGACGTGTTTGTGGAAAGAGCACAGTGCCGGCCTGTAATCTTTATTCTTTTTGCTTTCATTGCAGCGCGCTTCGACGTACAAGTTGAGACGGAAAACTCAGGAGTCATTTTCAATCGCCGCTTACACTGGTTCCGTTCATGCTAGATCAAAAATTCTTGCGGGAGGGTGATGGATCATTCAATATCTATCAGCATTTCTAGATTTCTTATACTTGGTGATGCCCCCCTCCCATTTAGGCAGGCCCTTGAATGACAGGAATTTATATAGAAATATGCTCCAAATTCTTGTTTTCATAAAACTGAAATGCTCTGCTGACGAATCGTGGGTATTTCACCTAAAACTGGCAACATCGTGCCTTAGATCCAATTCAATCCAATTCAATATCCTATGACAAGCCACATGCTCTCAAAAGCATCTTGGCACTTTTTTAATGCTTAGTAACCATTCAATTCATTGAAGTTGGGTAGTTGACTTGTGTGTTCGAGACGTAACCATGCCGCTGCAGCCTCAGCACCAATACAGAGCAGTTTTCAAGAGATAAGTGATCCTCTATACAGAATCAGAAAACAATGTTGCAATACGAGGGGGCACCCAAAAGAGACCGAACTAATTTTTTGGTGGGCAGCACTTTCATAGTACCGTGTTTTGCCGCTAGGAGCGCATAGAGTGAACATTCCAGAGTCAGTTAGCCGAATGGCATCGCTGAAGGTCGGACGTACAGTAGAACCCGGATATGTCGAACTCGAAGGGGATCGCGAAATAGTTCGATATATCGATAATTCGATATACAGAAATTGGCTTGTGAAAGCACTTACGATGCGAAAAAACGATACCGTATTTGTCGCGTAATCAACCCACTCTCATAATGAACCTACCCTCCACTTTTGCACCCGAAAATTAAAAAAAAAAAAAAAAAAAAATTGCGTAAAGGCCAGCTCGCTCACATGCAAGCGATCTCATCGACGAGCGGGAGCGAAAGAGCGAAACATTTCAAAGTTGTTGGAATTGCATCCCTCTCGCAGCTCGAGCCACCGCGGTAGCTCAAAACAAGGTTTCTGCATCGCCGCAGCACAAATCGCGAGCGTTTTCGCTTGCATGTCGATGACGCACGTCACTCCGTTTCAGTGGCCTCATCCACAGCTCATTTCTTGGCAGCGTGCCAAGATGTTGCGCAGCGATAACATCCGGGCGCGTTTATCTTTTGATAGCTCCTGCGGTGGCGGGGAGCAAACTTGGCAGACTGCCCATGATGGCTTGATTGCACAAGCCACGCTGCGCTTGGGGCGGGCGTCATGATCGCAGTAGGTGACCGCGTGCTTTCGTCGATTCATACATGCAGGATAAACAACTTCGGCAAAAAAAAAAAAAAAAAAAAAAAAACACCTGCCGCCGCTTAACGTCCGAACAGCACAGCGATAAAAAAGGATGACAAAAAAAAAAAAAAGAAAAACGAGACAGTTGCCCCTTCTTAACGTTCGCAGGCGCCATAGCCACGTCAGCCGCCGCGCGCGCAGAGGGTTTGCAACACGCTGGAGAAAGCGTCGGACGTCTGTCTGGAAACGGGCTGAGCTGGCTTGGCGCATGTGTAGCGCGTGCTGAATGCTGAAGGAGAGAGATATAGCTCAGCAAAAGAATGGGCACACCCACGCACATGGCTTGCAAAGGTCATGTGTTGGCGCGCGGGAAACAATAACTGCAGATGCGCGCGCCTTTGGGGAATGGGCGCGGCGCTGCCCAGACCAGCCGTCGCCGAACTGTTCCTTCTCATTCCTTCCGCGCATGGCTTGAAAACGTCACGCGGCAAACGGCCAAGGAAGGTACGATCGTCTTTGGGGAAGGCACACTTTTTAGTGCGTGGTGCGGAGTTCAATATATCGAACGACCGGTTAAATTAAGTTCGATATATGACGCGGCTTTCCTATACTTTTACATGGGATTTTCAAGGGGATATTTCGTGAGTTCGATATAACCAAAATTCGATATATCCGGGTTCGATATAACCGGGTTCGACTGTACCAGCTTCGGCAGAGTTTATAATGACAACTGTTTTCTGTGAGCGTTGTTTTTGCAATGGCTGATTTTCGTGAACAGCGTGCAGCGGTGAAATTGTGCTTTCTGCTCGGAAAAATTGGAACTGAAGAGGGGTTTATTGGGAACAGAAACTCTTGAAACGTTAAAACGGCGTACAAGGATGATGTTATTGGGAAAACACAAGTGTTTAAGTTGTTCTCCCGTTTTCAAATTGGTGAAATGTCAATTGATGACCAAACTTGCTCTGGTCGTCCTTCCACGGCTTGAAGACATGAAAATGTTAAAAAAATTCGTGCGATCATCAATATTTGACCAAAAATGGTATGAACCCTGTTCCTCACCCCCTATATTCACCGGACCTTGCCCCGTGTTACTTTTTTTGTTTCCCAGAATGAAAAAAATGCATGAAAGGAAAGCGTTTTGCTGATGTTGCGGAGGCAAAGAAAAAAAAATGCAGGAGCTGTCAAGCATCACAAAAGATGAATTTAAACAATTTTTTGAAAAGTGGAATAAAAGGTTAGACAAGTGCATTAAAGGTTTGGGCATAAAATGTGAATAAATAGGTTCAAAAGGAAATAGGTTCGGTTTCTTTTGGGTATCCCCTCATAGGTGGACATATTGGAGAAGTTCATGAAAGATTGAAGAAAGCAAAGAAGCAGCAGCAGTGGCTCACAGGATGACGGTGACTGCATCCTTGCAAGCAATGACCAATTGCAAGAGGTGAGTCATGTACGAATAAATGCCTCTCTGAATGACTTGGTCTCCTGAATAATTTACTGGAAAGCTATGACTGCAGTGTGAGTTAGTGTCGACCTATATTAAGGGTGAAACTTCTTTTGGCCGAGGAGATTTTGCGAGGGTCAACTTATAGTGTACAATATGCAATTTCCCAATATAAGGCACATAAAAGGAGAGAGTGCATTGAAGCTTTGCCAAAATCATTGAAGTTGCTCTACTATTTGGCATTAGCCAACCCGGAGCTTAAATAGTTGTAGAACCTCCGAATGCTGTTTTTAATTGCGACTGCCACATTGCACAATTTCTGCTGTTACACGGTCATTCCACACACTAGGCGCCAAGTGTATCCAGTGCCACCCGGCATCAAAAATGGGCAGCCATTATCACGTGAAGAAGAGGCAGTCAGCTCTGACTTGTCCTGCAGAAGGCAAAGGAGTCCTCTAACTGGTGCCATGTAGGCCAGAGAAACATACAACCTGCTGCTGGAATGCGTGCTGTGGTGCCATCCTGGAGGAGGTTCAAAATTATTCGCTTGAGATAAATACTTGACCAAATACTGAGTAACAATCAGTTGAACTCGGCATTGATTGCACAGCTACGAAACAGTAGCAAGCCACACATATGAGCAAATAAATGCACGGCCTCCCTTTGTCAGCAGCCACCAGATTCTTATTGAAATGTGGATTAGTAACCAATAAAATGTCAATCTCACCTCATCTCCTTGAGTTTTTTTTCCAGCTTGGCCGAGTGCGTATTCCAGATGAAAAGTGTGCCATCGTGGGAGCCCACTGCCACGTAGCTGGAGTCTGGGCTGAACTTGGCCCTGGTCCAGTCACAGGCCACCTTGAAGTTGTCATCCCTGAAATGGGCATCATGTGCACTGAACAACTTCAAGTCAAGGTGAAAGGATACAATGCCAATTGGTGAGGCTCTCCCTTTGGAGTGCACTGTGTGCAGAATGTCTAGGTATGATACGGACGCTGTGATTGCGCCCTTGAACACTAAGCGCCGTCTGTATCTGCCATGATCGCTATCACAGCAAGCGGTGGCACAAGGTTTGCAAACTGCCAATGCTTGCTAGTTGCTATTTGGAGACTTGTTCACTACTATAGCTACATAAGGAGATGGATGAAACACAACACATGTGTTTAATTCTTATCGGAAAGGTGTAGAATGCTTGTCCTTCATGCGTGTAACCACGCTCCGCATCAGCACTGTTATCATATCTTGATCGCTTTTCTGGTTAGGATTAAACAGCTATATCATCGTCCCCTTGTGTAACTAGTATGTCACCAAATATGACCAACCAACTGTGCTACCATTGTTACTACTTGCACAAGGTAGCTGCGCACGGCTGTAGCCTGCACATCGCTGAGGTTCACCTGTTATACTCTTTAATAAGTGGATGAAACTTTTGCAGGAAGAAGTTTACTAATCACTAGGGCTGCCTTGAAAGTGCCTTGCCATGACAGCAGGTCAATTCAATACTAGCAGGCTTTTTTCACTGAGTGCAACCACTAAAGTAGGGGTGCGCAAATATTGAAATTTTTGAATGCCAGCGTTATCAGCCTTCAAGGAACCAGAAAAGATGTCCCAATTAACTGAAAGCTCAAATTATTGAATGGTTCTGAAAACCGACAAAAACCAAATGGTGGAGAGATAAAACCGAAGTGAGAATTCCTTCTGTCCCTATTCACAAAACGGCATTTTGAGATGCTTCACTGCACAGCCCACGCGGTGTGTAGAGATGAATTCGAAAATTTTCAGTGTATTCATAATTTTCAAAATTTTGAAAATGTCCAATATCAGTTTTTGAATACGAATCGAATAATGAAAACTGGACTTGCATTCGAAATTTCGAATACACATAAAGGTTTATTACTATTACTACAATAAATCTTGATGATAGAAATTCCACGGGACCCCGAAAAATATTCGTATGATCCCGAATTTGTCCAAAAAAAACAGCGTAAACAAACGGGGACAGGAAGAAGCAACAGGAACAAGCGTCCCCGTTTGTTCGTGCTGTTTTTTTCGATGATGTATCACCAACTCGCCCGCTTAACTATCCTGTTGAATTTCATTTCTAGTACTACGGGCTCTGTTATGTACCCTAAAAGTGCTTGTTCCTGTTGTTTCTTCCTGTCGTCCCTGTTTGTTCGCGCTGTTTTTTTGGATGATGTATCACCAACTTGCCTGCTTAACTATCCTGAATTTGTGTCATCCAAAACAGCAATATTTAACATGAAAATGAAACACAAAGTTTATTTTGCTTAATTACTTTTTGGCTGAAGAAGTCAATAATGCTGGTTCGCGCTTTCCTGGGCTCGATGTCAAAAATCAGCCGAGCCTGGGCTAACGTCGATCTTGGTTGCCTTGCCAATAGTAATGGTGAGTGTCATTTGTTTGGATCCACCGGCATTGAAAATGTCGCGTGGCGTGTACCGCAAGGTCAGCACCAGTAGCGAGTCAGTACAGTTGCCAACAGCCGTCTCGTCCATTTTGTTGCCTTTTGTAAACAAGCCTATGCCTTTTTTGAAGCGATGCTGAAACTTTTCGATGCCAACGTCTTTCTCTCGCAGCACTTTGCCGATCGTGTTGCAGCTGGCCTCGCTGTTGTTGGCAGCCCAGCAGCCAGTTCGGCTGATGACGTGAGTGGTGGGAAAGAGGTGAAGAGATGCCCTCCTCGCAGCTGTGCTCGCTTGCATGGGTGGTTGGTCCCCCGTTTGTATAATCCGTGTGGACTTGAGGAACTGTTCGTGTAATCTCGAATTTAACGTATTCTGTACAATGTAGACCGTGAGGACACTTCTGAAATTCGCATCATTGCGAAATTCGGATCAACCATAATCATCGAGATTCTATTGTACCGCACGATTCCGATGCCTGAGAGACTTTACAGACATAGTAAATTATGCTGATAATGGGCAAAACATTTTACTTGCCACAGCCTTGTTTCTTTTTAAAGCTTTTTAAATATTTGTACTGATATTCAAAATCCCTTAAAAACACCTACAGTTATTCAATTTGCACCAAATTTTTATTATTCATACTCGCTTTGCATTTACCATGAATATTTGATATTCACACCCCTAAATGCTAATATCGAACTGTCAGGTATCCCTTTAAAAAACCTATCCAAAAGTATGTACAGTCTAGCCCAGTTATAACGAAGTCGGCGGGAATTGGAAATTGCTTCGCTATATCCGCTATTTCGTTGTACCTGGACTATTAAAAAACGACAAATGTGAGCAAATTGTTTCATTGTTGCTGGACGAAGTGGTCCAGTGTTCCCTGAACACGTTTTGCAAGTGCGGTCTTCAGGATCGTGGCCTCCATCTCGTCCAATTGAAGTTCTGCTTCTGAACTCCTTTATCGAAAGTTTGCAGCCCAGAGGGTTTGCTTTTAAGCCGTATAATATGACTTCTGCAATAATCGTGGAAGCCCTAGCCATTGGAGATGGTAGGACGAAAAATCTTGCCTTAAGCAAGTATGGAAACCTGCCACATAGTATCACTCAGAAGTAGACCCCCCGGGCTGCAAACTTTTGATAAAGGCTACAGCCTTTACCAAAAGTTTGCAGCCCGAATGTGTCAGCTATAGCGATGGTCGCTGCTGAGGGGCGCAACCAGCGTCGTCACAGTCACTCTTGGAGGAACTATCCGTCCCTTCCATGACTTTTCCGGCAACTTTGTCAGTTGTGAAGTCCTGCGTGCCAACAAGTTAGTCATCGGCCGAAATGAAGTCCATGTGGGACAGACCTGGAGGCACAAGGTCCAACTCTTTAGCAGGCTCCCATAGCTTCTCTACGCAGGCTGTCGTAGCAAAACCACCAGGTGTTGCAGCGATGTCAACTATGGCAGCTTCATCCTCAGCAGGCACCATGTCCGCGCTGCTGCTCCATTTCCCGGCTGGAAGTCATCATGACCCAAAGCGAAACCAAAATCCTTAGCTTTCACTAGCAAGATGGGTCTACTAAGCGGGATGTTCTTTGATCGGGCATCCAAGAACCACCTGTAAAGTGCAGCTTCTACGTCGGCGCACATGGTGCACCGGATCCTCTTTCGGTCCCCGCTGCCATCGTTGTCATCAAGAACAATGTTGATCTTGCTGCCATTTGTGTGTGGCAGTTTCATACTTTCGTGCGATACCACTCTCCTTCACGTTTCGGCGCACTTCATCTTCAATGACAACACTTTTCTCTTTCCCTTTGAGGTGCTTGGGCTCGCGAGACTCGACATTGCCGAGAAATCGAAGGATCGGGTCCGAAAAATGGGATAACTTAGTAGGTCCCTCGCCTAAAAATTGGCCAGGCGAAGTCAGGTATCACGAGATATCAAAGGTGAGAAGCGGAACAAGGCAGGAGGGCATAATGGCGTCAGCAAGAGAAGTGCATACAAAGATCCACGAAAGCTGAGGAAACGCTATCGCCTCTCTTTCCCTCTCTCACTCCCGTGACGCTTTCTCCCAGAGAGTGAAATTCAAGAACAGCGATTGGTCAAGTGGATCAATGCTCCGTGATGTCACCGAGAATTACCTTTTATTTTCTTACTTTTTACCTCCCGCGCAATCGGCTCAACAGCACGACGGGACGCCGCATCATGAAGACAATTGTTAAGGGATGCAGTGAAGCAACCTTTCGCTTCACAGAAGTGCAGACGACGCTATAAATGTGGTCATTTAAGACAGTTGGGCTTGTTGGTGTGTATTCGTTAATGACTGCGACATTGCAACTAGCGTGGAAAAACACAGAGGACAGCGACAAAGGTACCGACGTTAGACTTCAACTGACGTTTAATGCACACGTAACAAAATTTATACACTCGCATTAGGCGCATGCTCAGGAGACTGTTCCCCCTCCCTTTTCCTTTATCAAGAAGCATGTTGACATAACAAAGACTAAACATTTAAAACAAATTGACGCGCAGGTGTTTTGACAAATAGATTATCTCTTTTTTCGTGAGGGCTATTGAGGGTGTGCTCACGCACTTATCCTCTGCCTTATCAATACAAAATGCCTCAAATATCTCCCTATCACCCTGCCTATGAAGCCGCCTCAGCACTTTCGTGTGGCTAAAAAGTGGAACACATTTTTCTTCTTTACTGCCTGTTGTTTTCATTCTGCATTTGCGGCAATGTGTGGCCCAACGGCCACCGGCCATCAGAGCTGCAACTGTAGTACGGTGTTTTCACAGCCTTTCATTCAGGCACTGGCCTGTTTGCCCAATAAAACACTTAAAACAGGTCAGTGGGTATATGGTGCACGCACCAAACAAAGTGCGTGGCGTGTTTCGTTGCGCATGTTTTTTGGTACGCATTGTTGACCATGCGGCACATCCTAGACAGCTTTTGTGGGGCTGTTAAGATGACACGAATGCCGCACTTTCCCGCAGCCTTTTTGAGGCGATGGGACAAATTGTGCATGTAGGGCACAACATACCCTAGCATCAGTTATCCTCTCTCCGCACTACATACCCTGCCCATGCACATATTTTTTTTTCCTTATTTCCACTAGAATGTGTCATTTTTGGTTCCATAGCTCTCTGCATTGTCCTCAGCTTGACTAGAACCCTCTTCGTTAGCCTCCTCGTTTGAGCCTCATAGGTGAGTACAGGTAAGACGCAACTATTACATACTTTCCTCTTGACTGGTAAGCTGCTAGTCATAATCTGCGAGTACTTGCAAAAAACACTCCATCCCAATCTTATTCTCCTGGTTATTTCCCTTTCATGGTCTGGATCTGCAGTTACTCCCTGTCCTAAGTATGCATATTAATCTACCACTTCCAGTGTTTCGCTACTTAACGTAAACTGCTGTTCCTGCTGTTGAACATCACCTTAGTCTTATGCATATTGATTTTCAAGCCTACCTTTCTACTTTTCCTGTCTAGGTCATCAATCATTATTTGCAGTTCATCCCCAGAGTTGCTTAGCAAGGCAATGTCATAGCAAATAGCAGATTACTGAGGTATTCTCCATCTACCTTTATCCCTAACTGCTCCCATTCCAAGTCTCTGAATATTTCCTCTAAGCAAGCTGTGAATAGTACTGGCGAGATTGAGTCTCCTTGCCTAACACCTTTCTTTATGGGAATTTTGTTACTTTCTTTATGCAGAACTATGATTGCTGTGCAGCCACTATATATATCTTCCAGCACTTTCACGTACGGCTCGTCTACCCCCTGATTTCGCAATGCCTGTATAACTGCCGAGGTTTCAACTGAGTCAAATACTTTTTTGTAATCAATGAATGCTATGTAAAAGGGCTGGTTATATTCCGAACATTTTTCTATCACCTGGTTGATGGTATGGATATGATCGATAGTAGAGTATCTATCCTTTCCGAAAACCTGCTTGATCTCTTGCTTGGTTGCAGTCTAAAGGTGCCCTGATTCTATTAGCGATTACTTTGGTAAATACCTTATACGCAACAAACAGTAAGCTAATTGGTCTGTAATTTTTCAAGTCCTTAGCGTCCCCTTTATATGAATTCACTCAGCGTTGATGAACTGTGGTGTACACTGAAAGATAAACTTTTTGATCAGTGTGAACAATATGTGCCGTCATGGGTGATGACGAAGTGTCGCAGCAAAAGGAAGCCCTGGTTTACAAAAGCAGTGCGCAGAGTCATTGAAAAGAGGCAGCACGTTTCACGTTTCAAAAGGAATCTATCACAAGAAAACGTGGATCAGTTCAAGAAGATTACAGAAGATATGAATGATTCGGTCAAAGAGGCTAAATTTGCTACTTTCAGTCTTTCGACATGCGTATCCAAAATTGCTCTAAAGAATTTTGGCAGTACATTAAAATAAACAGAGAGGATGAATTGTCTATCCCACCAGTCGATCATAACCGAATTATTGTTCATGATAATCTGGAGAAAGCCAAGTGCTTTAACATATTTTTCAGCTCGGTGTTTTCTGCTGTGGTCAACAGTTGCCCTGAACTTGAGCAGTACTGAACCTATGGCGACCATCGAATTTGATCAGCAAGGAATTGTGTCACTCTTGGAGGACAACAGTGCCACCGGATGGCTTACCCACGGTGCTGCTCTCTTCTTGTGCTCTTGCTTTGTCAAGGTACCGGCAAATTCTTTTCACAAAATCATTACTCCTTGCCTGATGAATGGAGGCTTGCTAATGTTGAACCAATATATAAATTGGGACCTAGGAATGCTGTTTCAAATTATCGACTGGTGTCTTTGACCAGTGTAGTATGTAAAGCTTTAGAGCACGTTTTTTATACTGATATTATGGAAGTATACACTCATTATTAAATAACCATCAGCATGGCTTTTGCAGTGGTTACTCGTGAGTCATCCAACTTTCCGACATTCGTACATAACCTGTCAAGTGCAAGGGATATTCTGTCGACTCTATATTTCTAGATTTCAGGAAGGCCTTTGACGTTGTATGACATTCCTTATTAATACAAAAATTATCCTGCTACAACATAAATGAGAACATTATTAGGTGGATAAAGGAATATTTGAGCTTTAGGCGTCAATGTGTTGTTGTCAACGGGAAACAGTCGCATGAGGTGGCTGTAACATCAAGGGTGCCTCAGCGATCAGTCTTGGGCCCATTACTGTTCATTATTTACATGAATGACATCTTTTCAGGTATTTCTTCATGCATGCGTCTTTTTGCGGACGACTGTGTATTGTATACGATCGAAGTAACTGCGATGCAACTCACCCAATTTCACCCAGTGGTGTGAGAATTGGGGAATGCATGTTAATTTACAAAAATCTGTACATACAGTCAAATGCGGATATATCGAACCCGGATATATTGAGTTTTGGTTAAATCGAACTCACGGAATATCCCCTTGAAAATCCCATGTAAAAGTGTAGGAAAGCCTCGTCATATATCGAACTCAATTTCACCGGTCGTTCAATATATCGAACTACGCACCACGCACTGGTAAGTGCCTTCCCCCAAAGACAATCGCATCACCCTCGGCCATTTGCCGCGTGACGTTTTCAAGCCACGCGCGGAAGGAATCAGAGGGGACAGTTCGGCGACGGCTGGTCTACGGCAGCGCCGCGCCCATTCCCCAAAGGCGCGCGTATCTGCGTTTATCATTTCCCGAACGCCAGCATGTGACGTTTGCAAGTCATGTGCGTGAATGAACCAGAGAGAACCAGGTGGGAACGAGAGGGGAAAAATGCTACAGAGCGAAGCGCGAGGGTGTGCCCATTCTTTTGCCGAGCTATCGCTCTCCTTCCTCTCTCCCGGCCTTCGTTCGCAGTAGCACGCGCTACGCATGCGCCAAGCCAGCTCAGCCTGTTTTCAGACAGAACGTCTGACGCTTTCTCTAGCGTGTGTTCGAACCCTCTGTGCACGGCGGCTGACGTGGCTATGGCGCCTGCGGACATTAAGAAGCAGATCTCTCTCTCTCTCTCTCTTTTTTTTTGCGAGAGTTGTCTATTCTTATCGTTGTGCAGTACGCGTGGTGTAGTGTAAAGATATGGCGGCTGCGAACATTAAGAAGCGGCAGTTTTTTTTTTTTGGGGGGGGAGGGGAGTCGTTTATCCTTGCATGTATGAATCAAAGAAAGCGCGCGGTCAGCTGCGATCATGATGCTGGCTTTTAGCATTTTCCGCTTCAAACAGCATTTAGCTATCATGCGTGCTAATGATTTTGTGGCAGTGGACTACGCCCGTTTGGCCGCTCGCGCACAGGCATTTGTGGACAGTGCTCGGACACCTGCGCGCGCGCGACGTGAACTCGTTGACCGTCTGTGCTTTGTAAATAATGTACAAAGCTCCCCCTGTCCTTTCTTCCTATCGCTCCCTCTATACTTCCCCTCGCTATCCTCTCTTTATCCCCTTTTCTTTCCCGCCGGCCGCCGCTCAAGTGCTTCAGTTTTTTAGATAGCAGTTGCCACGGCCGGCAATACTATATTTCTTCTTTTTGATTATTTAAAAATAAACCACTACTACCACCACCACCACACCCGCCCCAAGCGTGGCGTGATAAATCGAACCAGGCTTGTGCACTCAAGCCATCACGGGCACTCTGCCAAGTTCGCTCCCCACCACCGCAGGAGCTATCAAAAGATAAATACGCCGTGACATCGCTGTGCAGCATCTTGGCACGCTGCCAAGAAATAAGCTGTGAATGAGACAACCAAAACAGAGTGGCGCACGCCATCGACATGCAAGCGAAAACGCTTGCGATTTCTGCCGCGGCGACACAGAAACCTTGTTTTAAGCTGCCGTGGTGTCTGGAGCGGCGAGAGAGACGCAGTTCCAACAAGTTGGAAATTTTTCGCTCTGTGGCTGCCGCTCGTCGCTGAGATCGCTCAATTGCTTGCATGTGAGTGAGCTGACCTTTACGCTTTTTTTTTTTTTTTCAAATTCTCGGGTGCAAAAGTGGAGGGTGGGTTCATTATAGGAGTGGGTTGATTACGCGACAAATACGGTATCATTTTTTCGCATCGTAAGTGTCGTCACAAGCCGATTTCTGTATATTGCATTATCGATATATCGAACTATTTCGCGATCCCCTTCGAGTTCGATATATCCGGGTTCGAATGTATGTGTTTCACTAAAAAGAAGGTTTCACATAATTTCACTTATAATATCAATAATAGTAGATTGATTTCAGTGTTCGAATTTAAATATCTTGGTGTTCATTTAACCAGTGCAATGTCTTGGCATCGTCACGTGGATTTTGTTACTGCCAAAGCCAGCCGTATATTGAGCTTCCTGAGACATAACGCTAAACTTTTCTCTTCAAAGACAAAAGAAGTGCTGTATAATACAAACGTTAGGCATAGAAGCATAGTATGCTTGCGCAGTCTGGGACCCGAAATCCTTGACTGACATTCAGAAGCTAGAAAGAGTTCAGAAACTAGCGCGAAAAAAGCTTTGGGTTGGGACTCACATCAAAAACGTAGGAAAGTTCTGCGTTTAAAATTATTTCATAATAGATTTCATTCAAGAACAGGAATAAATATTTAGTCAACTCTGATTATGTGCCTTTACGGAGAGATGATTCACTTCAAGTTAAAGAATACAGATGCTGGACTGACCTTTTCAAAACGTCTTTTTTTCCCGAAACGATTTCAAAATGGAACAAGCTGTCCGACGAAGTAGTGTCCATATTATGAAACGATTCATTTTCTTCCATTTTTTGTGTATAATAATTCCGTGTTCTTTCTATATAAATGTTATCTTTTTTTGTAGCCACCTGCATGCGCAGTGGAATTTGTACACTTGTTCTTTTTCAACCCCCTCCCCCCCAATGTAATGCCAGACAATCGCACTGTGGGTATGATGATAAATAAATAAATAAATTGTAGTAATCCCGATCGCCATCAGCTCGTGCGCCAACCCGAAGAGGTAGACGAAGTGGAGCCGGAGCCTTGTTGGCACTGCACTGTTGGCAAGCTGTTGGTTCGAACGCTACCCGCGTCGCTTTGGTTTGCGGACGTTGCATGCGGTCTTGGTGCTCCAATAAACACCTTACACTTGGTGGAGGTGTCTCGGTCGTCGCCCCAGTCCTCCTCGAAAATTTCACCCTGGAACTTCGGAACCGCACGCTACCGCCTTCGGTCACAACCATGCAGGACGCTCCCAGCCAACCATCGGCGCCCATCCCTGCCACTCCTGCCACCATCTTCTGTCCCGGGGCACAACGCCCCTGTGACCCACCTTTCTTCAGTGGTACCGACGACCACGACGTTGACGACTGGCTGGCCTCTTTCGAGCGCGTCAGCACTTACAACCGCTGGGACGATTCCATAAAACTGAGCAATGTCCTCTTCTACCTCACGGACGTGGCAAATCTGTGGTTTCGAAACCACGAAGCCGATCTTTCGACATGGTCTGTCTTCAAGAAGAGCTTCGCGGATGTCTTCGGCCGTCCTGCGGTACGCAAACTCCGCGCCGAACAACGCCTCAATGCACGGCTTCAACTTCCCGAAGAAACGTTTACCAGCTACATTGAGGACGTGGTTGACCTCTGCAAGCGGGTCAATCCATCCATGCCCGAGCCCGAACGAGTCACACATGTTCTAAAAGGTCTCACTGATGATGCGTACTATATGATGTCGGCCAGGGACCCTACTTCCGTATCCGACATTATAACCCTGTGCCAGAGGTTTGACGAGCTACGAAAGCAACGCGCTTCTACGCGGCGGGCTGCCGCACCTGCCGGCACTGCTGGCTTGGCACTGGCTATTTTGTCGGCGGAACAGTCTCAATTTATGCAGAATATCCAAGACTTCATCCGCGAAGAAGTTGCACGCCAGCTGTCCCTCCTCCATCTAGTTCAGCCGACCGTCTGCACTTCGCAATTAGCGCCGGCCAACGCGCTATCCATATCGCCGGCTATCCGCCAAGTTATCGAGGAGAAAGTCGCCGAAGCGCTGCCTTCTAGTGTTCCCATCGCTCCTATGCAAGCCCCACTCACTTACGCTCAAGTAACCGCTGGAACGCGCGGTCCGCTTCCTACATCGTCTTACCAGAACGGCCCTACATTTTATGTTCCACCTCGTTTCATGGCCTCTCAGTCTCCGATCCCTCGACCGCGACGCCGCATTACGAACCCATGGCGAACCGCCGACAATCACCCAATTTGCTATGCTTGCGGGCTCCCGGGTCACGTCGCTCGCCTCTGCCGTCAGCGCCCGCTTCATCCTGAGAACACAGTCCGTCAGTACCACTATGATCCCGAGCCGCCCTTGAGCAACGTCTCTTCTGGATCGTCTCCACCTCGGGCTCAGTACTCGACACGCCGTTCGCCTTCGCCTCGCCGACGTTCCATTTCGCCGATGCTCCGGCGACAGGGCCCTACGCAAGGGGAAAACTAAATGCCGCAGTTCCGGAGGCAAGAACTGCGCGTTTGACGAACTCGTTAAGTCCTCCGCCTCCTCCCGCCAACGTCATTGAAGTGTTCGTAGAAGGTTTTCCCGTTCTTGTGCTGGTGGATACAGGTGCTGCCGTTTCCGTAATTAGTGATGCCCTTCGCCGCAAAATTCGCAAGGTCACGACGCCGCTTTCTGCCTTTTCGCTTCGTACGGCCAGTTCAGAGCGCATCACCCCTGTGGCAGCGTGCGCGGTACGAGTTTGCATCAAAGACATTATGTATCTCGTCGAGATGGTGGTGCTTTACGCCTGCTCCCACGACATCATCCTCGGCTACGACTTTCTGTCGACTCACAGTGCTGTGATTGATTGTGCCCATGCTGAAGTTGAGCTTTCCCCTGTGTAATTTTTCCCTGTGTGACCCGCCTGTGCGCCCTGCTAAACTCCTTGTAGCTGCAGACACCGACATTCCTCCCTTTTCTTCTGTTCTCGTTCCCCTTATTTCGACATGTGCCCTCCCTAGTCCTGTTCTCTTTACGCCCAAACTCGCCTCAGCCCACCATAACCGCCTCCTTCTTCCTTTCGCCGTTCTAACGATTTCTGAGGGCAGCTGTGTCATCTATGCTTCCAACCCTTTTCCCTGCCCGACGGTTGTTCTTCGCGGGGAGTGCCTCGGCTACATTGAAGAGTTGGACCCTGATCGCACTTACATGTTCTCCAAACCTGAAGTTTTTCCTCACGTCGCTGCCCTGACGTCTTGTGCTGCTACAAGTGATAAGCTTCCTGTCGACGCCCTTCATCGAGCTATCGTGACCGACCTTCCGTCCGCCCAACGGGACCAAATAGTCGCCCTCCTTCAGCGCTTCAGTGCATCTTTTGACGTGTCCCAGCTTTCCTTGGGCCGTGCCTTGACCGTTTCTCACGCAATCGACACTGGTCCTCATGCTCCCCTGCGGCAGTGACCATATCGCGTGTCGCCCACTGAGCGCCGCGTCATTCGTGACAATGTCGCCGATATGCTTCAACCGGGCATCATACGACCATCTCATAGCCCTTGGGCCTCCCCCGTAGTGTTGGTGAGGAAGAAAGATGGCACGATCCGCTTCTGTGTGGACTACCGGCGTCTGAATAAGATAACCCGCAAAGATGTTTACCCACTACCACGAATTGACGACGCACTAGATTGTTTGCAAGGAGCGGAGACAAAATAAAAGTCTCTGAATACTTCCTCGAAGCAAGCTGTGAATAGTACTGACACGGCCGCTCGATAGAAGCGCACTAGGTGCGGCCTGCTAGGTCGCCCGAAACCGGCGGGAGGCGCCTACTTCCCGTCGCCACCGTTCGGGGAAAGCCGCGCGTGGAGAGCTGCGCCTGGCTGCGCTTTCAGGGAGGCGTCGGCGTGGTAGAAGCCTTTTATTTTAAGGATATAAGAGCTCCGCTTCACACAATTTGGTAACACGAATTAGTAGTATATACTGTCATGTCTAATGTGACCATGTCAGTACTTAGCGCTTGCTCGGCAACGATTTATACTGCAGTGTATCCCGAAAAGCTTAATGTGACGGTGGGTCAAGGCCACTCGATTGGAGAGCTCGCATTACCGTGATGTTGCATTCGGATCATGTTGTTTGTCACACGAAAATGTCACCCGGCTGTGAACAATTCGAAGCTGTTCAGCTGCCATGGTAGCCTAATGCATAACCACTTAATTAACCATGCCGTGAAATCCGTGTGTCATTTTCATACCATTTACTCATTCCTGCATACAGCTTTTATACACAAATTGATGTTAACCTGTTCTAAGCTGACAACGCTATCAAAAAAAAAAATATATATTGTCCTACTGTGAGCAACCTCTGTTGAAAATGCGACATGTAACCAACCTTTCTATCTCATTCTGACAAATCTTACGTTGGAAATATAAAGATGTTTATTAGGTTAAATCTACATGATAATCTGGGTCCTTCGACTCAGTTGGAGAACATTTTACGCCAGACGGCTATCCGGCATGGCTTCCCGCATTTTGCATAACCGAACTAAGCGCGCTTCATAGAGCCGGTCTGCTTCAAGGTGCTACGCATATGCGCCGAAAGATTTTTATTACTATTTTTATTGGCTGCTCGCGAACCCGTACAATTTTTGCTGGTTTGTAATTTTCAATGGAAGAACATGCATCAAATGTTTCTGTTGTGAAACTCTTAGCTGCAATCAGAACAATGTTCACGCTTCAGAGCGCAACTGCAGCCGAGATTCAGCGAGCAGCCAAGTACGCTTATTAAATGGGCACACAAAAAAAAAAAGGATGAAAATTACCAATCGCAGATCGAAAACCTTTTATGAGAGAGGTTTATGCCATAGCCATAAATGTTGCTCCACTGCTGAGTTGACATTTCCAGCCTAGCTTGCTATCAGTGGGTGCCGCAACTTAACAATATCTTGCATAGCGCCTTAGCATGGGCACGATCATTATTTTCATAGATTAGCTGCAGGTACTGACTACAGTGAGAAAACAATGATGAAATCAAAAGTTTACACAGCTCGCTACTTCGCCGGACCTCTTCAAACTTCATCATCCTGTTAATGAAGGTGCTCGTAAGCTGAAAAAGCTTGATTACTTCCTTTGCGGGGTATATCAAGCCTCCATTGTCCTTGGTTTTCATCAACCTGTAACTGGTCCAGTTGACTCATATTTCCTGCAACAGGCTTTTGCACGACTGACATGTCGCCTCAAAACCATTACCAAATATTCCATAAATTAAGCAACAACCTGGTAGTGATAAACAAAACTTGGGGCTCTTAAATCTCCTTGCCGAGCATTGTTAGAGTACCCGCTTTTTGCTACCTGCTTATTCACCGTATCCCGTAATTGCTGCCTCTGTCGCATATCATTAGAATTCAGCCTTAAGCCACCACGCATTATGTGAAATAGCACCCTACACATAGTGTAAAAGAAGGCCAGGTCCAGACGGTCCAGCTATATAAAGCCCCTCTTTACTGAAGCCGTACGAATGTGTCCTATAGGAGTTTAGTGTGCCTGACTTGGGATCTAAGGGTCCCACTTTCAATAATTCCGATTTCACCCTTACATCTTATTGACTCTCTCTGATTTGGCAGCTCCTGCCACATTGAACATGTCTTATGTTCTCATTGCGCCAAAGGTGTCTGGCCATATCACCAATGAACGTGCCTCATACCAGAGAGTTGTTTGTCCGACTTTCCGCCGACAGAGCGGGAGCCGGATTTTCCGTGGAACGTGGCTTTTCAGTTTATCGCATCGACTCAAACAGTCTCAAGAGTATAAACAAATGTTGTATGCACAGGCTCCTTTGCTTGCAAGGCCACTCAGACTAGCGCAGCAAAATTTAGAACAAATTGTATGCTTAAATAAAAAAAAAAACAAACGGTTCGTACCGTTTTCTGATATGTCCTCGCAACATAACCTGCGAGAAAAGCTTCTGGTGCTACCTCATCGTGTTCATCTGCTTCACAACACATCGTTAAAAATCCTAGTTCACTGGCCAGCTTCCTGGTAAATAAATAGGTTAAACAACATGACGGGAACACAGGAAAAGAGGACGACACAACTAGCGCGGTTGTGCCGTCTTCTTCTCCTGTGTTCCCGTCACGTTGTTTGCACGGTTAACCTATAATTAATCACCAACAAGTCCACTGCTGTCCCTTGTAGCAAATTCAATGGCAGCTGATAGCTGATAGGGCATTGTGCTTCAGCATCTGGACTTAGCGCCGCTTTCATTTCAGAGGAAGCGAGTGCATTTCTACTCCTCGCTACTGCCTTTGTCCGAAGCGAGCTCAGCAGATAAAATTTGAGGGTCTCTTAGAGGTCTCTTAAGCGGAGGATGGCGAAAGCCTACCCTTCTCCTATCATTTGCCTCTCATCGTTTGCCACAGTTCGTCACTTCAGGTCGTCGTTTGATATATTGGTCATTTCCCAGTCATGATGAGTCTGCCTGCGTAGTCATTGTAGCCCTTACCATTCATAACTAAGCAGGTTACTCATTTAGAATCAGCAGTGATCATTACATGTCATCCTTTCACATATTGGTCATTTCGTAGTCATTAGCAGTAATGATGAGTCATGCCTCGCTATTATACCACACATCTCTAAGCACTTGTACTCATTTCTAATCAATTGCGGTCAGTACATGTCATAGTTTGATATACTTGTCATTACAAATAATTTTAGTCATTATTAACCCTTATTAGTCATTAGCATTAGTCACAACCTCTATCAATGTCTATTTATAACTTTTATTGATTACCTACCACCATCAATCATTTTCATTCTTAATCTCCCTCCTTGCACGTCCGCTTTTGCGACTGGCACACCAGTGCACAGATGCGACGCACAGATTACAGCCACAGCTTCTGCGCACAGATTTTCGCTCCATGAGCCTAGAACGGCTTTCGTCTTAAAAAACAAACGCATCCCGTCTCAACGTTAACGTGCTTGCACACGCGCACACAAAACCTTTTGCGTTTACCACGCAGACACGAGGCGAACGCGCTCAGAAAGGAAGCAAACCGCGTGCTCAGAGCCGGCGACCCCGGCGGCGACGTGTCCCCGAACAGTGGCGCCCTCAGCAGAAATAGTGGGCGCAACTGTAAACTCCCCAAGGACGCGCTTGCCCATTGACGGCGGCGCGACACAGCAGGCCGCACCCAGTGCGCTTCCATCGAGCGGCCGTGGTACTGAGGTGATCGTGTCTCCTTGCCTAATGCCTTTCCTTATGGGGATTTTATTACTTTCTTTATGCAGAACTATGGTTGCTGTGCACCTTCTATATATATCTTCCAGCACTTTCATATATAACTCTACAACCTGTTTCACAATGCCTCCATGACAGTAGAGGTTTCGATTGAGTCAAATGCTTTTTTGTAGTCAATGAATGCTAATCAGAGCATTTTTCTATCACCTGGTTGATGGTATGGATATGACCCTTTCCGAAAACCTAATTGATATTTTGCTTGGTTGCAGTCTGAGGCTGTCCTGATTCTATTAGAGAATACTTTAATGAATGCCCTGTACGTAACGGATAGTAAGCTGATTGGTCTATAATCTTCCTTTCTTATGCACCACCAAAGGGAATAGATAGAAGTCCCTAGAATATCCATCTGGTCTAAACTTCACTGCATCTTTACAGAGCCACTAGATTCACTAATTTTTGCTATTCATACAACGACAGCATTTCACGTTTCAAAGTAAAGTACAGTCTGAAAGACCTTGCTTGTCTTTCAGGCTGTACCTTGTGTTTGTTCCACAAGTGCCTTTCCAGTGCACTTGGAATTCCACACATTTCATTCTGCAATCCCCTACAAATTGCCCATCCTATTATACAACATTCTTTCCTCGCTCAGCCTTAGACTGCAATATCCTAACACACGACATTGCTGAAACCATCCACACTTTGTAACTGCCACATTTATTCTATAATATATTTTACATGCAATTACTTAATGTGAACTGAGGAAGATAAGAGCAGTACGAATGGAGTCTAGAGCAGAGCAAGTACGCACTGGAAGCCGACGAGGACCTGGTTCATGCGCACGTCGAGGAGCTTGACACTGTCATCCCGCACACAGCACAGCAGCTGGCAACGGTCGGCCGAGAGGTCCAGCGAACTGATCAGGCCACCTAGCACGATCTCGTTGGCACTGCTCTCACAGCGGGAATCCCAAAAACGGATACGCTTGTCAAAGTGGCCACTGATGATTGTCGTGCCCGCACCGTCACTCGCCACCAGATCATTGCAGGAGGAGCCAGCAAAGATTGTCCGGATGCCTGCGCCCAGAGCCAAGAGTTTGGGCGATGCAACTAGTGTAAACGAAAAGATCATGAAAGGACTCCCTCATCCAGACATGGGTTATGAGTGAGAAAAACACATCTACACACAAAAGCCGTATGAGTGACACATAAGCCCATTCACAAGACTTACAGAAAATTCTGAAGGAAGAATAAACAGATAAAATTTGTTCCAATGCCTATTAAATGTCTCTTATTTATTTACTTATATACAGCTCCAACAGCATTACCATAGGGGGGTCAGAAAACATCATACAAAAGAAAAAATGTAGCAACTGCTAAACAAACAATACAATTGGTTCTGGATATTATATCAAACTAAGAGGAAACCACAAAATACTTCCACTTATCAATAATTCGATATATAAAACATGAACAGATAAGCAGCTTTACTACAGTGGATCCATGCTAGCGGGGGTGTGGTGTGGTTTGGTTTGTTTTGTGGGGTTTAATGTTCGAAAGCGACTCAGGCTAATTGAGAGGCGTCATAGTGAAGGGCGATTCTTTAACGTGCCCTGCCATCGCACAGCACACAGGCGCCTTGCTTTTAGCCTCCATGGAAAAGCGGCTGCCACGGCCGGGATTCGATCTTGGGCACAGTAGTCCTTAACCACTGCACTGCCACGGTGAGGCCTGGGGGTGAAGCCAATCTAAGCGCTTCACTCCTATTTTGTACTTTTTCCAAGAAATATGTTAATTTGCCTTTCCTTATGGACCCTTAAGAAGAAAATATATGAGAAGAATGCTTCTCCCAGCTAAACCGCGGAATCATCGCAGCTCAAATTTCGCACAGAAATGGGATTTGGTCGTCAGTATTTTGAATACCAAATTTATTTGGAGTACTTGCCTGATTCAATCAGGAGAAGCCAGATGTTCTTATCGTATTCAGTTGAAACGAAGCAAAAAACGATCATGGAAGGGAAAAAAAAAAGCAAAAAAAAAAAAAAATAGCAAAAACTGCCATTGCCCCTGCAATCTTCCATCACCTCTCCTGCTGTGACAGAGTTGTTGCACACAGCACAAGATGGAGCCTCCAGTGCAGTGTCGGGGCAGCGGCTTCTCTCGCTTCACCACCGCCGATTACGATAAGAACGTCTGGCTTCTTCAGAATGAATCAGGCAAATACCCCAAACAAATTTGGTATTAAAAAATACTAACAGACCAAATGCATTTCTGTACAAAATTTGAGCTATGAGGATTCAGCGGTTAAGCTGGCAGAAGCATTTTACAGCACGCCTGTAATTGTGCTGTACTAATGCTTCTAGGTCACAGGTAAGCCATAAAAGGTGTATCATAACAATTTAAATTCCAGAAATGTGCCTTTCTAGACAAGGATGTGGCACAGCCACGCGGGAGCTGCGGCGGAACAAACTGGAAGGCGGCTTAGCAGAAGGCGCTAAGACATAACTGACTTGGATATTTACTGCTCACTTCTCTGCTGCCTGTTCAACAAATGGCTTGTGCATTCCCTAGATGACTTTAATAATACCAGAACACGATTTGGTGCACACAAAGAGTACGCATCTGTTGGTGGCAATGTAAGCTGAGGGAGGTGATGATGGAGATATGGCCACTCACAGGCCCTGCTTCGGAGGTCCCAAATCTTGAGCGTGCGGTCATGGCTGCCTGATGCCACCCGGCCAGTGTCTCCCAGAAACTTGGCTGCCAGCACCTTACGGCTGTGGCCTGTCAGAGTGTGCTGGAAAGGGAATTCATCACTCTCCACAAAGCAGGGAACACTTTTCAAGGTGACAGAACATTAAATTTTTTAAGTGTCAGCAAAAATGGCAACAGCATGAGTAACCATGACATAACTTGACATGCACTATTTTTCCTATGTCAAGATAAAAATGGCTGTCTTTGATTTATAGTCACTTGTTATTGACAATGACAAGCATAACTTCAAAACAAAAAAGCTAGCTTTTCAAGTGGGTAGCCAAAGTAACTCCGCCACTCCTTCTCGTGCACCTTTTCATGACAACCAGCTGGTTAATTCTGACGCATCAACCACGACAGCCTGTGATGGGTTTAACGGCACGCAGGCCATCATGCACCAAATGCAAGTTTTCATCAGTCATATATGCGAGAAGAGGCTAGAAGGTTATCTTAAGATACTTTAACTGATTTAGAAGTTTTGCTTTCTTTAAGAACAGTCAAACCCACTTATAACAACACCGGTTTAGACAATATATTGGATATAACAATGGGCAGCTGCTGCACCATCAGCTTTGCTATGTGTTCTATGGTAAAATAAACCGCTTATTACAATGGCGTTATATTATATTATCGGTTATGTAGAAGTAGTACGACGGGGACGGCGGGGAAACAGGGTGATCAAGACCAACACAATCTGCACGATAGCAATTCCATAACTTCTTCCTCTTCGTCAGCGTCCAGTGAAGGGGCCCATCTTCTTCTTCACAATGCCCCCCAGGAAAGAGCCATCCTGGTGACTTAAGGGGACAAAGATACTATGGGATACTATGGGATCAGTTTCACGGCCCCGGCGTCGCAAATCGGAAGCTGGCGTAAGCGGCTCAACAATATAGTTCACTGGTGAAGTGCACTTGACGATGCGGTAGGGCCCATGATAATTGGAAATCAGTTTTGTTGAGAGGCCCGAGCTGCCGGATGGAACCCATAGCCACACGAGTGAGCCAGGCTCGAAGGGTGGTGCATTCTTCTGATTGGTGTCATGGTGATATTTTTGTCGCCACTGAGAGTCAGTTGTGAATGTCCGTGCAACCTGGTGGCATTCTTCTGCGTGCTGTAAAGCTTTGGTCACTGTGGTACATTCTGATGCGTCAGGGTTGTAGGATAGGACAGTATCAAGGGGAGCAGACGGATGCCGACCGTAAAGCAAAAAGAATGGAGAGAAACCCGTGCTGGATTGCGTAGCAGTGTTGTACACGTAGGTGATATAAGGAAGGACAATGTCCCAGTTTGTGTCGTTGGATACGACGTACTTCGCGAGCATGTCACCGAGGGTGCGATTAAATCGTTCAGTAAGGCCATTTGTTTGCGGGTGGTAGGCGGTGCAAGTGCGGTGAATGATTTCGCACTGAGCGAGCATTGCTTGAACGACGTCAGATAAGAAAGCACGGCCTCTGTCGCTGAGCAATTCCCGAGGAGCACCATGACAGAGAATGAAGTTCTTCAGTACGAAATTGGCCACATCTCGGGCTGTTGCAGCTGGGAGCGCGGCAGTTTCAGCATATCGCGTCAGGTGGTCGACGGCAACAATCACCCAGCGATTGCCATCAGCTGTGTACGGAAGAGGGCCGTAGAGGTCAATTCCAATGCGGTCGAAGGGTCTAAGCGGATATGTGAGAGGCTGTAACTCACCAAACGAACGGTGAGAGGCAGGTTTGCGGTGTTGGCAAGTCAAGCATGATCGGACATATCTTAGTACCGAGTTGTACATACAACGCCAATAGTAGCGAAGACGGATTCGAGTATACGTCTTGAAAACTCCGGCGTAACCGATACTGCGGATCGGCGTGCAAAGCTGTACACATTTGAGTCCGTAGATGGCGCGGAATCAAGAGGAGCCATTTCCTTCCACTTGAGTTGTAGTTGCGCCGGTAACGGAGGTGATCACGAATCTCATAGTGGGAAGCTTGACGGCGAAGGGCGCATGAAGGGGTAATCGCTGAATTGTTGGAAAAGTAGTCAATAAGGGATGCGATCCATGGATCTTTTCGTTGTTCGGAGGGCATGTCTCTGATGTCGCGCGAAGATGCCGCGGAGTCCAAGACGGAGAGGCTGGCAAGGTCGGCTGGCAGCGGTGAACGAGACAAAGCGTCGGTGTCTGTATGCTTGTGACCAGATCGGTAAATGACACGGATGTCACATTCTTGTAGATGAAGAGCCCACCATTCCAAGCGGCCGGATGGGTCCTTGAGTGATGAAAGCCAGCGGATGGCATGATGGTCCGTGACTACCTCAAATGAACGGCCGTAGAGGTAAGGGCAAAACTTTGTGAGGGCCCAGACGATGGCCAAGCACTCCTTTTTCGTTACAGAGTAGCTTGCTTCGGCTTTTGTGAGAGTATGGCTGGCGTAAGCAACTACGTATTCACCGAAGCCGGAGGGGCGTTGAGCAAGCACAGAGCCGATGCCAACACCACTGGCGTCTGCATGGATTTCGGTGGGCGCCTCAGGGTTAAAATAGCGCAGGATGGGCGGGGCTGTGAGAAGGCGGCGCAATGTGTCGCAGGTGTCGTCGCATGCTGGTGACCACAGCGAAATATCTGAGGTATTGCCGAAGAGCTGAGTCAGCGGGGCGACAATAGAAGCAAAGTTCCGTATAAAACGGCGAAAGTATGAGCACAGGCCCAAAAAACTTCTTAATTGCTTGATGGTAGTAGGCTTCGGAAACTCAGTCACAGCTCAAAGTTTGGCGGGATCAGGACGTATACCCTCCTTGAACACAACATGGCCTAAAATGGTCAGCTCACGAGCAGCGAAACAACACTTCTTCAAGTTGAGCTGCAGACAGGCGTTTGCAATACATGTCGAGACCTGTTTCAGGCGAGAGAGAAGGGTCGCAAAGTCCGGCGAGAACACCACGATGTCATCAAGGTAACAGAGGCACGTCTTCCACTTCAGGCCACGCAGTATAGTATCCATCATACACTCGAATGTAGCAGGGGCATTACAGAGACCGAAAGGCAGAACGGTAAATTCAAAGAGGCCATCGGGGGTGACAAATGCGGCTTCAGGGCGATCTTCCACAGCCATGGGCACCTGCCAGTAGTTGGATAGTAAATCAAGCGAAGAAAACAGTTCAGCACCTTGTAAGCAGTCCAATGCATCAGCTATACGATGATGCATTGATGATGGTAGACGTCTTTCCTCGTGATTTTGTTTAGGCAACGGTAGTCGACGCAGAAGCGTATAGAACCATCTTTCTTCCTCACCAGGACAACAGGGGAGGACCATGGACTGTTAGACGGCTCAATCACGCCATTCTGAAGCATAGTATGAACTTGGGCTTCAATAACTCGGCGCTCGGTGGCCGACACTCGATAGGGGCACTGGCGCAGAGGAGCATGGGAACCGGTGTCAATGTGGTGGGCAACAGTTGATGTGTGGTGAGAGTCGAATAAAGAACGGAACTGATGAAGCAGTGCGAGGAGTTCAGAGCGTTGGGGCCCAGGAAATCTGGCATCGATGGAGCGGAGAAAAATATCGGCAGAAGACTAGTCCTGCGCAAGAACAGGTGGTGTGATTGCAGCCAAGTCAGCGGACTGCGAAGGGGGAGTTTCGTCAGCGGTGAGAATAGAATCCATGAGCTGGATGGTGCCCAGGCATTCACCGCGACGCAGGGATACGGGAAATGAGAACGGATTAGAAATCCAGAGCGTGGTGAGGCCAGCTGATATAGAAAGTACGGCATAAGGCAGGGGAAGGCTTTTGCGGTTTAGGACCATTGGTAATGGTATGAAAAGGACATCGGTACTGCGAGAAAAAAACAGCACGAGCGGAGGGCACAAGAACGAAAGAGCACGCAGGGAGGTCAATATCTTCGGCTACGACGGCTTTGGGAAAAAGAACGCCTGGCGATGGTTCGTCAAGCGCAAAAATCTCCAGTTCGGCACGAGCACAGTTTATCACCGCATTATGACGCGACAGGAAATCCCAGCCCAAGATAAGATCATGCGAGCAGGAAAGCAAAATGACAAACTCTATTGCGTACACAACTTCTTGAATGACGACTCGTGCTGTGCACACCTCTATAGGCTCTATAGGCTGGGCATTTGCCGTGCACAGCGAGAATCCTGAGATTGGTGTCGTCACTTTGCGCAATGTACGGCAAAGACTTGCAATCATGGCAGAAACAGCAGCACCGGTGTCAACCAGAGCCAGTACGGCAACGCCCTCAACAGAAACTTCAAGCAGATTGGCGAGAGATACGCGAGGCCTTTGATAGTTCACTCGTTGCGCAGTTCTTGTCTCAGGAACTGCGGCATTCAGTTTTCCTCTTGCGCAAGGTTGAAGCGACGTCACAGAGGAGATAGAAAATGGCGATGCGGCGAGGCTGAGCGGCGAGGAGAAAAGGTGGCACTGTCATCCGCGACGGAACTTGTAGAAGGGTCGCTAGCCGCGTACTGATTTCGGGGCGGCTGCCAGGAAGCTGACATTTGGCGCGGTAGAAAATCATTGGGAGAGCGATTTCGGCAGTACCGGGAAATATGGCCAGCAAATCCGCAGGAATAACATATGAGAAGGTTATCACTGGTTCGCCATGGATTGCGGCGCAGCGGACGAGGTGGAACCAAAGGCTGTGGTGCCTGAAGAAATTCCTGCACAGGCGTTGGAGGTGTAGCATAGACCAAAGGGTAGCTAGGTGGCCGTGGTCGGGCAGCGATGGCAGCGTGCGTCAGCGGTGCGACAAGAGTGGGGGCGCATGACACTGGTCATGCGCTACAGGGACGTCGGCGTATGCCAGGGGCTCTACAGCCGGTGCGGTCTGAGGCATAGGTGCTGGCGGAGGGGCAGATCGAAGGGCCTCCGCCATGAAGTTCGCTAATTTCGTGGCGTCCTCTCACTTATTGTAGGAACTCAATTGCTCATACGACTCAAGCCAGTCATCACAGTCTGTGTCGTCGGTCCCGCTGAAGAGCGCAGGGTCTCGCTGGCGTAAGGAGCCATAGCAGACAGCCGATAGGGTCATTGGGGGGGCCGGGGGATGTTCGTCGCCAGCCATGCGAGTTACCGGGAGCGCGCGGGTGTGAAGCTCCAGCGTGAGGCAAGGATATCAGGTTGCACCTCCACCAAATGTCGAGGACGGTGGGGAAACAGGGCGATCAAGACCAACACAATCTGCGCGATAGCAATTTCACAACTTCTTCCTCTTCATCAGTGTCCAGTGAAGGGGCCCATCTTCTTCACAGTTATAACAATTAATTATGGTCACTGAAAGTCAACAAAAACGTGGAAACATGGAGACCACAAAAGCATGCGCTTACGCCGACAATGCCGATGCAACCAATGCATTGGTCAGGAGCGCCAGAAAGTTTGCATGACACGGAGATGCGAGGGAGGACGGAGCACTTCCTCATGCGGAGGAGGAGGGAAGGCGTAAGACGCTGCCAGGTATGGCTGTTCTGAGGAACAGTGCCCTCTTGAGACCGGCCAAGGCATAGGCAACTCACGCCCTCTCTGCCTTTGCACGGTGGAGCAGTCCCTTCTGAGGGGGCGCAGCACTATCCTCCCCCATATGCTTTGTCCCTTCGTAGTGGCATGTTTTGTGGCAGGCGTGCAACAGCGTTCGTGCACGTGTCTTTCTAGCGTGGTTCTCCTAGTGTGCCATCATCATTGCCACGATCTTGCTGGCCCTGGATTTTCTGCGAACAGATATGAAGAATCCTCCTTCAGGAAATGCCACACAACCGGCGCAGAAAAGGAAGCGAACAGCAATACCGCTAGAAGTTAAGCGGAACATTGTACATTGCATCTTGCCTGTACTCACCTATAGGGCTGAAACGTGGAGGCCAACCAAGAGAGTTTTACTTAAGTTGAGGAAAACCCAGAGGGCTATGGAACGAAAAATGGTAGGGGTAACATTAAGAGATAGAAAGCGTGCAGAGTGGGTCAGAGAAATAACTCAAGTTACCGACATTCTAGTGGAAATTAAGAAGAAGAAATGGACATGTGCAGGACATGTAGTGCGAAGAGAGGATAACCGATGGTCGCTGAGGGTAACAAACTGGATTCCAAGGGAAGGAAAGCGTAGCAGGGGGCGGCAGAAAGTTAGGTGGGCGGATGAGATTAAGAAGTTCGCAGGGGTCAAGTGGATGCAGCTAGCACAGAACCGGGTTAAGTGGAGAAATATGGGAGAGGCCTTCGCCCTGCAGTAGGTATAATCAGGCTGATGATGATGTACGTGAGCGCAAGTACGGCCTGACACAACTGACAGTATCGACAACCATCTGCAATGCACTCAAGATTGAGAATGAAAGTGCTGCCCATGCAATGGACAAAGGCTGGAAAAGGGTTCGACACGGAGCCTACCAAGACGTTGAACAGGCGCTCTACCAGTGGTTCTTGAACGCCCGTGCGGCAAACCTGCCGATTAGTGGCCCGATTTTAGCGGCGAAGGGAAAGCATTTCGCACACCTCCCGCGCGACACCGATTTCCAGCGTGGTTGGATTCAACGGTTTAAGGAAGGCAGTCAAGGGCGAGGCAGGCTCGCTCGATGCAGACGCTAGGCAGAAGTGGCTAGAGGAAACTGCATCCGAGAATACGCGAACCGGGGCTTGTACAATGGAGGCGAGACTGGGCTGTATTTTAAGATGCTACTGTCGAAGACACACGCTGTCACAGGTGATCCCTGTAAGGGTGGCAAGCAAGGCAAATTGCATTTGACCATTTTCTTGCATGCCAACATGAATGGCAGCGACAAGTGCCCAGACTTTGTCCTAGGGAAATCTAACCCTCTCTTTTCGTGGTGCCACGAGTATCCCAGTTTGCTACCATTATAACGGGAAAACATGGATGACGCATGAACTTTTCCGCGAGTGGCTGTCAAGTTTGATCATCGGAAGCAGCGCAAAGGCTGAAAGGTGGCATTGGTACTCAACAATTGCACTGCGCACCAAACAGCTCAGAGCTCTCACATGTGGAAGTTTTTTTCCTGCCCCATTGCAGGCTTGCAACCTTGAATGCAGGCGTGATTGCTTGCTTCAAGGCACTGCATCGCCGACGTGTTTTGAGCAGGCTCGCGCTGAACCTTGAAATTTCTCTCCGAGAATGCCGACTGGTGCCAGACTTGATCTCGCTCCTGATGGCAGTGCAGTTCATTTCTGGAGCATAGGAAGAAGTAAGCTCCTGCCCCATCATGTACTGCTTCAGGAAAGCGGGCTTCACTGCAGATGCCGGTGACGCGGAAGGTCGCGAAGCTCCTGCCGACAAAGCGATGACAGAACTTTGGCCCACAGTGAGCGGTAGTGACGGCGATGCGTTAGGACTCGAGGTATTTTTGCATCCTGACTATACAGTCACAACAGAAGAGCTGACAGACGAGGCTATCGTCGCAGCAGTCACTGGCGCGAAAGAAGGTTACAGTAGTGACATCGGCGATGAACCGGAACTTGTGCAGGTTGCATCTCACCAGGAGCCTTTGAGAATGATAGACTCCCTGCAGGACTTTGTTTTTGAAAAAAAGTTCCACTGCACTATGTTCAGCAGTCAGATGCCCTGCAGAAAGATGTCGGCCAGATTGCCGTGAAACAGACAACGCTTATGAATTACGAGTTTCTTCCCGTTACGAAATAAACAATTACAAGGGTTCAACGCTGCTGAACCAAATATTGAGCGAAAGCATTAGCTGCGGGTGACTGAGCATTCTTCTTCTCTTTTTCTTCTTCAGCCCACATATAAAGTCCCGCTTTAACCAACCCATATGAACGTGTCTTAGTGGCCTATAGGGGTAACGTGAATGCCAGGGTCCTAGCAGGCTAATTCTTGCATAACCGTCCCATCTGAAATGAGAGATCCAAGTTGGCAGCTCCTGCCAGCCCGTGTGTCACGTGGGGTGTGATGTCACAGCGTCTTGTGCGTGGCGTGCCGTGGTTACCGCCGGGACCACGCCTATGAGCCCAAGTTGGCAGCTCCTGCCAGCTCGTGTGTCACGTGGGGTGTGATGTCACAGCGTCACGTGGCGTGCCGTGGTTACCGCCGGGGCCACGCCGACGAGCCGAGTTGGTCTCCAGTCTTTCCTCCTCTCGGTGTGATGTCCCTACGGACTATAAAACGAGAGACCCAAGTTGGCAGCTCCTGCCAGCTTGGGGTCGTCTAAAGGTGGTTACCACCGGGACCTGGCTTGAAAGTGCGAGTAAGAGTAAAAAGTGTAAGCTATCCCTTAAATGTGCAGTTTATAATGCTTTCTTTGTTTTTTCGGTTCCATGGCATTTCTATATTGTTTTAACTGGGTTTGACTGTAAAGATGAATTTGCCCTCTAGGATAAAACGGGACATGCTTATCGAAGAACTGTGGGCAGTGTTTTTTTATCGAAAGTTTTGTGCAAGAATTGAAAATGTGATTTATTTCCACCTCTGCCACAGCTCATACGCTGATCTCTTGTTTCGTAAGAATAAAACTGTGTGTACGCCCAATGCACATGCAACATAAAGTGGCTTCAATAAAATGTTCTGGGTGTGAGCTTGACTTCCATTCTCCTGAGATGCGTTTTTTTTATTATCCTTATCAGGTGTGTTTAGACTAAGGAAAAAGTTCCACAGTGCTAAAGAGAGATTAATAGTATAACTGTGCTTCCCGACTAGAGTGCTGTGAGCATGTTCAGAGAATCAAGTTGTTCTCACTTATCACCTACGTAATACTCAGCAGTAGAGGAAATGAAAGCACACTGTGGTAACTTAACCGCTGTCACGTCCACTAGAATGACACGACAAGTCAGCTGTTCCAGTGCTGGCACCCAACTGTCTTGGCCGGCTGCAACACATTTATTAATAGCTGTTTAACAAGTGCCACCTGCCGAATTGGCAGGTTGTCAGTATACAATATCCCTCCCCCCTTTACAGGAAAGGGACATACACAATAAAAATTCATGAACAAAACGAACCACAACGAAAAAGTCTATGGCGAATATCGCACCACAGCCCTCCGGGTTCGGCTGCTACGACGAAGAGGTGTCCGCTGCGTTGGCTGCGTTGTTCCGATACACCCCGAGGCGCCAGCGTCCGCACAGGAAGACTCATGCGGTGAGTTCGCATTCTCCTCAGAATAGCCTGAGGCGATGTCTCCAGCAGCAATAGCAGTCGTAGTGTCAGGTGACAGCACATCCTCTTCCCCAGCAACGACGTTGTCAGCCAAAGTGCTCGGGAAAACCGCGTGCGGTGCTGCTCGTACATGATCGTGGTGCCTCGTCCCCACGTGGCCATCCGGAAGCCTCACCACTGCTGTAAACCCTTCGCTGGCACCCAACTCGGCCCAGGTCGGAAATTCCGCATGAATACCTGTTTTCCTGGCTCCAGGTTAGTCACCCTAACTGACATACGGTTCCTGCGAACATTTTTGTGTAGCTGCTTCACCATGACTGCCTTCTGGAGATCCGGTCGAAGTAAGTCAAGGGCTGTTTTCAGCTTCCTGCCCAGTAACAGCTCCGCAGGACAGCATCCAGTTACCTCGTGCGGTGTGGTTCTATATGTTAGCAGGATTCTAGCTAGCTGTGTACTAATATCTCCCGATCTGGCCTTCTTCAGTTTCTGCTTGATGGTCTGCATGGCATGCTCCGCTGCGCCGTTGGATGCTGGGTGGTACGATGGCACCAGTACCTGTTGGATGCCGTTCTTCTGTAAAAATACCTTGAACTCCTCACACGCAAACGCCGGGCCGTTGTCCGACATGACGACGTCTGGCAAGCCCTGACCTGCAAAAATCTGTCTCAGACTCTGGATTGTCACTGCTGCGGACGGAGTGGTTACCGGATAGACCTCTATCTATTTTGAAAATGCGTCCACCACAATGAACAAATACACATTCCGCACCGGACCAGTGAAATCCACATGCAAACGAGACCACGGCCTCTCAAGGAAAGGCCATGGCCTAACAGGCGCTGGCTTAGGCACCCGCTGGTTCTCCTGACAAACCCGGCATGCCTGGACCGCTGACGTAATGCCTCTATCCAGTCCCGGCCACCAAACATGACTGCGGGCAACAGCTTTCATTTTTTAAATCTCGGGATGACTTTCGTGTAGAAGATGCAGTACTTCAGCCTGTAGCAATGCAGGAATCACCACTCTGTTCCCTAATAAAATGCAGTTACTCTGGACGCTCAATTCTGGGAACCTAGCTTCAAATGCTTTCCAAGGCTCTCCCAAGGGAGGCCCTCTACCCGTCCACAAAGCTTCTCGCAACTGTACCAAACATGGGTCTTTGTTAGTGGCCGCTGCCACGACTGATGCTGATAGCACTTTTGGATAACAACCCTGGAGGGCATTCAACATTAGCCTTCCTCACTAGCAGGGGCAGCCGACTGAGGCCATCAGCGTGAAGAATCTGTCCACCAGGCTTATACCTCAATACATAGTTGTATCCTGATAAGAATAATGCCCAGTGGAGGACACGCGGAGAACATGACTCTGGTATAGGCCTGTCTGCTGCCAAAAGACCCAGCAGCAGCTTATGATCAGTCACAACTTCAAATTTGCGACTCCAAAGGTACTGCTTGAAGCGCGTAACTCCGAATACAACAGCGAGTGCCTCTTTGTCCAGCTGACTTTAGTTCCTGTAGCCGAGGTCCTGTAGCATTCCTGTAGCCGAGGTCAGGCTTCGCGACGCAAACACTATCGGTCGCTCCACTCAGTCTGCTTCCCTCTGTGTGAGAACCGCGCCAAGGCCATAGGGTGGCGCATCCGTGACTAACACTGTACCTCTCAACGGATCGAAATGTGCCAACGTCGATGCTGATGCCAGTAATGCCTTACTTTGGCAGAATGCATCTTCCTGAGCTGGCTCCCAAGACCATGGTGTGCCTGGACTCAGCAGGTGGTTGAGCGGCTGAAGTACAGTTGATCTTGATTCTTATAGCGCTGACGAAACACCACAGGAAGAAAGACACAAAAGGACAGAAGCGCTTGCGCTTCTGTCCTTTTGTGTCTTTCTTCCTGTGGTGTTTCGTCAGCGCTATAAGAATCAAGATCATGTACCAACTAACCCGTCAAAAAGTCCTGCTGAAGTACAGTTGAAAGCTGAGGAATGAATTTCCTGTAAAAATTAATAAGGCCGATGTAGCTTTGAAGCGTTTTGCAGTCTCGTGGTTTTGGAGCCAAAAGGACCGCTTCAATGTTCTTTAGGGCTCGGCTGCAGGCCTTTGTTTGTAATGACATGGCCCAAGTACTCAACTGTTTCCTTCATGAATTCGCACTTGGCCAGTTTCAGGCGAAGCCCTGCTTCCTGCAGGCGTCCAAGGACACTGCACACATTCTTCCAGTGATCCTCATAGGTCTGGCCAGTCACCAAAATGTCATCGAAGTAAACAGCAATGTGCGGCAGATCACCCAGCAAGTTGTCCATTTCGTGCTGAAACAATGCGGGCGCTGACACCACGCCAAATGGAAGCCTGGTGAATTGGAAAAGCCTTTTCAGCGTATTGATTGTGACCGATTCCTGTGACTCTGGTTCCAACTGTACTTGTTGATACGCATCCTTTAGGTCAAGCTTAGTGAACTTGACACCGCCACTCGGTTTCGCAAACAGTTCTTCAATTCTGGGAATCGGGTAGCTTTCGCTCACCGTTACTGGGTTAATGGTGACCTTAAAATCACCACAAATACGTACTCTGCCGTCTTGTTTGACGACAGGCACGACAGGTGCGGCCCACCTCGACGTCCGGACAGGACGTACGATGCCTTCCCTCTGCATGCGTTGCAGCTCTTCTATTACTGTCTCGCAATGCAAATGGCACCTGCCTCGCTTTAAAAAAACTTTGGTTTTGCCCCTTCCTGTAGTGAAATCTTGGCTTGTACGCATTTTAACGTACCAAGCGACTCCGAGAAAACGTCGACGAATTCCTTGACAAGGCTTGTCATGGAACAGACTGCCTTAAGCTCCTTTGGTTTAGTTATGGCAATCGCGAACGCTTCCATCCAGTCTCTCCCCAACAACGTCGGACATGGTCCTTTCACAACGAACAGTGGCAGCGTTGCCTTACGGGCTCCTAACTTCGCAACGGCCATAATTTTCCCCAGAACTGCCGAGAGCTGCCCTGAGTAACTTTTCAACTTGACATCAGAGTGCTCTAGCTGCGCTCCGGGAAACATGACATTGAACTTGTCCTCACCTATGATGGAGACACTGGCTCCAGTGTCCAATTCCATCTCTAGTGGTACATCATTAACGAAGACTTGGACCTGCATGGGGTACGGTCCGGCCGCTTGTAACGTCCACATGTCGTGCATCGGTGTCGTCTGTCTCTGGCAACCTCGCCCATTTTGTGCACTGAACGCGGTCTCATCCGATTTCTCTGGTCCACCTCCGGGTCGCTGCAGACTCTTGCAAGGTGCCCTACCTGCCCACATTTGAAACAAACACTAGTGCGGTGCCGGCACCGTGTCGCTGAGTGTTTGCCACCGCACCGGACACAACCCCGCCGCTCAACCGCAACTCTTCTCGGCAGTCATTCCACGAAATTGGCCGTCGCTATCTCGCTTGTCGACGCTGCTTGCGTGCACAGTACGTTTGCATCCTTCCTCGCGGCTTCAATGGCAGTCGCCAACCGCTTGGCCGATTCCAAGGTTAAATTTGCGGCCTTCAGGAGACGTGTCTGCATTCCTGTATCATTGGTACCACAGACAATCTGATCCCTCAACATGCGGTCACGCGACACCTGTCCGAAATTGCAGTCATAAACAAGCTTAAGTGCCGCAATGTAGTCATTGACAGACGCACTTCCATGCCTCCGCCTCGAGAAAAATTTGAAACTTGCGACGACTTCAAACACCCTCGGCTTGAAGTGGGAACTCAAAACTACGAAAATTGCCGTGAGCGTCACATCCGCAGGCTTCGTAGGTGCAAGCAAACTTCTCAGCAGCGAATATGTTGTCGGCCCGCAGGTTGTCAGGAATACCGCATTCTGCCTTTCTTTGGTGACGTTGGCAGCGAAGTACAGCTGAGCACGCTCCTGGTACCTCGCCCACTCTGTTATGCCCGCGTCAAACGGTTCCAGCTTTCCGGTGGTCATCTTTACCTGTTAATGGCGCGCGCTTGCCACGCAGCACACTAAACCAATTTGCCACCGGATCCCATCCTCGTCGCCAGTTGTCACGTCCACAAGAATGACACGACAAGTTAGCTGTTCCAGTGCTGGCACCCGACTGTCTTGGCCGGCCGCAACAAATTTATTAATAGCTGTTTAACAAGCGACCCCTGACGGATTGGCAGGTTGTCAGTATACAACATCGCTTTCTAGCATTTCTATTTTTGGTATCAGTGAACCTCCAACAAGGCATGGCAATTTTTACCCGTCTGCATAAAGTGCAGTTTGGTCCAAGTGTTCCTGAATTATATGCTGATGTTTCTTCTGAAGCTGTGTCATTGTGAAGTCATGCCAAGATGGAAGCGCATCAGGTCTCCGTAGAATACTTTGCAGTGTGCCCAATACGCCAATAACCATCTTACAACAACGGCGTGGAGCGGACCCTGCAACCAACATCGCACCCATATCTCCAGCAGCGTCCAGCCCATCCGGATGAAGTGCCTCGTGGTGCTCCTCGTCGCGCTTCTGTTGCCCCATCTCGGCCTCCAAGGGATCCTGAAGTGAACTACCAGAGCCGCCAGCCACTCGTATGTTACGGCTGTGGGAGCAGCGGACATATCTTCTGCTTTTCCCCGCGTCGTCAAATTGCCCAACACCCTGTCTAACAAGCACCGTGCTTCACGAATGGTGCCAAGTGGGAGCAGCAGCCACCCGCTACCTTCTATCGGCCCTCTTCCCCTCAACGCCACCGACGGAATGACTCCCCTGTGCCCGATCGTAGCATCCCTCCCTCACCGCAGCGACAACCCCGTTCGCCATCCCCACGTCGCCGCTTTGTTTCTCCACCGCTGGGAAACTAGGTGGTGCGACCGATGGAGGTAAGGTTGCCGGACGTTCAATTTCACACATACCTCTACCTATCGTCATGCTGAAGAGCAATGTGTCAGTGTGTGTAGACAATGTTAAAACGGATGCTTTGGTTGACACTGGTGCCGCTGTGTCAGTTATGAGCCTTTCATTTAAGAACCGCCTTCGACAGAAAGTTATGTTTGTGTGGGACAAAAACACTACATTTTGTGGAGTTGGGGGTGAAACTTTAGTTCCGGTTGGCCTGTGCTCAGTTTCAGTTGTAATTGATGACGAGTGCTATAGGACAGAATTCGTTGTATTGAGACGTGCCACGCATGACGTTATCTTGGGTGTTGACTTTTTGGGCGAGTATGGTGCAACTTTAGACTTTGGTGCCGGTAAAATTCGTTTGCAGCCGAACATTATCCCCGCATTAGTAGATAACATGTCTCAGAGTCATCAAGGAGTTCTCGCCTTGAAGGAAGATGTGCTGCTGCCTGCGATGACAGCGACGTTTCTCCTCGTGAAGTCATCTGAATCCTTCATGGGTAAACATTCAATAGTCGTCGAGCCAGATGTCTCGAATGGAGCGAAAAAAAATATTTTGGTGCCACACTCCGTCGTGGAGGCGGAGGATGGTCGCGCATACGTCTGGGCTGTGAACGTGTCAGAAGAGCCTGTTCGTCTTCCTTCTGGTTTGACACTCGCGAGATTTGAGAATTATGTGACTCATACCGTTGGAATTATTTCCGATTGCAGAAGAGCCGCGAAAGACGAGTCTGAATATTGTGCTGAGTTTGACGGCATGGTCAACAAATCACTCCCATATAGTGAACGTCGTATTCTGCGCACTAGGTGGTCAAGTTTAAGGTTTTTGCATAGCTTCTTAGCATTTGACTTCGCTTGCTATCTGTTTGAAGTCTACCCATGTCCTCTGGGAGGGTAACATGTATCTCCAAAAAAGCGGCGTGTGCATAGGTTCTTGTATTGCACCAATCCTCAGTGACTTGTACCTCGCCCAGAAAGACAGAATCCTTCTGAACGCCCTCCCCGGCACAAACGTCCGCAAAGTGTTTAGGTACGTCGATGACTACTTTGTGCTCTGTGATGGCCGCGGCACGAACACCCAAGACGTAGCTCAGGAAGTAGTGGCGCGCTTTAACCATGCTCTTCAGCTGCTCACGAATACCCACGAAATCCCGGTACAGGGGTCTATGAGATTTCTAGATCTCAGACTTGATTTCGGGCAAGGTAAGGTCTGCTGGGCTTATGAACCCAGAGGTGACAAGGCGCCACTCCCTTTCTACTCGGCTCATTCCAAACTTGTGAAAAGAGCAGTTGCAAACCTTTGTTTGTCAAATGCTCTCAAGAAGTCATGCACTCACACCATGGAGGCCAGTTTTCATCGCCAGGTTGACCGCCTTACAGGAGCTGGGTACCAATCACATTTGCTTGTTTCTGTTGCGGAACGTTTGAACAAGAAGTTGAGACTCGAGCGTGTCGGTGCCCAACAAGGTGACGAGAACAGGGAGACAGCAAACAAGCGCAGGATTGTGGCCATACCGTATGTGCACAACATTTCCCATAGCTTAAAAAAGATTGGTCGTAGAGCAGGCGTTAATGTTGTGCTTACTGCTCCTGAAAAATTGAAAAGCCTCTGCCGACGTGTAAACGCTGATGGATCGCAAAGGCAGAGGGGGTGCATAACAAAACACCAGAGTCGATTTGTGGAGTGCGCGGAAGGCGTTGTTTATTCCATAACCTTGAAGTGTGGGAAGGAATACGTAGGACAGACTGGAAGGTGCACAAATGACAGGCTGAAAGAACACAAAAACAACGTCGAACAAAAAAGCAGGCATTTGGGGATCCATGTAAGAGACTGCGCGTCAAAAACTTGCTGCGTGCAATTCACACAATGTAAAGTGTTAGCAAAACATAATGAAGCGCTGGTTCGTGAGATAATTGAAGCCGCTGAGATAGCTAGACTGCAGGAACGATGTGTAAGCAAACCGTCCCTACTGTTAACACAAAAAGAAATCGAACTGCTGAATGTGCAATCGTCTCCATGAGTGTTTAGAGAGTGCACCACACTGTGTGCAAGAGAAGGTTATACGGCACGTGTATTTATTTATCTATTATTATGTTTTTTTTTTTTTTAACTTTGCTGATATGTGCAAGTCATTTGTACGCGATCTGTGGCATTAGGGTATAAGAAGTTGAGGGTTTTTCCAAAATAAATGTTGTTGAAAATCAGCGCTCGTTGTGTCGTCCTCTAATCTTGTGCTCCCGTCCTGTGTTCCGCGCTGTTACTTCAAGATGCATAACCAACATGCCCAAGCTGCTATTCTAACGTTGCATATGCCAGCCGCACGTTGACAAAATGTGAACGGAACTACAGAGTTACCGAATTGAAGTGCCTCGCAGTTGTGTTTGCTGTGCACAAGTTCCGACCATACCTATATGGACGCTACTTCACCATAGTTACTGACCACCATTTGCTATGCTGGCTCATCGGACTTTGCCATCTAAATGGTCGTCTGGCGCGCTGGGCATTACGCCTACAAGAATACAACTTTGGTGCTGCGTACAAGAGTAGACGACATCACAGTGATGCAGACTGCTTGTCACGGCACTCATTGCCAACTTCCGTAACGATGAAGACGGCTTTGACGGGTGTTTAGCCTCAATCGCGTCAATGTTTCCTAGTATGGTGACCTTTAGGAGAGAACAAAGCAACGACCGGTCACTACAGCCTCTTATACAAGAGGCAGAAGGAAGAGCAGAGTCAACGCAGTTTACTATCGAAGATGGTGCTTTGTTCAAGAACTACTCAGTTGACGGTGCTGCCCTCCTTTTGGTCGTTCCAAGAAGTCTCCGTGCACAAGTTTTGCATGCCATGCACGATGATATTACCTCTGGACATCTAGGCTTCTGTCGTACCCTGCACCGAATTCGCCAGCGTTTTTATTGGCCACAAATTTATAAGACCACCAAACAATATGTTTTGACATGTGAAAAATGCCAACAACTTAAGGCACGCACCACCACGCTGGCCGGACCTTTACAACCCGTCAAGCCACCTAACTCACCTTTTGAAAAGATTGGAATTGACCTGCTCGTTCCTTTTCTAAGGACTGTAGGTGGCTGCCACTGGGCTATCGTCTGCGTTGACTATCTTACCAGATACGCAGAGACTGCTGCTCTCGCTACCGCAAAGGCTGCTGATGTTTCGTCGTTTCTTTTGCATTCAGTTATTCTTCGCCATGGCGCACCCCGTGTTATTATAAGTGATCGTGGTCGGCAACTCACTGCTGATATCGTGGAAGAAATGCTCAGACTTTGTGGTTCACACTACCGACACTCCACACCGTATCATCCGCAGACCAACGGTCTCACCGAACGCACCAACCGCACCTTGACAACCATGCTGTCCATGTACGTCTCGTCTGACCATTGCAACTGGGATTCAGTGCTACCGTGTGTGACGTACGCTTATAAAACTGCAAATAATGAAGTTACCGGCTATTCTCCTTTCTTTTTACTCTATGCAAGAACTCCCCATGTTTTCTGAGACACCATCTTCCTATTTTCTCCCAACGACGATGCATCTGTTTCCCAGATACTATGGCGTGCCGAAGAAGCCCGTCGTATAGCCCGCTTACGCACACTGGGAGGGGGGCGTTCTTTCGAGGGGCTTTGAGAAGCCCCTCGAAAGAACACTACGATCTGCATCATTGTGCCATTGCTTACTCCCCTAGAGACTACGTCTGGCCTTGGACGCCTATTCGCAAGCGAGGATTATATGAGAAGTTTATATGAGAAGAAACCCTTGCTCCCACATTCACAGGAGCGATGAAGTACAAGAGGGGTGTCACTGTTGCCAGACGATGGAGGCTCGCTGTGTGCGCTGCCTGCCTCGCTCCTTTGCCGCAGCCAGGTTCAATTTTGAACTCTGGTAGTGTGGATGAGGTGGAGAAGAGACGAGGAAGCCGGGGATGGGTTCACGATGAAGTAGCGAGAATATTTTATATAAAATATCACACCAGTTCAGTGTCAAAATAAGAGCATAGACACAAGGCAGGCATCAGAGCCACAACAGGAACAGACTAGAATGCATACCCTCTTTTTTCCATTACTACTAGGTCCCTAGATGAGGAGTGCAGTTACTTCAAAAATGAAATGAAATCAAAGCATTTTATTTAATTTGCTCAATACTACAACGCACAACAAAGATTAAAAGACTGCCAGCCACAGCTTGAAAAACTCCCTGTACCAATTCTTCACACGGCGACCAGCTTGAGCATTCGCGGGGTAGTATGAGATTTCTAGTTTGTACACAAAAAGCAACATATTAGAAGTCTTACATGAAACTTGCAGCAAAAAAAAAAAAAAAAAAAAAAAAAAAAAAAAAAGGTTGAGCACGAAACAAAAGACACGAAAACGGCAAGAAAAAATTTACATGCAGAGATGAGGTATTACAGCTAATTAGGTCATGCCATCTTTGGCAGCCCCTTCATGGATCACTGCCTTGTCGTGGCGGAGGGGCTTGCGAAACTCGATGAAGTCGTGAGCTCTGCTGTGTAGGGCCACCCAAGATAGACAGGTCACGGCAGAGAGTTCTGACAAAATGTGATTCACTGGAGAAGGTAATGGCAACCCACTCCAGTATTTCCTGCCAAGAAAGCCCTATGGACAGTCACAATACCATTAATGATATGGCGCCGGAAGGTGAGCCCCCCAGGTTGGAAGGCGTCCCACATGTTACTGGGGATGAACAAAGGGCGATTCCTAGTAGCTCCAGGACGAATGAAGCAGCTGGGCTAAAGCCAAAAGGACGCTCAGTTGTGGATGTGTCGGGAAGCGACCGGAAAGTCCGATGTTGCAAGGAGATATATTACATAGCAACATGGAATGTAAGATCTATGACGCAAGGTAAACTGGATATCGTCAAGCGAGAAATGGACAGATTGAACATTGATATCTTGGGTATCAGCGAGCTCAAGTGGACCGGGCTGGGAGAATTTAACTCCGGCGACCATTATGTCTTTTATTGTGGGCACGAATCCAAGAGAAGGAATGGGGTCGCTCTCATAGTAAACAGAAGAATGGGCAAAGCAGTGCTAGGGTACAACCCCAAAAACGACCGAATGATTTCACTTCGGATCCAAGGTCACCCTTTCAACATAACAGTTATCCAAGTCTATGCACCGACCACTACTGCTGAAGAAGCTGACGTTGAGAGATTTTATGCGGACCTACAATGCCTTTTAGACCGCACCCCATCATCAGACGTCGTTTTTCTCATAGGAGACTGGAATGCTAAGGTCGGGAGTGAAGAAATATCTGGAATTGTAGGCAAGTTCTGTCTTGGTGAGCCAAATGAAGCTGGGCAGAGGCTAGTAGAGTTTTGTCAAGAAAACAACCTGACCATAGCGAATACTCATTTTCAACAGCACAAGAGGCGCCTGTACACATGGACTTCACCGGACGGTCTGTACAGGGATCAGATCGATTATATTCTTTGCCGGCAGAGATGGAGATGCGCTATACAAGCAGTAAAAACAAGGCCTGGGGCCGATTGTGGCACCGATCATCAGCTTCTTGTTGCCAAAATTAAGCTTCGATTGAGGAAAACGCAGAAAACTAGAAGGCCTTTCAGGTATAATCTGGATCAAATTCCATTAGAATATGCTGTGGAAGTGAGGAATCGATTTCAAGAATTAGATCTAGAAGACAGAGAGCCCGAAGAGATAAGGACTGATGTTCGTGATATAATACAAGAAGTTGCTACTAAGGTAGTTCCAAAGCAAAAGAAATGCAAGAAAGCAAACTGGTTATCTAAAGAGGCTTTGCAAATAGCTGAGGAAAGGAGGATGGCAAAACTTATGGGGGAAAGAGAAAGATACAAGGTTCTCAATGTGGATTTTCAGAAAATAGCAAGGAGAGATAAGAATGCCTTCCTGAACATACAGTGCCAAGCAGTTGAGGACAATAGCCAAATAAGGAACACAAGAGCTCTGTATAAGACAATCAAAGATATCAAAGGAAGCTTCTGTGCTAAGCTGGGCATGATAAAGGACAAACGAGGCAAGGACCTCACTGAAGCCTCAGAGATAAAGAAGAGGTGGCAGGAGTACACAGAACTGTACAAGAAGGACCCGAATGTGCAAACCCAACATAAGACGGTTGTGATTACTGATCTCGAGCTGGGCATCCTGAAGAGTGAAGTTGAATGAGCCTTAGCCAGCCTTGCTAAGAACAAAGCTAGCGGAATTGATGGCATTCCAGCTGAGCTGCTTCAAAACCTCAACCATGACGCTGTTAACATTCTGTATACATTATGTCAGAAGATTTGGACAACCCTGCAGTGGCCACAGGATTGGAGGAGGTCAGTTTACATCCCCATTCCAAAGAAAGGCAGTGCCAAAGATTGTTCCAACTACCGCACGATCGCACTTATTTCGCATGCTAGCAAGGTGATGTTGAAAATCCTCCAAGGTAGGCTGCAGCAGTATGTGGATCGGGAGCTTCCGGACATGCAAGCTGGGTTTCGCAAGGGCAGGGGAACTAGAGACCAGATTGCCAACCTTCGCTGGATCATGGAAAAAGCAAGAGAGTTCCAGAAACCCATCTACTTCTGCTTTATTGATTATGCGAAAGCGTTTGACTGCGTAGATCACAGCAGATTGTGGCAAGCTCTCCAAGAGATGGGAGTTCCAATTCACCTCATCTGTCTCCTCAGGAACCTGTATGAAGGGCAAGAGGCCACAGTCAGAACTGGGCATGGTCTTACTGGTTGGTTTCTGATTGAGAAAGGGGTGAGGCAAGGCTGCATACTGTCGCCCTGCCTATTTAACCTATATGCAGAGTGCATCATGAGGAAGGCTGGTCTGGACGAGTCTTCAGCTGGAGTTAAGATTGCTGGAAAACGTATCAACAACCTTAGATATGCGGATGATACCACTTTAATGGCAGAAAGTGAAGTGGAACTCAAGAGACTTCTGATGCGCGTACAAGAAGAGAGTGAGAAGTTTGGGCTTAAACTGAACATTAAAAAGACAAAGATCATGGTGTCTTGCCCTATCCAGTCCTGGAGCATCAATGGACAAGAAGTGGAAGCTGTGACAGATTTTCTGTTCTTGGGCTCCAAGATTACCTCAGAAGGAGACTGCAGCCATGAAATTAGGAGACGCCTGCTTCTGGGAAAGAGAGCAATGGTTAGCCTTGACCGCCTAGTAAAGAGCAGAGACATTAGTCTGCCAACCAAGATCCGTATAACTCGTGCTATGGTCTTTCCAGTTGTGATGTATGGATGCGAGAGTTGGACCGTGAAAAAGGCTGACCGCCGAAAAATTGACGCGTTTGAATTGTGGTGCTGGCGAAGACTCTTGAGAGTTCCTTGGACTGCCAGAAGATCAAATCAGTCGATATTGTCAACCATAAACCCTGACTGCTCATTGGAGGGTCAAATGCTCAGCTACTTTTATCATTTGATGAGAAGAGAGGAGTCGCTGGAGGAAGATTTGATGTTGGGAAAAGTTGAGGGTCGCCGGAGAAGGGGTAGGCAGCGAACGCGATGGTTAGATGGCATCCTCGAGGCACTGCAGATGAAGTTATGTGATGTTAGGAAGATAGTGAGAGACCGGAAAGCGTGGCGTGACATGGTCCATAGGGTCACGAAGAGTCGGACACGACTGAACGACTGAACTGAACTGATCTTTGGCAAGAATGTTCAGTTGTTTCGGAAAGTTGCAGCACAATGATTGCGTATGTTTAGTGGTGCAGCAGAGTGGAAAGGACCAAAAGTTGTGGTCTTGCACTGGATAAGCAGGCGTGTACCAATAAATGGAGCATTTTAAGTATACAGTCAATGTTACCAAAAGAGCAGTTCTATGCATGCTGTAAGGTGCTTACCTGACTATGGTAAGCTATGCAATGGCATGTTAGCAATAATTTGCGCAATGAGTTTTTGTGCTGCTTGGCTATCGCTTGGGGGGCTGAAGGGCCCCCAAGAAACCAGTTCAGGTGCCAGAAGGCGGCTCGTTTTCACAACATCGCGGTCGAGAGGGGTGGGTTTCTCCCCCGTGTGAATGCCCCTCGAGTGACGAAAAAAGAAAGAGCAGCGGACAGGAAAAAGAGAAAAGCAGGAAGGAAGAAAGAAAAGTTAGCTGTGATACCTTACATGCATAAGGTTTCTTACAATTTTAAGATGGTCGGTCTGCTGTCACATGTGAAAGTGGTGTTTACGGCCCCGATAGATTGCTGAGCTTGTGCAGGATGACTTGCCCTGTTAAGAAGCGTAATCCTAGCTGTACTACCAGCCACCTTTGTCTCTTGCTGGCATGGGGGGGTCTACAAGATTCTCCTGTCATGAGGGAAATTCCACACAGGGCAAATGGGCAGGTGCTTAAATGTACGCCTGAAAAAGCACCCAAAAAAAGTCAGCAGTTTTGCCGCAGACGAGTATTTGGCTGAGCATTGCAGAACGTGTGACAGTAGGCCTGCCTGCCAACTGTGGCCATCTAGTTTCACTGTGACCAACTCACCTGAGAGACTAAGATTGCGCAAGCAGGACCTGGATGTGTCAGCACGCCGTAACTATCTGTTGGTAAGAGAACTTGAATTTTTGGCACGAACGGGAGCATGCACTTCGATTGTGGGTATCCATCGTCCTGTTATTTTTTTCTTGCATTTTTGGGACTGTACATATTTGCACCTGATCTTCCATAAAATCTCAGTTGATAGTTAGCGCTTGTCCGTGTCCACTCTCGCTTGCCCCGTCTGCCTTTGTGAGCTATTAAAATCTCATTACAAGAGACCCGAAAAAGATGTCTCTTGTAAGCAAGGTCTCTTGTAACCAAAAATTCTATAAGCACTGTGTTGATCAGTTTACTGCACATCAGCATATAAATGCATTCACACGCATTAATAGGAAATTGTTCAGGAACGCTTAAAGAAGTTATTCATACTAGTATGTATTTTTGTGAGTGCAGAGTGTATCCCTTTCCAAATTCTGGAGGTAAAGCCCTTCATTTTGCAAGCCTTCCTGTTGCCCTAATAGCTTTGAAGCACTCTTACATGCTCGTCACCCTCAGATGAGTCACAAAGAGAAAGACATCAGGATTCTGAGCTTTCATCTTGTGATCAAATTTTAACAGCGAGGAGTTAAAAATGCTGGATGTCATTTATGCATTTTGATTTGCTTCGTAGGTGACAGTAATGCGATGCCAGTGGCTGAAACAACAGGGTCATTTTGACTTTGCAATCATGGAGAAGCACTCCTCAGTTCCTGACATACACAACAAAAGGGACACTGATATGGAACAGAATTGAGCTAAGGGAATCTGAAGTGCACATGTACGAGTTGGTATGTTCCAGATGCATTGCATGAGCACACCTGGGTTGTGTCTCTTCTAAATAGTGAAGAATTTACTCCAGGGACCTGAAAAAGTTGTCCTTAGTCTCTTGTAACCATGTCTCTTGTATGCAATGTTGTTAACATGGCAGACATAGGAAAACCAACCAAACCATTTTCAAATGTCTCTTAAAACCGAGTGTCTCCTGTAACGAGATTTAACTGATATTTCCAACTTAGAATGAATAACTAACATGCCCAAACCTATTCTCTACAGCAGCATAGTAATTTCCTCAGGGTTTTACTTTACAACTTAATACCATAACGAACACTCTTGTTCGTGGTGCGCAATTTTCGACACGGCCATAGAGGAAGGCCGGTGCATTTCCCGCTATGGATGTTGTGGCGTCATCAACGAAAACACACATACATTTTATACCTCCATGCCTGAAGCGTGCGGGCAAGCTGGCACTACACGATAAAGCTCCCATAAGTAAGGTCGTTATAGTTTTTTGGCTGATGCTACTTATGATGGAACGCTCTATAGCCTGGGAAGGAAACTCTTGAGTAGCTTGAGTAGTCGGTACAAGAAATGCTTTGTGCAAAACTATAGAACCAAGCTCATGCTCCATATACTTGGTCTCACTGGCCTCCACACACCGCAGTTCGACTTGTTCAAAACTAATTTAGAGATAATTATGCTTGTCTAAACCTGCACTTGGAAATTTTGAGAGTATTTTGAATTTCAGGTTTCGAATAGACACCGAATTCTTAGAAGTCCTGCATTCGGGAACCGCCAGGCGGTCTTGCACTGCGTCGCCTTGCTTCTCAAAAGCCTTTCTACGTTTCTTGCCAAACTTGTGCGCACTCCAGAACCTTTGGTACGGTCGAGGGATTATCCACTTTGAAATAACACAAAACTTTTTTAAAATGGCACTGCCAATGACGGGAGCAGTAACCCTAGCAAAATGGCGCGGACCAACGAGATGCACCCATTTCTTCAAGTGATAGCCTATGACCAATGACACAACAGAGTTTGGCATCTTTTTTTAATTTCTTATGGCTAACAAAGCTTTGAGCATGCGCAGCTCTGGTGGAAAGGAACAAGAAGAGACGTTCTTTCAATCGAGACCAAAACGGCAGCGTTCCGGCGGGTCATTTAAAAATGGTGGAGAATGGAACAATCTACACACACGCATTACTAACAACACGTCCTTAGCAGAGTTTAGTTCCCTTATTGCAGATGACCCATCGCAGTAATAACTGCATTCCTTAGTTTTATGCTTCCTTGTTCTCTTGTTATTCTTACTCTCCTGATTCAAGCTGTAAATTCATCATAGTCGACTTTCTCCTTTTTTAGTATTTTAAATCTTAATTGTGCCTTGACTGTTAATTAGAACTAATACTGATTCCGTCACTGCGACTAATTTTTTCTTGTCATAAGCCTTTTGTACTAATTGTTATCATACGTAATCATGTAATTAATATATGTGATATGCCCTTTTTACTTCGATTGCTGTAAGCTGTATGTAACACTCTACACCATGTATTATTATGTATGCTTTTAACCTTTAGTGTACATAAGCTCACAGCACTTCCTGTTACAATTCCTGATGGGATTCACAGTATAAAAGAAATAAAAAATAAAATAAATCGAATGAGGACAACCTCAGATTTTGCTTCAAGAAAAAGATTAAGCAGGTTTTCAGAAAGGGTACGCTACTATCGATCATATTTGTACCATCAAACATGTGACGTAAAAAGCTTGGAATAAAACCAACCCATATACATAGCATTCATTGATTACGAGATACCATTTGACTCAGTAGACATCTTGGCAGTCATACAGGCATTGCGAAATCTGGGTGTAGATGAGCCATCATCATCATCATCATTTATTTACCCTTAAAGGCCCTTAGGTTAGGGCATTACATAAGGGGGAACAGACGTGACAAAATACATGGCCAGTGACATGGAGCAGAATAAAAGATACATGTAGACACATGGGATGTGATAAGATACAAAAGATACATGGAGAAAAAAAAAAATTGGAAGTCAACGCATCAATATAAAAGACACAGCGGCTCTAGAACAACCCGAAGAGATTAAAATGCACATACACACACATGAACCGCGGAACATAGTTCAGTACCTGAAATACACTGTGGAGCCGTGTATGCGTTGTAAGCTTAAAGAGTTAAAAAGTCGGCGTCAAGTGCGAAGCAGCAGATGGAAGACAGAGTTTCTTAGCTGTGGAAAGTTACAGTACAATTTATGAAATAAGCAAAGCTGTGAAATTTTGTGCCGAAGTGCAAAGGGCTGAAAATCGAGAAATTTCTTGATACTAGTTATGCTATCTCGTCTGTCATAATGGGATGCGATAAAACAAGCCGCACGATTTTGGATGGCTTCAAGGTGATTGATTACATAGGTCTGATAGGGATTCCAGATCACCAAGGCATATTCGAGTAGTAATGTATATTGCGCAAAAAGACGAGACAAAGAGGAGAAGTGGACAACGACGGCGCAACGATCTGCGCCGTCGTTGTCCACTTCTCCTCTTTGTCTCGTCTTTTTGCGCAATATACATTACTGTCCATCATGGTTCACCAACTCGCCCAATCAGCCGTTCTTCTGCATATTCGAGTTTAGAATGAATGAAAGTTTCGTAGGCGAGTTTACGGACGGAATGGGGTGAAAAGGCGAGGGATCGTCTGATAAAACCAAGCAATTTGGAAGCATCTGTACAAAGTTTTCCAATATGTTCGGACCCGGTTTGTTGTTCATAATGATACCAAGATATTTGTATGATTCTGTTTCGAAGAGTGGTGCAGAATTTAATGAGTGCGGATATCTGAGATTGTTATGCTTTCTTAATACATGCACGAACTTGAATTTAAAAATGTTCAGTTGCATTAACCATGTAGAACACCAGGTTACTATGAGATCTAAGTTGCGTTGAAGCAGAAACTGATCATTGTCAGTAGATATGCGGTGGTAAAGGACGCAATCGTCTGTAAAAAGATGGATAGGGATAGGCGGATAACCGTATATAAAAGTACTGGAAGATATCTATAGTGGCTGCAAAGCCACCACCACCATCATCATCATCATCATCAGCCTGACTATACCCACTGCAGGGCGAAGGCCTCTCCCATATTTCTCCAATTAACCCGGTTCTGTGCTAGCTGCATCCACTTGACCCCAGCAAACTTCTTAACCTCATCCGCTCACCTAACTTTCTGCCGCCCCCTGCTACGCTTTCCTTCCCTTGGAATCCAGTTTGTTACCCTAAGCGACCATCGGTTATCCTCTCTTCGCACTACATGTCCTGCCCATGCCCATTTTTTCTGCTTAATTTCTATTAGAATGTCGGTAACTTGAGCAACCATAGTTCTGCATAAAGAAAGTAACAAAATTCCTATAAAGAAAGGCCTTAGGCAAGGAGGCATGAACTCCCCAGTACTATTCACAGCTTGCTTAAAGAAGTATTCAGAGGCTTGGAATGGGGGCAGTTAGAGATAAGGGTAGATGGAGAATACCTCAGTAATATGCGATTTGCTGATGACATTGCCTTGCTAAATAACTCAGGGCATTAACAGCAAAGAATGATCAATGACATAGACAGGAAAAGTAAAAAGGTAGGTTTGAAAATCAATATGCTGAAGACTAAGGTAATATTCAATAGCCTCAGGAAGGAACAGCAGGATAAAATAGGTAGTGAAGCATTGGAAGTGGTAGGCAAATATGTCTACTTAGGACAGGTAGTGACCACAGATCCAGACCATGAAAGGGAAATAACTGTGAGGATAAGATTGGGATGGAGCGCATTTGGAAGACACTCAAACATGACTAGCAGCTTACCGGTATCACTCAAGAGGATAGTGTATAACAGTTGCATCCTACCACAACTAACCTATGGTGCTAAAACGTGGAGGCTAATTAAAAAGGTTCTACTTAAGTTGAGGACAATGCAGAGGGCTATGGAAAGAAAAATGGTAGGGGGGTAACATTAAGAGACAGGAAGAGTGCAGAGTGGTTAATAAAAACAGCGCTAACAGGAGGACACAAGACAAGATAAAAGGAAACTACAAGCCCTGAGACAATCCTTGAAGTGGCGGGCTTGCCTCCACATCTCAGACAAGAATATACGGCACTCCGCCACTTCAAGGATTGTCTCAGCGCTTGTCCTGTTGCTTCCTTTTCTCTTGTCTCGTGTCCTCCTGTTCGTGCTGTTTTTATTAAGAATGGATGTTTACCAACTCGCCCAACAAAGTATCTTGGTGTGCAGAGTGAGTTAGAGAAATAACTCAAGTTACTGACATTCTAGTGGACATCAAGAAGAAGAAATGGGCAGGGCATGTAGTGCAGAAAGAGGATAACCGATGGTCGCTTAGGGCAACAAACTGGATTCCAAGGGAAGTAAAGCTTAGCAGGGGGCGGCAGAAAGTTAGGTGGGCGGATGAGGTTAAGAAGTTCGCAAAGGCAAGTGGATGCAGCTAGCACAGGGATGGGTTAATCAGAGGAATATTGGAGAGGCCTTCGCCCTGCAATGGGTATGGTCCGGATGATGATGATGATGGCATTACACAGTACATGGGTGCCTTGCTTTTCACCTCTTCCAAAAAGCAGCCGCTGCAGCTGGGACTGATCAGCAGTCGAGCGCCCTAATCACGAAGCAGTAGGGCACAGACAGGTTTGTCTCCCGTGCTGAACACAAGGGGAAAGGGTGCTTACCCTCAGCCGCTGGTCACTCAGCGTCCACACCCGGCTGGAGAAGTCATTGGAGGCTGCCAGGATCAGGTTCTCCTGCAAGTCATTGTTGGCACAACCATCAGGCACAGAGCTGCGAAGCCGCTCTAGAGAGGAGACCAGACAGTTATCTTGAGACACACCCACAATGAGAGAATCTCGTTGGAAGGGACACTTTCAACAACAAAGAGGTACCTACCAGTATGGTTGGTGGTAACAAAACAATTAACCGAACACACATATATGTGATGCACATGCTAATAGCGTTCTATATTTTTTTGTTACTGTATAATTAAATAAAGCGGTCAACGTTTTTGCAAGCAGCTTAGAGTTTTGACTTTTTCAATTTCAATAATGATAACAATCTGTGAGTAACTGAATATGTGAATCGTTCAGCTTGTTAACCCCACGCTGTTCCTCCATGACATCCCCATTGAATGCTAGCTGTTCGCACAGCAAAGGCACAACCAGCATGTGCTCTCAAACATGAAAGCCTAAATGTATACACAGAATGCGCTCTTTCTATGATCTTGGCTAGTCACTTGAGTACAGAACTAAAGCCAAAAGTAGAAGAGTAAAATAGGGTTCTACATCAAATGACACCTAATGATTGGGGCCAAAAAATGACAAGAAGATCCAACATGTGGCATTATTTCCTCGCTACAGAGGGAATGCTTCATGCCACAGTGGGAAGGCTGAAAAATGAATCACTGCTTTTCATTTTCATATAATATTGTTAAGGTTTATTTACAGAGCACAGCCTGGTGCGCTAACCAACCGTTAGTGAGTTTCCTCTTCCTCAACCTCTCTTCTCGAGAGCCTCTTTTTCCCTTCCTTGTCTTCTTCTGTGCGCATGCCTGACATTTCCCCCTTCACAGGCGAAGCCCCTGCCTGGGCTGCCAGTCAGAGTCCCGAGAGTGGCAGCGCTTCATTCTTGCGACATGGACTACCTGTGATTTCCGAGAGGGGCGGCCTTGGGAACTCTGGCGAGACACGATGTAATTCAACTGATTGATGGGTGTGAGCACAATAAATGGGCCTGTGTATAGCAACAACAGCTTCTGAGGCAAACCACGCTTGCAGACAGGTATCCAGAGCCACACTACGTTGCCAAGAAGGTAGGAGACATCCTGATGCCGACGATCGTAGCGCAGCTTAGAGCGGTCCTGCGAGGCCAGGGTGTGTAATCGGACGACCCGACGAGCCTCTTCAGCACGGCAGAGGGTGCTTGAAACAAAAGGCTTGGTGTCAAGAGAGAATGGCAAAATGGTGTTGAGAGACCGTCGAGGCGGACGAACGTAAAGGATGAAAAATGAACTATAAGCAGTTGTCTCATGCTTCGAGGTGTTATAGGCGTAAGTAATGAATGGAAGCATGTCATCCCAGTTCTTGTGCTGCGAGTCAACATACATCGCAAGCATGTTCGTCAGTGTCCTGTTTGCACATTCAACGAGGCCATTTGTCTGGGGATGGTACGGCGTAGAGTGACGCAACTGGCAAGCACAATAGTGCAGAAGCTCTTCCACAACATATGCCTAAACTAGCAGCCTCGATCACTGATAATGACACGAGGAGGCCCATGACGAAGGACGACAGTGTGAATAAGAAAGAAAGAGACGTCAGCGGCGGTGGCGGAAGAGATGGCGACAGTTTCACAGAAACGCGTGAAGTGATCAACGCACACGATGACCCAACGATTGCCTTTGGACGAGCGGGGAAACGGGCCTATGAGGTCAACATCCACTTGCTCATATAGTGTGGTCGGTGGTGTCACCAAATGTAAGTGGCCCGGCGGAGAAGTCGTGGGGAGCTTGAACCGCTGGCACTGCACGCAGGAGTTCACGTAACTCTGAGTAGTTCGACGCATATTTGCCCAGTAGAAACGTTCCTTAATGCGGGCAAGTGTCCTGGCAAACCCCAAGTGCCCAGCTGTAGCGTCATCGTGCATAGCGTGTAGAACAGAGGAGTAGAGGCTAGCCAGAATGACTAGCAGAAAGCGCGCACCGCCAGATGAGTAATTTTCTTGGTAGAGCAAACCATTGCGAATGCAGAAAGGGTTTTCAGATGCCGGATAACGAGCTTTTTCAAAAAGTGGTACCAAATCTTGATCTTTTCGTTGTTCCCATTGGAATGTGACAAGATCCGGAAATTGGATGGAAACATCAGCAAGATAGTCGTCAAAGTTGCCATCGCAAAGGGTAGTAGCGAGAGGTAGCCACGAGAGGCAGTCAGCGTTGGCATGTTGGCGACCACTTCTGTACGACACTGTAAAGTTGAACTCCTGAAGGCGTAATGCCCAGCGAGCCAACCGACCGCAGGAGTTGCGCAGATTCACAAGCCAGCAAAGCGAATGATGCGAGTATGCTTTTGCAGGCTAGTTGGTGCCTAAACATTCAGTTTTTTTTGAGCAAAAAACACGACACAAAAGGAACGAGGTAGACAGGACAAGCACTTACTAACAACTCAGGTTTTTATTGACGGAACATTTGCTTAAATACAGCAGCTGCTCTTATCAACAAGAAGAGGGGAAGAAGAGACTTCGCATACATACATATCAGATCAGCACAGATCCCATCATCGCACGAGTGAATGTATGCTTCGAGCTCTAATTCTGCGCAAGATAACTAATTTCTTTTTTTGAGAGAAGAATTGAAGGATCGCTAGCACACGAGTTACCCGATTTTTCTATCTCATTAGCCTCAATTATCTCTCTTCCAAGTTGTGTCTTGCACCGGCGCAGTACTGACGTTTTTTCGGGCGCGGGAGTGCAGTTGCGGCAATTCCAAATATGGTCAATCATTTTGCTACCTGAATTGTTCCTGACATCTCTTGCGTGCTCCCTCAGCCTTTTATTAAGGCACCTCCCAGTCTGGCCAATATACCGCTTACCACAGGCAAGCGGTATCGAGTACACAACACTCTTTTTACAAGCCCCGAAGCGCTGCTGGCGACGCTTCGAACAAGCGACGGCCGCATCCTCCGCATTCACTCTCTTGCAAATCCTGGAGAGTTTTTCTGGAGCGGTAAAAACCACTCTAACACCAGCCATAGCACCGATCTTCTTAATATTATGCGAGATTCCGTGAATGTACGGAATAGCCGCCACTTTCTTCCGGTCAGTTTGGTCGGGCATGCTGGCTGGTTTCTTCAGCAGGTTCTCGGCAGTTGATGCCAGCAAGGCCGGCAGGTAACCTGCGCTTGAAAGGCGCTGCAACTGGATGTCAAAGCTGCGTCCTACCAAATGCAGGCAGGACTTGCTCAGAGCGTTGGAAAGGCACGATCTCACAATGCCTCGTTTTACAGCTTTGGAGTGTGCCGTGCTGAAGGGAAGCAAGGGCTTGTTGCCTCTGGACTCGAAGGCCCAACATACGTGTTCACTTGAGACTGCAAGACACAACTTGGAAGAGAGATAATTGAGGCTAATGAGACAGAAAAATCGGGTAACTCATGTGTCAGCAATCCTTCAATTTTGCTCTCAAAAAAAGAATTCAGTTATCTTGCGCAGAATTAAAACTCGAAGCATGCATTCCCTCGTGCGATGATGGGATCTGTGCTGATCTGATATGTATGTATGCGAAGTCCCTTCTTTTCTTCTCCTTGTTGATAAGAGCAGCTGCTGTATTTAAGCAAATGTTCCGTCAATAAAAACCTGAGTTGTTAGTAAGCGCTTGTCCTGTCTACCTCGTTCATTTTAAGTCGTGTTTTTTGAGCAAAAAAAAACAAAGCGAATGATGATCAGTGATAACTGTAAAAGCACGTCCATAAAGGTACGAGCGAAAACTGCTGTACGCCGAAAACAATGGCAAGGCACTTTTGCTTCGTCACGATATAATTGCGTTCTGACTTGCTGAGGGTGCGACTAGCATAAGCGACAACAAGTTGATTCCCTCCATGCCGTTGTATGAGCACAGCACCTACGCCGATGCCACTGGTGTCAGTGTGGAGTTCAGTGGGAGCTGTCGGGCTGAAATGGGCCGCGAGGTAAGAAGAAGCTTGAGCTGGTGAAACGCAGAATCACATTCGGGAGTTCATTTGAAAGGAATATCTTTCTGCAAGAGGCATGTGAGCGGGTAGGCTACGTCAGCAAACTTGGGGATGAAGCGCCGAAAGTAAGAGCAAAGTCAGTTCTTTCAGAGACTTCGGCTCTTTGACGCAGCTGACAGCTTCAATTTTTCGTGGGTCGGGCCTAACACCGTCTTTGTCAACCAGGTGCCCAAGCACAACGATCTGGCGTTCACCGAAGCGGCACTTTTTAGAGTTCAGCACGAGACCGGCTTTCTCCATGCAGTTAAGTACAACAGCTAAATGGCTATTATGCTCAGCGAATGTCCTCCCGAAAATCACCACGTCATCTAAGTAACACATGCAAATTTGCCACTTCAGTCCATGCAAAAGGGTGTCCATAAATCTTTCAAAGGTAGCCAGAGCGTTGCATAGCCCGAAAGGCATTACATTAAATTCATATAACCCATCTGGAGTCACAAACGCAGTCTTCTCTTTGTCTTTCGGATGCATCGGGATCTGCCAGTATCCAGACCGTAAATCAATAGAAGAAAAGTAGGAAGCTGAATGGAGGTAGTCAATGGCATCATCAACGCGTGGGAGCGGATATACATCCTTCTTTGTGACAGTGTTGAGACGGCGATAGTCGACACAAAATCTCCATGTGCCATCTTTTTCACGAGAATCACAGGGGCTGCCCACGGGCTAGACTATTCCTGAATAATTCCCCGTTGCATCATATCACGGTCCTGTTCGTCAATTATCTTGCATTCCTGAAGGTGAGACAAGGTATGGTGTCTATCTAATCAGGTGTGCAGACCCAGTGTCGATCATGTGATGGGTGTGGGAAGATGGAATCGGTTGTCGCTGATCTCGAGCAAAGTCGAACACGTCCACATGTTTTTTAAGAACTTCCATCAATATCTGGCGGTCGCTCATGGGTAGCGATTTATTTATCATGGACTGGAACTGGGAATCGGCAAGATCAGGCTGTCGAGTTGAACGAGCAGCGCCGTCACTGAATGCGGCAATGTGCATAGAAAGGTGTTCTTCTTCGAAGTCTGCGAGCTTCAAACCAAGCGGCAATACGGCAGGTTCGTTTGAAAGGTTGACGATCCAAACCGTGGCACGGCCCCCGTTCACTCGAACAACACTGCGGGGCACCAACACGTTCTGTTTCGCGCCAGCAAGAGAAGCAGGTTCCACCAGAGCGTCGAAGGCATTGGAAACCGCTCCCGAGGATACAACTGGGCCAAAGATGGCGGACATCACCGGAATGACGGTATCTTCCAAGACAGAAAATGCTTGGGGAGTCGGCGGCGATTCTTCTATGAGGGCTGATCGAAGGCTAGGGCTTATTTATATCCCGCTACTGTTAAAGTCGAGAGTTGCCCCACACTTGTAAAAAGTCAGCACCTAGAATAACTTCATGCGTAGAGCGAGGAAGCACCGTAAATTCAGTTCTAAACACGTGACCAGCAATTGCGACATTTACATAACAAATACCAAGCAGAACCAAGGATTCTCCCCCTACACCTCGAAATATGACAGTTCTATCCCAACCAAACATAGTTTTAGAGCGCAGCTCTTTGGCGTCCGTTCCTGGGTTTCGCGTCGGCATCGGCCTCGTAACCAGCTCCGCCCCCCTTTCATCCCCCCAGCGCTAGCAGCGACCGACTGATACCGCTGGATGCCGCTGACGCCGCTAGAGAGTCAAGATAACGTGACTGCATAGAACACCGTCGCCGCCATGCAGAAAGAGGAGGGGATGGCCAGACTCAAGCGGCGGCTCGCCGGGGGTGCAGCACGGAGTTCGATCTATCAATATGCCGGAGCGAAAGATTTCTATATACGCGAAAAATAGCACTACCCATTTGCATGAGATTCTTAAGGGGAGTTTTCAACTGTTTGATATAGGCAATAATTCGATATATCCAGGTTCAGTATATCCGGAATCAACTGTATTTGCATTTGTTAATCATCATCATCAGCAGCCTGATTATACCCACTGCAGGGCGAAGGCCTCTCCCATATTTCTCCATTTAACCCGGTTCTGTGCTAGCTGCATCCACTTGACCCCTGCGAACTTCTTAATCTCATCCGCCCACCTAACTTTCTGCCGCCCCCTGCTACGCTTTCCTTCCCTTGGAATCCAGTTTGCTACCCTCAGTGACCATCGGTTATCCTCTCTTCGCACTTCTTAATTTCCACTAGAATGTCGGTAACCTGAGTTATTTCTCTGACCCAGTCTGCCCGCTTCCTATCTCTTAATGTTACCCCTACCATTTTTCGTTCCATCGCCCTCTGGGTTGTCCTCAACTTAAGCAGAGCTCTCTTGCTTAGCTTCCACGTTTCAGCCCCATAGGTGAGTACAGGTAAGATGCAACTGTTATATATTTTCCTCTTTAGCGATACCGGTAAGCTGCTAGTCATAATCTGTGAGTGCTTGCCAAATGCGCTCCATCCCAATCTTATTCTTCTTGTTATTTCTTTTTCATGGTCCGGATCTGTGGTTACTACCTGTCCTAAGTAGATATATTCGCCTACTACTTCCAGTACTTCGCTACCTAATGTAAACTGCTGTTCCTTTCCGAGGCTGTTGAACATTACCTTAGTCTTCTGCATATTGATTTTCAAGCCTACATTTCTACTTTTCCTGTCTAGGTCATCAATCATTATTTGCAGTTCATCCCCCCAGTTGCTTAGCAAGGCAATGTCATCAGCAAATCGCAGATTACTGAGGTATTCTCCATCTACCCTTATCCCTAACTGCTCCCATTCCAAGTCTCTGAATACTTCCTCTAAACAAGCTGTGAATAGTACTGGGGAAATTGTGTCTCCTTGCCTAACACCTTTCTTTATGGGAATTTTGTTACTTTCTTTATGCAGAACTATGGTTGCTGTGCAGCCACTATATATATCTTCCAACACTTTCACGTACGGCTCGTCTACCCCGATTTCGCAACGCCTGTATCACCGCCGAGGTTTCAACTGAGTCAAATGCTTTTTCGTAATCAATGAATGCTATGTATAAGGGCTGGTTATATTCCGAGCATTTTTCTATCACCTGATTGATGGTATGGATATGATCGATAGTAGAGTACCGTTTCCGAAACCCTGCTTGATCCTTTGCTTGATTGCAGTCTAAGGTTGTCCTGATTCTATTAGCGATTACCTTAGTAAATACCTTATACGTAACAGACAGTAAGCTGATTGGTCTGTAATTTTTAAGGTCCTTAGAGTCCCCTTTCTTGTGAATGAGGATAATGTTTGCATTCTTCCATGGTACCGGTACCGTCGATGACACCAGGCACTGCGTATACAGGGTGGCCAGTTTTTCTAGCACGATATCCCCCCCGTCCTTCAGCAAATCTGTAGTTATCTGATCCTCTCCAGCTGATTTCCCCCTTTTCATAGTTTCTAGTGCTTTCTTGACCTCGTCCTTTGTCACTGGTGGAACGTCTGACTGTTTTTCCCTACCGCCAATCTCATTACGGTCCTGACTACTTTGGCTACTGTAGAGATCTGTATAGAACTCCTCGGCTACTTTGACTATCTTGTCCATATTAGTGATGACATTGCCCGCTTATCGCATTGTCCCTTATCGCATACATCTGGTTTTTGCCTATGCCCAATTTCTTCTTTACCGCTTTAAGGCTTCCCCCGTTCTTTACAGCATGCCCAATTTTCTCCATGTTATACTTCCTTATATCGGTCACCTTGCGCTTATTGATTAGCTTTGATCTCGGCCAATTCGATCTGGTCTGTTCAATTGGAAGCTTTCATACTCTGGCGTTTCTTAATCAAATCTTTCGTCTCCTTAGACAGCTTACCGGTATCCTAACTATCCTACCGCCTACTTCTACCGCGCACTCAGTAATGATATCTCTCCATGTTAATCTCTCTCCATTTGTTAATATTTATTTATTTATATATAATACCGAGGGTACAGATGTACATTAAAGAAGGAGAGAATGTTTGTTACGTATATATTGTAAGAGATGCCTGACCTGTGAAACAGCAGAAAGAAGAGGAAAACGGAGACATCGCACGCCGAAGACGATGAAGTTGTGAAGATGACAAAGTGGACGAAGCTCGAGCTGTCACTGCAGAGTGCAGGCCTTTGTAGCTGCTGCTAATAAGATAAATATATTGCCGTGCAAACTACCTAAACCACCTCATTACACTTGGTGGAGGTGTCGCCTCCGGAGGTGTTGCCTCCGAAGTCGCACCTTGCCCAGCTCTACCATTATGACAGACGCCACAACCCAGTCTGGCCTGCTTGTTCCCAGTGCTATCACCTGTTCGGGACCAGTGCGGCAGCCCGACCCACCCATCTTCAGCGGCACGGACGACAGCAACGTAGAGGACTGGCTGACTTCATACCAGCGTTTGAGTGCCTACAATAAGTGGGATGACCACGTCAAGCTCACCAAGTCGTCTTCAATTTAAGTGATGTCGCCAGCTTGTGGTTCTGAACAATGGTTGGATTCTCGTGTCCAGCAGAAAGGCGAAAATTTCACAAGCTACATAGATGATATTGTCGGCCTTGACCCACCTATGGCTGAATCACAGAAGATCAAGCATGTCCTCAAAGGAATTGAAGAGGACGCATTCCACATGACCCCCCAAACTGTTTCTGACAACATTTCTTTATGTCAGACTTATGACGAGCTCCACAAACAGCATATCATGATGCGCCGTACCATTTCCTCGAATGAAGCAACTGGATCTTCCCGGTGCTCTCAGGATCAGCGCTTCTCCAGCAGAATACAACAGTTTGTGCGGGAAGAGGCGGCTCGACAGTTGTCCTCGGTTACCTGCCGGCCCGACTCTTCATCTCTGTCACCTCCTCTACAGCGTGTCATCCAGAAGCAGGTTGCCGAGATTCTGCCAAGTACCAACCCACCCCCTATGGTCGCCGCTCCGCTGACGTACGCCGAAATCGCAAGTCGCCTACCACTTTCACCTGTCCCGTCAACGTATGCACCCCAAACCACATCTTCAATTGCCGGCCGCCCCTCTAGTGACATCTACACAGCCTGCTTGGCCTTGCACCGGTCCCCGCAATCCGAATCCGCGACGCACACAAGGTAACTGCCCTATATGCTACGTGTGCGGTGTAGCTGGCCAAATGGCACAGCAGTGCCGTGCACGTGGATCCCGTTTTTATGACTACGGGTGCGCTCCAGCATACGACATACCTTTTTCAGACCCAGAGTCTGGTCGTCTGCCTTTGCATCACTCTCCGACACGTTCCAATGCAAATACCCACCGTTCGCCATCTCCCCGTCGTCGGTCCCGCTCTCCTAGATCCGCCTATCACCACCCCTTCAGCTGGAAAACTAGATGCCGCAGTTCTGAAGGCAAGAACTGCGCCCTCAGTAACTGTGTCAAGCCCTGTAAAGATTTATCGAAGGTGTTGCTGTTGATGCGCTTGTTGACACTGGTGCTGCGGTGTCCGTGATTAGTTGCAACCTGTGCCGCAAACTTAGGAAAGTGACGACGCTGATCCCTGACATTTCATTGCGAACCGCGAACGCCGAAAAGATTCGACCAGTTGCTGCGTGCATCGCATGGCTCATTATACAAGGTCTCTCCTACATTATTGAATTAATCATTCTCGCTCTCTCCTCATAAAATCTTCCTCAGATAGGACTTTCTGTCCAAGCATCATGCCATCATCGACTGCGCACGTGCTCACATTGATTTGTTGCTGCTTTGTGACACTCTCGTAGACACAAGCCCTGCTCCAGCAGCGCCCATCTTCTCTGCCGATGACATCCCTGCTTGCTGTTCTGTTTTTGTGCTTGTGACATGTATGCCATCACTGTAATGTATACACTGTCCATCCGTTGTGCGCATCGCCAATATGTGCTGCTCTTGCATGCCGTGCTCATTATTCCTGGTGGTATGACCGTAAAATTCCGAACAAGCGCCCCCACCCATGCAAGCGCCCCCCCTAATTTCACTGTCAACTTCAAATTTCCGCGCCGTTCGGGAAAGCGCCCCCTCCCACCCGCCGCCCTTGTCACGCATCGCGCCCAAGCAACACTGGTCTACCACATCCCGTCCAACAATCCAATCCAATCCTGCTTTTCAATCCACCCGCATGCATGCCCGCATATGCTTGTTCGCACGCGCCATTTGTCGACTTGTTTTTGCTTAGAGAAGTTCGCGATGCCGATGCATTCGTACACAGTGGCGAAGAAAGTTGAGGTTGTGCGATGGCATCGGGAAAACGGAAGAAACGTGCACCAAACGTCTCGGCATTTCAAGCTCGACCGCAAACGGGTACGAGAATGGGACAAAGATTTCGAGAAGTTGCTTCAACAAAACTATGGGAGAGCAAAACTCCGAAGAAAGTTGAGTAACGGCGCGGCAGTTTTCAGCGAGTACGTGGACGATGCGCTCTTCGAGTTCTTCGAGGGGGAAAGAGCGGCAGGACGTGCTGTTAGTAACCGGCTTCTTTCTGAAGAGGCTGTCAGAATAGCCAAAAACATGCAGTTGGAAAACTTCGTTGCTTCCAGCCATTACGTAAGTCGATGGAAGCAGCGGTTCGGCGTATCAATGCGCCGTTCTACGAACGAAAGTCAGAAGACGCCCGAAGAGTTTGCGGAGGCAGCTAGTGCCTTTCGATCTGCCGCAAACTCCCTGCGACGGCGCAACGACTACACATTGTACAACATAGCCAATATGGACCAGACGATGGTCCGAATAGATAACCCAGCGAACAGGACGAACAACGTGGTCGGCGAAAGCACCATACGGATAGGAAACACTGGATGTGCCCGACGCGGCTTCACGGTTTGCCTAGCCGCATGCGCCACCGGCCACAAGCTCCCGGCCTTCGTTATTTTCAAGGAGCCAACCGGGAAAATTCCAGCCAGGGCCTTCGCGAGCCTTCGCATACCAGGTGAGAATGATTTTTTTTCTTCAGTGGGGCGAGGAATCACGATGTCGTAAAGTTCGTTCTATTAAAGCGCCGACTTTTTTTTTTTTTCGCTTCTTCTTTCACTCGTAGGAAATGTTCGTCTCACCGCCACAAAGAATGGCTGGATGACATCTGAAAAGCTGCAGGAGTGGCTATCAAGAATCTGGGGACCAAACGTCGATGACGTGCGGCGTTTGCTGGTACTGGACCAGGCGCCCATCCACAAAACGCAAGCTGCGAAGAATGCTTTTGAGGAGCGCGATACCGACGTGCTCTATGTGCCTGCGGGGTGCACGAGCATCCTGCAGCCAGCTGACGTGTACTGGAACAAGCCGTTCAAGTCCACCCTACGGCGTTTGTGGGAAGAATATATGCATGAAGAAGAGCGGACGCCCAAAGGAAACCTGAAGAAGCCGTCGCGCCAGCATGTGCTTGATTTTGTGGCCCAGGCGTGGGCTGCTGTACCCGAGGAGACTGTGGCACGCTCCTTCAAGGGATGCGGCATCTCTAATGCACTCGATGGCTCGGAGGACGGCGACCTGCATGGCGGACTGGCAGATGTTGGAGTCGTGGTGCCAGAAGACCGGGGTGGGCTTCAAGCCGAGTGCTGTGAACTTTTCTTTGCGACTGACTCGGAGGAGTCTTTTGATGGTTTCCAAAGTGATTGATATAGTTATCATAAATCTTTCACTCAGTATCAATGTAGTTCACATTCCTAAAGGTAAATAAAATTTTCAATCCATGTGCACTGCGTTTTTTTTTTTTCTGGCGGGGAAATGTCGCCGCCATCTTGAATTTCGGCGCCGTTCCGGGATAGCGCCCCCCCCTACTTTGCCAGTGATTCGACTTGCTAGAGGGGGGGGGGGGCGCTTGCTCGGAATTTTACGTAGTGCTCTGTACGTCTGTATGCCTTTTCCAATGACTTTACTATGAGGAGAATTGCTTGGCACTAGATATTGTTGCAAAGAAGATCAGCAGTGGCGCGAGAGGAGCCCTCGCGCTAGGCCAGACATTAAATCATCGTTCATCCTGTCACCATGTTGTGCCGTGTCTTTGCTTGTCACCACGTAACATTTTGGTTGGAAATGCGGCGTACGTCATCCTCGCCTTGGAGCATCGACGCCATCTGTAAGCCGGGACCATCGACTAAGAGCCCTGGGATATTGCTGTGCAGCTTCGCCCCAGCCCTTCCTGCCCAGACCCGACAGTCGCAACTACCGCCGCCCAGCCCCTAGGCTGGATCTGAAGGCAAGGCGCACACACGAACTGACCAGAGACCAGATCAGACCCTATGGACCTGAAGAACCGAAAGACCAGAACACGGAACCCCCGCCCCGCCCAGACGCACGATGCGACCTTGAATCATCGGTCTCATGAATGCTTTGGTGGCGGATGGCTGAGGAGCTCCAGGGGAGGCAGAGCACCCAATCATCATTGTGGTGCCAAGCACATCATTCTCTTCTATTTCTTCTTGAACATTCTCAGCGTCGCGTCACCGCCAACTTCAATGAACCGATCGGAACGATCGCTCGGTGGCCCTGGAAAGTGTTGTGAAGAAGATCGGCCCTGGTGCGAGAAAAGCCCTCGCGCTAGGCCAGCCATTAAATCATCGTTCATCCTGTCACCATGTTGTGCCGTCTCTTTGCTTGTCACTACATAACAATATCATTGATCACGACGGCGCCTCTGGTGTTATTGCAGACCTTATAGTGCATCACATTACCGCCCTCACTACTCCCACTGGAGTCACTGACTAGACCCCATCTGACATTTTTGATGGCTCTGTCGACGCACCTTTGCTGCCTACCCAGTGTGACCAGCTTGTCGCCTGGCTTCAACGATTCAGCGCCTCCTTCGACTCTCACCAAACTTTGTTGGGACATGCAACAGCAGTTCAGCATCATATCGACACCAGCCTCCACGCACCACTGCGCCAGCGCCCCTACAGAGTCTCAGCCGCTGAATGCCACGTCATCGATGACCAAGTGAGTGACATGCTCGAGCGAGCAGTGATCCAGCCTTCTCACAGCCCATAGGCTTCACCCATCATGCTATTAAAAAAAAAAAAATAACGCCTCCATTCAGTTCTGCATCGACTACAGTTGGCTCAACAAGATTACTCGAAGGGCCGTTTATCCTGTCCCACGCATCGACGATGTCTTTGACCCTTTGCAGGGAGCTGAATACTTTTTTTCGCTAGACCTTCGCAGGTGCCAATGGCTGAAGCTGACCGCCAGAAAACCGCATTTATAACGCTAGATGGTCTATGCTGTCACGTAGCCGTTTAGGCCCGTAACCAGAAGGTTGGTTTTTAATAGGGGGTTGATCTAGCAGGCATAGGAAAGCAGGTACAGAGCACTGAGTGGCAGCAGCCGACTTCAGCTTCTTCTCATCGAACGCCACGGGTTGTGGAATAGTTCAATTCGGCACGGGACAAAGTCCGGCTGGCGTATGCGATAACTCGCTCGGCACCGTCTTGCCACTGGACGAGTACAGCGCCTAGACCCACGTTGCTGGCATCTGTGTGGACCAGAGTCTCGGCATTCACATCGAAATGGGCAAGCACAGGTGTTGTCTGCAAGCGGTGCCGTAACTTGTCGAATGCCTTTTGCTGTTCGTCCGTCCAGGTGAAGGTGACATCATCCCGGGTGAGATGTGTCAACGAAGCGGCAATGCGCAAAAAGTTTTCAATAAACCTGCGGTAATAGGCGCAGAGGCCCAAGAAACGACGAACCGCCTTCTTGTTACACGGAGTAGGGAATTTGGTGACTACTGTTGTTTTAGCGGGATCGGGACAAACTCCTCGATGGCTGACGACGTGGCCCAAGAACAGGAGCTCTTCATAGCCAAAGTGACACTTTTTGGGCTTTAACGTGAGGCCAGCAGATCAGTTGGCCCATAGCACAGCGGAGAGACGTTGGAGGTGTTCCTCGAACATTGGCAAAAACACAACAACATCGTCCAGGTAGACTAGACACATCTGCCATTTAAGACCAGATAGAACTGCGTCTATCTATCGCTGAAATGTCGCTGGGGAGGAGCACAATCCGAAAGGTAGGACTTTGAATTCATAAAGTCCATCGGGCGTGACAAACGCTGTCTTCTCACGATCATGTTCATCGACTTCGATCTGCCAGTAACTGCTCTTAAGATCAAGCGATGAAAAGTAGCGTGCGTGGCGCAACCGGTCTAATGAGTCATCAATGCGTGGCAGCGGGTAGACGTCTTTTTCCGTGGCCTGATTGAGCTTAAGGTAATCCACACAGAACCTTAAACTTCCGTCTTTTTTCTTAACAAGGACAACAGGAGAAGCCCAGGGACTCCTCGATGGCTGTATGACACCATCATTTAACATCTCGTCTACCTGTGGGGCAATGACTTCACGTACCCGCGGTGACACTCGGTAGGGGTTCTGTCGGACTGGTCGGGTGCGGTCGTCGGTTATTATGTGGTGCTTGGTCAGGGGCGTCTGTTTAACCGCGGAGGTGGATGAGAAGCAGTCTTGAAACTGAAAGAGTAGCCCGATGAGCCTGTCCTTCTCTGCCGGTGATAGAGCGGGATTCACATCAGGGTCGAAGTTGGGCATTTGGCTGGCAGACGTGTTGGTCTCAAGAACAAAGCAGTCGTGGGCTGCTGCTGCGACACCTTCAAAGTAGGCTACCGTGGTGCCTTTAGCGATGCGTTGCTGTTCGTTCCAGAAGATGAACTATACCGCCTGCAACACAGACTCCATGATGTAACAGAAGCTCTGTGTTCTGTTCGGCAACGCCGGCAGCACAGGACTGGTCGTCGCACCTGACTGTGACGAGAGCAGACGAACGTGGCGGCATGGATACATCCGCGTCAACGATGCGTAAAGGTGCGTGGCATCGTTCGTAGTCAGCAGTCATCGTTGCAGGCGTCGAAAACGTGACAGTACGGCGAAGAACATTAATAATGGCCCCATGCTCACGTAAAAAGACCATGCCGAGTATGAGGTCCTTGCAGCAGTGAGGCAGAATAACAAAAACGGCTACAAAGGCTGAATCGGCGATGGTTACTCGGGCAGTGCATCGTCCGATCAGCGTCATAAGGTGACTGCCAGCAGTAAGAATTTGCGGCCCCAGCCATTCAGTTTTCACCTTAGAGAGCCGATCTGCGAAATTCTTGCTTATTATTGAGAAGTCTGCTCCGGTGTCTAACAAAGCCAAAGCGGCTACTGGGTGTCTGTCGGCGAGAACGGAAAGGTCGGCGCTAACAACGTGATCGGCTTGAGGTTGATTGGGAGTTTCGGGTTCATGCGGCGGCAGAGGCATCATAGTCACAGCATCGGGCTGAGTCGTCACGGGAGGGTCTTCGGGACATCGATTCCGTTCGTCAGCAACCAGCCCCCCTGAAATCGCCGCCTTCAGTTTCCCCAGCGTGGGCTTGGCGACCGGCGCCTCAGCACATCATTAAACTCACGGCGGCCGGGTGACGAGCAGCGCACGGGAGAAGACTGTGTACTGTTGCTCGAAGAGGTTGCACGGGTTGCTAGGTATTCTTCAATTTCTGGAGGGCGTTCGCCGAACCGGGGACGCGGGGAATCACGAGCAAAACCCCGAAGACCGAGTTCACGGTATGGACAACGACGGTACAAGTGGCCGGGTTCTCCGCAGTGGTAGCACAGCGGCCATTGGCGAGGAGTGCGCCAGACGTCTGCCTTCCGAACCGGTTTCTGCATGACGGGGCTCTGCTGGGATGGCGGCTGGTAGAATAGCGGCTGAGGAACGGACTGCTGCATGACGAGGCTCTGCTAGGATGGCGGCTGGTAGGAAGGTTGGTAGAATGGTGGCTGCAGAATGGGCGGCGGCTGTGCTTCGAAACGAAGCTGTTGCGCAGGAGGCACTGCAGGCCGACGAAGAGCCGCTGCGTAGTTCACAGAACGTGGCTCCGATAGTGACTCAGGCGGTGAAAATGTTTGACAAATTTCTTCACGCACGGCTTCGGTGACAGCCGCGGCAGTCGGGTTAGGCGATCCAAGATTGAACTTGAGGAGCTCCTTGCGTACTACCTCGAGGATCAGCTCACGCAGAGAGTGATCTTCAGTGGACCCATTCAATGTGGCCACACTGCTGATGGGCTGACCACAGGCAGACTCCATGCGCCGGTAGTATCGTGGCTGCAGGGCTCGCTCAATGAGGGTAGCTTCACTGATGAAGTCCGCGATGGTTTGAGGTGGACTGCGAACCAGACCAGCGAAGAGGGGTTCTTTCAAGCCCTGCATCAGGTGGCGCAACTTCGCTGATTCTGTCATGTCGGGATCAGCCCGTCGGCAAAGACGGGTCATGTCCTCGGCGAACATGGCCATGCTTTCGTTAGGTAGTTGCACACGAGCTTCTAGGAGGCAGCGTGCGCGATCACAGCGGTCGTGGCTGGCGAAAGGAATCCCAGTTTTGAAGACTGGCCTCCCTATTCTCATACCATGTTTTAGCACAGTCCTCATGTGCGAAATATACATTGTGCAGCTTCTAAGCCGAGCTCCACTGATTGAATTGCGCCACTCGCTTGAACTGGTCGATCCAGTCGTCGACATCTTCCCCAGTACCGCCATGGAAACTGGGGGGCGTACGAGGCTGCTGAAGCAGCAACTGATGTTGACTTGCCTGGGCCATTGCAGAAGTCTCGAACTGCTTGTCAGCTGGCGTCGGTTCAGGTAGAGGAGCGAATTCCGGCGCCAGACCCCAGAGGCGACGGCTGCAGCGATGAACAGGTGTAGACACGAGCGGAAGCCGGTTAGGACTAGATGAGCGGCTGTGAGAGCCCCGAGACATGGAGTTCAAGGCCTCACCTCCGCCAGCGTCACGTAGCCGTTTAGGCCCGTAACCAGAAGTTTGGTTTTTAATAGGGGGTTGATCTAGCAGGCACAGGAGAGCAGGTCCAGAGCACCGAGTGACAGCAGCCGACTTCAGCTTCTTCTCATCGAACGCCATGGGGCCACTTCTTCGAGTCCGCGCACGAGACGCTCGATGAGCAGCCGCCTAGCGGCTGCTGTTGCACACGCTACAATATGAATTTACTAATGTCATGCCTTTTGGTTTGTGCAACGCTCCAGCCACATCTGAGCGCATGATGGACCACATCCTCTGTGGGCTGAAGTGGCAGATATGCCTCTGCTACCTAGATGATGGTGTCATCTTCTCCACGGACTTTCCATCTCATCTTCTTTGCCTCGAGAGTGTTCTTCGATGTCTGAGCGGTGCAGGCTTGCAGCTAAACTTGAAGTGTCAATTTGGTGCTCGACGCTGGTGATACTTTCTTCTCCCTTGAAACCATGGATATGGCATGTGAGCAGCGCAAAAGATCCACAGACTGTTTCACTCATGAATGTTCTGGCCAACCAATCACAGTGCCTCCCTTCTCGAGCTCTCCGACGTCAAGCTCATCTTTTTACAATCCCTGACAACCTCCTTTACCGCAGAAACTACCTCCCTGATGGCCGAAAATGGCTGCTCGTTATTCCCCGACATCTCCTATCAGTCATTTGCGCAAGCTATCACGATGATCCACAGTGCACCCATGCTGGATTCCTGAAAACATTTACTCACCTACGTCATCACTACTACTGGCAGGGCATGTATCGTTTTGTTCGCCAGTACGTCCGCTCTGTATCAACTGTCAGCGTTGCAAGAACCCACCACGCCCTTCAGCTCCCCTGCAGCCTCTACCGCATGACAACCTCCTTTATCGCATAAACTACCTCCCTGATGGCCGAAAATGGCTGCTTGTTATTCCTCAATATCTCTGGTCAGTAATTTGCGCGAGCTATCATGCTGATCCACAGTGCGCCCATGCTGGATTCCTGAAAACATTTACTCGCCTACGTCATCGCTACTGCTGGCAGGGCATGTATCGTTTTGTTCGCCAGTACGTCCGCTCGGTATCAAGTGTCAGCTTCGCAAGAACCCACCACGCCCTTCAGCTCCCCTGCAGCCTCTACCGCATGACAACCTCCTTTATCGCATAAACTACCTCCCTGATGGCCGAAAATGGCTGCTTGTTATTCCCCAATATCTCTGGTCAGTAATTTGCGCGAGCTATCATGCTGATCCACAGTGCGCCCATGCTGGATTCCTGAAAACATTTACTCGCCTACGTCATCGCTACTGCTGGCAGGGCATGTATCGTTTTGTTCGCCAGTACGTCCGCTCTGTATCAACTGTCAGCGTCGCAAGAACCCACCACGCCCTTCAGCTCCCCTGCAGCCTCTACCGCATGACAACCTCCTTTATCGCATAAACTACCTCCCTGATGGCCGAAAATGGCTGCTTGTTATTCCTCAATATCTCTGGTCAGTAATTTGCGCGAGCTATCATGCTGATCCACAGTGCGCCCATGCTGGATTCCTGAAAACATATACTCGCCTACGTCATCGCTACTGCTGGCAGGGCATGTATCGTTTTGTTCGCCAGTACGTCCGCTCTGTATCAACTGTCAGCGTCGCAAGAACCCACCACGCCCTTCAGCTCCCCTGCAGCCTCTACCGCATGACAACCTCCTTTATCGCATAAACTACCTCCCTGATGGCCGAAAATGGCTGCTTGTTATTTCCCAATATCTCTGGTCAGTAATTTGCGCGAGCTATCATGCTGATCCACAGTGCGCCCATGCTGGATTCCTGAAAACATTTACTCGCCTACGTCATCGCTACTGCTGGCAGGGCATGTATCGTTTTGTTCGCCAGTACGTCCGCTCTGTATCAACTGTCAGCGTCGCAAGAACCCACCACGCCCTTCAGCTCCCCTGCAGCCTCTACCGCATGACAACCTCCTTTATCGCATAAACTACCTCCCTGATGGCCGAAAATGGCTGCTTGTTATTCCCCAATATCTCCGGTCAGTAATTTGCGCAAGCTATCATGCTGATCCACAGTGCGCCCATGCTGGATTCCTGAAAACATTTACTCGCCTACGTCATCACTACTGCTGGCAGGGCATGTATCGTTTGTTCGCCAGTACCTCCGCTCTGTATCAACTGTCAGCGTCGCAAGAACCCACCACGCCCTTCAGCTCCCCTGCAGCCTCTACCGCGTCCCCTTCGGCCATTTGCACATGTTGGAATCGACCTGTATGGGCCTCTTCCCTGCTCTTCTGCCGGCAACAGGTGGATCCTAAGGTAAATTGAAGCGCAAATGAAAGACAGTCCACAAAGAAGAGGCAAACACAAGGACAGGCGCTAACTAACAACTGCATTACTCTTCATGATAACGCACATATACGCCCTCGGCCACCACTGCACAAGCAGAGCAGAACAAGCAAAAATCGACAACTCATTCAATGCAATAGTAAAACTTGTCGGGCTGGTTGGTTCATAGTTCAATGCAATAAAAAGCTGCGCTAACAACACACGGACGTAGGGAAGGCAGGACGCACGCTAACGCAGACTGACAACTTTATTTCACGAATTCGAGCGCTGGTTTCTTTTTTTCTTCTTTCTTTATTTTGTTCATTTGCGTGCTGCTTTCTTCTAATTTTTTTTGTGGTTAGATAGTAGCGGAGATCACGTATATATGCCTTGGTTTTCTTCACGAAATAAAGTTGTCAGTCAGCGTTTGTTGTTAGTACAACTTTTTATTGCATTGAATTCAATGCAAGACATTCAATGCCACAAGCACAAAAACTTATCTGTGTAAAGTGAAGTGGAAGTATCGCTAATGCAGTCTTCTGCCTTCTCGGCACTGGAAACACATAAAGATGTGATGGGCTTCCAGTGCACGTTCATTTCTGCTTCTGCCCAGAATTGGCATATTAGAAAATCGCAAACCTGCGATCGAGAATGTATGACACAAGATGCAAACCTTTGTCATCTTTGTTTGTTACATTTCGCGGCCTGCCCGACGTGGATTTTTCCACAAGTAAGAGGCATGGAATAAACGACTCCAATAGTGTATGGGACGTAGCCTGATTTGGCAACCATGCCTTCCATCACCGCACGTGCGGGAGCACAGACAGCTTGTTTGGGGCAGAAAATGCCAGAGGGACACAATGCCTGGCAGGGAAACAATGCCTAGTATACCAGGCATGTTTTTTTTGGAGGCTAGGCACCCACTCCATCGACATCCTTCAGAAGAGATGAAACATCAGTGCCCCAAGAACATGTTTAGTTTGACGTGGTTTGCTTCTTGAGAGAACACTTGGTATGTTTTCATCCTGCCCTGGTTGCGACAGTCAAAGGCGTAGTGGTCAACATGTGCATGGCCCCAGAGCATTTCAGTAAGGCGAGGTTTACATCATGTTTTCCTGGCTGCTTGCCTTGGATAAGTATTTGGAAGGGCTGTATATTGCGCAGGCACCACTTTCAGAAGCAACAAGGTCTCGCTCTTTTGCTCAAATGTATCATCCAAGTGCAAAATATGCAGTTTTCCTACCTCATCCTTGGGAGTACCAAACAGCTTCAAGACTTGTAGCCACCCAGGCAAAAAACTGTTGTCTGGGTGAGCATCAACGACACAGAAAATAAAAGAGCACAACTGTAGGCATACTTGAAAAAACGTATTGCACATAGAAGCAGAAGCCACTCCTATTTTGACTAACCATCCTAGTGGTTCCTTGCCTCACATTTCCCCCGTCTGGTCACATGCCCACTCATGTGACCAGGTGGGCAAAACGAAACTGTCATCAAAAAAGAGGGTTTCAGGGTTTCAACAAAGTTGGAATTATTCAAATTTGAAAAATCAGTCGGCTGCTGTAGGATGCAATGTAAACCATCCACAGCCATTTTACATATTTCTGCATATTTTAAAGCTACCCATGAACAGTAAGTACACGGTCAGCAACCAGCCGCACAATGCATGAAATTGTGGAGCTCTTTCAGCTTCCAGTGTCTCACCTCAGTGTCCATGTCGAGAGACATGATGGTGGCGTTGCTCCCGCCTAAAGTGCCCCTCAGCAGAGCCTGGTCTGGGCAAACCATAACAACAAAGCAAATCAGCCATTCAAAGTCACTGCAGAAAATTGTTCGAATTAATTCCGTTGCAGGAAATGCTACCTTCATTCGACCAGTTTTGCGACAGCCGTATATTGCTGCAGAAAAGCCCACCGCTTGATTCACACTTTTAGCAATGATCAATGCTTTTCAAGTCCTGCTTATTATTGCTATTAAAACAAAAACCTATGCCTAAAACAGTAGTGACTTCAAGGAGTCCAATTCGTTAACTCTAAAGCATAAAACACCAAAAGCTATTCATTTTACAGGCATGTACCAAATTTTATCCAAAGTTTCACAATTACTGAAAATTGTAGCATCTCCCGAAAAAGAAAGTGGAATCACTTCCTGTGTTTAAGATGCATGTGGTGCTAGAAAAAAAGCTGCCCTCGCTCAGTTGTTTCAACATTCGGCTACCTAGCAGTACCAAGTTTTGATGGAGGTGAGACCTTCCCTGTATGCTGCACAATTTCAGCGCATGTGAAAGAACCTCACATAGTCCCTCTTAGCCCATGTGTCGCTTCGGGACCTTAACCCAAAAACTTAATTCAGAAAAAATATTTACAAAAATATATGTTGTTCGTTCTTCTCGTGTGTCCTGTCTGCTTTGCGCTACAGTCTCGCTATATTTACACCATTTATCGCTGGTGAAATCTGTCTGCATAGTGCCCGCTATTTTAAACCATGCTTCACTGCCGAAACTGCAGTGGGAGCATTAGCATTGGCGTGATGTTGGCGGCTCCTAGTCGATCGTCACTTTTAAACCTCTGATGCACCCCCCTAGCAATGTGACTCAGCGCTTTTTTTGTTTCATGGCTCATGATTCACATGGTCGTGACTCATGAATTACCTGATTCGGCACTTTCATGTCACGTGACTAATGACTCATGACTTGTAGATGATATGGTACTCCCCTAGCGCTGTTTTACTCGATACTTCTTTATACCATGACTTTCATCCGGTCACTGACGGATGACATCACTTGGTGATGTCACGATTGGACCAATGTCTGGCGACACAATTTATGAACACTTCAGGCACCTACTAATTTCCTATTAATGCTTTTGCATTAAAAAAAGAAACGCAAGCATCCCATGTGCATCACGAAGGATGTTAGATTCTTCTGGGAAAAAGAAATCATTGTCAGTGGCAGCACACTCCCAGAAAACACTTTATGTGCACAACTGTTAAACAGCAGAGCAAGGTTACAGTGCTCTACAAGAGGCAGTGTAATGTGCGGCGAATACCATTAAGGCAAAGCACGGCACCATGGAAATTGTCTATTTTTTATTAATTGCAGAGTTCACTTGAAAAACGAAATTAGCAGATGTTGCTGTGTCTGCTGTGCTGTCACTGGTAGTGCTATCAAAAACTCTTGAAAGCAGTAATGCCAGTGGGGTTTACCACACTGTCAAAAACTCTTGAAAGCAGTAATGCCAGTGGGGTTTACCACACTGTCTATTCCTGTATGTTGTAGCAAGGTGTGTTTTGCCATAAACTCCATGTTAATGTGATAGAATATTTTTATCCTACTTTAAAAAAAAAACAAAAAAAAAACAGAGTACTGCATCAGGAGTGTTTCTGATGTTAAAATATTATTCTGCCAAATATTTTGTTCACCCAAAGAGTTTGCAAAAGTTGTAGATGAGCAAGATGGTGCATAGCTTTTGAAAGGAATCATTATCCCTTTCAAGGGCTATGTAGCATCTTGCACACCTACAGTCAAACCCGAATATAACGAACTCGGATAGAGCGAATTATGTTTTATATCGAACACTCGAATTTCCGCTAGCATTATGCATATAAAATGTATTTTTTATAACGAACTACACATCGGATATAGCGAACTCAGCGCGTGCGATCGGTCGCCAAACGCCCGCCAACGGGCAGCCCTTTGTGCCGGCTCCGAGTTCTCTCCGGGTAGCCCACGCTGCCGGGCCGCAATACTTCTAGCGCATGCCGTTGTCAGATGGGAGGGGGATTGGCGACGGCTCCGTTCCCCAAGGTCTCACACAGCTCATACGTCATCACGCGCCCGCTAGGGTGCTTCTGCTGCTTCTGCGCCGATGCCACGCTTCCGTAAAAAAGCAGGAGGGGCTCTCTACAGCATATTCCACGAGGGACCCTCCTGTACGCATGCGCGGCCGTCGCCCGGAGTAGCGTGAGTAGCCTTTAAAATCCGCGCCATCGGCCAGCCTCTCTTTGCAGCGCTCCTATTCGGCAGCTGCCTACCATGTGATCAAAGACGTTCGAGCAGCTCCGGACCTATTGCGCTTCGAGAAAGAAGCAACACCAGCCAGAACTGGTTTCAAGTTTGGGCGAAGGGAAGGCAGCCTCCGAACAACGAACGCGTCAGTGGCGAACTTTCCCGCATCCTCGGAGCTTTCTTTGTTCGCGTTTGCAAGTCGTGCTGCTGCTATCCTCACGATTCCGGACGTGCCTACGTTGCTGCTGACTTGCATTCCGGCGCTACATCCTGCAAGATGACGACGAAGCAGCGGCATGCCCTACCGCTTTCCGACAAGCTGGAGATAATTCGCCGCGTTGGCCGCGGCGAAAAAAAGTCTGACGTTGCCGCGCATTTCAAGATTCCGCGGAGCACGTTAAGCACCATTTTGAAAAACCTGGCGGCCATCAGAGGCAATGCACAGGAACGACCAAATGGTGACGGCTTTCGCCACCGCAAGCCGGCTTACGACCAAGTAGAGAAAGCGCTGTACCAATGGTTCTTGGACGTTCGCGCGCGAAATCTGCCGGTCTCTGGCCCCATGCTACAACAGAAGGCAAAAGATTTTGCCTTCGTCCTGGACGTCGAGGGGTTTACAGCGGGCAGTGGTTGGCTCCAACGATTTAAAGACCGCTACTCCATCACCGGGAAGGTGGTTGCAGGTGAAAGCCAAGCAGTGGACGCTGAGAGTGCTGAAAAGTGGGTGCAAGACGTGTGACGTGCTGTCACGGAGAGATACGAACCGTGCAATATTTTTAACACCGACGAGACTGCCTTGTTTTGGCAACTGCTGCCGAGCAGAACCTTGGCGCTAAAGAATGAGAAGTGCCATGGCGGCAAATTAAATAAGGCCCGAGTCACCGTTCTTCTCACGACAAACATGGACAGTTCATCAAAGCTGCGGCCGCTTGTCATAGGCAAGTTCAAGTCTCCTATGTGCCTGCGAGGATGCACTTCACTCCCAGTCACATACAACTCAAATTCTAAGGCCTGGATGACCAGAACGTTGTTCGAAGCGTGGCTGCGTGGCTGGGACGAGGAACTTGCAACGAGCGGGCGAAAGATTTGCCTCCTCCTCGATAACTGTTCTGCGCACCACTGCGGCGTCACGCTCAAGAACATCGAGCTTTGTTTCCTGCCACCGAACGCAACAGCGGTTTTGCAGCCCCTCGATCAGGGGATCATCCGCGCTTTCAAGCTGGGCTACAGAAAACGCGTCGTTGAGCGGCTGTTGGTGAAATTGCGGGTTAACGACGAGCTCAAGAATAATTTGCTGGCCGCAATAGAAATGATTAATTGTGCCTGGCAAGATGTGACGCAATCCACAATCCGCAACTGCTTCCACCATGCTGGACTATGTCGAGAGGATGCAGAAGCTGCTAGTGAAGCGCGCACTGTGCAAGATGACAGCGATGTTGCCACGCTGTGGGAAGAACTCGCTGATGTTCCGGACGCTGTGCCCGAAGAAGTTGCCCTGGAGGATTTTCTCACTGTTGACGACAACGTAGCCGTGACAGCGAGCCCGTTGGACTCGGAAATTGTTGCCGACATGCTGGCATCTGGTGCGAACGAGGAGACCGAGGAGCCGCCGCCGGAGGACGATCGCCCTCGCCCGACGTTGCACGAAGCCCTCGCTGCTACCGATCTGCTGCGCCGATACTGCTCCGGAATACAGGGAAGCGGACTGGTGTTTGTGGAAATGATGTCGCGTGTGGAAAGTGCGATTCTCGCTGATGGAGTTAAATGCAGTGTTCAGGCGAAGATCACTGCCTACTGCAAATAAGTGAGCATTTATCTGCAATAAATTTCTTTTGTAGATTCATGGTGAGCGGCACGGTTTTTCTTTAGTTAGTGCGTTTTCGCTGCGCTGTCTGGACATCGTGTATAACGAATTTGGTACTGAAGTTCGTTATAAATGGGTTTGGTTATAGCGAAATACTTTATATAGCGAACAAATTGCGTTGAATTACGCAGTTCGTTATGACCGGGTTTGACTGTACAAGTTCTGCAAAACTAACTTTCAAGCCATTCTTCAACAGACCTCTGCCAACAAGCGCAACTAGCCATGCTAGAAAGCAGAACCAGGTATGAAAGACTAAAAGCTCTTTACCACATTATCAATAATCGCCTAAAAATAAATAAATTCGATTACTTTGAGATCAAAACTAATGACACATCAAGGCATCGTTATAGTAATTGCCAGCTATAAAAAGTAATTGTTTTAAGTTTAGTGATTTTCTGCGAACATGTAAGGACTGCAACTCTTGCAGATTATGCTGTTCGGTGATCATCATTATGTGAATTTCTATGCCATTTAGAAAATTTCATCTATGGCACTAGCCCAGGGCTGTTGTGTAAGATGGCTTTTGTAACGACTTCTGTGTGATGCATCTTTGTTTTGTTTGTGTTATGTTTGGGGCGTTGAAAGCCCCTTGAGCGAGGAACCTCTTGATTCGGTTGCTGGGTAGAGAGAGGAGAAAAGAAGAAAACAGGGGAGCGTGAGCACTTGTAAAGGAGGTGTTGCTCCTCGTGCCCTGGTCATGCGCATGGACGGTCCAGTTACGCACGACTCAGCATTGAAACTGGAGCGGCTGTGCGTCCGTCCGCTAGGAGGCACAGTTTGCGTGCGTAATCAGAGATGATTTTTGATTGACTAATGGTTATTCTGTATTGCTCATTTTTCTGTTAAGATTAGTTTTGTATTTTCCATTCCTGTTACAGCCCTGGCTGAAAGTATAAATGAATGGAAATGAAATTAGGGCCTTTTTGTATATGAACTGCCATCATCTAAAGTTTCTTTCACGCTGGTGGCTTGATATGCTTTGGATGGTGCCTTCCATGTGCATCACAAGAGATTAAAAAGCCTGCTCACCCCTGGTGAACTCCCAGATCTTCACTTTGCGGTCTCCACCGCCCGTGCAGAGGATGCGGCCAGATGGAGAAAACTGCACGGCATTCACTTCCCCATCATGCGCCTCCTGCACACACACACAGCCAGGCCGACTCTGCACTAAGCCATGCACAGCCATGAGTGTTATGAACATATACCCAATGTGCAGCACTTTGTCTGCACACATGGCAAATAACCAATTGGCCTAGGTGTTATTTTGGTCAGTCCACAGGAGCCTCTGCTATGCTAATGGACGCATGTGCAGTGGGGGCATAGCCAAATGACTCAGTGCACAGCAAGAAAAGTGCCCCATCTCACAGCTGCTGTGATCGTTTTTAGGCCCAGAAACTGCGTTGCTGCTGCCATCACTACTTCAAAGTACTCACGTCTAGACGAGTTTCCTGCTGCTTCAGTCAGCCAACAAGCAACGCTAACTGATAAGCAATCAAAGCTAGATGCAGAAACACCTCTTGTAACAAATGTATTCACACATAGGAACAATGAGCCAGTTGATTTAGAATCCATCAGTAAGTAGAGTGATGAAATAATCTGTTCAACCGAAACTTCCTTATCCATCCTGTTTTGACGAGTTTTTCTCCCTAATGATAAAGAAGGCATCTTGATGATTTTCCTTAGCATGCTAAGACACTTAATATCAGAAACAGTGAATATACCTGCAAGCAAAACTACGTTGCAAGTATTTTCACTGTTTCTGCCTGATCTGGCCCCTTCCAGATCAGACTAAGGCCAGAGAGGGCTTTAATTGTGGGACTGCTGAGGCAGCAAGTGCAAGTTCCAGAAACAGCTGCTATTCAGGTATGATTTCCCAGCAAAGTTGACACGTACATATTTGAGCAGGAGCCGGTTGGGCACAAACGACTGGAGGCACAGCGGTGGCACTGACCGGGTGCTGCAAAGAGAAGAATGAAGGCACACTCATCCTTTGGCTTTCCATTTATGCATTTCACTCACACCACCTGGCACTATGAGGTTCACCTTGGAAGCAATTAGTTTTTTTTTCATTTCCTGAGAAGATCTACAGTTTATCTTGATAAAGGCCAGAGGCAGGGCCCAAGTTGCCACATGGGTTCTAACCCAAACCCTGCAAGGCCTGGAATAAAGGTCCCTCTTGCAAAGTCCAAGTAGGGTCAACCTGGCATCACATGGTGAGGCATCGGGAAGGCATTGCCACAAACACAAGGTGCTTCACGGGCCAGGAAATGCCAGTTCATCACAAGTTGATTTGTTGTGCAAGTGAAGCACCATCCTGCCTTTAAGGGTATGATGCAATAGCCCTCATATAAAGCCCCTTTTTAACCAAGGCCTACAAACAAGCCTGCATGGCCTAGGAGTGATGGCTGATGAGGAGTGACCACCCTCCCATATGAGAGCAGATTCCGGCTCCTGCCAAATGTAACGTCAGGAAACCCTACGTCCAGTCAGTCCATGCCAGCTACCGCCTGCAAATGCCATGCTTGTCATTTTTTGCTCACAATGCCAATGCTGGCGAGTAGCTGCCAACGCCAGATTTTCAGTCAATGGGGACTTTAACACTGTAGCGCACAGCGACACTGTAAAGAGCTAAGATCGGCATCCCCAGCTGGCGAAAGAACAAAATAAAGTTGAACGGCGAGTGCTCAGTGTGCACGCACGGCATGGACTGTTCAGTCTGAGATGCCTGCCATGCTGGCCCTCTTGTTTTTATGCTCCGCTGCAATCCCATAAATTCCCTACAGTGGTGACTCCAGCCTATGAGATTATCGACCCCAGCAACCTACCACCCTCAAGTGACCTTCTACCTGACGCTACCTTGCACCCACGGTACGTCGCAGCTATCCAGCTCCGCCTGCTGACATTCTGGCCCAAGCATCTGCAGATCTGGCTTGCCCAGTTGGAAGGCATCTTCCATCTGAGCCATGTTACCTTGGAGGGATCTTGATTTCGTCACTATCCAACCTGAGGTGGCTGAAGAGGTGGCGGATGTCATTGTTAGACCCTTGGACGACCCTCTGTACCTAAGCAGTGCATTCTGGACTGCACCACGGCATATGAGACAGCGTACCTCCAGCAGCTTGGAGATTGCCACCTCCCCAGCTACTCACTAGCATGCGGCAGCTCCTAGACTCCTCCTCGCACCGGGATGGTGCTTTTCAGCCGGCGGGGTAGTGTTACGTTAGGCGATGCATGCACTAATATGCGCATAAGAAGGAAAAAGAAGAATCTCGGTAGTTTATCGAAGACGACGACGATGTTCGAGCAGTGTCGGCTGGTACCTGCAGGAAAGGCCTGTTGTGTGAAAGCCTTGTCTCCCGCCTCCACTCTCTGCAACCTCAAGCTGAACTACCCCCGTAATAATGTGTTGGCCAAACTGGCCGCTGTGTCAATGACCGGTTACGGAAGCATGCTCGAAATGTTGAAATTAAAGACCAAAACACCAACACCGTGCGGCACTTTGCATCATGCAAGAGTAGGGCAGGGTTTGAGAAGACAATGATTCTGGGCAAAAGTGGGAATTATAAGACAAGGCTTCTTCTATTAGAGGCATATCATGTAGATAAGCTATTCGATCGTTGCGTTAGCGATACTTCTGTTCACATGTACTCAGCGAAATATGCCTTCTGGACATGTTTTTGCATTAACTACTGCTTCTTTATCTGTCCTCTTCTGCGTATGCTTGATTTTTCTTTATATGTGCTCTGTACTTTGGCATGAATAAACAGTTGGTAGTTAGCGCTCGTCAATCGTCTTATGTGTCCTTATTTGTCCATTGCTCTTTTTTTTTGCGCTAAATTCTTGACTTAATGGATCACCAACTAGCCTGGCAGCATGCTCTCCTCAATGGACTCTGTCTGGCACAGCTAGAAGACCCTGAGCTGCAAGCCCTGCGTGACCATCCGTTTGCAGCTCGTGTCTCATTTGCTTGTGCCCGGATTGCTCTGGTGTGACATATCGTTGGCTCTACCGCATCCATTCATACCGGAGGCCTTTTATCGTGCCAATTCACTTGACCACATCTGCCATTCCAGAATCAGAGCCCCACAACAGCTCATTACCCAAAGGTACGTCTGGCAAAACATTAACACTGACGTTCACCAGTGGGCCCGCTCGTGCCTTGCTTGCCAGTCTGCTAAAGTGATCCGCCATACAAAGACCCAGTCTTTCCTGCCCCGCCGGGGTGGCGCAGTGGTAAGACGCCCGACTACTGTGCCGGAGTACCCGGGTTCGAACCCGACCTCGGAGGCTGCGTTTCGATGGAGGCGAAACGAAGTGGCGTCCGTGTGTTGTGCGATGTCAGCGCACGTTAAAGATCCCCAGGTGGTCGAAATTACTCCGTAGCCCTCCACTACGGCTCCCCTTTCTCTCTTTCCACTTTCACTTCCACCTTCCTCCCTTCCTTACAGCGCGGTTCAGGTGTCCACAGAGCAAGTGTGACAGACACTGCGCCTTTCCCTTCCTGTGAACCAACCAACCATCCTGCCACCTGGTTGTCACTTTGACTAGGTTGGACCTCCATGGCTACCGGTACATTCCGACAATGTTCGACTGCTTCACTCGTTGGCCCAGAGCAGTAGCCATTCCGGACATTACTGTGGAAACATTTACCAAAGCCTTGGTTTGAGCATGGGTTTCCAGCTACACCTGCAGCGGCATTAAACACTGCCCCACCACAGCATACCATCCCTGTGCCAACGGCATAGTCGAGACTGCTGGGCTAACCACCTTCCTATGGTACTTCTTGGCCGTTCTTCGTTATGACCTTAGCTGTTGGGTACCGAACTTGTCTTTGGTGCACCCCTGCGGCTTCCCAGAGACTTGTTCGTTCCTTCAGCTCCCTCGTCTCAGTTCCATCAACGCCTTTAGAGCTGCATTAAACACCTGCGCCTAACCGGTTTTTGACCCGATAACTCAACTGAACCCGCTCCTGTCGCAATATATATCAGAGGCCCAATCAACTGCAATGTCAAAGTGGAAACAAAAACACTAACAAAGGTAACGGTGGTATAGCCAAAAATAATCCTTGCAAGACCAAATATACTGATAAGGCATTCCAATAATTTGCAGAAAAAAATTAAACAGTACTAGAATAAATTAAGGAATAAAGCAAGGTATGGGGTAACAGGGATACTCAGGATGGACTGAACTTGGCCTGTATTGATAGATTGCCACTCTGCACTTTCATTGAACAAAGAAGAAACAGGAGTGATGCCAGCTGGCCTCTCAAGCAGTGCAACAAGTGCCCAAGGCTTGGCTGCATGTCCTTTCAAACAGTGATTAGAGATTCACAGAATGCAAAAAAACAATCGGAGATTATTTACACAAAAATCATTGCCACCAGAATTTTGGCAAGAAAAATTTCAGTAAACATCAATATCATGCTGAAATTCACAACTGCACACATTAGTTTTGCATGCCACTTTTAAAAATTAAGGCCTGAGGTATCGTATATACTCATGCAAGGAGCCCACTTTTTTCAAGAATACTTGATACCAGTTTGGGGGAAGGGTTCATCATGTGGGGAAAAAGTTCATAGATTTTTCAAGGAGCCTAAACTTCACAGACATCTCTCATTTTCTGGCCATCCATCCACCAGTTACCACTGAAAATATGCAGTCAGCTGCAATTGTGATGCACCCCCCTCAGTTCAAAAGGTGCTTGCTGGTATCCCAACAATTACGTGACAGTGAACAGCACCCAGCCCAATTGTAACATGACAAAGCAAACATACTGAACAATACACAACTGGGCACTCCTTACAGTGTCTCTGCACCCTGCCAAGTTAACCATGCGAGTCACCTACGCTGTAAGAGGTGATCTTATTGCTGCACAGCATCTTGACCCACTGGGCTGCGACAACGGCACAGAACTGAGGGACGAGCTAATGTTGAAGGCTTTTTGTCAGTCAGTTCTCTGCAGCAAAAGTAAGGGGTGGGTTCATTATGCAAGTGGGTCAATTATGCGAGTAAATATGGTATCATCAGTTATGTGTCATATAACAGGTAATATGACATTGCAAGGGCCTGTGTTCACTTCCTGAGACAGACAATTTTTTCCATTGGCCACAGCAGTAACCTCCGATGATATCCGAAGCTACAGTGAAATTCAACACAAAATACACATTCTGCCCCCAAGTGTGGTTAATTACCTAAGTGCAGATAACACGACAATGTGGACCAAACATATGCAGCAAGATATTCTGCAGAACTGCGTGCCACAAGCGCACATGCCCAGAGTGCCGTTTTGGAGAAGTCAGTCAACCATGATAAATAAAAGGGTATTGCGCACATACAGCCAGGATCAAGAACAGCAAGAACAAACTGAATTTTATTAAATAAAAGATGCATATTTCATAGTATAAAACTATTATGTCAAAGACTATGCATTAACATTGCTTCTTGGGCTAGTTGGTGCATACTTGAATTGGAGAAAAAATTGCGCCAAGCCATGCACACCACAAGAAAGACCATGAGACACAGGTGCTACTCATAACTAAATTTTATTGAAACCATGAGGTAGCTTATATAAGGTGAAGTTTCAAGAGAAAGAAGGGTGTAATTAGAGGCAAAAAAAAAAAACGACCATCAGGAGTGCAGTGGCAAGGAAGCAGCCCCCCCAAAAAATGGTTAGTGGATAGCAGCATCTAAAACTTAAATTTGGAGGCAAGAAGAGATAATGAAGGGGTGCTGACACACCTTCTGCTAAACTTCTTAATGTAAAATGCCTCCAAACTAATACGTGCCATTTTATCCTTACTCTTTCCAGGAACCTTCATCTCATTCAACCGCACCTCAAATTCGTTGCATTTGATTATGTGCACAATCTTATGTGCATACTTCTCTTTTAAATCAGATAAAATTCTCCTAAATGCTCGTTGACGCATCAGCCAGTTTGGCCAACATTAAGCTTTCCACACGCTAAGGGAATGGCATAGACCACTCCAACAGAACACTTCGAAAACGGAGAGTTGTGCTTTATCTGGCAACCACCTTTTCTTCAGTTGCAGATTCGGAATCCTAAAAACGGCCCTCACGCCACGCCAGTTGGCCACTTTCCTCACTGCAACCAAATGGAAAGGAGCCGCAGATTCGGTGGTTTGCCGCCAGTGCCATCAGACATGACCGAAGACAGCAGTGCCGAGCAACCATCACCATCCACGGCGAACAACTGGCCACATTATTGAGAGCACTGGACATTCTTTGGAAAACCTGAGGAGGATGTAGTCGAGTGGCTGAAGCATTACGAAAGAGTAAGCAAATATAATCGCTGGAACGCTGCTACTAAACCGGCAAATGAGGTGTTCTTCCTTGCCGCCACTGCTTTTGACTGGTTCGAGAATCATGAGGTTTCACCAAAGTACATGGGCTACCTTTACAAGAGAGATCAAGAAAAATTTTGGGGACAAAGCTGCAAAGAAGCGTGCAGAGCAGACATTGCTTCACTGAGTGCAAGTAGCAGGAAAAACTTGCACTGCATACATCGAACCTATCTTAAAGCTATGCAAGCTAGGGAATCCCAGTATGCTTGAGGAAGACAAAATCGGCCACCTCCTAAAAGGAATTTCGGAAGACGTTTATAACTTCCCGATTAGCAAAGAGAGCCTGAGCACCACCGCCGATGTTAGAAACCTTTGTAGAACATTTGAAGCTCTGAAGCTGTGTCGGATCACCCCTAAATTCGGAAGACTGCCCAATGTCACTTCTGTAGCCAGCGTTGAAGACTGTTCTCCACTTTCTATGGCTGACATGATACGAGAGATTGCATGCAAGGAATTGTCCGGATCCAAGGATACTGCCTGCCATGAAGAACATTTGCGGCGCAGTTGTGCACCGCAAGCAGATGTCGCCACCCTGTCCACTCCGTGGATCCAACCTAGCGGCGCTTTGCATATGGATGATCAGAGCGACTCTGCCCAACGTTATGCTGACCGGCCGACAGGAAGGAGGCCCACCTACCTTCGAGACGTGGTTTGTCTGCGAGAGCCTGGCTGCAACCAACGTCACGACTCTGTCACCCAAAACCCTTATCCTGATCGCTCGCGCCCTCCGCCTTTGTGTTACAGGTGTGGCATTGTAGGCCATCTCAGAATAACCACTTGAGGGGCAAGTTGGTGCTGCATATTTGTAGGGCATATTGCTAGATATTGCTGCGCCGTTTCCCGACTGCTCAAGACTATCAACCTCCGGCGAACATTCACAGACGACCACACACTGAACAGCAGCGATCCCTGACTATGTCCGCTTGGGACATGTGCCCTTCGACGTATTTGCTGAGTTCATCCCCTGCATCTGATCTAAGTGTGATGCTGCCACTCCAGCGCCAGCACAGGTCACCTTCCCTTCAGCCTCCGAGAAACTACGAGGTGCGGCCGATGAAGGCGAGGCTGCCGGCAAGTCGATGGCATCCATACCTCTACCCGTGTTTATGTTAAAGAACAAATTGGAAGCGTTTATTAATAGTGTGAAAACAATGGCTCTTGTAGACACTGGAGCTACGGTAACTGTTACGAGTTTGAGGTTTAAGAACCGTTTAGGCAGGAAAGTAATGTGTTGTGGTAATCGTGTAGTGTTATTCTGTGGTGTCGGTGGCGAACCTTTGACTCCACTTGGTGTGTGTGCTTTGGATGTTGTTATTGGTGGCCTCAAATTTTGTGGAGAACAATCTCCCATCAGCCCCTTTAAGGTCGGCTTCCCTCCGCTGTAGTTACTCTAGCTATCGTGGAGTGGCGCCAACACTGGTTGTTAACATTAACTATCAAGTGATGGCACCAGCGTCGCGGCAGCACAAGCGCCACCCCTGATCTTGTCACCGCGTATGCGAACAAAGCCAAGTTTCTTCAGCCTGGGGAACTCGATGCGAGCGGACGCATCCTCGCGTGTCTCCACGGTCGCCGGCGAGGCGAAAGCCTCGCGGGACTTTTCCCGCCTTGTCGCCCTGTCTAGCCTCAGAGTTTATCCCCTGCCCTAACGTGGGCGAACATTCGCTCGTAGCCCTGCTGGTGACTCGGACGACCTAGATTCATTAGTGTGCTTTACTGCTAGCTGGCGTTGTTGTTACTGCAGCAATAAATGCCTGTTTGTTGTCAGCACGTGTTGTTCTTTTATTCCCAAGAGCAAGGCCCACAGTGGTCGGCGTACGCTACTGCACACGATCAGTGGGTGGTGTCGGCGGTTTGGACTGTTAACCGCAATTAAGCGGGGAAAACGCATTCATCCCTCTAATAAAACCCCGCAATGTAGGAAGGAATTCGCAGTGCTGCCTTGGTCAACACATGATGTGACTCTTGGGATTGATTTTCTGCAAGAATGTGGAGCAACTTAAGACTGTCGTACGGGAGGCTTTGAATTCTTCCCTCCTTGTGGATGACTCGACACCCGATTTTGGAGCATTTGGAGTGGAATGTCAGCTTTATCTGCAGCATTTTTGCGGGTTTTCTCTATTTGCAATCAGTGTGAAACTTTTGAAGCTATAGTCGAACCTACGATACTCACCTGCTCTAAGAAGAGTATCCTTGTGCCTCGTTGTGTCGTTCCAGTGACCAGAGGCCGCACCGAGCTGTGGACAGTCAACTACACTCTGAAGAGCCAACTGTGTTGCCTTCGGGCCTAAAACTTGCCCGTTTTGAGGAACTCGTCAGGCTCAGTCACGGCGTTAAACAGCTCTGTCATCCAGCAGCAGGTGCAACCAGGCATGGAGACCCAAGTTAACATTATGATTAATAAGTTTCTTTCCACAACGGAGTGTCGCATTTTAGTGGAACTACTACTGAAGCACGTGACAGTGTTCAACTTTGACAAGGACGACTCAACACCGCTGCTGCCTACCAGTCGTATTCATCACACGATCCACACACGGGCTGGCACCTCCGATACGTCAGAAGCCCTATAGAGTCTCAGCAACTGAACATAAGGTAATAGATGAGCAAGTGCAAGAGATGCTAAAGCACAGCGATCGGGCCCCATTCTATGCCACTTCTGCCCATCAGCACCAATTGAAGGACACACTGACACAAGTGATATCGGTATCGGCGCTGTCCTTATACAACGCCATGGCCGCATGTGATAGCATGTGCGAGCCACTCATTGAGTGAGAAAGAAATTACACGATTACCGAGCAAGGATATCTCGCCGTTGTTTTCACTGTAGAGCGCTTCTGCTCCTGTTTGCATGGGAATCCTTTCACTGACCACCATTCACTTTGTTTTAGGAACGTAGTGCAAAAAAGACAAGGACACAATATAAGGGATGAGCGCTTTCTCCCAACTGAACTTTTTTTTTTGGAAATACTAACAGAATAAATACTGCGCAAGACAAAACAAATCAAAAACATGAAAAGAAGATGTGGAAAAAGCAAGTCTGGAAGGATACACAAAACGTGTGCAAAACTACTTGATTCAAGGTAAGTAATCTCAGTTTTTGTTAAGTTAATGAATGCTTCGCTAACACACTTGCCCCCTCCTTTTGTGGTATGGTATGCCTCGATGATTTCTCTTGTGCGTTGGGAGTGGCATTTACATTTTGAGCAATGCTTAGGCAAATTGTCATGTGCTGTTGGGGTTAAAGAATTCCTATGTCCAAAAAGAGGCGGACATTCAAACAACGGCCAGTCTGCCCTATGTAGTATTTTTCACAAGAAAGGGGAATTTTGTAAATTACCTGCGTTCTGAATTGTACATACCTAGATTTATGGCTAACATAGCAGCGGTGCTCACTTTTTAACGCATCTGCCTTTCTTCTAACCAATTTCGTGGGGGCTAACATCATACCAATTGGCGACATTTCGCAACCCATGTGAGAAACGGTGCACGGAAGAACCACTGGTTTCTTTTTGGTGCTGCATAACGTAGACCTTTTTGAGTCCCTTCACCCAAAGCATAAGTTTATCAGATCTGCTACAAATTACTCAATCGACTTGATCTAGAAAACATTTACTAATGGCGATTTCCACTGGTCGCTACGGAGCACATTTTCTTGCTCCAGGACGACAATTTTGAATTCCATTGGTCGACCACGATAGGTTGCGCATTTTCCGCTGTTTGTTTGGGGCAGCTCGGGACGCTCCAGCTCGATCTGGCGACCGAAGTCAGATCTCGCCGGAAGTCCTAGTCGCTGACGCGGTCACTTCCGGATGCTGCTGGATTCTTTTGGCTGTTTTTGACCGTTTCAGCGACATCGGCAGAGGACGCTGGATGTCACCGTTTTTTTGCGCGAATACGTCGAAGTGCGTCTATCGAAAAACGTCTGCAGCGTTAAAAAAATGAGAAAGCAAGTTGTTGAGGGCCGCACTCCTGCCTATTTATCAACCGCAAGCATTTTGGCGCTGGGATGCGGCTACAACTTTCGAAACCGGCTCAGCTTTACTTCCGCCGCGCGCTCTACACGTTCCGCTGGTCGACCAAGGCTGATTCGCTCTGTAGCGCTTTAGGTCGGCTCGGGCGCCCAGCTCCGATCGACCAGTGGAAATTACCATAATTCTATGCTCGCAAGATTTAATTAGAGCAGGGTGCAAACAAGAGACAATTGCATTTTTTACTACTTTCTGTGTGTCCGGAGCGAAGATGAAGTAAAGGTTAAGAGGATCTAGCGTGGTAACCCCAGCAAACATGCTTATTCCCAAAATGAAGGGATATGTCAAGAAATTGAAGAGAATCATCATTGGGCAATTCAAAAGTAAAGTTCAAACCTTGACCACTTTCATTGAAAACTTTTAAATTATCAACAACACAACAAATACAACACAGCGCAGTATGAGACAACTGGCTCTTTCTACCTGCTCTATGCTCGGTCGCCTCGCTGTGGCCTCGACACCATACTGCCATTTTTCATTCATGATGAGCCTTCTCTTGCTACCACACTCTGCACAGCTGAAGAAGCTTATTTTACCTTCTCAAGAGCGTTGTAAGACCCGCTACGACGCCCGACACCAACAAGTTTCTTATATTCCTTGTGACATCGTACAGTTGTGGACACTTCTATGTAAGCGTGGTCTTTGTCAGACTGTTGTCACACTACACTGGACCGTTTGTTGTGTTGGAGTGTATAAGCGACCTGAATTATGTTATAGCATGCTTAACTGCATGTGGTCGATGGTCACACTAGTCTCAGGTGGTGCATGTAGCTCGCCTCAAGCGATTTCATCCCAGAGATTCTATTTACCTAACTCGCCTGATGGGCTTCGTCGGCGAGCAGGGAAATGTTACGAGCTTGCAGAGCATCAACCAAAGAGGAAGAACGGTTGGACAGATTGGTAGAGGAAGGGCAGTAATGCTTCATTCGATTCCTGTAAATATACCCCCCGTGTGTACTAAGCACGTAACAATATGTTTTTTCCCACATTAAAAAATTATCAGTAAGGTTTTACTGCACATCCAGCACATGTGATCTTATTATAAAGTCACGTTAACATCTAAAAACTGCAGCTTGTAATTGTACAGTAATTGGTGGGTCAAGTTTAGACCTTTCCCATGTTGCCTAAGGACACCAATAAAACCTCAAGACAAAACTTTCGAGGAGGAGCTTGCATCACAGCATCACAGCATCTGATCAACACTTGTATGATAGATGTCATTATTTCAGATGAAACCAAAGTAAGAACAAAGTTTCGATAATGCCTTGCTTTTCGCACACTTTCGGGAAGGTCACAAACAGTTTGGGGATGCTTCACTGCACAACCCAGGCGGTCAAGCTTTGAGGTGAAGCATGCAGTGCGAGGGAGAGTGCAGTAAATTGGAAAATTTCAGTGTATGCGGTAGTTTTCCAACACTTGAAAAATTCGAAGATCAGTTTTTTTTAATACAGATCGAAAAACAAACATACTCAATTTGTATTGAAAACATGGAATATTCGCACACCCCTATGAGAAAGCTTTTTCTTTGTTCTGTGGATGCCACTTAAGCACTTATTACCACCAGCTGCTACTGTTACCTAGTAAAACTAGATGATGTGGCACTAGCAGCTACTGTGATGAAAGCACAACACAAACAAGGACGAGTGAACTAATAGGAACTAGGCACGTGCAAATCGTGTTTTTACCCTTCGAAGTGAACCCAAAGAAAAAAAGCAACACAGTAAATGTCTGCAAGCAATATTGAAGTGAATATTTCGAATACTTTGGCGCCACATTTAAAAAAATTTTTAACAGCATAATGGGAATTTGCAAAATCACATATGTTTCTCAAACACAAGGCTATTACATAAAAAAGAGGGAGAGGGTGCCTTGAAGCTTTGTTACACTCGTAGAAGCTGCATCGACCTAATGTAAGAGTGACCACCAGAAACTGGAGAGTCGACCTATATGCAGAGTAGATGCATTTGTGAGATTTGAGGCTTATCTGCGACGTGTATTGCCATTCCCTGAAAACTGCAGCAACAGAAGTGCCGGGTGGCGTCACTAAAAATAAAACACAACAAAAAGCAAGTCATAAAGGTATACGTTTCGTTTTAGTATACTTTGAAGAGCATAAACTAAAATGCATACACAATAAATAGTTTGCTGGATTAAAATTGCTTGCAGTAATCCTCTGATCATGCCAGTTGTGTCCGTTGCGCCATCTTTAGTATGTTGAATCAAAACGAATAAGAACTCATTTAAAGACCGCACTAACCATCGCTTCTGTGGCGCATTAGATTCACACCACATACCTGATTTTTTATTTTTTAAAATTTTTTTAAAAATTCACAATATATTTAAATAAATTACGACCATATTTCCTGGGGTATGTTACCCTGTAGGTTGCAAAACACCATGTTTTTTTTTGTTCTTAACACCAGCGAAACCAGCTGCGAACGCGGCCAGGATGTGACGGTATGACAATGGTTACAGTACAAATTTACCTTCACCGTAATCAATTTTTGTGCTCAGTGAGTGTATGTTACCTTTAGGTTGCGTTCAGAGACAGCTCTCAGCATGCTTTAAACTTTTTTTAACGGATTTACGCTGCGGCAATTTTTTAAGTTAACTTAATCAATGTCGCAAAGATGGCTCAGCAGACGCCACTGATGTATTACGCTTTTTACAGTAAGTAATTTTATTCCATAATGCTATTTTATTAAAACGTCATTTCAGATTCCATACGGCGTAAAGTTGTGTGCTATTTTTGAGAGACAAACCCAGCACTTCCATCGGTGCAGTTTTCGGGGAACGGCAATGCGCATCTGCGATAGCTGGGCTCAAATACAATATCAGTAATGTATGTTGGTTTTGCATGTTCAAATTGAAAATGTGCTACATGTACACACGCAAAAAGAGGAGGAGGCGCCTGCCCGTCATCTCGTCTTTTTGTGTGCGTACATGCAGCACCAGTTCAGTTTTAAACAATATTCAACTGCATGGCTACACAACTGTTGCTTCTGACTCCAGACACCTGCTGGGCACCCATGCTCAGTAAGGTGTCGGGTAGGAGCACTTTCATTCCTGTCATGCTTGACCAGCCATGCCAAGAGCAGCAGCTGTAGCACATCCTACGAATGACTATGCTGGTGCATATGCAGCATGTCTGATTCCATCTGCTGCTGTACGCAGGCACACTTGGAAAGTGTCCCTCTGAGACACTGAACCTAAACCACACCAAGACAGAAATAACTGTACAAGTACTTGCCAGTTGGTTCACACTAACGGCTGATCCCTCTTCTTTTCCTTTGCGTCATTCCATTAGTGAGAAATGATGTTCACTCAAGATAAAAAACCAGACAATGGAATATCAAATGTTTACTTTCGATCAAATAATTAAAATAACCAAATATTCGCATGGGCCTAATAAAACTGGTAAAAATATAAGAGGGAATATAACTTTGCTTATTAGCAAAACAAACCAAAATTTATTTGCTGCTTTTGAGTCATCATCAGCCGGACTATATATACCCACTGCAGGCCTCTCCCATATTCCTCCAATTAACCCGGTCCTGTGCGAGCTGCTTCCACTTCACCCCTGTGCATTTCTTAACCTCATCCACATACCTAACCTTCTGCCAACCCCTGCTATGCTTACCTTCCCTTGGAATCCAATTTGTTACCCTCAGCGACTATCGGTTATCCTCTCTTCGCACTACATGTCCTGCCCCATGCAAATTTCTTCTTCTTGATTGCCATTAGAATGTCATTGCCTCGAGTTATTTCTCTGACCCGCTCTGCATGCTTCCTATCTCTTAATGTTCCACCTACCATTTTCCGTTCAGTAGCTCTCTGCGTCGTCCTCAGGCCCACTGTCCACCCTCCGGTTAAAAATATGTTCTTCCCCGGTGACTGTGAGACTTCGCCCCCAAAACGCAAGGCCGCAAAATGTTTTTGAAAAGAGTAATTATTAACGCAGTTACATCCACCACAATCATCCGATTCTGCTGTTTCTCTCCACCCATTCCCTCGCAAAGGTTTTTCACTCTCCTGACCGGTCGTCTAGCCTCCGCAAGCCAAATTCCCCTTCTCCACATTTGGTGGGAGGTGGGACATGGTACTCTGTGTGAGCAAAAAAAAAAAAAAAACGGCCGCAGGAGAGCGCGCCGCTGCATTCAGTTTGACCGTGGCAAGAGGAAAGCATGTATGCGAGCGGTGGACACAGTTGGTGTACGTCAGTCAACGAGACGGACCAATGTATGTCGTTTGCTACTCCGACGTCAGCCTTGCGGCTTGCAGAGAACAGGGAAGCTGGTTTCCCGACGGGGAGGATGAGAGAGCTGGTGCTACTTTGCGGCGCGCGTATCGCTGTAGCATTTTGCACAGACAATCTCCGGTACCTGATCGAAGCACTGGGCTCCTTTGCTTAAAAGGTCATTCCTTGGACAGTGGCCCTTTAAGCAGAACTCTTTTCATTGGCCTCCACGTTTCAGCCCCACAGGTGAGATGCAACTGTTGTATACTTTCCTCTTGAGCAACACAGGTACGATGCTAGCCATATTCTGCAAATATTTGCCAAATGCGCTTTATCCTAATCTTATTCTCCTAGCTATTTCCCTTTCATGGTCCAGATCCACAGTTACTACCTATCCTAAGCAGACATATTCGCCTACCACTTTTAGTGTTTCAGTACCTACTGTAAACTGCTGTTCCTTCCTGAGGCTGTTGAATATTACCTTAGTTTTCTGCATAATAATTTTTAGGCCTATCTTCCTGCTTTTCCTGTCTAGGACATCACTCATTCTTTGAGATTCATCCCCAGTGTTAATTAGCAAGGCAATGTCACGAAAGAACCGCAGATTACTGAGGTATTCTCCATCTACCCTTATCCCAAACTGCTCTCACTCTGAATACATCCTCTAAGCAAGCAGTGAATAGTACTGGCCTAACACCTTTCCTTAAGGGGGATTTTGTTACTTTCTTTATGGAGAAGTATGGTTGCTCTGCAGCCATTAACAGATATCTTTCGGTACTTTCACGTACAGCTCGTCTATCTCTTGATTTCGCAATGCATGCATGACTACCAAGGTTTCTACTGAGTCAAATGTTTTCTCGTAATCAATGAGTGCTATGTATAAGGGTTGGTTTTGTTCCAAGCCTTTTCTATCACCTGGGCCCGTATTCCGAGTTTGCGTCGTTATTGAAAGTGTCACTATCTCCGCAACCTAGGATCATCTGATTGGTGGAAACACCGGAACATGATGTTGCCACATTTTCCGGTTCCGTAGTGGCAACGTCCAGTTCTGGCGTTTCGATCAATCAGATGACTCGAGGTCACGTGAGATAGCGACACTTCGGTAACGACGCAAACTCGGAATACGGGCCCTGGCTGATAGTATGAATATGATCGACAGTAATGTACCCTTTCCGAAAACCTGTTTGACCTTTTGCTTGAATTGAAGTCTAAGGTTGTCCTGATTCTATTAGCGATTACCTTAGTAAATACCTCATATGTAACAAATGGTAAGCTGATCGCCCTTAGTGGCCCCTTTCTTATGCTGGTGCAAACAAACTGTCCAGCATAACTGAAAATTGTGCACAGAACACTCTTGTTTGCATATTGTGACTTGACCCCTGTTTTTCTCCAAGATATTGTAGCCACAGAGAATGGGTTTCCTCCTGGCTGTCTCTGCAGTACGGAGTGCAGTTACTCTTAGAGGCTGGCCTCAGTGCCTCTTCAACCAATCACTGTTTGAAAGACTGCATGTTTTTCACCCGAGGATGACTTTGTCAACACCGGGACACCATGGCATGTCTTTGTCCTTAGAACCTGAAGACCTCATAGATGCTCCCTTAGTTGGTGTCATTGATACACTCCTGTTGCTCCCCAGCTGCCTTCCCCCTTTTCATAGCTTCTAAAGCTTTGTTAACTGTGGCTGGCGGGATGTCTCAAGATCGTCCTGACTACTCTGGCTACTGTATAGATCAGTTAAGAACTCCTCGGCTACTTTGACTATCATGTCCATATTCATGATGACATTGCCCGCCTTGTCCCTTGTGTGCAGATGTGCAGCTGCAGCAATGCCTGATGCTACGAGCGAAAATTCCGGAGCTGACCCACCTCCAAGACTGTCGATACTGCAGCCCTGCCAGCAGTCTCAAAGGACATATAACAAGAAAAAGCTGCCAAATAGCAGTGCCCACCGCACAACCTTAGCTGCTAATGCAATTACGCTATGCATTGCAACTGAACCTGATAGACCACTGATCGATCCCTTGAGGGATTGAGGTTGGAGCATGCACCTTGTTGTGTGACCAAGCATAAGTGTGCAATGCAAGTAGTGGCACTACCCTTCATCCTGCCCTCCAGAGTATGAAATGAGAACAGAAACAGTGGTATGACTACGGCACAGAAGAACAGAGAGTTGCTGACGTCCTGAAGTCACAAGTACAGGCACAGGACTGTCACACACATGGCAGGAGCTTTGGGAGAATCCCCCCAGGGCACAACTGAGACAGCCCACCTCAACTCACCGATTCGATTTTCGGACTTGTTTTGTCTCATCACCCCCTGTGTGTGGTGCAGGGGGCAGCATCCTTACGAGGTCACGCCTTGACCTTCGGCGTGAGCCCGCCGGGGGAGGGAGCCCCAAGGTGGAGGAGGAGGGAGAGCAGCGGCACGATGAGACCCCGCCTCGACCATCTGAGGCACTGTGCTGACCAGGAGGGGGACATTTTTGATGACCCTTGTCCCAAAACACTGTGACCACCCAGGAAAGCTACAAAGGGGAAACTGCTGACAGGGGAAGTGTGTGTGCATACATTTAAAGCCTGACTCAATTTTAACTCTGCCACACATCTTACCTTGAAGTTCTGGCCAAATGACTTTCAACCCACTTTTTCAAAAGGCTGTAAAACAGTTTGCCCAACACTTTGCATAACATTTCTTTTGCATACCTCAGGTAAGTTAAACTTAGTGGTTTGATTAAAGCCACATTTTACCAGAAAAGTTACTCCTTGGCTCCATTTTTTGCAAGAACAAACATCCTTAAACAGTTTTTGAGTGGAATTCCTTGCCCTTCCACATTTTCACATTGTCAAAGAGTTGGAGCATGAATTTTTGTGTTGATTGCACTTCGCTCGTTATGAATATTCGATATGTATGTGATCTGCTTGTACAGCCATATGCTAGTTCTTTGTATATTTACGTTTTTCAAGGATGCCCCTCCTGCCTTGACCATGTATATTGCCGCGAACCTTCAAAACTGTATTTGTTGTTTTTTAACAGGCGCCGGCATGTGGCCTTATCACTGTGATCCTGGCACGCGTATCAATTCTGTATTTTTTGTTTGTTAATGCTTGATGTCGCGAGACACGCCTTTATCAGTTTCTTTGTCGCGCAAGATGCGCCGAGATCTGTCTCGAAGACTAAGACCAGTCGCGTATGTTTCTGCAATGTTCCAGGTTGAGCTAGTAACAGTTTGTGACGTTATCTAGATGGTTCAAAGCAGACTTTAAATTGAGCGTTGATGTGTGCGACAGGCATTCAAAGTTGGACGATTGACGAGCACATTTGTTGCTATCGCCGCCGCTGGGTTGCATAGTTCTTTTGCGGGCGCAAGACAGCCCAATAAAGAATTTGTTCCCTGCACTCCAAGACTCTTGATTTGCGTCATCGACCTTGTCACCACCACGTGACAATATGCATGGTCTGCAGTATGTTCAAATAATAAGATAAATAAACACGTATAGGGAGTGCCGAACCTATCTGACAGTGGTGAGTGTCTTTGCCCAATCACAGCATTTTCACTGTTCTTTTATTCACTACTGCCAGGTGCTGCTCAACCAGGAATGCTGCATTCAGAATGAGTAAAAAGTGAATGAAAGTGCTCAAGTGTGGGCAATCCAAAAGGAGCCTTCAATAGGTATGGCGCTTTGCCTATAAAGTGTCCACATTTCAACACTGCAACGAAGGCACAATAAGCTGTTCAAACAAGCTATGCAGCTGATATACAAAGGTCCCCAAGCGAGAGCTTTGGCAGTACAGTGGAACCCCATTAATCAAACTCAGGTATAGTAAAAACATCAGTATACAGTTGAACCCGGGTATATCAAACTCGAATGGGATCGCGAAATAGTTTGATATATAGATAATTTGATATACAGAAATGGGCTTGTGACGGCACTTACGATGCGAAAAGACGATATCGTATTTGTCACGTAATCAACCTACTCGCATAATGACCCCACCCTCCACTTTTGCACCCGAGAATTTGAAAAAAAAAAATAAATGTATAAAGGCCAGCTCGCTCACGTGCAAGCGATTGAGCGATCTCAGCGACGAGCGGCAGCGACAGAGCGAAAAATTTCAAACTTGTTGGTCGAGCCACCACGGCAGCTCAAAACAAGGTTTCTGTGTCGCCGCGGCAGAAATCGGGCAAAAATTGCGAGCGTTTTCGCTTGCATGTCAATGGCGTGCGTCACTCCGTTTCGTGGTCTCATCCACAGCTAATTTCTTGGCAGCGTGCCAAGATGCTGCGCAGCGATAATGTCCGGGCGCGTTTATCTTTTGGTAGCTCCTGCGGTGGCGGGGAGCGAACTTGGCAAAGTTCCCGTGATGGCTTGATTGCACAAGCCACGCCGCGCTTGGGGCGGGCGTCATGATTGCAGCAGCTGAACAACAACAAAAAAAAAAAAACTGTTGCCGTTTAACGTTTGAACAGCACAACACGAAAGGATGACTCCCCCCCCCCCCCCCAAAAAAAAAAGGCAAAGAGAGAGCTGCCGCTTCTTAACGTCCGCAGGCGCCATAGCAACGTCAGCCGCCCAGTGCAGAGGGTTCGCAACATACGCTGGAGAAAGCGTCCGATGTCTGTCTGAAAACTGGCTGAGCTGGCTTGGCACATGCATAGCGCGTGCTGATGGAGAGAGATAGCTCGGCAAAAGAATGGGCACACCCACGCACATGGCTTGCAAACGTCATGTGCTGGCGTACGGGAAACGATAACTGCAGATGCGCCCGCCTTTGGGGAATGGGCGCGGCGTTGCCCAGACCAGCCGTCACCGAACTGTTCCTTCTCATTCCTTCCGCACATGGCTTGAAAACGTCACGCGGCAAACGGCCAAGGGTGATGCAATCGTTTTTGGGGAAGGCACACTTTCCAGTGCGTGGTGCGGAGTTCAATATATCGAACGACCGGTTAAATTAAGTTCGATATATGACGCGGCTTTCCTATACTTTTACATGCGATTTTCAAGGGGATATTCCACGAGTTCGATATAACCAAATTCGATATATCCGTTCAATATAACCGGGTTTGACTGTATATGTCTCATTTGGCCTCCTAGCCCCACCAAGCCCTTTTCATTCCTTGCTGCTAGACTAGCCTCCCTTGATAGAGCTCCAGCATTAAACGTTGCCAAGTTCAGCTTCTAGTCTGTCTGGAGTGAAATCACAGCACTGACTGCTGCTGGAGTCAGTTGCTCTGCAACCGCTGAGGACTGAGGTCTGGGTGTTAGCCAAACTCTGTTCTGGTGAGGGAGTGCATTTTTGGTGGTGGTCACCAAGCAACTCCATCAACATGCAGTCCCTTTTCTTTGTTTTTTATCTGGTGGAGAATTGGGCAGTACCGGGATTTGAACCAAAGTCCATTTGAATGCGTGTTCGACCTATGCACCTAATAAAGATAATTTTGATAAAGAAATGGTCATGCTAAATATTACTGAGCTATAATGACACATTTCCTGCACAACACTGACATCGCAGCCTGCATGCAGTCTATGACATCTCAGAGCAACCAGCAGCACGACCGGGCTTGTGAGCTGTAAGGCTAAAACCATGGCACCATGTGTGGGAAAAGAGCTGGCTATTAATGTGCTAACAATAGCAGCACTGAGTAGCACAAAGTATAAAAGCAGCCTCAGGTGCCCTTTGTGCACCTTATTGCGTCGGCTTTCCTGCACAGCCAGAATCGTAGCATAGCCAGAGGGAGTGTAGCACTGAAACGTGGCGAGCGGCAACTTCCTTCATGGCTGCAACAGGAACTTGGCAGAGCTGTCCATCACCGTGACAGCAACTGCAGTGGCATTATTTAGCCTCCTGATTTCTGCCCCCAAAACTGGTTTTAACGCATTCACAATGCAACGCACAGCTCAATTCAATCACAGGGCCAAAAAAATGGAGACACAGCTGTGGTGAAATGCCATCCTTGCAGGAACAGAGAAAATCAAACTGGGATTGATCATCACATTGCACCCTCTCTGAAAACAATTCATTCGCTGCAAGACAATGTGGCTGAGGGCAGAAAGGTTGACAAATGAAATGAGTGTGTAGTCTGCCCCAACCGCTTCCGCGGGAAAACTGGAAAAAATACAGCCATGATGAAGCGATAGAAGAAAAGCTATTAAATGCAATTTTTTCGGGCAATAATTGGCTCTTCTTTTTTATGTCGAGCAAATAACGATTCAGCCAGAAGGAGAATCTAATTTCATTTTTTTCCAGGAAAAACAAACGACAGACGGAGCTTGTTCCTTCTAGCCTAGTGGGAATTGTGCACTCGCTGCGAGCTCTGTTGGCATCACTACAGCACAAAATAAAATTGTAAATGGTGGGTTTGCTGCTCACCTGTCATTAGGCACCACGACTGGCTCTCGGGCGGCATCCTCCAAATCCCGCTTTACCTGGGCCTGCTTCAGCCTGAAAAGGCCAAGTAATGCCACAAAGTTAGCTGCTTGAGCAACCACTGCAATAGTTGCACTGTGATAATATGAAATCAGCCCCAGATGAACTTTTTCAGAGAAAGAACGCTAGCAGACGACAGAACAGGAAGATGAGGACACATACATATGTCCTCTTCCTGGTCCGTCGTCTGCTAGCGTTCTTTTTCTGACAATAGATAACCAACTCACCCTGCAACATACCCTGTCCCAGATGAACCTTGGTCAGCCCCTGGGCTTTATCTCTATCTAACGCCCAAATAAAATCCACAGGTCCACAGAACTTTCTTGTACCGCTTGAAGATAGGTTGAAGAAACTGTTCGGTGGTGTTACAATTCACCACCGGCATATGCGGCAGCGAACGCCAGTGCATCAGAAGCAGCAAGAATTTCGACCATATCAGCGCTGTGCAATCGGCCGCCCAACGCTTCCTCCCGTTCCACCATGTTGGAACGTGTCGTCATGTGTGTGTGTGCAAACGCTGGCCAATCCCTCGAGGATTGGCCTCCCGTCAACAGGAGGAGTTTCTGTCGCGCCACTGAGTCATCAGAGCCTGATCTGACATCAATCCCTTTCCATCTGAACTGACGAGCATTTCCGGTGCGAGGGAGACCATGCAAAGACAATGCTAGACACCTGCTTTGCGAACATGTCAATTTTCACTCCGGGCCCGCTACTCTGCCTGCTCTTACGTAATGCTGTATTAAACGTTGTTTTTGTTAGTAGACGCCTCGCCGGGACAGCTGATGCCTTCCGCCAGGCCACGGAGCCGCAGGCCTACGCTACCGATGGGGCCACATCAAACAGTGGTATCGTGGCATTGACCGCTGAAAGCTTTCGTAGCCTTGAAAAATCGTGAGCATACTTTGGCAGATGACATGACTGATTATCACGTTGTGCGACATCATGAGATCAGGTGGCATGGTCAAGTTGGCAGGCTAGAGGTGTGCATGGGCCACTCTGAAGCCCTCTGTTCCAAGCTCGGGCCCCCCAAGGGTATATTTGTTTTGGGCGGTACGGGTAGGACACAGCAATTCTGAGTGCTACACGCAACTTTTGCAAAAGCACAAATATAGCCATGGTGCAATAGGGGTGTCGACTGCACAGTGTTTCCTGCCAATGCCAGAGCCTCTGAGTTTTTGCCAGACGTCCACCACGCACCCCAACCAAGTCACTTCATTAATTTCGAGATTTGCGCCTTGTTGTGCCTCTCCTGGCTTAAGAGGGGCGTAGCACCTATAGCCAAAGTGCCCACGTTGTGCCATGAAAGGCACACGATGGGCTCACCATAGAATTAACCCTTTGCTCATAGAGCCTGCATGCTTTCAGAGAAGCAAGGAAGCTGTGTACAAAAAAACTTGATCTTCTTGGTAAGAAGGTATTAGTTGTGCCAGCCACAAGTTAGAGCAGCGGAAGAAACTTGAGCGCTGCTGGATTCATGATATGGATTCAGATTGGAAAGATCCAGGCTCAGAATTTCGGCTCATGTACACCCCTACTGCCAACATGGGCAGATGGGAATTGAAGACATCGGGATCCTTGCACCCCGTGTCAGGGACGCTATTCCGATATTTTCCATATTTTACCGGCGCTGCGACAGGGGACGACAAGACGCTACTCCTAAGCAATGTACATGCACACAGCACTGGGGAGAGACAGGAGTGGGGAGATGGACGATGCACTGGCGCAGCATATACTGGGTGGACACACAGAAATGCACTTGGTCAGCACGGAGTGCAGCTTTCGTCCCTACCAGCCCAGCACTAAGAGCAGGCTAGACTGGAAGTAAGAAGTCAGAAATGAACACTAGTATCTCTTTCCATAGATGGACCACACAATAGAAAAGTAACACTTATGCATATAGGCAGCATACTTCTCACTGATTGTATGTGAAGTCATTTTTGCTCTCTATTCATGAGTAATACATAAAGTGCAGTGCATCTATTAAAACAATTAGAGGCATACTTAAGCGCTGCTGAAGGGCGGTCCTTCTGATTACACTTTACATGAAAGATCCATCAAGCTCATTCCCAAGCCTTGTGTGCCCTCGTCAGGAGCATGTCTGGCTCACAAACTAAGAAAGGGTGTGGGTTAAAATGACGACTAAAATTTTTCAAAAGTTTTTTAAAGGTAAAATCGATTAGTACTTTGTAAAGTTGAATCATTTTTCACATGTGGCAACCTTTATAAGAGTCGTGGGTTTATGCCACGCTTGACGTCACAATTAACATGAGCATTGTGGGGTGTTTCAAGTCCCTCTGTGAGGTAATGTAGCGGTGACGTCATGACCCTGTTAAAATTTTTAATTCATAACCAGTGGTGCTAACAATGATGATCACAATGATGCTGCCTTTATGAGACATGGAACCCTGGCATTATCACATAAAATGCTTTGTCAGCTCACCTTTATAAGAGTCGTGGGTTTATGCTACGCTTGACGTCACAATTAACATGAGCATTGTGGGGTGTTTCAAGTCCCTCTGTGAGGTAATGTAGCGGTGACGTCATGACCCTGTTAAAATTTTTAATTCATAACCAGTGGTGCTAACAATGATGATCACAATGATGCTGCCTTTATGAGACATGGAACCCTGGCATTATCACATAAAATGCTTTGTCAGCTCACCTTTATAAGAGTCGTGGGTTTATGCTACGCTTGACGTCACAATTAACATGAGCATTGTGGGGTGTTTCAAGTCCCTCTGTGAGGTAATGTAGCGGTGACGTCATGACCCTGTTAAAATTTTTAATTCATAACCAGTGGTGCTAACAATGATGATCACAATGATGCTGCCTTTATGAGACATGGAACCCTGGCATTATCACATAAAATGCTTTGTCAGCTCACCTTTATAAGAGTCGTGGGTTTGTGCTACGCTTGACGTCACAATTAACATGAGCATTGTGGGGTGTTTCAAGTCCCTCTGTGAGGTAATGTAGCGGTGACGTCATGACCCTGTTAAAATTTTTAATTCATAACCAGTGGTGCTAACAATGATGATCACAATGATGCTGCCTTTATGAGACATGGAACCCTGGCATTATCACATAAAATACTTTGTCAGCTCACCTTTATAAGAGTCGTGGGTTTATGCCACGCTTGACGTCACAATTAACATGAGCATTGTGGGGTGTTTCAAGTCCCTCTGTGAGGTAATGTAGCGGTGACGTCATGACCCTGTTAAAATTTTTAATTCATAACCAGTGGTGCTAACAATGATGATCACAATGATGCTGCCTTTATGAGACATGGAACCCAGGCATTATCACATAAAATACTTTGTCAGCTTACCTTTATAAGAGTCGTGGGTTTATGCCACGCTTGACGTCACAATTAACATGAGCATTGTGGGGTGTTTCAAGTCCCTCTGTGAGGTAATGTAGCGGTGACGTCATGACCCTGTTAAAATTTTTAATTCATAACCAGTGGTGCTAACAATGATGATCACAATGATGCTGCCTTTATGAGACATGGAACCCTGGCATTATCACATAAAATACTTTGTCAGCTCACCTTTATAAGAGTCGTGGGTTTATGCCACGCTTGACGTCACAATTAACATGAGCATTGTGGGGTGTTTCAAGTCCCTCTGTGAGGTAATGTAGCGGTGACGTCATGACCCTGTTAAAATTTTTAATTCATAACCAGTGGTGCTAACAATGATGATCACAATGATGCTGCCTTTATGAGACATGGAACCCAGGCATTATCACATAAAATACTTTGTCAGCTCACCTTTATAAGAGTCGTGGGTTTATGCCACGCTTGACGTCACAATTAACATGAGCATTGTGGGGTGTTTCAAGTCCCTCTGTGAGGTAATGTAGCGGTGACGTCATGACCCTGTTAAAATTTTTAATTCATAACCAGTGGTGCTAACAATGATGATCACAATGATGCTGCCTTTATGAGACATGGAACCCTGGCATTATCACATAAAATACTTTGTCAGCTCACCTTTATAAGAGTCGTGGGTTTATGCTACGCTTGACGTCACAATTAACATGAGCATTGTGGGGTGTTTCAAGTCCCTCTGTGAGGTAATGTAGCGGTGACGTCATGACCCTGTTAAAATTTTTAATTCATAACCAGTGGTGCTAACAATGATGATCACAATGATGCTGCCTTTATGAGACATGGAACCCTGGCATTATCACATAAAATACTTTGTCAGCTCACCTTTATAAGAGTCGTGGGTTTATGCTACGCTTGACGTCACAATTAACATGAGCATTGTGGGGTGTTTCAAGTCCCTCTGTGAGGTAATGTAGCGGTGACGTCATGACCCTGTTAAAATTTTTAATTCATAACCAGTGGTGCTAACAATGATGATCACAATGATGCTGCCTTTATGAGACATGGAACCCAGGCATTATCACATAAAATACTTTGTCAGCTCACCTTTATAAGAGTCGTGGGTTTATGCCACGCTTGACGTCACAATTAACATGAGCATTGTGGGGTGTTTCAAGTCCCTCTGTGAGGTAATGTAGCGGTGACGTCATGACCCTGTTAAAATTTTTAATTCATAACCAGTGGTGCTAACAATGATGATCACAATGATGCTGCCTTTATGAGACATGGAACCCTGGCATTATCACATAAAATACTTTGTCAGCTCACCTTTATAAGAGTCGTGGGTTTATGCTACGCTTGACGTCACAATTAACATGAGCATTGTGGGGTGTTTCAAGTCCCTCTGTGAGGTAATGTAGCGGTGACGTCATGACCGTTAAAATTTTTAATTCATAACCAGTGGTGCTAACAATGATGATCACAATGATGCTGCCTTTATGAGACATGGAACCCTGGCATTATCACATAAAATACTTTGTCAGCTCATTGGCAGTGGTACATATCCTCAGGGGCCCGGTGCCCTATCCCCACTTAACACTGTATGCGCAAGTATAGTAAAAGCTCGCTAATTCGAACATTGTTGAAATGCCTCGAAAAACCTGACAAGAACCATTTGCATTATGGTAAATTTACCGTATTCACTAGTGCAATGAACCCAAACACATAATTAACTTAACCCCCCCATTTGCCACTGAGAATTTGAGAAAAAAATTGCCGACGATTACGTTACTTCCTAATGCGAAATTTCAGCACAGCTCTTCCTTTTTCAGCTTTTCAAGATTGAGGCAAAAAACTCAAGCAAGACATGCAGTACGATTACAGACAACTTTTTATGTTCACATGTATTCCTTCTTCAAGAAACGCTTCCCTAACAGTTCTTGATCTAAACGCATACGTGACCTGCGCTACAACAGGAAAGGCGGTGGTACTGAAAGGCGGCGGTACTAGGCAGAGGAACTTGCACGCAGTGGCAGACGAAGGAATTCTACCGGTTGCCTCACTCATGGGTTAGAAAGAACTGGCAGAGAATAAACTACTTATACAGGCAAGCGGTTTGCAGTGACGGACGGCGACGGCTATGCATTTCGGCTCGGGTGGTGCAGGCTATTGAGCGTTGCATCAAACACAACCAGCGTTCCGCCGAACGCATCAAAGTTCACCGCATTCTGGGCAGAATCGATCTTTATGCCGGGAGTATGCGATGCCGGTGGACGCTTTCCTGCCCTACTTAGTCAGCCCTTTTGCGCGCGCAATGCAGAACCTGGTTACGAGGGACAATGCCGATGGCAACGCCTTGAAACACAGGAACGGGCACCAAAGAGCTGTATTCCAAAAAAATAAGTGTAAGTCGTTAGCACGTCCCTCTGTTGCAGCCCCCAGCTCATTTCTTAGCAGTGCGCCAAGATTCCCTGCAGCGATAACATCACAGTTTCTTGAAGACATAGCGCAAAAAAGACCGGGACAACACAAATGTAGACAGGACAGGCGCTAACTGACAACTTTATTTTCGAGGAAAACTGCAGCACAATTTATGTCAAAACTCACGTGACAATCAAGGGGCCTTATACTACGACCAAATACAGTTTGACAAAGGGCGGCCGACAATCTTGACCCGGAGAACCAAAAAAGAAACAAGGGGGGCCGGAAAGCGTTATCAACAGATTATATAAAACTCATTGTGAATTTAATACAACAGATGGGGTGCGAACAACATCGTGGCCAAGGGACGGTGCCACCCAACCACAGCAACGAGCGAGCCTAAAAGGGCTCAAAACAAGGGAAGTAAAAGCAGTCATAGGTCAAAACCAGAAAAAAACGTGCGAGGCAAAAGCAGAGTCAGAACTAAAAACAGATAAAACGTGCGAAGAAAAAGCAGAGTCACTACTAAAAACAGATGACACGTGCGAAGCAAAAGCAGAGTCAAAAACTAAAGACATATGAAACGTGCGAAGCAAAAGCGGAGTCATAAGCTAAAACAGACGATACGTGGGAAGCAAAAGCAGAGTCAAAACTAAAAACAGACTCAGGAGTGTAGAAGGCTCCCTGCTAAAACACTGAAGTGCTAAGCAAGAATAATCAGGATGGGCGAGTGGAAGAACAATTATGAAGAATGAGAAAATCAATTCTCTGCACCATGCAAACTATCGAAAGTATGCACTAGAAAGATGAAAAAGCAAGTAGCATGCACGAAGAAGCATCAAACTAAGTTCACGGAATGCAAGGAAAATGTTGTGTACAGGATTCCAATCAGTTGCGGGCTCCAGTACATCGGACAAACTGGAAGATGTTTCAATGAGAGGGCGAGAGAACACAGACTATGCGTACGCAACAAATCGGGTACTAACCTCGCCGAACATTGTAAAGCTTGTAAAACTGATCAAACTAACGCATGTTATCCGCTCATAGATAGCACAGATTTCTTAAGATCAGCCAAAGAAAAAACTGAGCGCGAAGTCATGGAGGCATACTTCATTAGGAAGGCCGGTCAGGATTGCATCAGCGTACCATCTATCAACCTTCTTGAAAGCGAATTTGAATTCCTTGATGGCCACATGTAGGTGTTATAACTCTTTTTGCTTTATTACCACAAGCAACCGGTTGCTGACTGATATGAAACGAGTTATCGTCTGTGGAATTTCTTTTATTACTTCCCGGTTTCTGGTGTGTTTACTCCCTTGATTTTCTCATTCTTCATAATTGTTCTTCCACTCGCCCATCCTGATCATTCTTGCTTAGCATTTCAATGTTTTAGCGGGGAGCCTTCTACACTCCTGAGTCTGTTTTTAGTTTTGACTCTGCTTTTGCTTCCCATGTATCGTCTGTTTTAGCTTATGACTCCGCTTTTGCTTCGCACGTTTCATATGTCTTTAGTTTTTGACTCTGCTTTTGCTTCGCACGTGTCATATGTCTTTAGTTTTTGACTCTGCTTTTGCTTCGCACATGTCATCTGTTTTTAGTAGTGACTCTGCTTTTTCTTCGCACGTTTTATCTGTTTTTAGTTCTGACTCTGCTTTTGCCTCGCACGTTTTTTCTGGTTTTGACCTATGACTGCTTTTACTTCCCTTGTTTTGAGCCCTTTTAGGCTCGCTCGTTGCTGTGGTTGGGTGGCACCGTCCCTTGGCCACGATGTTGTTCGCACCCCATCTGTTGTATTAAATTCACAATGAGTTTTATATAATCTGTTGATAACGCTTTCCGGCCCCCCTTGTTTCTTTTTTGGTTCTCCGGGTCAAGATTGTCGGCCGCCCTTTGTCAAACTGTATTTGGTCGTAGTATAAGGCCCCTTGATTGTCACGTGAGTTTTGACATAAATTGTGCTGCGGTTTCCCTCGAAAATAAAGTTGTCAGTTAGCGCCTGTCCTGTCTACATTTGTGTTGTCCCCGTCTTTTTTGCGCTATGTCTTCAAGAAACTGCTACCAACTAGCCCAAACCAAACATCTGTTGCAACATCACAGTATGTGTATCTTTTGATATTAGGGGGAATTGGCAGAGTGCAAGCAGTCTTGACAAAAACTTAAGTCTTACTCCTCTCCAGCACTAGCCCTTCATGATGCGACGCGGTAGGGCAGCCTGCGTCACATGTAAGGCATGGTATGTTTAAATGCTTAATGGCACTTGATGGGCACACATTTTGAAAGAAGTAGAATAACAGCGATGGAAATGCATAAAAAGCCCACTATCCGAAATGTCGCACAACTGCGGTCGGCTAGCTGCACGCTGCGCGGTCAATGAGTGATGTTGCTGCGGTCTATTAAGGCATAGTCGGTCTATTAAGGCAGCTTTGAATGGGGCTGTTCGTGTTTCATTACACTTGCCGTCGCACACACGTCAGAGGTGCACGGTCAACTGCGCAACATGTAGTTCAGGTTTGAGGAGTGCTATTTTGACGATCACTTATGGTACCTTGTAATCATAACCACACGCGGCCTAACCGGTGCGAAACCCGTAGTGCCTGTCAGGCGACATGGGCGTCGGGTGGGGCCGCGCTGACAAAATACGTATCGGTATTTCTGATTTAACAGGGGTGGAATTAACCAGCATGAGTTGCAAGTCTTGGAGGTCATGCGGAACAAATCGCAAGCAACCGCCTCCCTACCCTCCAGCTTTACTCACTCTTCTTATGTTTGTCAAAGTGCGTAGCCACTTAACCAGTGTTTCTTTCGCCATGTGCTGGTCACCAGGTCGCCGACACGCGGTGCAGCGCAACTATCCGTAGTGGAACCGACTCATTTGAATTAATGGGCTTTTGGAGCTTGGCCGGCCTCAGCAATGTAGTTAAAATTATCCAAAAGTTGGAATTATTGAGGTTCAATTAACGAGCTTTTACTGCACAGACTCACTTAGATGCTTTATTATAGCACACACACAAAAAAATGTGGATCACTGCCAGCTGTCAACATTAGCCATTCTCAAAAATGGTTGTTTTGTGTAAGAACAATTAACAGCCGGGTAAAGGGTTGCCCGAGACAAAAAGGCGTCTCTCATTCCTAAATCGACAGAACACTATCTGCTGTGACTCTCTTCTTTAGGTGCAGACATCTGAAAGCAAGTCTGCGGCCAGAGAACAAAAATGGAAGATTAATATGTTTTCAAATCATAAACTGAGAGGTTGTCCACAACGGTAAGGATGACACTCTCCCTAGATTCCCCCCTACAGAGCGCTCAACTGCTGCACCCAAGGATTGACTTTGCGAAGGAGGCCAAACACTTTGGGACAACCCAAACCAAAACAAGGCTTCAACTCACTTAGTGGGCAAAAGCAGACATGCACTGCATTCTGCCCATGTGGTTGTTTCTTGTGCTCTCATGCACACAGTGCAGGAGAAACCTGGTGGCTTTGTGCTAAGAGGCACAGAAATAGAAAAGCCATATCTGCAAATTATTGCGCGTGGACTTGCATGCCTCATACATGATCGACGCCATTTGCTCCACAGGCAATCCCACTTTCAGGGTCCCTTTAAGGGTGGCCTAAAAATCACACAAAAAAAAGTGCTACTTTTTGAAAATGACATTTTGAAAATCTATAGCTCATGGGTCATTAATTCCCCTTTATAAGACGCAAATGAGCTGAATAAATCCCACCTGTGTTTACATTTTTTTGTTATCTCAAAACAAATTAGTCAAGTTTTACTAGTTTACAAGAGCACCTAGAGCAGACAAAGGAGCAACCTTTAGTGTTGCGATTTCCTGTGTTATTAAGTTACACAGTATTGGGAACAGACTTGGCATTTCGTGCTTGCTAATGCAATTTAAATGGCTCATACATCACTTTTGCCTACATCAAACTTCAACAAGTCATAAAATGGCTAATATTGCCTCAATCACAGCGCTCGAGCATTTTGGAGCACGTTTCTAAGGTCAAATGCCGTTGATAATTGCCGTCTTCGTTTTTTCAACTACAAAATCTACAACCTAATTCCTTTTTATGCAAGTTCAATGCCTTTCCAACTCATCTCTGACAAGACAAACGGCCAAAGCATGTAAAGATATATATATACAACACAGGATGACCTTAGCAACCACTTGGAACAGACCAGCAGCAAACGTAACGCTTGCTGGTGCACTTCTAATGTATTTACTTATTTTGACTTGACGGATTCAAATGCCGAGTCTACCACTTGGATGCGCTTGAGCAGTGATATTAATTTGGAGTCCAGATGAATGGGCATGACATCTTGTGCATATCTACCTATTTTATTTAGAATACAGCTCAAAGCCCTCAAATACGGGGTATTACATGATCTTTTTTGATCCTATGTCTGGCCGTAGCTGATAAATTCCAGAGAATTTGTTATTTGGTCTGCCAAAAAGGCGCCTTCAGACTAGATAAGCTTGGTGCCACTCTCATACTTTTTTGTGGAATCGCAGATTACTGCAGCGCCACCTCGATCGCCTTGTTTGTTAGTAAACAGGGAGGAGGTCTGCAGGAGTGGAAGCGGCTTGAGCATTTTGGAGCAGCTTTGGGATATAGACAAATAGCATTGAAGGGTATATATCATAATTCAGCTTTACTTCACTGCCTCCTGCCAATAATTTATCAGTCTTTGCTTGAGCAATGCCCTTCCTACGCTCTTGAGAAGCTGCCTATTGACTGACAGCTTTGGCGTTCCAACCCATAACGCTTCAAGTATGATTTTGTCTGACGTAGGCCTGACATGCTTCTCAGGGACAAAGGAGCTCGAGGTTTAAGTATTGGCTTGTTTTCATAGTAAAAGCACCACAAAGACTTGTGTATTTTTTGCGGCCAGATCAGTTTCCTAACAGCTCGTGGTAGTTTACGCTATCTGCTTCGTTTGCTACTCTTTCCACTGGCAATTCAAAAGGCTGGAAGGAGGTGCTACGTCACATACATAGAGCATTTCTTTTGAAATTAACTATCTCTAATCACCTGTGGCTCATACTAAATTTACTTGCGAACAAATATTTATTATGCTCCATGCTTCCTTCCCTTACAAAAATTTCATTTGTATTAAGCCCAGTGCAAGGTGTGTTATATCTTTGCCCCTGGCGCTGTGACATTGTTCCCGAGTTCTGCTAAATTTGATGGCAGAAAATCAAGGCAGCCAGTTTGGAGCAGTTTTGGAGCAATATTGCATTTCAGAGCAGGATGAAGCAGGCAAAGCAGTTTGGAGCAGAATGGAGCAATTGGAGCCGCACTTCCACCCCTGCAATCATAAAAGTAGTTCCTACATTATTGTCCTTATACTGTATACAGTAAAACCTCGTCACAAGAGATACGCAAGGGACCCGAAAAAGATGTTTCTTGTAAGCAAGGTCTCTTGTAACCAAAAATTCTAATAGCACTGTGCTGATCAGTTTATTTCACATCAGCATATAAATGCATTCACACGCATTAACAGGGAATTTGTCCAGGAAAGCTTAAAGAAGTTATATGTACTTTTGTGAGTGCAGAGTGTGTTCCTGCCCAAATTCTGGTAGTAAAGCACTTGACTTTGCAAGTCTTCCTGTTGCTCTAATACCTTTGAAGCAATCTTACATGCTCGTCACCCTCATATGTTGACACTTTTCCTCTGAAATGTCCTCGTAGTCATTTTCTATGGCACATGTGCCATTTACTTGCGCGAGAATCGCACAGTTTGTAAGCTTTTCGGAAGCACACAAGATCTGCATCTGCAGATACAAATTCCTCAATAGATTCTGATACCTCAGCAGTCTCTCGGATGCTCGCCCAAGCTTCATCTGCAAGAAAGCTTTCCACAGTATCCATATATAGGCCCTCTTACATCATGTCATCGCATTTAAAGCGTGCTTGTTTTTCACAGCATCACTTCTCAGGCCACTCCAGACACCTGAAATCACCTGAACAACAAACTTCGCATTAATTGCTATTGTACAGTCTTGCTGTCCGTTGAGCAACAGGTGTTCTACCAACCTTGTTTTGTACAGCAACTTGACAGAGTGCATAATGCCTTTGTCTATTGGTTGAAAGTAGGGTGTGGAGTTTGGAGGGAAAAAATTCTAGACACCTGAAATCACCTAAACAGCAAACTTCGCATTAATTACTATTGTACAGTCTTGCTGCCCGTTGAGCAACAGGTGTTCTACCAACCTTGTTTTGTACAGCAACTTGACAGAGTGCATAATGCCTTTGTCTATTGGTTGAAAGTAGGGTGTGGAGTTTGGAGGGAAAAAATTCTAGACACCTGAAGTCACCTGAACAGCAAACTTCGCATCAATTACTATTGTACAGTCTTGCTGCCCGTTGAGCAACAGGTGCTCTACCAACCTTGTTTTGTACAGCAACTTGACAGAGTGCATAATGCCTTTGTCTATTGGTTGAAAGTAGGGTGTGGAGTTTGGAGGGAAAAAATTCTAGACACCTGAAATCACCTAAACAGCAAACTTCGCATCAATTACTATTGTACAGTCTTGCTGCCCCCTGAGCAACAGGCGTTCTACCAATCTTGTTTTGTATAGCAACTTGAGAGAGTTCATAATGCTTTTGTCTATTGGTTGAAAGCAGGGTGTGGAGTTTGAAGGGAAAAAATAACTTTGGTGGCTTTGAGCACGAGAACTTTGGTGGTGCAAGAAGCATTGTACACAAAGAGGAAGGCATCGGGATTCTGAGCTTTCATCTTGTGATCAAATTTTAACAGCGAGGAGTTAAATATGCTGGATGTCATTCATGCATTTCGATTTGCTTCGAAGGTGACAGTAATGCGATGCCAGTGGTTGAAACAACAGGGTCGTTTTGACTTCCCAATAATGGGGAAGCACTCATTCTCAGTTCCTGACATATACAACAAAAAGGACGCTGATATGGAACAGAATTGAGCTAAGGAAATCCAAAATGCATCATTTATGAGTTGGTGCGCTTCAGCTGCATTGTATGAGCACACCTGGGTTGTCTCTTATAAATAGTGAAGAATTTATTCCAGGGACCTGAAAAAGTTGTGCTTAGTAACCGAGTGTCTCTTGTAACCATGACTTTTGTATGCAATGCTGTCAACATGGCAGACATAGGAAAGCCAACCAAACCATTTTCAAGTGTCTCTTATAACAGAGTGTTTCTTGTAACGAGATTAACCTGTACTATCTAGTCAAATGTCAATAATAGTTTTCTGATTATTAGTTTTTTTCTATATTGCTCCCATAAACAAAGGAGTGAAAGAGTTGAATATTTTGAAACTAATACATGCATCACAGTACTGAGTACATAGTTGAAATCAGCCTAAAAAATTGATAAGGTTGTGTATTTTCATTTAATTTAGTCTAAATGTAAAGGAAAATGTCCCAAGAGTGATGTCCCCCTTAAGACAGAAAAGAGCAGTTTATTTTCCCTTTTCCCGCTCATGCACAACTAAGACAAAGATGTGCCAGTCACCACAGCTTGTGGAGCAGGACCACTTTGCAGCAACTACCATGCTGGCTGTGAGCAGCATCAACAAATAATACTAAAGCATAGGGGACATCATTTACCGCAGCATGCGCTCATTTTCGGCATTGAGCTTATCAGCGTCGCGCGACTTGAGGGCCATCCAGCGTTTGATGAGGTCCTGGTGCTCCCGATCCAAGGCGTTGAAGTTGCGCTCTAGGCTGTTGTAGGCCAGCTGCAGGGCCTCGTGCTCATCCCGCAGTAGCTGCATGGACAGGCACCACGTGTGTGTCACACCTCTATTGCATATAGTGGAGAAGGAGGACAACACCGCTGCCCCTCCTCTCCAGTTCACATTTGATGACCCCACAATGACGTCACTATTTGCCCTATGAAGCATTAGGCTTGGGAATGGCACGTGACTTCCACCATACTTCTCACAATGCATCTGAGATACATGAAGCCGCTCCTGTCTTCTCCTTCCTTAATGCGATGGCACATTCATCATCACATCACATAACATCACACATATATTTCTTCCAGATCTTGTGCATTTGCCAGAGCTGTGTTAATGTATTTTATGTTATCACTTATACTACTTGTGAATTCATTTAGTGTTCTATCAGTGTGTTGTGTTACCTTGCTAACAAGTTTCCCTATATCTTCTTTGCATGTGTTATTGTATGTAGTTGTATCCCCCCTACAATAATGCCTCATGGGCGCTGTAGGTACTTACAATAAATAAATAAATAAATCACGCAAGGCATGTGCCACTTGGCGCCAGAGTCATACAAAGTCAAGATAGCCATACAAGGAGCCCAATTTTGGTCAAAATTATCTAGTAAATGCCATAATTATGGCTTCATCACAGTGTGCGCTCTTCAAAGCAGTAGATGCAGAACAACACAACAGCAAGAGCCCCAGACAGAGGCAAACCGAGATCAATGGCACGCCTTCCACTCATGCGGCTCAGCTGTTATGTGGTAGACTGAAGTGCCAACGATTCCTGTAGATTTGGATTTCAGTAGAACACTTGTTCCAGAGGTCATAAATGTATCGTCTGACGTCCATTACTTAAAATCCTTTGAAATTCATCATGCTTTCATGCTGACAAATTTCACATGTCACAAGTATGTGAAATTTGTCAGCATGAAAACTAAGTTTATTCAGCCTACATTAATTTCCTCCTCTCCCGTTCAATTTTAAAAATATTTTGGACATATTCATAAGGCAAGGACAACCCAAATGCAAGGTTTGGACCTACATCTATATTAACTGAAATGGTGCAGTGCACTGAAGCGTTAGATTGCTTCAGGGTTAGATTGCCCTAGGCCCCCTTGGAGCAAGTGCATGGCACTGTGTTTGCACATGGCTTCCAGAGGCAAGATGGAAAGATCGCACTATCAATATCGTGGAGTGAAAGCCTCAGCAATGATACGAGGCCAGGGAGAAGAACCACTATAAGTATTTTAGTTTTACATGTGGACAGGAGACGTTTATTTTGCTGGTAGCACATCAGAGCCATTCTGGTCTCGTCTGGAGCCAAGCATGCAAACCGCATCCTCGAGTAGCCAATTCACACAGTGTCCACAGCTATGATCAGCTGGCTGCTGTATATGGTTATTTTTATACACAGTCATACCCAGATATAGCCAACAAGATACTTCCAAGTATTGATAAATCTATACAGCTTATCTCTTACCTATGGGAAAGAATACATTGCCTCTACACTAGTGCATGCTTTGCAGGCAGCGCACCATTCGCAAGGCACGCTGAACCTGCTTCACATTGCAGTCAAAATGGCTTTCGAACAAGTCCATCATAGGACCTCTTTTACGAGTACACAGAGAATAATCACTTTCTACAATGCCTTTAACAATGAACTGAGCAACGCACATAAGGCTTCAGTCGGTTAGGCTGGCTCTACTACAGGTGTTGGAAGCAAGTATAAGGACCCCTTCAACCTTATCACATGGTCTCACCGCCAATGACCTCTGTAAGTGACTAAAGGGTGCCTTTAGGGGAAGCACCATTTCATTATACTGTGCATGTTTCCTATAGCTGAACTTGCATTGTTCGAGTGCATAACCAGTGTTGGTCAAATATTTAGGGGAATCCCCGAAGGTGGAGTAGATTTGTAATAAGCGAGCAATTATTCATTGACAATCACTCAATGCGCAGCCATACGGCTACAAAGGAAAGCTATACAGCTTTCTCAGAAACTTCGTAGTTAAAGAAAAATTCATCCTGATCCAGGAATCGAACCCGGCACCACAGTCTTTTCAGGGCAGCCGCTCTACCGACTGGGCTAACTAGGACGGCCAGCAGATCAGATGGTAGGACGAGAGCGAATTGATCTGTAACTCGAAGTGGGAACGAAGTTTCCTTTGTAGCCGTATGGCTGCGCTTTGGGTGGATGTTGATGAGTAATTGCTCCCTTATTAGAAATCTACTCCACATTGGGGGATTCCTCTAAATAATTGACTAACACCATTCCCACTCTCGCCCTACCATCTGATCTATTAGCCATCCTGGTTAGCTCAGTCGGTAGAGCGACTGCCCCGGAAAGGCGGTGGTGCCGGGTTCAATTCGTGGACCAGGACGAATTTTTCTTTAACTACGAAGTTTCTGAGAAAGGTGGGTAGCTTTCCTTTGTAGCCGTATGGCTGTGCTAGGGTGAATGTCAATGAGTAATTGCTCCCTTATTACATAACCAGTGTGTTTGACGTAGCCACAAATTTAAAATACCCGGGCTCAACCATATGTGTGCACATTAATTCACTTGACAATCACATACAGCCAAACCTCACTATAACGAACACGGATATAGCGAATTATCAGATAAAACGAACTAAAAGAAAAGTTTGATTGGTCTGTGCTTTATTTCTATGGAAGTTCTTTCGTATAACGAAACGAAAAATTCAAAATTTTACGCGATTGGTTATAACGAAGCAGCTTTTTCATTAAAATGGCAAAAGATGCGCAGAGCTAAAAAAAACATCGAGAAACTAAATTTTTCTATCCATCGAATTACCCGCCGCAGAAGTGTGTTTAAATCATCCGCGCATTTGCATATCACGTCATCTGGCTGTGGCAACAAAAACTATACCACCAACGACTTATCACCTCCCGAACACAATCCTGTGCACGGTGATCTTGGAGGTCATGAACGGCCATGGCCGGACTCAAGCGATCTCAGAGGTCATGAACACCACGACCGGACTCGAGCAGTGCAACGGTTGACAGGCATTTGATTGGCATGTCATCCCCATTGCCTAGTCATGCCGTGAGAAACTGACGTGCCTTTGCCACGGTGCCCGACTCATGCATGCACACTACGCCCCCAGCGTCCGTTGGCTCCGTCACGCAAATTGTGCGCGGAATCAACATCCCTTCTTGAGTATTCATTTTTGCTCTCCAGCAAGAAACGAAAGGCGAGATTTCATGGTTATACCACGGCCGCTCAATGGAGGCGCACTTGGTGCGGCCCGTCACGTCGCGCCTCAATGGCTGGGGAAGCGCGTATTGGGAGAAGTTACAGTTTCCGCCGTCATTCTCCGCGGGGGCGCCACCACTCCAGGACAGGGCGCCGCCGGCACGGACGAGCAGACGACGCGGAAGGAGCGCGCTGGCTGGGTTGGCGCGTGTTATCGTTTTGACTACTCAGCATAACCACGTGGTTCTGATAGTTCTGCATGCTTGCCATCGGTGCCTGTGTCAACAGCATCCTAAGCGTATGCAGCACATGCCAGGCAACTGCTGTGTGCCGCTGTGCACCACGAAAGCAAGAAAAGATCGGTTACCATGGGTTCCCGTGTGATTCACAATGTCGAGCAGCATGGCTGAAAAACATATCTTGGGAAGGTTAAGACGGAAAAGGAAGCCAGTGGGAGCCGAGTGACAAGTCACTGGTATACTCACTGCACTTCACAAATGACGATTACAGGAAGAACATAAAACGGAAGATCCTGCTTCCTTCAGCTGTCCCCTCCGTGTTCCCGAACTGCTCACATTACAAGTTAAGTTACTCATGCGGGCTCATGTTGAGCCAAACAACCTTGAAAAAATTAATGTGCGCAGGTCAATAGCTTTATTTTCCTTACTTGTTATAGCTACACTTCATTTCCTCCTGGACAACCCCCCGTGTCATCCTGAAGCATGTGTGTTTCAAGATAGCTGTGCCACGATCACTTTTATGACGATGATATCAAAATGGTATGCCTTGCCCAACATCGCATAAGTGAAGCCATGGAGACACCAAGAGGAGCCACTCCATTTGTCAGATGACGAGTGACTCTCTTGGTTAGGGTTGGACTTTGGCATATCGAAGACATTCAGGTCCAAGGAGGCACGTCGAAGCAAAGGCTAACCAAGCAAACGTACGAAGCAACAATCATGACAACCAGATCCACAGTGGCGCAAATTAAGTACCTTTTTGATCACATCATGTATCTTACAAAAATGTCTTCTGTGTGCCTTATTAGTGCATTGCATTTAACCGAATCTTATTTTCAGCTTCCGATACGCCCTAAAGCAGGCTCTGAAAGCGGGTCTATAGTATTGCTTTTTAGCAGCCTAAGGCAATTCAAAGGCGGGAACGACAAAGTTGACGCAAGGGCTGCAGTTTTCACCTCGGAGAAAATACTGATGGTACCACTAGCGAAAAAAAAAATATATTGACTGAGATTATACACATTTTGCCATGCTTTGTGCAGGTTGGCATCTTGCAAGCATCAGTCTGCAAATGCACCTATCAACAATAGACAGCTATAAAACTTGGCATTCGTGATTATGAAAGTCGTACCTTGTCAACTGCCATATCACGTCTGCTGCGAGAGAGTTTTCGAGTCAGCTTGGATTCATTCATGTGTGGTGTGAACCAGCAGCTGACAGAGTTAGCACCGATTGAATTCTTGGCTGGTTACCTTGCACGTCCATTTGAAGAGAAAGTATGAATAGTTTTACAGAACCTCATGAAACATTTTTATTTATTCTGTTTTCAGTGCCTGCCCGTGTTTTCATTATTTATATATTACAAAAGTTTAAATAACTTCTAGTGCTTACTTTAGAGTGTCAATAATTTTATTTTATTAGTCCCCATCCATTTATTAACTTTGTGCCTTGTGATTCCTGCAAAACCCTGGACTTATCAAATTTCTTGATGATGGACGCCTAAGGTATCTGAAAATCACCATGCACCTTTGTTAGCAAGGTGATGAAGTTCCTGCAGGTCATAAGAAGCAGCAAGCTATGCAACATGTTAATTTCATCCCTTCTTCCCTATTTTGTGCAATTTACGGAGTTGATTTGCGAGAGAGAAGACCGCAATCACACTAAGGACCTAAATAAACTAATGCGACCACTGCTGACCAACTGGACAGGCAACATTAATCAGACAGTGGAAAAAATCACGCTTGCACATAAACCTTTTTCGAGAAAAGTTCTTCGCTTGTAAAATAAGCTTACGTGTCTTCTGTGCATCACGCGGCTTCATAATCAAACGAGAAAAAAACTGCCAGATCCTGCGGGCGTGTCGTCGAACTGGCTGTCTTGTGTTGTTTCTTTTGCAACAGTTTGTGTTAGCTAGTATGTTTTGGTGGTGGTACCCACTTGAATATTATTTCCAGTGAAAACGGAGGAACAGGCCGGAATTGTAAGTTTCCAGAAAAGTGCACGCTGAATAAATGGCCCCAAACCATGTCCCGATTTCAAGATTGCAATATCTAATACGTTATTACAGTGGTTGAAACGCAACTAAATGCACACGACTGCCCCGTTCTCGTTGTAAACGGAAGACCACGAATGACTTGGAAAAGCCTAGTGATGATAACTTGCCGCTATCACCTTATCAATAGCAAACTTGCACATAGCATCACATACTGTGTGAAACGCCGCTCATAATCCTAAATTGAGCAAGCGCCAACCACGCGGACGCCGAAACGAAAGCACAGCCACGGCCGCTGCGCGCAGCTCTCCGCCCGGACTCGTCCCGGAGCGGTGGCGATGAGAACTAGGCGCAATACGGCTCTTCTGGGCGACGCGACGGGCCGCACCCAAGTGTGCCTCCATTGAGCGGCCGTGGTTATACAAAGCTTTTAATAACAAAATTGTACATTTTTGCACTTTTGGGTTATCCACATTAGTGCGCATTTTCTTTGGTGTTATTAGCAGACCTCATCATCATCATCATCCTGACTATACCCACTGCAGGGCGAAGGCCTCTCCCATATTCCTCCAATTAACCCGGTCCTGTGCAAGGTGCATCCATTTGACACCTGCAAACTTCTCAACCTCATCCGCTCACCTAACTTTCTGCCACCCCCTGCTATGCTTTCCTTCCCTTGGAATCCAGTTTGTTACCCTAAGCGACCATCGGTTATCCTCTCTTCGCACTACATGTCCTCCCCATGTCCATTTCTTCTTCTTGATTTCCAATAGAATGTCACTGACTTCACTCATTTCTCTGGCCCACTCTGGTTCTCTTAACGTTATCCCTACCATTTTTCTCTCCATAGCCCACTGTGTTGTCCTCAACTTAAATAGTACTCTCTTGGTTAGCCTCCACGTTTCAGCCCCATAGGTGAGTATAGGTAAGATGCAACTGTTATATACTTTACTCTTTAGCGATACCGGTAAGCTGCTAGTCATATCTGCGAGTGCTTGCCAAATGCGCTCCATCCCAATCTTATTCTTTTTGTTGATTCCCTTTCATGGTCCGGATCTGTCCTAAATAGACATATTCACCTACTACTTCCAGTGCTTCATAAACTGCTGTTCCTTCCCTAGGCTATTGAACATTGCCTTAGTCTTCTGCAAATTGAGCCCACTTTTTTACTTTTCCTGTCGAGGTCATACGCCTTTTCGCGGATGATTGTGTAATCTACCGCCCTATAACTAACACCGATGACATTTCTCTCCATCAATATGATCTTAATAGCATACACCAATGGTGCTCAACGTGGCTAATGTCTCTAAACACTACAAAGACCGTACTACTTTCTTTCCATTGCCGCCGAAATTATACCCCACATGCTTATAAAATTATTGATTCTGCCGTTACTTCCACTAACTCTTTTAAATACCTTGGTATTAACCTCACTAGAGATTTATCTTGGACGTACCACGTCAACCACATAACAAATTCTTCTAACCGAACAATTAGCTACCTTCGTCGTAATCTACGCATGGCTCCTTCTTCCTTAAAACTTAACTTACAAAACACTTGTGCGACCTAAACTTGAATACGCCAGCGCTATCTTTGACCCTCATCAGACTAACCTTAACACAGCTCTTGAATCTGTACAGAACAGTGCTATTCGCTTTATCCTATCAAACTACTCAAGATATTCCAGCATATCCGCATTAAAACTTCAACTGCCTTCTCTCACTTCCCGTCGCCAAAATTTACGCCTCTGCCTTCATCACAAGTTTTTCATAGTTCACCTCCAGCTCATCCAACCGGTACGTCGAACATCCCACACAGGCCATTCTAACAGCGTCATCCCGCACTACTACTTTCCAGAAGTCTTTTTTCGTGTACACAGCTCGCGACTGGAATGAACTTCCCGGCAGCCTTGCCCTAATCTCCGACCCTGCTCATTTCAAGACTGCCATCGAAGAAGCCTCATCATCTTTGTAATCATTTCACAAAAACCATTTTTAACCACCGTTCAAGTGCCCACCCCTCATGTAATGTCCCACCTGGGGGCCCTTGAGGTTCTAATAAAATAAATAAATCAATCAATCATTGTTTGCAATTCATCCCCCGAGTTACTTAGCAAGGCAATGTCATCAGCAAATCGCAGATTACTGAGGCATTTTCCATCTACCCTTATCCCTAACTGCTCCCATTCCAAGCCTCTGAATACTTCTTCTAAGCAAGCTGTGAATAGTACTGGGGAGATCGTGTTTCCTTGCCTAACACCTTTCTTTATAAGAATTTTGTTACTTTCTTTATGCAGAACTATGATTGCTGTGCAGCCACTATATATATCTTCCAGCACTTTCACGTACGGCTCGTCTACACCTTGATTTCACAATACCTGCATCACCGCCGATGTTTCAACTGAGTCAAATGCTTTTTTGTAATCAATGAATGCTATGTATAAAGGCTGGTTATAATCCGAACATTTTTCTATTACCTGGTTGATGGTATGGATATGATCAATAGTAGAGTATCCTTTCCGAAAACCTGCTTGATCCTTTGCTTGATTGCAGTCTAAGGTTGTCCGTAACAAACTGTAAGCTAATTGGTCTGTAATTTTTCAAGTCCTTAGCGTCCCCTTTTTTATGAATGAGGATAATGTCTGCGTTCTTCCATGGTTCCAGTATCGTCGATGACACCAGACATTACTTATACAGGGTGGCCAGTTTTCCCAGCATGCCCCCCCCCCTCCCTCCCCCCCCCCCCCCCCCCTCCTTCAACAAATCTATAGTTACCTGACGTCTGACTGCATTTCCCAACCGCCAATTTCATTATAGTCATGACTTTGTTGGCTGCTGTAGAGATCAGTATAGAACTCCTCGGCTACTTTGACTATCTTGCCCATATTCGTGATGACTTTGCCCGCCTTGGCCCTTATCGCATACATCTGGTTATTGCCTATGCCCAATTTCTTCTTCATCGCTTTAAGGCTTCCCCCGTTCTTTACAGCATGCTCAATTTTCTCCATGTTATACTTATATCGGCCACTTTGCGCTTATTGATTAGCTTTGATATCTCTGCCAATTCTATCTGGTCTGTTGGATTGGAAACTTTCATACTTTGGTGTTTCTTAATCAAATCCTTCGTCTTCTTAGACAGCTTACGGGTATCCTCTCTAACTATCTTACCACATACTTCTACATCGCACTCAGTAATGATATCTTTGAAATTATTGTTCATTGCTTCCAGGCTAATGTCGTCATCCTCGGTTAGAGCTAAATATTTATTCTGTAGCAAGATACGGAACTTTTCTGCCCTCCCCCTCACCGCAAATTTGTTGATGAACATTTTTCTTACTAATCTGTTTCGTTCTCTTTTCAGATTTAGACTAATTCGAGACCTTACCATCCTGTGGTCACTGCATCGCACCTTCCCGAGTACCTTTATGTCCTGCACAACAACGGGGTTAGAACACATTATGAAGGCAATTTCATTTTTAGTTTCCCTGTTAGGGCTTTTCCATGTCCACTTCTGGTTCTTCCATTTGCTGAAGGTGTTCATGATTCTTAAGTTATTGTGCTCTGCAAACTCAACTAGTAACCCCCCTGCTATTCCTAGAACCAATGCCATAATCACCCCCTGCCTGATCTGCTGCCTGCTTTTTCCCTACTTTGGCATTAAGTCGCCCATTAGTATAGTATACTGCGTCTTTCCTTTCCGCATTGCCAATTCTAGATCTTCATAGAAGTTTTCGAGTGCCTGGTCATCATAACTACATGTAGGCGCGTAGGCCTGTACAACCTTAAGTTTATACCGTTTATTAAGCCTAATTACGAGGCCTGCCACCCTCTCATTAATGCTACAGAATTCGTCTATATTACCAGCTATATGCTTATTGACAAGGAAACCTACCCCTAGTTCTCGCTTCTCCGGTAAACCTCGATAACACAGTACATGCCCGGTCTTCAGTACAATATGTGCCTCATTTGCCCTCGTAACCTCACTAAGCCCTATGACATCCCATTTCATACCCTCTAGTTCCTCTAACAGCACTATCTAGCAGACCTATTCACAGGAAATCGGGCGCATACTTTAATAACGAGTATCAGATATAACAAACAGGTTGTTGCGCCCTGTACTACTTCGTTATAATGAGGTTCAACTGTAAAAAATTTTTTCCCTCCCGCTCGCTACATACAACAAACAAACAAAGTGACTTAGAAATGCGGTGCAACGAATAGTCACGTGAATAGAAAAGTAATTCCTTATATGCATAGAAAGGCGCATTGCCTGAAGAAGGTGGCAGGCAGGTATGAGGTGCCGGTTGTGTTTTCTGCGCCAAAAAAACTGGCCGGTTTGTGTGCAAGAATAAGGAGGAGAAAGAAACGCCAATGTGATAAGAAGCATGTAAAGAGTTTTATAGGCTGTGTGGTGGGTGTGGTTTACAAGGTTCCACTGATGTGTGGAAAAGTATGCATAGGCCAGACTTGAAGATGTATTAATGATGGAGCGAGGGAACATGAGAAGTCCACAGAGAATAGCGGTCAAATTTACCCCTGCATTGTCATAAGTGCAAGTGTGAGCCGTCGTTTAGTAGGCTTAAGATTTTAGGGAATAGTCTGGACAAGATTGCCTGCAAAATGTTAGAGGAATTTTGGATTCAGAAGAAAGATGGCACATGTGTTAGTGAAGCCTGGCTGCCTTTACACAAGAAAGAAATTTCTTTTATTGAGGAATCCATTTGAGTTTATTATAGCCCCTAAAGCTGTTATTCTGACATACCTTTCTTGTACTGTGGGCCCTGTTTTGATCCTACCTATACTCAAGTACATGTGCTCATTGCTCGCACCGCTTCTTAGACATGCCGGGCAAGATGCATTTCTTTGTTTATGTAGAGACTGGTTCCTGCAGAAGTGAATGGTTTTTTTGGTGTCATCAAGGGGGTTTGCCAAATTTTCAAATCAGAGTTATGGAGGCCAATTCGGATCTTTAAAGACTGGATTCGTGCTAGAAGTGAATGTGAACGTCATATGTGGTAGCCGCAGATGTGTCGTGGTTTTTTCTAGTGTGCGTATTTGTGGTGGAATTTGTGACGGTCATGATTGGACGACGTTAGTGTTGTACAGGTATGAGTGTGCTACTAACTGCTTGGCAAAGAAGATGTACTTGGGTGTAGAAGAGGGTGTTGTAGCTAAGTGGTGAAGAGGAAGTGCGTGTGCAGTTTCAGTTGGTATTGTGTTTTCTATTCTGCGCCACATTTCTGGGTACCACGCAGCACTAACTCAAGCTGTTATTCTGTAATAAAGTGAAGAGGAGTGAAGCTGAAATTCCATGCAGTGTACTTCTGCACATAAGCTTGTGTAGTAAATGTAACGAGCTGCCTCAAACATGGAATATGTTTCAAGTATGATGATCCCACTTGATATTTGAACCAGGCAAACTGCGATAGTGACAGCTCATGATTTTGAGGGCTCTCAGCAGGATAGCCAAAATGTCCCCGCCAGATTGAGGAGGTTGCCATAACCCCATGAAGCAGGCTATCCAGAGAGTTGGCAGAAAGACTCTTGGGTAAGCTGAAGATGCCTTCTCCTCACGGACACCAGAACCCCATACTATGTAAACAATACTTCACATCAACTGACACACGGCACAAAGAAGCCGGCCTCTTACAAAAAAGATGTTTGTCAGTGCACATGCGAAAAGATAAATTATGGCCAAGTGCATTAACATCAGTCTGAAAGAGCATGAAAATTTCCCTTGGCATGCAAGAATTCCTTCTAATCTCGTTCAGCACTGCTGCAAATGCTAAAATCACCTTTGCCTGCCAGATTTGCATAATACGAATACTACCGCAGTAACAAGACAGGCGGGGAAACGTTTGAAGCATACTGCAGTGCTGCAAATTCAGACAGGTGTGTGGCAAAACTGTCAGCTGCGTTACCGGAAAACACGATAACATTCCTTGATAAGCGCCTTTCCCTAGCAATGTAATCCTTAGTGTTTTTCCTCTGTTCCACATATTTTCACCTTATAAGTGCCCTGTGTTCTTTCAATTAACCTCCGGCTGTTAAATAGCGCCTTCCCTTAGCTGTGCTGTTTCACAAGTTGAACTATTTCCAATACAGTGTGCAACAATCTAAGTGCCACTCTGTTGCAGGAAACATGCGTGGATGGCAATGAAAGAGGCAGACTAGGAAGTGCTCTGCAGAGTGCCATCTGCTGGCAGTGCGACGCTCGCCAAAAGTTGCCAGGCCTAGCCCTGCTGATGTTGGATGGTGGCATAGAAGGCGCACTACATTCAGGCTAAGGTGGTTTCTGCAATGCTTTTGGCAAGCAATGAAAGCCTACCGCGTGAAAAATGGCAATGCCAGACCAAAAGCTACACAGTTTTATGGTATCTTCAAGTGGAATGCCCAAAGCTTCGCTGACACTGCACTGCACTCAAAAAGTGAGCGCCTCTCAAAGAAGGGCCACTGTGGGGCAGGACTGCACCATCCAACACATCAAATGCCCCATTATGGGCGTTCAGTACTGCTATACCTTTCATGCAACTTTTAACAATAATTTGATATAGTATTGCTGGGATTGCCTACAATATTATATCCGTCCATTTTCAACATATCTACAGCTGCCCGAATTTTAACTGGCGTGCGTAGCGGCTGCATTTTCTGTGCACCTGTGCATAAAGGCGGATAAGACTTGGCAGAAGCTCGAGATTAAGCAACACTTTGGTACGCCTTTACTTATACCTTTCGCAAGTTAGCTCCACTGTAATGCCCACAATCGCAGAAAATGCAGCAGTCATGCACAAAGATCTGTGCGGCTACACTTCATAGCTTTCTTGCATGTTTACTTCACACTGTGCAGCACAATCATTGCTGGAATATAATTAACAACAACTTTCCCGACAATAATGAAACCCCACCCATCAACATCATTGTCATCAGCCAGACTGTACCCACTGCAGGGCGAAGGCCTCCCCCAGTTTCCTCCTGTGCTAGCTGCATCCACTTGACCGAACTTCTATGCCGACACCTGCTACGCTTTATTTCCCTTGGCATCCAGTTTGTTACCCTAAGCAAACATTGGTTATCATCTTTTCGCACTACATGTCCTGCCCATGCCCACTTCTTGTTTATTTCCACTAGAATGTCAGTGACCCACTCTCACTCTCTCCGACCCACTCTGCACGCTTCCCATCTCTTAATGTTAGACCTTCCCTTCTCTGTTCCGCAGCCCTCTGTGTTGTCCTCACCTTAAGCAGAACCCTTTACATTAGATTCCAGGTTTCAGCCCCACAGGTGAGTACAGGTAAGATGCAACTGTTGTATACTTTCCTCTTGAGCAACACAGGTACGATGCTAGCCATATTCTGCAAGTATTTGCCAAATGCGCTTTATCCTAATCTTATTCTCCTAGCTATTTCCCTTTCATGGTCCAGATCCACAGTTACTACCTATCCTAAGCAGACATATTCGCCTACCACTTTTAGTGTTTCGATACCTACTGTAAACTGCTGTTCCTTCCTGAGGCTGTTGAACATTACCTTAGTTTTCTGCATACTAATTTTTAGGCCTATCTTCCTGCTTTTCCTGTCTAGGTCATCACTCATTCTTTGAGATTCATCCCCTGTGTTAATTAGCAAGGCAATGTCAGGAATGAATTGCAGATTGCTGAGATATTCTCCATCTACCCATATCCCAAACTGCTCCCACTCTAAACCTCTGAATACATCCTCTAAGCAAGCTGTGAATAGTACTGGGGAGACCGTGTCTCCTTGCCTAGCACCTTTCCTTATGGGGAATTTTGTTACTTTCTTTATGGAGGTGGGCTCAGTAGCTATGCAAAAGCGCAGACTACTGATCCGTTTGTCTTCGTAATGCAGGCGCTTACAGTCACCGTTCACCTGCTGCTCATTACCCTACTGCATGCTTCACCTGGTTCCCCGCTCCGCGTGGCCACTCGCCACCACGAAAATGCAGCTTTCCTGCCTGCTACGTCACCGGCACCAGACCTGCATGCGCCGCCGCTGGATTACCTCATCCTGGATCATGCACAGCCATCCCCAGCGAGACAACCATCATCGACTGAAGCAGCTATAAATGTGGCGCATCTGTCGCCGCCACTCTGTGGGCTCGGTAGCTATGCAAAAGCGCAGACTACTAATCCGTTTGTCTTCATAATGCAGGCGCTTACAGTCACCGTTCCCCTGCTGCTCCTTACCCTACTGCATGCTTCACCTGGTTCCCCGCTCGGCGTGGCCACTCGCCACCATGAAAATGCAGCTTTCCTGTCTGCTACACGTCACCGGCACCAGACCTGCATGCGCCGCCGCTGGATTACCTCATCCTGGATCATGCACAGCCATCCCCAGCGAGACAACCATCATCGACTGAAGCAGCTATAAATGTGGCGCATCTGTCGCCGCCACTCTGTGGGCTCGGTAGCTATGCAAAAGCGCAGACTACTAATCCGTTTGTCTTCATAATGCAGGCGCTTACAGTCACCGTTCCCCTGCTGCTCCTTACCCTACTGCATGCTTCACCTGGTTCCCCGCTCCGCGTGGCCACTCGCCACCATGAAAATGCAGCTTTCCTGTCTGCTACACGTCACCGGCACCAGACCTGCATGCGCCGCCGCTGGATTACCTCATCCTGGATCGTGCACGGCCATCCCCAGCGAGACAACCATCATCGACTGAAGCAGCTATAAATGTGGCGCATCTGTCGCCGCCACTCTGTGGGCTCGGTAGCTGTGCAATAGCACAGACTACTAATCCGTTTGTCTTCATAATGCAGGCGCTTACAGTCACCGTTCCCCTGCTGCTCCTTACCCTACTGCATGCTTCACCTGGTTCCCCGCTCCGCGTGGCCACTCGCCACCATGAAAATGCAGCTTTCCTGTCTGCTACTCGTCACCGGCACCAGACCTGCATGCGCCGCCGCTGGATTACCTCATCCTGGATCATGCACAGCCATCCCCAGCGAGACAACCATCATCGACTGAAGCAGCTATAAATGTGGCGCATCTGTCGCCGCCACTCTGTGGGCTCGGTAGCTATGCAAAAGCGCAGACTACTAATCCGTTTGTCTTCATAATGCAGGCGCTTACAGTCACCGTTCCCCTGCTGCTCCTTACCCTACTGCATGCTTCACCTGGTTCCCCGCTCCGCGTGGCCACTCGCCACCATGAAAATGCAGCTTTCCTGTCTGCTACTCGTCACCGGCACCAGACCTGCATGCGCCGCCGCTGGATTACCTCATCCTGGATCGTGCACAGCCATCCCCAGCGAGACAACCATCATCGACTGAAGCAGCTATAAATGTGCCGCATCTGTCGCCGCCACTCTGTGGGCTCGGTAGCTGTGGTAGCGGTAGCACAGACTACTAATCCGCTTGTCTTCGTAATGCAGGTTGGTAACAAGTTCTCCCTTTTCGCTAAAAAAACTGGTAATTACTTCCTAATGCAGCTGCCGAGCCTGCAGTGCTGCGCTAGTGTTGTTGTTGATTGTTCTCGTGCCATTCGTTTACTACTACTCTTGTCGGGAGATGTGGAGACCAACCCTGGGCCCGAGAATTCTGAGACTATATTGTCCGAACTGCAGGAATTGACAACTGGACAAGCAACGCTAATTTCCGACTAGCAGGAAAAAAGCACAGCTCAAAACAGCTGACATAACCTTAGCCGATTTAAACAAACGCATGATTACCCTCGAATCGCACTGCGCCACTCTATCTGCCCTTGACTCTGAAATAGACAGCCTGAAAACATTAACAACTGAACTGAGCCAGCAGATCATTAAACTAGAAGAATGCGTTGATGACGCAGAAAATCGTTCCCGGCGCAACAATCTGATATTTTATAATATCCCTGACACTAATGCATGCGAAAACTATCAGGACTCAGAAAAAACAATCATTCACCACTAATCCACGCATCTAGATTATGAAATTGACCCGAATCAAATCGAGCACACTCACCGTCTCGGCCGTCATTCCACAGATCGCATAAGGCCAATCATTGTAAAGTTCTCATCATCCAAGACCAAAGAAACCATCCTTTCTTATGGCAAAAAGCTTAAAGGCACAAATTATAGCATTGGTGAGGACTTTTCCCCTGCGGTCCGTAACATTCAAAAACAGCTAGTTACCTATGCACGAACAATAACAGATAAATTCGCCTTGCGTTTTAAAACCCTGCAGATCGGTCCTAAGCGTTACACTTACAACGAGGCTTCACAAACCAAAAAAGTGATTAAATAGCAGTCATTCCGTCAACATTCGGCAAACAGTTCTAAACATGCACCGCAACCCACTCTTTCTTTATCAGCGATTTTCACGAATATCCGCAGTTTTATTTCAAAGCGCGGCATTGTTTCTAATCTGGTGTTATCATCATCCAGCAACTTAGTAATCTTGACAGAAACGTGGCTGCACTCTGACATCTCTGACAGGGAGGTCCTAGCTGACTTGCCAAATTTTCGTCTTTTCCGCAAAGACCGTAAAGACAAGAGGGGAGGGGGAGTACTCATTGCAACTAGGCTGGAACTATCATGCATATATCATGCACATATCATATCATGCTTGTCATCAGATATCGAAATATTGAGGATCTTACTTGACTCTTTACCACACTCAGTTTTCATTGGCGTTTGCTATAACCCCCCTAATAACAGTTCAGATTTCCCTCGTAAATTTAACAATGCATTGAATGAAATCAGAATAAAGCACCCTAATGCCACCATTCTACTCTTTGGCGATTTCAATTTTCCTACCATCAATTGGGAGACTAACAGCTACGGGTAACAGCGATGCTAACGAATTTCTGGATATTTACCTTAATTTCAACCTCGTACAAATAATATCCCAACCAACTCGTGTAACCCATGACTGCGCTAATACCCTCGATCTCATATTGACGGACCGTCCTGATAATGTTCAATCTGTCACATATCATCCAGGTATCAGTGATCACAAAATAATACATGCATGTTTCACCATTAAACCCCTTTCTCGAATAATCAATAAGCAAACAATTAAACTATATGATAAGGGAAACTATACTGCCATTAATAACGGTCTTCGCGCTTTCCAACTTTTTTTTTGAGTCAAACTTTAACCAAAGAACAGTTCATGACAACTGGTCACTATTCAAAAGAAAAATTGAAGAATTGGTTGAAAAATTTATTCCTAAAATGACCGTACAAAACAACCAACAAAACCCATGGTTCACCAACACATTAATACGTTTGGAAAACAAAAAGAAATGCCTTTATCGCTCAGCTAAAAAACAACACACTGACAACTCATGGAATAAGTATTACGAGGCCGAGAAAGTATACCCAAGGAAAATTTGTGAAGCCAAACGCACCTTTTTTCATTCCGATTTACCTAAAATGCTGACCACTAACCACCGGAAATTTTGGCAAGTCATTATTCCACAACATGCGCATACCATTTCAATTGCTGATGAGTCAGGTGAAACAATCTCCGATACAGACTGCGCCAATATATTTAATAAAGCGTTTTCATCCGAATTTATTAACGAATGTGATCCACCTCTTCCTGTACAACAGACTTTCATTCACCACCTTCAGTTCAGTTCAGTCGTTCAGTCGTGTCCGACTCTTCGTGACCCTATGGACCACGTCACGCCAAGCTTTCCGGTCTCTCACTATCTTCCTAACATCACATAACTTCATCTGCAGTGCCTCGAGGATGCCATCTAACCATCGCATTCGCTGCCTACCCCATCTCCGGCGGCCCTCCTTTCCCAACATCAAATCTTTCTCCAGTGACTCCTCTCTTCTCATCAGATGACCAAAGTAGCTGAGCTTTAACTTTAGAATTTGACCCTCCAATGAGCAGTCAGTGTTTAGTCGACAATATCGACTGATTTGATCTTCTGGCAGTCCAAGGAACTCTCAAGAGTCTTCGCCAGCACCACAATTCAAACGCGTCAATTCTTCAGCGGTCAGCCTTTTTCACAGTCCAACTCTCGCATCCATACATCACAACTGGAAAGACCATAGCACGAGTTATACGGATCTTGGTTGGCAGTGTAATGTCTCTGCTTTTTACTAGGCGGTCAAGGCTAGCCATGGCTCTCTTTCCCAGAAGCAGGCGTCTCCTAATTTCATGGGTGCAATCCCCTTCCGAGATAATCTTGGAGCCCAAGAAGAGAAAATCTGTCACAGCTTCCACTTCTTGTCCATTGATGCTCCAGGGCTTGATAGGGCAAGACGCCATGATCTTTGTCTTTTTGATGTTCACTTTAAGCCCAAACTTTTCACTCTCTTCTTGTACGCGCATCAGAAGTCTCTTGAGTTCCACTTCACTTTCGGCCATTAAAGTGGTATCATCCGCATATCTAAGGTTGTTGATACGTTTTCCAGCAGTCTTCACTCCAGCTGAAGACTCGTCCAGACCGGCCTTCCTCATGATGCACTCTGCATATAGGTTAAATAGGCAGGGCGACAGTATGCAGCCTTGTCTCACTCCTTTCTCAATCGGAAACCAATCACTAAGACCATGCCCAGTTCTGACTGTGGCCTCTTGTCCTTCATACAGGTTACTGAGGAGACAGATGAGGTGAATTGGAACTCCCATCTCTTGGAGAGCTTGCCACAATCTGCTGTGATCTACGCAGTCAAACGCTTTCGCATAATCAATAAAGCAGAAGTAGATGGGTTTCTGGAACTCTCTTGCTTTTTCCATGATCCAGCGAAGGTTGGCAATCTGGTCTCTAGTTCCCCTGCCCTTGCGAAACCCAGCTTGCACGTCCGGAAGCTCCCGATCCACATACTGCTGCAGCCTACCTTGGAGGATTTTCAACATCACCTTGCTAGCATGCGAAATAAGCGCGATCGTGCGGTAGTTGGAACAATCTTTGGCACTGCCTTTCTTTGGAATGGGGATGTAAACTGACCTCCTCCAATCCTGTGGCCACTGCAGGGTTGTCCAAATCTTCTGACATAATGTATGCAGAATGTTAACAGCGTCATGGTTGATGTTTTGAAGCAACTCAGCTGGAATGCCATCAATTCACCACCTTATGCCTCCCCTAATATTCTTTCCTGCAGGAATCTTATCATTGATAGAAAACATGAAGCTGTCATTTTCTGCTGGTATCGACAATATCAACACTAAAATACTGAAAAACACCAAAGACACATGTGCGTCTTTATTGTCATTGTTGTTCACGCAGTCACTACTCACAGGCCAACTACCCAACGATTGGAAACGTGGGAAGGTCGTTCCAGTCTTTAAATCAAGTAACAAGAACTCGCCATTAAATTACCGCCCTATTTCTCTAACCAGCGTACCCTGCAAAATCATGGAGCATGTTATCTATGTTTTTCACCCCGCGCAGCATGGGTTTCGTAGGGGCTACTCTTGTGAAACCCACTGGCTATTTTCGTGCATGACCTGCACATTCTAATCAACAGTCCGACGTCATATTTTTAGATTTTGCTAAAGCCTTCGATAAAGCACCCCATAAACGCTTAATGATAAGACTTTCCCTATTAAATCTGCACCCCAACATTTTAAAATGGATTGAAGAGTTTCTAACTAATCGCTCCCAGTTTGTTACTGTTAACAATAAGTTCTCTAACTCCTTTCCGGTGACGTCAGGTGTTCCCCAGGGATCAGTACTTGGCCCCCTACTTTTTCTTATATACATTAATGACCTACCAACACATGTAATCTCTAACATATGCATGTTTGCTGACGATTGTGTAGTTTATCCTACTATCACAGGTCCCACTGATCAATCAACACTACAAAATGACGTTAATGCTGTATATAACTGGTGTGACAACTGGCTAATGGAACTGAACCCACGTAAATGTAAACTTTTATCTTTCCACCGTCGTCGTAATCCTCTTATTTTTTCCTACCTAATCTCTGGAGTGCCCGTACAACCTGTTCAGTCGTATAAATATTTAGGCGTAACACTTTCTAGTGATCTTCCTTGGAATTTGCATGTAACTAACACAATATCATCGGCCAATAAAACATTAGAATTCTTAAAACGTCATCTACATTGGCCGCCTCAACATGTTAAACTCTTAGCCTATAATTCATTTGTCAGGTCTAAACTGGAATTCGCGTCACCCATTTGGAATCCCCATCAAGCTTACCTCATTAATTCTCTCGAGTCCGTTCAAAATCGCGCTGCCAGGTTCATCCATGCCCTGTATTCTTATGATGTTAGTGTCTTTGCCCTAAAAACAGCCTCAGGTTCATCATCACTATCTCTCCGTCGTCGCACTTCAAGCCTTTCTTTATTCCATAAAATATTCAACAGTCCCATGCGGGCAGCCCCTTATATTCTTCCCCCAACACGCATATCACCCCGCACCAGTCATCGCCTGCACGTCACCCGTCCATTGTCACGCACCGTTACCTTTTCGAATTCCTTTTTTCCCCGCGCAGCTGCAGACTGGAACGGCCTTCCAGGTGACATCGCTGTTATCACCTGCTCATCAAAGTTCTTTGAAAGTGTAAAACAATATGTACAATAACAATGTTTTTATAATGTTTCCCACCCCTTATGTAACACCCCTTCCTGGGGCCTTTAAGGAAATAAAATGAAATGAATGAAATGAAGTATGGTTGCTCTGCAGCCATTAACAGATATCTTTCGGTACTTTCACGTACGGCTCGTTTATCCCTTGATTTCGCAATGCATGCATGACTGCCAAGGTTTCTACTGAGTCAAATGCTTTCTCGTAATCAATGAGTGCTATGTTGGTTTTATTCCAAGCCTTTTCTGTCACCTGGGCCCGTATTCCGAGTTTGCGTCGTTATTGAAAATGTCACCATCTCCCCAACCTCGGATCATCTGATTGGTGGAAATGCCGGAACATGATGCTGCCACATTTTCCGGTTTCGTAGTGGCAACATCCAGTTCTGGCATTTCGATCAATCAGATGACTCGAGGTCACGTGAGATAGCGACACTTCGATAATGACGCAAACTCGGAATACGGGCCCTGGCTGATAGTATGAATATGATCGATAGTAATGTACCCTTTCCGAAAACCTGTTTGACCTTTTGCTTGAATTGAAGTCTAAGGTTGTCCTGATTCTATTAGCGATTACCTTAGTAAATACCTCATATGTAACAAATGGTAAGCTGATCGCCCTTAGTGGCCCCTTTCTTATGCTGGTGCAAACAAACTGTCCAGCATAACTGAAAATTGTGCACAGAACACTCTTGTTTGCATATTGTGACTTGACCCCTGTTTTTCTCCAAGATATTGTAGCCACAGAGAATGGGTTTCCTCCTGGCTGTCTCTGCAGTACGGGGTGCGGTTACTCTTATAGAGGCTGGCCTCAGTGCCTCTTCAACCAATCACTGTTTGAAAGACTGCATGTTTTTCACCCGAGGATGACTTTGTCAACACCTCCACTATTGCTCTGACAATCGGGACACCATGGCATGTCTTTGTTTCTGTCCTTAGAACCTGAAGACCTCATAGCTGCAGCACGCTCCCTTAGTTGATGCAATTGATACACTGACCTGTTTGACTATTGTACGAACGGCCACAAGAAAGTGGACTGTTCATGTAGAAATGAAGTCTGATATGATCCCTTAGTGGAGACCAGTACTGTGTCTTTTAACAGCTATAGCTGTAACTGCATAAGTATTAACACCATGCCACCACTCATGCTTCGATTTTTCGCAAAACTGCTGATTAAGTATCCACACAAGTGGCGAATATGCATCAGCTATTGGTTTGATTTGTGCTCATTTGCTTTTTGGCCAAACTATATTTAATATGATACAAAAGCTACACCCTCCATATTCAATTCGTTTTGAATAAGGTATACTATTCAAACACCATCAGTGTGCGCACCCTACTAATATTAAAAAGCATCAAAGAAGCGACACAAGAGTGTTACATACCTGATTGGCATCCCTCATGTCCTGGAGTTCCTTCATTGTGGTGTTCAGACTCTGCTTCATTGTGCCCACCTCTGCTTCAAGCTCCTGGATCCTGCAATCCCATAATATGGTAACACCCGCCACTGCTCTTATGTGAAAGGCCTAACTGCACAAAGTGGACAAATGGCATCCACATCAACAGCTACAATTAATCTTGCTTAAACAATGTCCAGCTGAAGACGAGCCCTCTTGTATGCTTGCGGGCTGAGGCTCCCCCTCAACCCTTGTTCAATTTTCTTGAACTACATGATATACACACAGGTATATGCGAGCTCTGTTTGCACAAAGTGTAAAAATGTGAGCATATATGTTCATTTTGCAGAACTATATGAAACAAGAACGTAAATGCAAACAGGTTGCACAGCATAGCTATAACACGCAACGATCAATTTGTCCAGACGTTGTGGGGAACGATCTCCCACTTTCCCCCCCCCCCCCACGGTAGTTTAACTATCGAGAGATGGCAGCATGAGCGCCACCCCTGATCTTCTCACCGCGCTCGCGGACAAAGCCAACTCTCTTCGGCATCAGGAACTGGACGCGAGCGAATGTCTCCTCGCGGCACTCCGCAGTCATCAGCGAGGTGAAGCCTCGCGGGACTTATCCCGCTTGCCCGTCTTGTCCGGCCCAGGAGTTTATCCCCTGCCTTAGCATGGGCGAACATTCGCCCGTAGCCCTGCTGGTGAGTCAGACGACCTGTATTCATTAGTGTGTTTTATTGCTAGCTGGCGTTGTTATTGCAGCAATAAATGCCTGTTTGTTGTCAGCACATGTAGTTCCTTTGTTCCCAAGAGCACGGCCCGTAGTGGTCGGCGTGCGCTCGGTAGCGCACGCGATCACTGGGTGGGGTCGGCGTTTTGGAGTGTCAGCGGGGAAAATGTATTTATTCCCTTATTACAACCCCACAACGTACAGTTGGCCTGCTTCAGAGGTAAAATCGTGTAAAATCTGACCCTAACAAAAGAACGCGTTGATGGGCTAGTTGGTGACAGTTCTTCTTAGGTTAAAACACACAGGAACACAAGAAAGGCGAAGGGACTAAGCATTTGGTCCCCTACCTTCCTTGTGTACATGCATATTTTCGCACGTTTAACCTAGGGTGAACTAACAAAGAAAGATAGCCAAGAATTTTGATCAACACAGTACATACAGCACTGGCAACTGATTAGGCAGTGGTAAATTTGTTCTTGATTCACTGAATGCGCCTGCACGTTCATGCTTGGTATTATTTTTTGGAATAATTAAATAATCAAGATACTAACCTAAATTATGTTCAAATCACCTTTTTGGTAATGATATAAATTTATCCACTTGTGGCAATTACTGGCAAAATCCGAATCACTGCATTACATGGTTATAACTATTGTTGGCAACTCCTTTGATCAGTGTTAAGGAACATTGCAGCAATTTTTCGAACTGAAACTGGGCAGAAAAATGCGCCAACAGCCCTTTTGGCACAAATATGCAACCTGAGCCACAAGGGCCCCGATGTCATTTGACACCAATGACTGGAGGAGCTGCCAATAAGGCTTGAGCGCTGCACTGCGTGCACTTCACAGAGCTGCAAAACCGATTATGGCACGCTGTTTTCATTCAAGTGACCAGCCAACTAGCGCGGCACCTTGATTGCGATGTCGATGTTTACAGCCGCTTAAAACTTGCCCTGTTATCCATGAGTAAGGCATTTTGCAAAGATTCAAATGCCCTTACAGAACCATGGCCCTATTCATGGAAGAGGCACGAAAAATGCACAAGCTGACAATTGGATGCCCAAAAAGCTATTGTTCTGAAGGAAAGACCTTGGGAAACAATTTCATGGAAACAAACAAATGCATGAGAGAATTACTTTTCTGCCCCAAGGGGTGACCCTGACCGAGCCAGCTGGTCAAGAAGCAAGCTGTTCACACACCTGGACACTGAAGGGAAACGACTTCTAGTCATCCACGGACTCAAAAGCTCACTGCAAAAGATCAAGCAGGGGACCATCATGCTTACATTGACTGCCCTCTTGTTACCACGTATGCAATGCAGGGCCAACCGAGGAGTTTACTTCTGTCTCTTTCAAGGCACCTCTAGTGTTACATAAGGTATCAATACATGCAGTATTCATTAGATATTCAAATAAACTCAATAACACATTTTGATAGCAGAAAAATATTTACATATGAGAAAACTACAGTGAAGTTATAGGGGATATTGTTTTACGTTCTCTTTAAATACCCTCTTGTTGATGGCACCTGAAAGTTAGTTGGTTCGAGTAATAGGTACAAGTATTTTTCCTGTTCGCAGATCATACATTACTGTAGATCTATCAGGTAGAGTAGTATACAGCCTATTATGGTGAATGTTCTGCAGAAGACAAAAGTAGTAAATCTGATTAGCGGCTAAAATGGCATATTTTTTAAACAAGGGTTCTGTACGCAAGTCGCGCGGTATACCGTAATAACCTTCAATAGCTCCAAGGGCTTTTTTTTTGGAGAACAAGCAACTTATTAATAATTGTACAAGTTGTGGTTCCCCATATGAGAATATAGTATGTTAGTTTGGAATAAAAAAGAGCATAATGAATTGAAATTTTAAACCAAACGGGTACCAAATTAGAAATTCTGTAAAGACATCCTACAATTCTGCTCAAGTACTTTACTAAATTTAAAATGTGCGTATTCCATGAAAGGTTTTCATTGAACCAAACGCCTAGAAACTTGTGATTCGTAACTTGCTTTATAACGTTGCTGTTATACTTAATTACTATACTACATTGAAGAGTGCTGTTGATTGGCCTAAATATGATGTAGGTAGTTTTATTAAGATTCAAACTGACCATATTTGCCGTCAACCAAATCTCTAAATTGTTAAAATATTCATTGACCATAATTTCAAATTTAGACAAGGCACAGTAGGCAAAAAAAATATTGGTATCATCCGCATACATGGTCAAATCAGGTGAGTTAGGAATATTTATGATATCATCAATATAAAATAACAGTGGTCCCAAAATTGATCCTTGGGGAACATCTTGCCGTATAACCATGTTAGTAGAGCAGCAGTTATTAACTCGTACAAACTGTAGCCTGTTCCACAGATAACTTCTTAATAAATCTAGTGGCACACCACGGACTCCATAATCAGCCAATTTACTTAATAAAATATCATGTTGTACACAATCAAAGGCTTTTCGAAAATCCAGGAATAAACCAAGGGTATATTTCAGACATTCAATGTTATCAATTATTTTTTCTTTTATGGTTAACAATGCTTGTTCAGTGCACCTTCGCTTAACAAACCCATACTGAAAGCTGGTTATAATACTGTATTTGTGAAAGAACTTTTTGAGCCTAGTATTGATTAGTCCCTCGAACACTTTGGATAATACAGGCAATATGGAAATTGGATGATAATTAGAAATTTCAATCTTATTTCCACCTTTATGTACCGGGCATACTCTAGCTATATTTAACTGATTAGGGAACGTTCCAGTTTGAAGCATTAGGTTAATGATATACGTCAGGACATCACACATAAGCATTGATACGTGTTTTAGTGGCGATGCTTTGTTATTATCATGCCCTGCTGATGCGCTGTCTTTCAAGTTTTTAATTAAACCATTGACTTCTTTTGTAGTTGCAGAATAAAAGTTAACAGAGTTTGGTAATAGATTAACCAAATTTGAGTATGTTGTACATGACACTGGATTATTGAAATCTGCGTTGCCAACGTTAACAAAGAACTCATTCATAGCTGTGGCTAAGTCGGTGCCAGTCATTATCCCATTAATGGTAGTTACTTCCAAGTAATCGGAGCACGTTTTTCTATTGAGTAGATTATTTACTTGATGCCACAATTTCCTTGCATCATTACTCAGCTGTGAAAAGCGATCAACATAGTAATTGGATTTGGGACTTTTTAGCTCCTTATTTAATTTGTTCCTGTATTTCTTGAATTCAGTAAAAATATCAGCATTTTTAGTCTCAATAAACCTATGGTACATCTTATTTTTTATCTTAATTTTCTCGTATAGTGCTTTAGTGATCCATGGTTTTCTAAACTTCTTACTTTTCACCTTTTTTTCTTTCAACGAAAATGCTTCGTCATAATATACAAGAAATTTGTGAATGAAGCCTTCGTATGCTTCGTTTACATCGCTCATCTCATATATATCATCCCACGAAGCACTCTCGATAAGTGATTTGAATATATCGAGGGATTTTTCATTAATATCTCTTACCTTATAAGGAAACGCGGAAAGGTTTTGCTTATTCATTCTAAGAGGAACAAAACAAAAAATAGGTAGATGGCCGCTGATGTCAGTCAACACACCAGACATGGTTTCAGAAACTAACACATTTGTAATGCAGATATCTAGCAAGGTAGAGGTAGTTGGAGTTATTTTTGTCGGTAAGGTTATGTTGTTAGAACACGCATATGTATGAATGATACTGTAGTTCCCATGAAATGTTATCATCAGAATTTATATTTGCGTTAACATCCCCCATAAGAGCAAAAGTAAGCTTGGTGGAACTCAGGAATTCAATTAGATTTTCCAAGAACAGGAAAAAGTGGGATCTGCTGCCAGCAGGTGGTCTGTAGCAACCATAATGTGGGGCAATGCTATTACCAAACATTCAACATTTGGCATCATGATTGAAAAATCTTCTATTACGCTGTGAGCATAACAATTTTTTACATAAATTGCAACACCACCACCTCAGCCACTTGACCTATGTAAACCATTGTAATTATAACCAGGAAAAGAAACGTGATCGTCATTACAATCAGCCAGGTCTCAGTAAACTAAAGTGCATCAAAGTTTACTTTTAAAGATTCCAAAAACAAATTGAGGCAATCGCTTTTATTCTTCATGCTACGAGCATTGATAAGAATTGCAGAAAATCTAGTTTTGTCTGGGCCAAACATTAGGTCGAAAGCATCATTATTATAATACTGACATGAGGGTTCAAAGTCGATGAAAAAATATCAGCAACAATATATCTCTACAGATGCACACATTATTCAGTCATCTTCTCCAAATCAGACAGATCACGGATCCTCAGCACATCACCTGTCTTATTCTGGCATGCAAACACCTTACATCCAGAGGTCCAAACAAATTTCATTCTCACTTGCCTTTTGAGTGCAATAGCAGCTCCGAGCAATTTTTTGTTGGCTTGTGTGAGGTGCTCATTAACAAACACTAGCTCTTTTCCAGAAAAACCAAGTTAATCTTTTGAAATCCTTTGTTTCCTAGCTTTGTAAAGAAAGGCATGTTGCTTGTCCCTTTTCACAAATCGAACTAGAATATTGGTCTCAGAATTTTGTGTTGGAACCGTGCGACACGTGTCGATGTCCGCTTCAGAGACAGGCTCTCGTCAATTAGTTCCCCAATTTTCATCACAATGTCCACTGGGCTTTCATCTGAGTCCACACCTTTTATCTCTAAGGTATTCAGGCGGCTATACTGTTCAAGCTCATTTCCTCTTTTGGACAAGCGCTTGTTTTCCTTTCTCAGGTCTTCATTGCATTTCAAAAGCTCAGCAATTTCTTTTCTGAGTGCTTTAACGTCTGTGCTAATTACTTTTGTCTCGTCACATGTATCCCTACAGAACTTGACACTATCCTTGAAACTGCGCAGTTCATGCCTCATTTCTCGTTTAAAATCCTCAAGGGCTTTCATGAACTCCTTAGACATGTACACGGCTCAAACGAGGTTCAAGTTTGGCAGCAGTGCGCAAAAAGCAGCGTGAAACGGCACTATAAATGAATAACTCGCTTACCTGCAAAAGCAGGAAAAGTTAGGCATGATGCATGCAACGTGCGCACTGCTGCCAAACTGAAGAGCAGATCGATGCGGTGTCCGTTTTAAAGGCAGCTGACAGCGGAAGTCCCACGTAGACAGGTCGTCGCAGCCAGAACTGTGATATGCCTATCATCACTGCAGTGACGCGGTGGTTCTCACCTGTCGACGATATGCCGGCCATGATCTTGTTCCACGATGTACGAGCAGCGTCATAACAATGCTGCAAAAGCAGGAAAAGTTAGGTATGATACATGCGACGTGCGCACGGCTGCCAAACTGAAGAGCAGATCAATGCGGTGTCCGTTTTAAAGGCAGCTGACAGCGGGAGTCCCACGCAGACAGGTCGTCGCAGCCGGAACTGTGATACGCCTATCAGTGCGGTGACGCGGTGGTTCCCACCCGTAGACGATATGCCGGCCACGATCTTGCTCCACGAAGTACGAGCAGCGTCGTAACAATGCTGCAAAAGCAGGAAAAGTTAGATATGATGCATGCTATGTGCACACTGCTGCCAAACTTTAGAACCTCCATCTTTAGAACCCCCATACATCATTAAGAAACGAAAATGGGAGAATTTCCAGCGACAGGAAGAGGAGAAACTACCAGAACATTGCAGCAGGCGGGACGAGAGCAAGAAGCGAGTCTGGTCCACATCCTACCGCAGCAGGCTACTCCGCCCAAGAAGCAAGGGGCACCACCCACCAAAGAGAAGCGGGGAATTCCCACAGTAAGGGAGCTCAAAGAGTAAATGAAACAACAACACGAAATGATGAAACAGTAACAGGCGCAATGGAAGCGTTATCGAGCTACAAAAGGAGAACAATTCAAAGCTCAACTCAGGAAGAGCATCAGGAGGCCATGGACGATGAGTCATCTGAAACCCAACCAAAGAAAAAGCGATTTAAAAGAAGGGCAGGGCAGACAAACTTGAGGTAAACATGCAGCAACTCAAAAAGGTAGTACAAAAGGCTACTCAGCGGAGAGGATAGACCAATTAGTCATCCCAATGGGAATTAGAATGAACCAAATGACAGAACAGCAATCAGATCATATATCGAGAAATAAACTCAGTTGATGACCACAGTGCACTAGGAGCATCTGGTGCACTGACTGGCAGAGGACATCTATTGCAACTAAATCTGCTGTCATGTCAGTAACTAGGAATATGGAGATTTTGGTACACTATAAACCTATTGTGGCAGTTAATTAACATAAATACTTTGGCATAACCTGTTACCTCAGATGGAACGGCGACATCAATTATATAACCTCAACTACACTAAAACGACTATATTTTATCAAGTGCCACCTCAAAATAGCTCCTTGTAAAACTAAATTATTAGCTTACAATGCACTGATTCGCTCTGTCCTCGAATATGCTAATGTTATCAGGTTTCCTTTTACCAATCATGACATAAACAAAATTGAAGCAGTACAAAGGAAGGCAGTTAGATTTATATTCAATAAATACAGTACAACCGACTCGCCAACTGAACTAATGAAAAGACAGAAAATAAAAACACTTCAAACCCGAGCTAAAATCGCCCGCCTCAAACTCCTGTACGAACTACTTTACCGGCACAGAAAAGTTGATCCTGCTAAATACATCGCTTTCTCTGCAACCAGACCGACACATAATAAGCATTCAAACAAGCTAACTGAATATCACTTCCACATTGACTGCTTCAAGTATTCATTCTTCCCTTTAGCTACGAGAGAGTTCATCTGTTACTAATTTATCTTTGTTTACCAAGTTTGCAATCGCAGTGGAAAGATCTTTAACTTATTAGCAAAACGTTGCTCATGTTCTCAGTATGCCGCCCATTAGGTTCTGTTCTTGTTTTGTTCCTTGTGACTTATGTGTATACATATGATAACAGTAATTTGTTTTTTCTTCTCTTAGTGTAGTCGTAATACCAGTATAATTCTTGTCTGTTCATGTTATTAGGAACAACTGCTTCATATTTGTTTTCATTTGTATAATATTTTTCATCGTTTTTGTACTCTATGCATTTTATACTCTCGATTTGCTTTGTACATAAGATCATGTCGCTGTGTGTTCCTTATATGCTCTATATACACTTGTACTAACAGATGCCCACCTACAACAATCCCAAATGCGATTAGTAGTACTTTAAATAAATAAATAAATCATGGCCAGACTCAACGCTAGGGCAAATACATAGGCATTGGAACTATAGAAGCTTCAAAAAAAAAGAAAAAAAAAAAGAAGAAGAGAAATGACCACAGAAATGACCACCGCAGTGACCACAGGACGGTGAGGTCCCGAATCAGCCTAAATCTGAAGAAGGAACGCAACAGATTAGTAAGAAAGAAACCCATCAACGAATTAGCGGTGAGGGGGAGAGCCGAAGAATTCAGGCTCTCGCTACAGAATAGATATTCAGCTCTAACCGAGGATGGCGACATTGCCCTAGAAGCAAAGAACAATAATTTCAGAGATATCATTACTGAGTGCGCGGTAGAAGTAGGCGGTAGGGTATTTAGAGAGGATACCGGTAAGCTGTCTAAGGAGACGAAAGATTTGATTAAGAAACGCCAGAGTATGAAAGCTTCCAATCCAACAGACCAGATCGAATTGGCCAAGATATCAAAGCTAATCAATAAGTGCAAGGTGGCTGAAATAAGGAAGTATAACATGGAGAAAACTGAGAAATAACTCAAGTTACCAACAATCTAGTGGAAATTAAGAAGAAGAAATGGACATGGGCAGGACGTGCAGTGCGAAGAGAGGATAACGGATGGTCGCTTAGGGTAACAAACTGGATTCCAAGGGAAGGAAAGCATAGCAGGGGGCGGCAGAAAGTTAGGTGGGCGAATAAGGTTAAGAAATTCGCGGGGGTCAAGTGGATGCAGCTAGCACAGAACCGGGTTAAGTGGAGAAATATGGAAGAGGCCTTCACCTTGCAGTGGGTATAGTCAGGCTGCTGCTGCTGCTGCTGATGATGATGATGTTTATTTTTATGTTTTTCTCTCGCCAGGGACATACCAGATTCTATTTTGTGCGACTGCACTGCAGTTACACGCTGCACATACGCAGAACAGGTGCTTGTGCATTACAGTGTGGACAGATAATTAAACTATAATGAAGAAAAATGACAAATCTAATAGACCCTTCTTATCAACAGGTTCACAGTAGCGCCAGGCTGCCTATAGTGTTCTTTCCCTAGCGACAAGGCTATGAACTAGGAGGTGTGCGCTGGAGCAGCGCAGGTCTTTATTTCAGTCGGTGTTGGGAAAAACATTAAGCTGAGTGGCCCTGGTGAAGAGAAATATCACGCAGATTATACCACAGAGGCGGAAAGAATGCTGAATGTCCACAACAAGGAAAGGCTTCAGGGAGCTTTTTGCCAAAACGCAAGCACTGGCAGCTCATAATAGTAGGAGATTTTAATGCGCCACACCAAGTCCCAGATAAAGGGGAGCGAATTATGGGACGTACAGTGGAATTTAACACTCCTTAACGATCCATTCGCACCAACCAGGGAGGGGAACAGCGTGTCACACGACCTGATCATGATCGGAGCGGACATTGAGGCTACATGACACAACATGACCAAAAACCTAGGCAGTAATCACGGAATCATAGAGATTGTTGTCCAAAATTGGGCCAAAATCAAACGTGATAGGAAAACCCTCAAATCCATCAATTGGCAGTCCTTCTGCAACAGCGGAGGAGGTTGCGGGGAGATCACCGACATAACTGAATGGACCAATGGCATCAAGCAGGCGTGCAAAGAGGCCGAGGAGGAAATAGAATTAGATGAGGAACAAAACTGAGTTGATAGCCACATGAGACAACTGTGGAAAAAAGGAAAAAGAGACAGAAACCAAGCTCGCCCAAAACAACCGCAACCCGAGAAGGAGAATAGCAGCTCTCAACAAGGAAATTAGGAGCCATGCCCAAGCACTGGAACAACACTGGAACAACATCTGCGATAGACTAGATGAGCAATTAAGCTACGTATTGAGACACTTCCAGGGCCCAGACAACACCAAAGCTGAGACCAGGAAAAAATGCAAAGACTAACGCACAATTTCCAGGTGTCAGAGGAGGATGTGATCAACCAGATAAAAGAGAGGTACATAGGGGAAACAAACACCGATACATTTCCCGCTTATAGCGGCAAAAACAATGAGGAGATAGACCAACCAATCACCATAAGAGAGGTCCAAGCTGCCTTAAACAAGCTCAGCGGAAAAATCGCGGCTGGCTCAGATGGGGTCAACAATAAGATGCTTAGAAACCTTGATGACAACTCCCTCCAGCAACTAATAGCATTCATTCAAAGTGTTGCAAAGGGGGGGGGGAGATACCCGGCGAGTCATCATCATCATCAGCCTGATTATACCCACTGCAGCGTTTTTCAACATGGCGCCGGTTAGCAAGTGGCTGATAGCGGAGGTCAGGGTTCTTCAAGCTCAAAATGAGCTTATGCAGATGCACGAATAATAGAAGAAATTGAGTTTGTCAAATCTCTTCGATAGCTCATGCCTGTCCACATGGTCCAACAGTGGCAGCTTCCGTCCTCGCGCTTCCCCAACACTCTTTTGGCAAACGTCAGATGCCGTGCTGCCGCATAACACATGGTCAAAGGAGCAAGGCAGCACTTTTTTTTTAACAAACCCCGCTAGCACGTAGTTCCGGCGTGTGGTCTGCCTGCATATCTGCTTGCGATATCCAGTTTACCAGTGCCCCGGAGCGATCTTGGAGACAGGCCGGGGCGGTGACTCAAAAGTCGGACTACTGACTCCAATCAGCCGGGGCAGGCGACAGACACGGAAACGTCCGCAGACCTCGTCCCCCCTCAGAAGACGCCGTTTTCTTTTTCTCTTTTACGTTGAGCTTCCTTCAAACTTCGATGAGTCTGCGTCAGCTGCGTTCTGCGTACCGACCGCAACGTCGCCCCACATCGGCCTTTCGCTGCACGCCAACTTTCCCCTCACTTGTTAACGGAGCCAATTGGCTGTGAGAATTCACTGGGACAAAGTGGGAATTTCCTGCCGCCATAACCTCCCTTTTCTGAACTAGAGGGAGCATTTGATTGTTGAGAGTATTCTAGTACACTATAGTTGAGAGCTTGTTCGCACGTGAAAAAAAGATTGAGAAAGCACTTACTGCTTTGACTCAGCGCACTGGAAATTTGCAGCCAGGCATCGTTTTGCACTTCTCTCTGAGCGATTTTAGCCACTGGTAGTAGAGAACCAGCCTCTGCCAAATTCTTTTTAAAAGAGGCTGACAATTCCACAGCGAAGTGGATTTTGCACTGCACATGATTAGGCTGCGGACAGACACAATCACAGACACAACACCAATAACACCAGTGAGCAGTGTAGGAGCGTTGGATGATGCCTGCTAGCTGGTTTGCACGCAAAATCTGGGAGGACCGGAAGCCCCGTGACCAGAAAGGGATAACTGATGCGCATTGGTCGCGCAGTAACAGGCGTATCTGTGCTAGTTGTAAAAGTCGTGGGTGTTCAGACATTTACGCCCAGGCTGGCTGCGGACGTTGCGCATCTTACGCTCAATGCAACAGCAGTCTTAACAGACACATTACGTTTTTTGCGCTTACGCTTATGATCTTATGACCAATCCGTATGTTGCGCACATTGTCTGAATGCGGCTTTAGGCCAATATCGTTAACTTTGTGTAGGCAAGCTCATGGAGCCCGTCATACAGAATAGGTTCTGCGGACACTTGGAAAGTAAGGAACTTTACCCAGACAGCATGCTTGGATTCAGACAACAACTATCCACAAACGACGTCATGCTACAACTCAAAGAACAAGTATTGAAGAGGAAGACTAGCGGCTTGAGAGTCATAGTGGGACTGGGGATCAGCAAAGCTTTTGACAACATCAAACACCAAGCGGTCCTATCAGACCTCAATCATCTAAATGTAGGAAGCAAGCTATACAACTATATCAAAAATTTTATCACAGACCGAACCGTGAACACAGAAATAGGGGGCATAACAAGAGATAACATTAAGCTAGGCAACGAAGGAACGCCGCAGGGATCAGCGCTATCCCCTACCCTTTTTAACATTGCAATGATCGGGCTGCCAGAACGACTCAGAAAGATGGAGGGCCTTTGCCACCCTTTGGGTCGACGGAGGGGGGACCAAATAGAAGACAACCTATAAAGGGGCAAGCTGGGAAAGCTATCTGAGACCCACAGGGCTAAAATGCCAGAAAAATCGGAGATGCTAATCATGAGCAAGCACCAGGCCAATATCCAGCTCCTGGTCAACAGCAACCCGGTCCCAAGGCTGGACAAGATCAGAATACTGGGTATGTGGATACAACAGACTAGAGGCCACAACCAACCAAATTTGCAGGCTTTTCAAAAGAATAGCAAACAAAAACACTCTTTCATCGTTAGCCAAATCACCTATGCTATTCCGTACTTAAAGACAACTAATGCAGAGAAGGTAGACATCCTCATTGGGAAAGGTGTCAAAACAGCCCTAGGCTTACCAGCGCACATCAACCGAGATGATCCTCAACCTAGGAGCGTCAAACACCCTAGAGGAAATGTGAGAGGCGAAACCAATTCTAAAACTGCAATCAAAGCCCATGACACTGGTAAGGTGTCCAAAGAGGCCGGCAAAATTCTGCAAGAAAGCAAGGAGAACGTACACAATGACCTAATAAAAATAATATGGAAACCCAGCCATAGTAGACTGACAGGGAACGAGGTCGCCTGAAGACACACACCGGGCCCCAGAACGGGCAGATTACTCCCTGTCCAAAAAGCGAGACATAACCATATACAGAGAAATTCTAGAACACTACAGAATGGCTAGGAGAACCCTCCTTCCCCTCCATTGATCTCTAACAAAAAAGGAAGAAGTAATCTGGCGAAAACTGCAGACAGGCAAATCCATATATCCTACACAAATGGCATCCTGAAGTGCATTCTTCCAAATGCAAAAACTATGAAGGCATAGCAACCCTAAACCACATGCTCTGGGCTTGTCCAGCGCTAAGCGGTTTACATGGAAACAAAGAGTCATGGGAATCCTCCCTACATAGCCAGGATTGGATTGGAAAACATTTATTTTGTCAAAATGCAGACGCTCTAGATGGCCTCCAGTCCATAATTGGCGGCGACCTTAGTGGCCCACTCGATGGCCAAGGCTTGAATGCCCGGGTCCGAGTTCATCAAAACGGCCTCCCATCACTCAAGAGAAGGAATTTGTACAAGATCTTCCGGTAGAGGTTCTTCTTTACATTGCCATAGTATGTGATTATACGTGGCTGTTTCGCCACAGAACCTGCAGTTCAGTTCAGTCGTTCAGTCGTGTCCAACTCTTCGTGACCCTATGGACCATATCACGCCACGCTTTCCGGTCTCTCACTATCCTCCTAACATCACATTCTGTAAACAAGAACTTCGTAAACAAAAAAAAAAAAAAAAAAAAAAAAAAAGACAAAAAAAAACAACAACAACAACAAAAAAAAAAAGAAATACACATCCGTAAGTGAATAAGAAACCCAAAGAAAGTGGCACACACACCAAAGAAAACCTAGAGATTAACTTCATTTGCAGCGCCTCGAGGATGCCATCTAACCATCGCGTTCGCTGCCTACCCTTTCTCCGGTGACCCTCAACCTTTCCCAACATCAAATCTTCCTCCAGCGACTCCTCTCTTCTCATCAGATGACCAAAGTAGCTGAGCTTTAACTTTAGAATTTGACCCTCCAATGAGCAATCAGGGTTTATGGTCGACAATATCGACTGATTTGATCTTCTGGCAGTCCAAGGAACTCTCAAGAGTCTCCGGCAGCACTACAATTCAAAAGCGTCAATTCTTCGGCAGTCAGCCTTCTTCACAGTCCAACTCTCGCATCCATACATCACAACTGGAAAGACCATAACACGAGTTATACGGATCTTGGTTGGCAGACTAATGTCTCTGCTCTTTACTAGGCGGTCAAGGCTAACCATTGCTCTCTTTCCCAGAAGCAGGCGTCTCCTAATTTCATGGCTGCAGTCTCCTTCCGAGGTAATCTTGGAGCCCAAGAAGAGAAAATCTGTCACAGCTTCCACTTCTCGTCCTTTGATGCTCCAGGACTTGATGGGGCAAGATGCCATGATCTTTGCCTTTTTAATGTTCAGTTTAAGCCCAAACTTCTCACTCTCTTCTTGTACGCGCATCAGAAGTCTCTTGGGTTCCACTTCACTTTCTGCCATTAAAGTGGTATCATCCGCATATCTAAGGTTGTTGATACGTTTTCCAGCAGTCTTCACTCCAGCTGAAGACTCGTCCAGACCGGCCTTCCTCATGATGCACTCTGCATATAGGTTAAATAGGCAGGGCGACAGTATGCAGCCTTGTCTCACTCCTTTCTCAATCGGAAACCAATCAGTAAGACCATGCCCAGTTCTGACTGTGGCCTCTTGCCCTTCATACAGGTTCCTGAGGTGAATTGGAACTCCCATCTCTTGGAGAGCTTGCCACAATCTGCTGTGATCAACGCAAACCTGCATGCGGAGTTAAAGTCATCCGTGTACATTTTTGCTAATAGATATGAAAGAACAAGCCCAAAAAAAGTAATTGGTCAAGCCTAGGCTGCCGCCGGAAGCCCACTAATTCCAGCCGATGTCTAGGGGGGAGATAGACGGTGAAAGGGGAAGCTGAGTTTCACCTGATCACCCATACTCTCTGACGGCTGCAAATAAAGTGCTTTCTCTCTCTCTGTACTGGAGATAGTGGAGTCATGCCACATTCAGGAGTCACGAGGAACCCTCTTTCTACACCCATGATATAAGTTCAGTGGCTCGAAGGTCAACAAGCTGCAACTCCCTCACACTCGCATCTTGATAAAGAAGCCAAGTAGGTATTTCTGCAGAAGACCCTGATTGTACTTTCTTTTTTTGTTTGTTTCTTAGACATTTGCCTAGAAAGTGGTTGAGGCTAAAGGCTCGGTCGCCTGATGTGGCCTCAGCTACATGATCAGTAAGCATCGAAAATAGATATTACGGCAGGCTGGCACACAACAGTATCCTTGATCAGGACATAAAAGGGACGAAACAAAACAATAGCGACATTTGTGCGCACTGTGTGCAAAATAGGTAGAATATGAATAGAATGAGGACACTTATAGGTACAATTTTACGGTGAGTATCACAGACATGCAAAAATAATAAAAGTAAAAGAAATATACACAGTAGAAAACCCTATATCATAGAATTATTATTATTATTTTTTTTAATTTTAAACAATAGGTAATGTAAACAAATACAAAATTAATTACAGATTACACTGGACAAACGATTCAAGTACAATAACGCACTGGTAGGCAAACAAAGAAACACTGACCAACAAATCGTTAAAAGCATGCGCGTGCAGAGTAATATTACTGAGTATGCAATATCACTGTGTAAAAGAACTCTCTTACAATCTTCTTAATGCAGAAAAGGGTTGATAGTAATTTATAGCGATATCTCTTCTATTGAGCCTTTTTTTAACCTGGAAGGCCAGTGTTTGGCATCTATAATTTGTTCCAGTTATAGGCATCTTTAATTTAGGATCCCTGATTACGTACAAGCTTACTCTGTCTGTAGGAGTGTTGTGTAAATGATTCTTATGTATCCAGTGCAGCAGTTTAAAGTAGTAAACCTTGTCTGCCTTCAGTATACTGTATTTCAGAAAGAGTGGGTGAGTTCTTAGTTTGTTTCTCATCATGATACTTTTCACATATACGCAATACCTGCTTCTGTAAAGTAATTAACTTTTTGTAATTGTCATCAGTAGTTGTGCCCCAGACTAATATTCTTGAGTAGAAAAGAGAGTAATACAATGGGACTACGTGTTGAATTCTGTAAAGATAACCTCGTGACAAATTAGACTTAAGGCTATCGATGTTGGTTTTCCATGAAAGATCACTGCTAAACCAAACCCCCAGAAATTTCTGCTTCCTCCAGCAGGGTATCTTCCTATTTGATGCTAACAGAGCTGAGGTCTCGCCTACTGATGGGTTTGAAGATTACATATTTAGATTTTGTTACATTTGGGCTTATACGATTGGTTTGCAACCACGTGGAGAGTTTTAATAAGTAATCATTAACCATTTTTCTAGATTTTCTTTTGTTGCGCCAGTAAAAAATATGTTAGTGTCATCTGCATACATGATTAGCAGAGGGGATCATAGTTATGTTGTTGACATATACCAGAAATAGTAGAGGGCCCAAAACTGATCCTTGGATCTGTTGGATCTCCAGAAAATTGGATCTCCAATTTTCTCGATATATGATTGTTAATAATTACATATTGGGATCTGCCCTTTAAGTATGCCTCAATTAGCAACACCCCTGATTCCACACATCTCTAGCTTTTCTATCAATATATCATGTTGCACAGTATTAAATGCTTTCCTAAGGTCTATAAACAAACCCAGAGTTAGAAGTTTCTTTTCTATGTTTTCAATAATTTGATCTTTCATATGTAGAAGTGCCTGACTTTTTTTCTTGGAAGTCATACTGGGCGTCAGCTACTATGTGATGTTTCCAAAAAAAAAAGCAGTGAGTCTGTCGTAAATAATGCGCTCAGATATTTTAGAGAATATAGTTAAGGCAGAAATTGGCCTATAATTATTAATATTTGATGCACCACCACATTTATATATGGGAACTACTCTTGCAATCTTTAGATCTTCTGGAAAATCTCCATTCAGAAGCATCAGGTTGATTATAGCTTGCGACATGCTTAATTGGCAATACCTTGATGCCGTCATGTCCAGGTGATACGTCGTTTTTTAAGCTCCAAATTATTTTGTAAATGGAGAGCTTGGAAAAAGCGAGATGGAACTCACTGGATTGTTTGTATGTGGAAAATTGTATCGCCTAGCTAGAGGACCTGTGTACCTTCCCGAGCTAATGAAGCTAAGATTCATTTCTTCTGCAAGCTGTGCATCAGAGGGACGTTCACCATCAACTGTAATATCTGGTATGCAATGACACGAGTGTTTTCGGTTCATTAGATTATTTACCCCCTCTCATAGCCCTTTATAGACATTGCGAGACCGAAGAATTTCAGCCTGAAAATACTTGGTTTTTACTTTCTTTAAATCTGTATTCAGTTTGTTCCTGAAGGTTTTGAACTTGGAAAGCAATTTCGAATCACGAGTTTTAATAAAAGCATGAAACTTCTCATTTTCCTCTCTGATTTGTTTGTACAATTCCAGTGTCATCCAAGGTTTTCGCATCCTTTTCCGCTTAGCGTTGTATCAGTCGCGCATGCACTCTGGCCGTTATCATGCAGCCGCTTGTATATATCAGCAAGCAATGTTGCTTCCATGCTGCAGGTTCGTTGTTGGACGCCGGAACATGGTGTCAGAAGTGGGATCGCGTTTACATATGCAGCAACGCGCTGATCGAAGCGGTGGTGTCACTGTGCACTGCACGATAGATTTAGTGAAGCCACCGCAGCAGCTGGTGCTGTCCCATAGCCTCGCGAAGAACTGGAGCCTCTTCAAGCAGCGGTTTGAGCTGTTCCTGCAGGCCACGGAGTCGACGAAAGGCCGTTCAAATGCTCTAAGTGCAATCGCTTGCACGAACGCGGCAGATGCCCAGCGTTCAGCAAAACACGCTTCCGGTACCGTGGCGCTAACCATTTTTCAGCCTGTTGCAAAAACGTGTCCAAGTAAGCGAAGTACGCGGCGAGCAGGAAGGTTTTGAAATACTCGACGTCAGCTTAGGCAACAGAGCTGATTGGGTCATTCATGCCAGAGTGGCTTCCCAACTACTGTCTCTGAAAGTAGACACAAGCTCGCAAGCGAATTTATTGCCTTACTCAGTTTTTCAAAGGCTCAAAGCGAAGTCTGGTTAAAGAGCAATCCCCTCCATTCATACACCGGTGACATTATAAAGCACATCGGCGTGGCTACGCTCCAAGTGGTTGTGAACGACTAAAGTGGCTACTTCGACTTCTTCGTTGTAAAAAAGGGCGACCAGGCCATATTGGGACTGTCTAGAAGTGAAGCGTTAGGTCTGTTGTAGCGTTCTGTGAACACTGTGCTCACGAACAGCGCTGACCAAGTGGTTAAGGAATTTCCCGAGTTGTTTCAGGGCATCGGCTGCCTAGCACGCCCTTACCACATGGTTCTGTGCGAGGATGCAACACCGGTAGTCCAGCCGGTGCGACGGGCACCCTTGGCGTTGCTCGAGCCCCTGCGAGAAGAGCTGGATCGGATGGAGTGGGCTGGCATCGTGGCCAAAGTCACCGAACCCACTGATTGGGTGAGTCCGTTTGTTGCAGCAAGAAAAAAAAGATGGGAAACTGCACATATGTATTGACCCCAGGCAAATTGATGACTGCCTAAAGCCAGAACATTATCAAATGCCTAAGCGAGATGACATTGAGGCTGAGCTTGCCGGGGCCTCCCTTTTCTCTCGCATCGACACGCATTCGGGGTTCCACCAAATCCCCTTCGATGAAGCTACAACAAAGGTATGCACAATCGGAACACGCTTTGGGTGCTACCGGTTCTTGCGACTTCTCTTTGGCATTGCTTCAGCGCCTGAGGTTTCCCAGAGAACTACGAATGAAATCCCCTTCATGGATCACTGCTTTGCTATGGCAGAGGAGCTTGCAAAACTCGAAGCCGTGAGCTCTGCTGTGGCCACCCAAGATAGACAGGTCATGGCAGAGAGTTCTGACAAAATGTGATTCACTGGAGAAGGTAATGGCAATCCACTCGAGTATTTCCTGCCAAGAAAACAGTCACAATAGCATTAATGATAGGGCACTGGAAGATGAGCCCCCAGGTTGGAAGGCATCCCACATGTTACTGGGGATGACCCCGGAAGGAGACTGCAGCCAAGAAATTAGGAGACGCCTGCTTCTGAGAAAGGAAGCCATGGCTAGCCTTGACCGCCTAGTAAAGAGCAGAGACATTACACTGCCAACCAAGATCCGTATAACTCGTGCTATGGTCTTTCCAGTTGTGATGTATGGATGCGAGAGTTGGACTGTGAAAAAGGCTGACCGCCGAAGAATTGACGCGTTTGAATTGTGGTGCTGGCGAAGACTCTTGAGAGTTCCTTGGACTGCCAGAAGATCAAATCAGTCGATATTGTCGACCATAAACCCTGATTGCTCATTGAAGGGTAAAATTCTAAAGTTAAAGCTTAGCTACTTTGGTCATCTGATGAGAAGAGAGGAGTCGCTGGAGAAAGATTTGATGTTGGGAAAGGTTGAGAGTCACCGGAGAAGGGGTAGGTAGCGAACGCGATGGTTAGATGGCATCCTTGAGGCGCTGCATATGAGTTATGTGATGTTAGGAAGATAGTGAGAGACCGGAAAGCGTGGCGTGATATGGTCCATAGAGTCACGAAGAGTCGACACGACTGAACGACTGAACTGAACTGATGAATGAAATATTCGACCAGGCTCCAGGGGTCCGAATCTATGTCGATAACATATTGATATGGGGGAGCACGAGCCTCCGCACAGCCTTGCAACTAGCCAAAAAGGCCGGCCTGACGCTTAATGAGGGTTAATGCAAATTCGGTGTCATAGAAATTGACTTTCTGGGTGACGTCACAAACAAAAAACAAAGGCTGAATAAGACCTAACCCCGCACTGACCGCACCATTAGGTGAAATGCCTCAGCCAAAGGACAAAGCCGGCGTTTACAGAATGCTCGGGGTAGTGAACTATTTCTGGAAATATATACCGCATCTAGCGGAAAGGACGACGCTTCTACGAAGCCTCATTAAAAAAGACGCCCTTTTTGAATGGCCTGCAAACCACTGTAAAGAATGGAAAGCTGTCTGTGACACACTGAGCGGTCCGCCTTTGCTAGCCATTTTCAATCCTGCTAAAGAGACCAAGGGCGTTGCTGATGCTTCGAAAAATGGGATTGGTTCTGCCCTTCTTCAGAACTACGGTGGTAGTTGGCGGCCTGTCGCCTTTGCATCACGCACAATGATGGAGGCAGAACAAAGATACGCGCAAATCAAGAAAGAAGCAATTGCCATTACTTTTGGCTGTGAAAAATTTTTTCATTTCGTTTACGGCTGCAAGATTGCCATCGAAACAGACCACAGACCATTGATAGCAATTGCTTCGAAAGCCATTGGTGACATGCCACCAAGACTGCAACGATTTTTCCTCGCTTGCAAAGATACGATTACGTTCTTCACTTTGTTCCAGGCAAACAGCTGTTCCTGGCCGATATGCTTTCAAGATCGTCGCCAGCCATTCCAAGCGAACGTGATGAATTCACTGATGATGTCGACGTTCATGCACTGAGCGTGAATTTAGAGCTGGTGAGCAAGAAAATGTTTGATCGACTGGCAGAAGCGACAGCCTCTGACCCAGACTTGCAGACAGTGTTGCGGCAACTAAGGAATGGAGAAGAAATCGGAGGCTGGATGAAACCTTTTGGTCCTGAGTTATCAGAAGTTAAGGGTATTATTATGAAGGGGACAAAGATCGTCATTCCGAAGAATATGAGAGCTGAGATACTGGGTCGCATTCATGAAGGTCACTTAGGCATAAATAAGTGCAAGCGAGAGCCCGTCGCTTAGTATTCTGGCCGAGACTGAATACGGACATTGAAACCATGGTGAAGACTTGTTCTGTTAGTCAAAAATACACATACAAACAAGAAACCGAACCAGTGGTGCTTAGGCATATCTGAGACCATGCCTGGTACAGGGTGGGTGTTGACATCTTTATGTACGGCGGAAACTCCTACCTGTGCGTGTTCGATGCGTTTTCACACTTCCCTGAAGTCGAAAAGCTTACCGACACAACGACATGCAGTGTCATTGCTAAGCTTAGCTCAATTTTTGCACGGTATGGAATTCCGTTCGAAGTCTGCACCGAAAACGGTCCTCAGTTTTCATCACATGAATTTGCTTTGTTCTCCTCTATATACGACTCCAAGCATGTGACGTCCAGTCCGCGATTCCCACAGTCCAATGGTCTCGCCGAGAAGGGAGTCCAAATTGTCAAAAGAATAATGAAGAAGACTGGCGAACTCAATGAGGACTTCTGGTTGGGCCTTCTCAGTTATTGCTTGACTCCACTAGCCGAAGGCCGGTCCCCTGGAGAGCTTCTTCAAGGCAGAAAGTTACGCACTCGGCTACCAGACTTCGTGTCATGCTCCAGTCAACAGAAGTCCCGACGCCAACCACAACAGCAAAGGCCCTCCAAAGGAAAAAATCTGCCCGAACTCAAAAAAGATGCAGTCGTAAGAGGATGAGGGAATGTATGGGACTGCAAGGCTCGAGTCATGGGCCTGGTGGCACCAAAGTCCTATCGTGTCCTTACAGAGGACAACAAAGTGCTTTGACGCAACCGACATCTTCTAGCCACACGTGAGCCATTCCAAAGCGATTTAATGGAAGATGACCCTGGCAGCGAAGACATTTCCCAGGAAAACTGGAAGCGTCCCAGTCTACAATACAGCCCATGCAATTTGTGCCAAGGCGATCCACCCGACAAAAGAGACAGCCCAATCATCTTCACTACGACGAGAATTTCCAACAAGTGTCACATATTGTGCTCTCAGACTTTTAAAACCGAGGGAGATGTATTGTATCAGTCGTGCATGCGCTCTGGCCGTTATCATGTAGCCGCTTGTAGGCTATATACAAGCGTCAGCCCGTGATGTCAGAGAAGATGCAGCAGCGCTGGCGACAGCAGTGACTTTCGTGGTGTAGGCAAAAGCGCGGGCCATCTGCATTGGATATGCAGCGATTGCTGTGCTTTCGGGCATAATTCCCAACATTTCTGCGAGCTTTGTGCGATTGATTGCGCCTCGAGGCTCAAAAAGCAAACTGGCACTTGTTTTACCATGTTTCTTGCGGTAGGATAAAGATGAGAGCGAAGGGCAGCTGCGCTGAACGCGACAAAAAGTAGACTCTTCGGACGGATTGCCGCCCCGCTGGGGTGGTGCAGTGGTAAGACGCCCGACTACTGTGCCGGAGTACCCGGGTTCGATCCCTACCTCAGCGATGGAGGCGAAACGATGGAGGCGAAATGAAGAGGCGTCCGTGTGCTGTACGATGTCAGTGCACGTTAAAGATCCCCAGGTGGTCGAAATTACTCTGTAGCCCTCCACTACACCTCTTCTTTCTCTCTTTCCACGTTCATTCCCACTTTCCTCCCTTCCTTACGGCGCGGTTCAGGTGTCCACAGCAACAAGTGTGACCGATACTGCGCCTTTCCATTCCTCTCAACCAATTATTATTCGGACGGATTGCCTTCGCGATTAACATGCCTTGCAGTTCTTCACCGAAACTAGATCAGTTCATTTGCAACCCTTAATTATCATGATTGCTTTTCAGCGGCACGATGAATAGCGCAAGAACAAACGCCTGCAGCTCGTGCCCGTTTTGATATACTATCAAGTCATACGAAGATCAGACGCGATATATTCCGTATGTGTATAATCCCACAGGGAAGCTGCACTGTGAGTTCCATTCACTTGCAGTACTGCCTATGCATATGTTCACACAGAAATGACACAAAAGCTGCTGGGATAGTAATTGCAAGTACCTTGAGCGGTTACTCCAGTGCGATATTGCCGGCAAGAACAGGCCCGGACTTGTAAAGTAACTTTTCTCTGTTTTTATTTCCGCGAGTTTCAACGAGTGACTCTTCATCACCAGTTCTATATAGTAAACATTGTTATAATTCCGGCAGTCGCGCAGCGTTATTTCTCATATTTTTAAATTTTATTTTTGAAGGTCATTATAAAAATCCTGATGAACGAATTAAATATCCACGTACAACCTAGCTCTGATCGAGCAGGATATTTTAAGTATAGTTGGTACATGGAGTTTATTGTCCCAAAATGGAATCGACTATGATGGGTGCAAAATAAGCAGAATAAGATGACGCGCATTTGAATAAAAAATTTCCAAGTATATTAAAAAAATCTCAGCAGATCGCGCATTTTTCGCTGCAAGCGATCGTGGAGAACGTTGCATCTGCACTCATGCGTGTCTCCTAGAGAGCAAAGAGAACAAAATCAGAGCTTTCTTACTGGCATTCATAATGTACTGTGAATGACCTTGCTACGTCTGTAAGATGAGACAGACGTCAAACGTCTTTTTATCGAGCAGGCGAAAACAAGTTGGCAGCGCACTCTGCCACCATGTTACAAAGAAAAAAAAGATTGAGTTCTTCTATATGAAATTCTGTGACTTAAATTGCCAGTAAAGTGAGCTAAAAATGTGATTTTTAGTTTACTATATATAGCTGCCGATAATATTGTTCCTTAGTGTGAGTGCTTGAAGCAGCAGAAAGCCAGTCAATTGAGTCGTCATATGAAAAGCGCACTTCCAGTCATTCATATTGTCGTCCTCCTTGCATGCGCTAGGAATCTGCCCGTAAGTTCAACAGTGTTGACTATAAGTCTTCTTCTACATTGCCCTTTCTCGTTTTTATTTAACTTAATCACTCACGGCAGTCGCCTACGTACCGTAGCCACGCTGTTGAGGCCACGCAGAAGGTAATTCAAGCTGCAATCGGCTAGTCACGTGCGGAAATACTCACCAGAGCTATTTTTATGTATAAGCGAAGCCTACGGTTCAAAATATTCGCACGCGTGAACTGGTTTCGAAGGCAGCGTCGCTTTGCGCAGTGTAGGCACGCTGCGCTTTTGCCTACACCCCATGTCGCTGCCGATCGCAGCGCCACCTTTGTTTACAAACAGGACGCTTGTCTCAAATAAATGCTCTTCTTCTTGCTGCTTCCATGCTGCGTGTTCGTTGTTGGACGCCGGAACAAACATTACACTCGCTCAAGGGAAAAGCTGCATCATAGCACTGTAAAAATCTGTTGAGAAATATTTTGTAGGCAATTGTGGCATTTTGTTCCTTATATACGTTGTCCCAACTTTTGTTTTCAATGAGTGAACAAAAATTAATCATGTTTTGATCACTTATGCGATAACAAGTCTTTTCTTGGCTTTGCCTAGTTTTGCTAGTTAGAGATGGTCCCAAGCAGAAAACAGGGAGGTGATCACTGAGGTCACATAATACAACACCCGCATCAATATCCTCACAATTCATGTTTGTAACACAGATGTCAAGACATGTTGCTGTGTCGATGGTCACTCTTGTTGGGATTGTAACAACATTAGTACAAGCATACAGGTGGACAAGGTCACGAAATTCATTTGCATGTGGACTGTCAGACATCGTATTAATATCTACATCTCCAAAAATAGCAAAGATTTTGTGATGCATCCAATCAAGCCAAGTGCATTTTCAAAGAAATCGCAAAATTCAGACACGTTGCCAGATGGCGGTCTGTATAGTGCTCCAATCGTGATACTAGCTAACTTAACAAATAAGCTTTATGTATGTTGGACACATCTCGTTAAATTGTCTATAACTTCATAGGGTATATTTTCCTCAAGATATACAGCACCTCCCCGTTTTCCTGGCAGATAAGGTGTGTCGCCCTTTGTTAACCATGTTTCTGTTAAAACTATTACTCTAAATTTTACTTTCAGAGACTGGAAGAATAGCACTAAATCATCTACCTTGTTTCTTAAACTGCGCATGTTTAAATGGATAGTTGAAAGCTTCTTGCGCTTCGAAAGATAGAATCAGCGCACTTGCAGGACTTCAATAGGGAGAAAATAGGGCTTGAATGGGCCTCTGATGCGTGCCGCTGCTAAACTGAAGCCCAGGTGTGCAGCCGTATCCTTTCTCAGGTGGTATCCGCACGTCCCCCTTTGTCGGTCACTGCTGCTCCATGCATGCGCGGTATGGAACTTAATGCCGACTTAATTTGCACCCCCCAACTAGACAAAACTAGGCACCTTGATGAGGCAGCAATGAGTGCAATGTCGGATATGATCAAACCAAACCCTGTGTCGAGATTAGCTATACATGCTGTCAGGCAGAAAAACGAGGATCTCACACAATATGTGACACAATAGTGGGCTCTCCTGAATGAATCAGTGTATGTGGCTCATAAGTTGTTAAGCACAGAAGCCCTCTTTCTTGAAACAAGCAAGTACGACCACATGCCAAAGTTGTCTGTCCGTGCCATGGAGGGATCACATTTTGTCAAGTGATTAATACACAAATGAAACCTCAACTGTTGGAAAGTATCAGAAATAGAACCCCTTACATCATTTTTCCATCTTTTAGTAAATGTGCATCTTGGGAATGGTGACATCCCTCTTTTGTGCAAAAAATACAATAGCTGCTGTCATGAAAGTACTTTGAGAAAAATATTCTTCATTTTGTCAGCTTGGACTTCTTAGCGGTGATCGACTGCAGTCCTCACGACATCACTACAGCCGTAAGTAATCATGCACCCCAATACAGAGCAGTTGGTTTGGATGCACAAAATTCAGTTTGTATTGTCTCGCTTGGAATGCCTTCAGCTCCTAAGTGTCACTGAGTGGCATGCACAACATTTCCCTTTCCAGTGCAAGCATGCTCTGGACAGCGTGCTTTCAACCAGTGTTTTATGCATAACTGATCGACAAGTAGCCTCCTTCAAATCCAAGAAGCCACACTTATTCATCTTGCATGTGCAAATACTATGGCCATTTCTTTTACTGCTCGCATCATCACTGCCAATATCTGAAGCCACCATGCCTGGCTACATGCTCCCCGCACGACCAACTTTGCAATTCTTATTAGTCAGTTTTCAAAAATACTACAGCAGAAGCCCGCTTTAGAACTACACAAAAAATATCAGACCTTGGTTATAAGAGTGACAAAAGGCAAATGGGAAGCAGATAAAAATTTGAATTCAGGTTTCGCTTTCACGCCCCTGGTAGCTCAATTTATCGCTCTAGTTAGTCGCAATTTATATTTTTATTTCCCATTTTTTAATTCATTTCGACTACATAAGTTTGCATAACGGAGCACATTTCTGCCAAAACAGCTGCCAGTAGCTTTTGTGTATAACATTATGCCCGACGCAACTAAACTGGCCACTATGAAGAGACACACAATGCAGGATTGCAGTTACCTGCTCATGCACCCACATACAAGAAGAGATTCCTTTGTATGCAACAGCATATGAGCTCCACTGTGACCATCTTCCCCATTAGCCATGAGAAGACCTTAATACATTTTAAAAATTATGAAGGACATAAAGCTCCACTTTAACCAAACCACATAAACGTGGCTGTGCGGCCTAGGGGTGGATTCTGATATGCAAGGCAGCTGCTGCCAAACGTCATCCACTCATGATGGATTTTCTGATTAACATTAACAGTGCATGTGTATGGCATGCCATCCCTTTGTCAATGTCCTCCTGATTTCCCTCCTTCTTTGCAGGGTCGATAAAGCAAACAGCACTGCATGATAGACAAGTTCAAGACCTGGGGCAATTTTGTTTCCCTCAGCGAATGGCAGTGATTGCAACCAGAAACTGCCACACAGTTTCTACTCTAAGCCATTTGTGAGAAGGCTGGCTTTAGGTTGGACAGCTGTAAAAAAGAAGACCCAAAGTGCCCTTCCCACATTTCTGGGAACAGTGGTGTAGATAACAAAGCCTTACTTTTGAGCCTCAATCTCATTGCCATCCAGCTGCTGCTGCTGTGGGAGGAGGAAAGGGAATGGGCTGATCTCACCCACAGTAACTCACATTGGCTGCCCTCTTATCACTCTGCCTGCCCATCGTCATTTGCAGTAGAAGTGGACTCGGTGGCTTTCTGGCTGTGTTGACACGTGTTGGGCAGCATTCACTGCCGAGACTTTCCCTGCTCTTTCATTAGAACTACCGGTGTCAAGACAGAAAAGAACACCCCAAACATTGTTTAGAATGAGTTCTAAAAAAATCTATTCCTGCCATCCAGTAACCGATTGGCCAAACTAGATTTGTGCTAAATGCAGAAAGTGACTTGACGACGCTTGAACAAAACAAAGCAAACACTCTCGTCACACGAATGACCGCAGCAGCCAATAGGGAGCAAGAAGGAGGTGCTTGCCTTGCCTCCTTCTGTTGGAGTTGCCGTTCCTTCTCCTCTAGGCTGTTCTTGACGTCAATCAGCTGCTGTGAATGCTGAAAGGCAAGTGCACCTGTTAAGAGTGGCAACATAAGGCCCTTTATGCTGCACATATCAAAAGCTTACTACCTTAAAATAAGGCTTAATTCACCTGTGGCTGTCCACCATATGCTGAATGCTGTTGACAATTTATTTACTTGGATTACTTTCAGGGCGAGAGGCCTTACAGTAGTTAGAAAAACATGGTATTGCAGGCACAAATGTTTTCTGGTTTTACAACATTAGCTATATACAGTTTACAAGTTTGTTACATTCCTGGTTATGTCAGCTAAGGCACTAAAAAAAGACCAACAATGAAGGTGAGCAACCCGAGAAGGCAGTTCCAGTCCTTTGAAATATCAGGGTGTCTAGCAAACCACTAGTTTCAAAATCCCTGACCAGGTTTTCCCTGATTATTTCAGTTCACTGTCCCTGAAGAGTGAAGAGGCTCAGAAATGTACCTCCCTCCTAATAACAATAAAGCCATTTAATTCAGCAATTTACAATAGTGAAAAGGCCATTAAGAACATCAAAACCATTCCAATGTAGCTGCGCTTGACATTTCCCAGCGACCACAGCAGCGCAGCTTGAGGAGCACATCTGCGCTGGCCACTGCCAGTGCGGTTATTCCCGCTTTTTTCGTGCACTACTCTACGCAGCGCATAATTTATTACTCATGGAAGTATTGGTTCTTCTATTGTGGCAGCTCAGCCATACGCTAGCGTCAAAGTAATATATCGTGCCTCTCCTTGCGACGTGGCAGCCGCGGCTGCCGCGCGCTGGCGAGACAGCTAAAAAAAAAAAAAATCTGCATGAATAAGATACTTTCTCTGCGCCGGCTTAAAATGAAAATGCACTGCAGAATATATCGTGCGATTTTCCCTGACTTGGCGAAATTTTTGATGGTTTCCCTGACATTTCCCTGTGCATAAAATTTCCCTGACAATGCGCGGTTTTCCTGGTTGCTAGACATCCTGAGTATGTGCAATGCATGAAGGGAAGTTTTTCGACAATAAAGAGCAATGCCGAGGTGAGGAGGATATGTGTGCAAATACAAGGTCAAAAACAGAGCTGAGAAAATTTGGTATCAAAGAACTTGCTGTTCTGCTAGTTGGTTATAGCCCATTTTTTAATACTTAAAGGCGAAAAAACAGGACAAGCATGAAGATGATGGGATGAAGCAGCTTTTTTTTCCAACTAATTTATTGCACACACGAAACGTATATGTATATATGTAGCTTTTATCATCACCTATGCAGACACCTAAGGTAACGTGACAGCACATGCTCAAGGAATTTCTTTTCTGCCATGTAAAGAGCAATCGTAGTATCACTTATGGATCAGCTGTCTTTCTTTTTTTGTTTATAAAATGCTTCAATCAGCTCGTCAAAGACAAGACAGCTAGGGAGCTTATTTAGGTGCTTTATGTGTTTTTTTTTAAGTGCTTTTTTTTTAGTAGGCGGTAGGATAGTTAGAGAGGATACTGGTGCGCTGTCTAAGGAGACGCAGGATTTGATTAAGAAACGACAGAGTATGAAAGTTTCCAATCCAACAGACCAGATAGAATTGGCAGAGATATCAAAGCTAATCAATAAGCGCAAAGTGGCCGATATAAGGAGAAAATTAGAGAAAATTGAGCATGCTGTAAAGAATGGGGGAAGCCTTAAAGCGATGAAGAAGAAATTGGCAAAAATCAGATGTATGCGCTAAGAGACAAGGCGGGCAACGTCATCACGAATATGGACAAGATAGTCAAAGTAGCCGAGGAGTTCTGTACCGATCTCTATAGCAGACAATGAAGTCACAACAATAATGAGATTGGCGGCAGGGAAATGAAGTCAGACGTTCCACCAGTGATGAAGGACGAAGTTAGGAAAGCATTAGAAACTATGAAAAGGGGGAAAGCAACTGGAGGGGATCAGGTAATTATAGATTTTTTAAGGATGGGGGGATGTCATGCTGGAAAAACTGGCCATCCTGTATACGCAATGCCTGGTGTCATCGACGATACCGGAACCATGGAAGAACGCAAACATTATTCTCATTCATAAGAAAGGGGATGCTAAGGACTTGAAACATTACAGACCAATCAGCTTACTGTCTGTTACGTATAAGGTATTTACTAAGGTAATCGCTAATAGAATCAGGACAACCTTAGACTGCAATCAAGAAAAAAATCGAGCAGGTTTCCGGAAAGGCTACTCTACTATCGATCATATCCATACCATCAACCAGGTGATAGAAAAATGCTCAGAATATAACCAGCCCTTATACATAGCATTCATTGATTATGAAAAAGCATTTGACTCAGTTGAAACCTCGGCGGTGATGCAGGCATTGTGAAATAAGGGGGTAGGCGAGCCGTATGTGAAAGTGCTGGAAGATATATATAGTGGCTGCACAGCCACCATAGTTCTGCATAAAGAAAGTAACAAAATTCCTATAAAGAAAGGTGTTAGGTAAGGAGACTCGATCTCCCCAGTACTATTCACAGCTTGCACAGAGACTTGGAATGGGAGCATTTAGGGATAAGAGTAGATGGAGAATACCTTAGTAATCTGCGATTTGCTCATGACATTGCCTTGCTAAGTAACTCAGGGGATGAATTGCAAAGAATGATTGATGATCTAGACAGGAAAAGTAAAAATGTAGGCTTGAAAATCAATATGCAGAAGACTAAGGCAATGTTCTACAGCCTAGGGAAGGAACAGCAGTTTACGTTAGGCAGCGAAGCACTGGAAGTAGTAGGCGAATAGGTCTATTTAGGACAGATCAAGAGCATGAAAGGGAAATAACAAGGAGAATAAGACTGGGATGGAGCGCATTTGGCAAGCACTCCCAGATTATGACTAGCAGCTTACCGGTATCGCTCAAGAGGAAAGTATACGCCATGCGCAGCGCCTATAGGGGCGCTGCGCCTAGCGGCGGCAGTCGGAACCCGAGGCGGGCCTCATGCGGCAAGCCTGGCCGTGGCGCGCGCGTGCGATCTGCCGTTTGTGCGCGTCTCGCGGGCACTTCCGCGGTGACAGTGTGCGCAAGGGGATCGCCTTTTATAATAGCGGACATGTGTTTGATATCACGGCTGTCTGAAACTGCATCGCCTCCATATGCGTCAAGTGTCTCCTGCAGACTGGCGTAAACAAGGTTGCGCATATATACGAAGTGCAGTTCATTTTGGGTGCCCCGCTTTCATTACAACGCCACCCTAATTCGTTCATTCCTTGACCTATGAACCAATGCTCTTTCTTTGCTTCATGGTACACGCTTGCTTCGTTTACATGCAATAAATTGCTACAGAAAACTAGGTAGCGTCTTCGAAACTGCGAGCGGTTTCGTAGCGGTGCGACCGCAGGAAAAGCCAGCGAGCTTGCAAATTCTGAGCATCAGATAAATAGCGCATATTGGGCTCCTGTAATTAGAGTTCAGATTTTTCATGCTTGCGCTTTACCACTGCCTGTACGGCATGGATTTCACGTATTCCGTCGTCAAAAAGGCAGACCGGGTAGATAATTTCATGGGGGAATGAGATATCAGCATATCTGAAAAGCCGCATCACAGGTTAGCCAAGAGCATATTAGATTTAAACTTTATATCCTATTTTATTATTGTAATATCATGTTGATTTCATTTGTATCACCCTCGCGCCCAACTGCAGAATTACAGCGCGCTTTATAACAAGCTCTAGAACATTTAGATTGAATATCAAGTACAGTGACATGTTATGTTTTCGTAATCTTGCCAGCCAACAAGAACACTGGCTCTGGTCTTCAAAGTAATTGCATGGAAAGTTTCAAAACGCATATTGGAAATTGTCTGTTCAATAACCTGCCGCAGCGGCTCAGGCTACTGAGGAAGATCGAGTTATCGGGACCGAAGTCGACCGCGCCACCCGCGTTTAAGTGGAGGCGAAACGCAAAATGCAACCGTGTGCTGTGCGATGTCAATGCACGCTAAATATTGTCTGGCTAAGCATTTAACAAATCTAATGCGTATTGTATATTCCCGGTAGCGGAGTCAACCAAATTTAAACAAGAAGTGTTCATGGAAAGTGCAATGACAAGCAGAAAACACTAAAAACATAGTTATCAATAGTTATCACTCAGCCCTGCCACACGGTAAATTTAGTACCTTTTCCATCGAATGACGTTCGTTCAAAATGATATTTGTTTGCTGCTACCCGAGAAAATATAATGACATTCGATGAAAACGACCTTAGGTATCGAATGAGTGTGAGGTACTCATCCGAATGCGATCAACGAGGAAATGTGTTATCTCGACGCCGAGACTCGATGAGAAGATACACCCAAAATAAACTACAAACGTGCCACCTGCAATAAATGCTACTGTGCTCCTATAATTGTGCAGCTTGTCATCTATGTGAAATATGCCAAATACCATTGTAAAAAAAAAAAGAAAAAACTGGCACCCATTGCTGCCAGCCAATCCGTAGCCACCGCACCCAGCGCGGGCGGAACAGGTCGCTCCTGCTGCCGCGGTCTGTCGGCGCCGAGTGGCCGACACGGCGAATTTCTTTCATCACCTTCAAAACGCATGCTCTGTTGATTATGGATAATAAGCGCCTAATTTGATGAAGGAATAAAAAAAATACTATTTCCAAAGCGCTTCCAGCTACGGCTTTGATGTGAAACCGTTTAGGCGCTTAGGCATAGCGACGACTAGGGCCTAGCACGCGGCCAGAGCGCCGTCGTCGGCTGCTTTCGCGGGAAGCGTCGTTGCGGTAAGCTCGCGGTATCCGATGTGGCAAGCGTTACGAATTTGCCATATGTTTTCTTGATGAGGACAAGCTAGGGCATTTTTCGACGGGCCTTAATACGCCAAGCGAACGATCTGGCGAAAACGTACGGGAGTCAACGGTGCTGTAGTATGCTGCGTCGTATGGCGATACTCGAAGGTTCTATAGAAGCGCCTTCGGAGAGTACACTAGATACTGCCTATTTTACGTGTTGATCTTGACACTTGGTTTAGTGCGCAAAGTGTATGCGTTGTTGAAACTCGTACGCGTTTCGCAGTCGAGCGCAGACGTGTGCACCTTCCGTGCCCTTTCGAAAACAAACGCCGCCGACACTGCCGCTAACTTCGTAATTGATAGTACTAATCAACAGGTTGGTTACAAGGCATGCAAGACAGGAATGTCAATTTAAAGGTAGCTTTCATTTACAGCGCAGTGATCTTCGCAACATATTGAAGGCGCACCAACATTTGCATGTCAATCGCAGTTACCATACTTTGGAAATGACATTAGCTTTGGTCGTGTAGCAGCGCATCGAAAAAAAAATGGCATTAACCTGAACAAATGTCATTCGGTGCGATTTCTTGCTTTCTGCGTCGAAAAACCACGATTCACGGCCGCCGTCGTTCTCGTGAAGCATCACTGGAAACTTATACAAACGTGTTCCTGGCAAGGTTTTATGTCTGTTTGAAAAATCAACTTCGCAGCAATTCTTCCCGGACATTGCTAAAGATTGACAGCGGCGTTATATCAGTTAAACCACGACCAAAGATGAAAACGCGACGCGCGCGCATAGAGGCTGACACGAACAGCGCCCGACCGAGCCCGCCTACGCTTTGCGGCATTGGCGACAGGCGGCGTTGTCGGCGTTTTGCGCATCGCCTATACAACAGTTGCAGCTCACCTGTACTTACCTATGGGGCTGAAACGTGGAAGCTAACAAAGAGGGTTCTACTTAAGTTGAGGACAATGCAGAGGGCTATGGAACGAAAAATGGTAGGGGTAACATTAAGAGATAGGAAGAGTGCAGACTGGGTCAGAGAAATAACTCAAGTTACTGACATTCTAGTGGAAATCAAGAAGAAGAAATGGGCATGGGCAGGACATGTAGTGCGAAGAAAGGATAACCGATGGTAGCTTAGGGCAACAAACTGGATTCCAACGGAAGGAAAGCATAGCAGGGGGCGGATGAGGTTTGCAGGGGTCAAGCGGATAAGAAGTGCTTGAGATCTTCTCACAAATGCTGCACTGCTTAGTTGTACATGGACAAAGGACAAACGCTGAGGTTAAGCGCAATTGAGGTTAAGCGGATGCAGCTCGCACGGGACCGGGTTAACTGGAGGAATATGGGAGAGGCCTTTGCCTTGCAGTGGGTATAGTCAGACTGATGATGATGATGTAGAAAAGAAAGGCAGCTTTGCTACTACAATTTCTCTGTACATGGGCGAAAGGAAATTTCTTGTGCTACACGGTAAACAAGATCACAGGTGACATGTCACCAGATCTGACGATTCAAGCTTAGCTTCGTGTGTGCAATAAACTAGTTGGAAGGCACTTCGTTCTGTTTTTGAGCTGGCTGATACAGACCTAGAGTGGCATCAGCAGAACAGACACAGAGAGATGAAAAACGAAGCAATACACTAATACTATCATCACCTCTTTAGGAAAAAACACAAGCAAGAAAAAGTCACGTTGCCCTTATGTACGCTGTATACTTTCAATCAATACAGGTGTTGAAGCATAGCCACTATAGCGAGGCGACAGTATCGTGCCTCTTACCGCACAAGCATGTGAGCACACTCGCTGGAGCCGCAGTGCCTGACACAGTGCGCTTGAGCAAGCATGCCAAGCCATCTGGGCTTATTACAAGATTATACCATTCAAAAGCACTCAGGCGACTGAATTATTCCCACTCCAATCATTAAATCAGATCTCTACGCACAATAGCATTTAAGAAAGCAACTACAGAATGCTAAAACAAGCTATTTTTGCAATGCAGTAGATAGGCTTGTTCAAGCAGGATACCCTCTTGAAATTTTTGCTTCAGTAATGAAAAGAATGTTAAGATAGGGATTGGCGACAGAGTCAAATAGCAACGTCGAAAGGAATGTGGCCGTTATACCACTTATACCCTATAGTATCCATGTATTGAAAAGAATAGGAAAAAGAGCCGGTGTTGATGTGGTGTTTTCAGCCCCTGTCAGATTAAGTGTCATGTGCTTGCATGTAAATGGAACTGGAAAGAGGACAAAAAAAGATGTTAATAATTGCAAGAAAAATCCTAACAGTAAATATGTGTCTTGCATGAATAATGTTGCTTACTCAATCCCCCTGGCTTGCGGCTGTTCGTACATCGGCCAAACATGTTGTCTGAATGACAAACTTAGGGAGCAAGAATGCTGTCTGCTTCACTGCCGCGACTGCTCATGTTATCCATTATTGAAAAATAAAAGACAGACTATCACCACCCACAAAGATAAGCTAACAAGAAAGGTTATTGAGGCATCAGAAATTATGAAGTTTGGTGCGAAATGTGTCTGTTGCCATATCAGAGAAAGAGCTCAACTATTTGCTATTTTGTAATGGCTGGATCTGACGAAAAAATATCTGCATGTCAGAGAGGTCTGTCACATGTGTTCATTTGACGTTGTTCTGCGGTGCCAGAGTATATATAGCGATGGCACACTGAATGTTGTCAGTTGAGCGCTGTTCCTTCTCTCGTCAGGCATTTCAGGGTTTCAAGGTTAAACCTCAGTGAAACCTTAGTAGTATTTGGGACCACCTTAAGAAGGCAGTGACATGTTTGGAGCAGCTGGATGCACTGCACAGACCACCACAGTGCTCTTGTGCAGACGTGCTCGCATAGCCACATGGACTGGGGCTCATTGTGGCATGCAGCCCATTAAAACATACCTGGTTCAACTATCATTACAATTAGAATCTTTGCCTTCCAAAACTGTGTTATCTGGCACAGCCCTTTAACCACGAGAACTGTGCTCGTCATACTGGTAGTGGGGATACACGAGTCCTCCATTCCACTGTAACGGTGGTTACGAGGTTACGCGCGTGCTGTTAGGAAGGATGGTGAGAGGAGGGCAGACCTTCCCAGTACCCCACAGTGCTGGCATAGCCATAGAGGCCGCCCCTCCATAACTTGGGAGCTTCCTGCCATTTCCTCTGGCCTATATGGCCGGTGCACGTGTGCAGTTCAGTCTTTTTGCCGAAGAGAGCATCACCTGAATCACCAGCTACTGTACGCACTACAGGCTGTGAGTGCGAGCCTATTCTCCTTCCCTTTTCACGTGTGCTTCCCTATTTTGGTGGCTTTCTTTCACGAAAGCAGGATGTTCGCTCGATGTGCTGTTCTTTTTGAGCGCTGTCTTTGCCGTGAAATTACTCGGCAAAATAAAGCCTGCTTCGAGTGTCTTTCTCCTTTGGCCCAAACCTGCCATGGTGACAGCTTACCGCACTGCGGATTGGCAGTCACAGCTCTGATTGTTAGGGCTGGTGCTAGAAGGTGCCTTTTGTGTCTAGCCCTTGGAGCATTCTCAAAAGAATACGACACATCTATCGATGAAGAGTCGCCCAGCCCAACGTGTTGTTCCCAGCACCAAAGAGGAGTCGGCAACTGTGTCGGCTGCAATTTTCAACTCTAGAGGGTTGGCCACAAAAAGCGCATTTTGCAGCTTAAGTACACGACTACATTTTAAAAGGTAAGCAATTTTGGTAAGCTTTTTGAGAGTCAATTAAAACACACAAAGATATCAAGAACACTCAATTTCAGTGGCTGACAGAAAGGCCAACCGCACAGACTTATTTATTGAAACATCCACCATACTAATCAGCTTAGCTAGAAAACAGTGCTGACGCTGAGGCACAATGGCAATAAGGCACAGGAGATGTGCAGGCTGCTCCTCACCTCTGACTTGCGCCGCAGCAGTTCGGTCATCTCTTCTTGTAGCTGGTAGATTTTGGTCTCTAAAGCTGCTCGAGGTTTCCCCATGCTGCAAGCAAAATATGGCGAGCTTCAGATTGTGATACCACAAAAAGTAGGGTTTCCATGGAAAAAGCATATTATATGGTTTCACATTCCACTAAATGCTAGGGGAATGCGTCACTCTGCTGTCACTCTCAGTGGGTGCCACCCATGAATTAAAAAGTGTTTTGGGTAGTTTTGCATCTGACATCCTTCAAATTACAGATATCCCAGAAATGACACTGCAACATTGAAGACTTGTTTACACCTGGTCATAACAAAATTGGAAAAAATCCCAAATTTTTTGTTACATCCACATTTCTATGAAATTTTCGCGTGAGAAATGAAAAGTACAATTCAGAATAGAAACAAGAGTTAACCACGAAAGTGTGTTTACAGTAAACTTGGAAGTCATTTGGTAATCGTGCTCAGGGCCATTGTGGCTGCACCTCTACACGCATAGCACTGGCTTCCTATGCCCTGAAATAATGCTGCAAGTTTGGAATGTATTCATAGCTATGAGCAAGTGCATGCTGACGTAGGCCCTATTTCATAAGCCTACCATTTCTCAACCCCATTACGAGTGTCATCATCTGAATGCATGCAAGTGCAGCATCCACCTGGATTCGGAGTTCATCTGTAGCTGCAGGTTCTCCTGCTGCAGGCGCTCCTTCTGTACTGTCAGCTGCACATTGTCCGCGCGAAGGGCATCCACACGCTCAAACAGCTGCGTGCCTGAAACACACAAAGGGAACACCCTGAAATTACTTCCCAAAACTGAGCCTTTCACCAAGAGTGACAATTGGGAAAGATCACAGCAAAACCCTTTGAAACACATTACATCTCGGCAAAAGATGGACAATAGCCACAATTCAAACAACCTTGGTAGCAGGTGTAGCTGTCTCTAATATGGCTAATACAACCACAAAAAGCACCAGGCACGTAGCAGCCTCAGCCAGCTGCTATGAAAAGACGCTGTGCATGAAGCCACACACATCAGCCATAACACTTCTATGCAGCTGAAGCATTCCCACAAATTGACATCCCCTCAAAGACAGGTGTAGCTAACAGAATGCAGGTAACCCTTGTGCTACAATACATAGTGTGCTCAATGCATTCAAAGAATCTCAGATGTTTCACAAAGTGCTCTCTCCGTGTGCCTTTTAAGCAAGCTTACAGTGTGTTGCTATCTCCTTGACTTGGAGCCGTCTGAATGGTGGAAACATCGCAAGCGGTGACACACGGTTCTGGTGTGTCCACCAATCAGATGACTCCAGTTACGATAATGACGCAAATATGGATCCTGGTTTATAATGTGCCCATTTGTCAACCTGGTTAACATAAAAACATCAAAAATGCCTGCAGCAACCAACTGCAAAAGTAAATAAGTTTAGCATGTTAGGCTTCTCTGGACTTGCAGGGGGTCTGCTTCTGTCATTGTCCCTGTACTGCTGCTCACAGTTTGTTCCACACTGGGTGGTTGCTGTGTGCTTGTAGGTGAGTGGCTATGATCTGAGTGCATTTCACACTGGCTACGTGAAGGGGCTGGGACCTCCTTGAACTTTCACAACTGCCCAATGTTGGTGACAAGGCATAGAGGCTGGACTCATCATGCACTCCACAAAGTGCATACGTAGTGAAGGGACAGAGAGATAATTATTTATTTGTTCATTCCTAAAGGCCCCTTATGGCAAATGATAAAAATAGACAAGAACCACAAATTATACAAACAAATCACACAGCATATGACATCGGAAGAGAAATATTAATTAGTTACAATTAACATCCGAGCATAGAGGAAAAACAAGAACCAAATAAACAATATATGAACAGAAGAGCATACACTGAAAAAATTATTACCAACTATACAACTTTAGGGAATTAAAAGCATTAAAATAAAATGTGAATTCATATTAATAAAAATGCAAGGTAACAAGACCAAATGAATTAATAACAATGAACCCAAGGAAGTAAAAGTTTGTAAAATTTATCAAAGTCAATGGTAGCACAAATATGCAACGGCAGAGCGTTCCAGTCAGTCGTAGTATGTGGTACGAATGAATGTGCATACATAGTTAAATTTACATGGCATGCACTTGAATTTGAAAGGATCACGCGTCGGTGAAAAATAGAAGAAGGCAAACAAAAAACGGTGTTATGGAGTGCTGAGAGATGACACAGTTTATGAAAAAGTGATAACCATGCAACTTTTTGGCAAATATATATTTCATGAAAATCTGCGCATTTTTTCAAGGCTGTGATACTGGTATGACGTGAATAATCACAGAAAATAAAATATGGACATAGAAAAGTCCTAATGAGGAGACAAAAATTAAATTGACTACATACTGTCTTCAAACCCCAGCATTATGCAGCATGTAGAGGTAAACGGAAAGGTTTAATACAGTGATCACAGGATGGTAAGGTATCAAACTAGTCTAGATCTGAATAGGGAACAGAACAAATTAGAAAGAAGTCCATCAACAAATGAGCAGTGAGAGGGAGGACAGAAGAATTCAGGATCTCGCTACAAAATTGATATTCAGTGTTAATCACATGGACTTCACCGGACGGTCTGTACAGGAATCAGATCGATTATATTCTTTGCCGGCAGAGATGGAGAAGCGCTATACAAGCAGTAAAAACAAGGCCTGGGGCCGATTGTGGCACCGATCATCAGCTTCTTGTTGCCAAAATTAAGCTTCGATTGAGGAAAACTCAGAAAACTAGAAGGCCTTTCAGGTATGATCTGGATCAAATTCCATTAGAATATGCTGTGGAAGTGAGCAATCGATTTCAAGAATTAGATCTAGAAGAAAGAGAGCCCGAAGAGATGTGGACTGATGTTCGTGATATAATACAAGAAGTTGCTACTAAGGTAGTTCCAAAGCAAAAGAAATGCAAGAAAGCAAACTGGTCATCTGAAGAGGCTTTGCAAATAGCTGAGGAAAGGAGGATGGCAAAAGTTATGGGGGAAAGAGAAAGATACAAGGTTCTCAATGCGGATTTTCAGAAAATAGCAAGGAGAGATAAGAATGCCTTCCTGAACATACAGTGCCAAGCAGTTGAGGACAATAGCCAATTAAGGAACACAAGAGCTCTGTATAAGACAATCAAAGATATCAAAGGAAGCTTCTGTGCTAAGCTGGGCATGATAAAGGACAAACGAGGCAAGGACCTCACTGAAGCCTCAGAGATAAAGAAGAGGTGGCAGGAATACACAGAAGAACTGTACAAGAAGGACCCGAATGTGCAAACCCAACATAAGACGGTTGTGATTACTGATCTCGAGCCGGGCATCCTGAAGAGTGAAGTTGAATGGGCCTTAGCCAGCCTTGCTAAGAAGAAAGCTAGCGGAAGTGATGGCATTCCAGCTGAGTTGCTTCAAAACCTCAACCATGACGCTGTTAGCATGCTGCATACATTATGTCAGAAGATTTGGACAACTCTGCAGTGGCCACAGGATTGGAGGAGGTCAGTTTACATCCCCATTCCAAAGAAAGGCAGTGCCAAAGATTGTTCCAACTACCGCACGATCACACTTATTTCGCATGCTAGCAAGGTGATATTGAAAATCCTCCAAGGTAGGCTGCAGCAGTATGTGGATCGGGAACTTCCGGACATGCAAGCTGGGTTTCGCAAGGGCAGAGGAACTAGAGACCAGATTGCCAACCTTCGCTGGATCATGGAAAAAGCAAGAGAGTTCCAGAAACCCATCTACTTCTGCTTTATTGATTATGCGAAAGCGTTTGACTGAGTAGATCACAGCAGACTGTGGCAAGCTCTCCAAGAGATGGGTGTTCCAATTCACCTCATCTGTCTCCTCAGGAACCTGTATGAAGGACAAGAGGCCACAGTCAGAACTGGGCATGGTCTTACTGATTGGTTTCCGATTGAGAAAGGAGTGAGGCAAGGCTGCATACTGTCGCCCTGCCTATTTAACCTATATGCAGAGTGCATCATGAGGAAGGCCGGTCTGGACGAGTCTTCATATGGAGTGAAGATTGCTGGAAAACATATCAACAACCTTAGATATGCGGATGATACCACTTTAATGGCAGAAAGTGAAGTGGAACTCAAGAGACTTCTGATGCGCGTACAAGAAGAGAGTGAGAAGTTTGGGCTTAAACTGAACATCAAAAAGACAAAGATCATGGCGTCTTGCCCTATCAAGTCCTGGAGCATCAATGGACAAGAAGTGGAAGCTGTGACAGATTTTCTCTTCTTGGGCTCCAAGATTACCTCGGAAGGAGACTGCAGCCATGAAATTAGGAGACGCCTGCTTCTGGGAAAGAGAGCAATGGTTAGCCTTGACCGCCTAGTAAAGAGCAGAGACATTAGTCTGCCAACCAAGATCCGTATAACTCGTGTTATGGTCTTTCCAGTTGTGATGTATGGATGCGAGAGTTGGACTGTGAAAAAGGCTGACCGCCGAAGAATTGACGCGTTTGAATTGTGGTGCTGGCGAAGACTCTTGACAGTTCCTTGGACTGCCAGAAGATCAAATCAGTCGATATTGTCGACCATAAACCCTGACTGCTCATTGGAGGGTCAAATTCTAAAGTTAAAACTCAGCTACTTTGGTCATCTGATGAGAAGAGAGGAGTCGCTGGAGAAAGATTTGATGTTGGGAAAGGTTGACGGTCGCCGGAGAAGGGGTAGGCAGCGAACGCGATGGTTAGATGGCATCCTCGAGGCACTGCAGATGAAGTTATGTGATGTTAGGAAGATAGTGAGAGACCGGAAAGCGTGGCGTGACATGGTCCATAGGGTCACGAAGAGTCGGACACGACTGAACGACTGAACTGAACTGAACTGTTAATCAGGGATGACAACCTCAGTGTAGAAGCAATGAACAATAATTTATCATTGCGGAGTGCGCTGTAGAAGTAGGCGGTAGGATAGTTAGAGAGGATACCAGTAAACTATCTAAGGGATGAAAGATTTGATTGAGAAATGCCAGTCTGAATGCTTCCAACCCAACAGACATGATAGAATTGGCAGAGATATCAAAGCTAATCAATAAGCACAAAGTGGCCGATATAAGAAAGTATAGCATGGAGGAAATTGAGCATGCTGTAAAGAACGGGGGAAGCCTTAAAGCGGTGAAGAAGAAATTGGCCATAGGCAAGAATGAGATGTATGCGCTAAGAGACAAGGCGGGCAATGTCATCACAAATATGGACAAGAAGGTCAAAGTAGCCGAGGAGTTCTGTACCGATCTCTATAGCAGACAATGAAGTCACAACAATAATGAGATTGGCGGCAGGGAAATGCAGTCAGACGTTCCACCAGCAACGAAGGACGAAGTTAGGAAAGCATTAGAAACTATGAAAAAGGGAAGAGCAGCTGGAGGGGATCAGGTAACAATAGATTTGTTGAAGGACACGAGGATATCGTGCTGGAAAAACTGGCCACCCTGTATACGCAATGTCTGGTCTAATCCACGATCCCGGAACCATGCAAGAACGCAAACATTATCTTAATTCATAAGAAAGGGGAAGCTAAGGACTTACAGACCAAAAATTACAGACCAATCAGCTTACTGTCTGTTACGTATAAGGTATTTATCAACGTAATCACTAATAGAATCAGGGCAATTTTAGACTGCAACCAAACAAAAGATCAAGCAGGTTTTTGGAAAGGGTACTTCAATTTCAATCATCATCATCATCATCATCATCAGCCTGATTATACCCACTGCAGGGCGAAGGCCTCTCCCATATTTCTCCACTTAACCCGGTTCTGTGCTAGCTGCATCCACTTGACCCCTGCGAACTTCTTAATCTCATCCGCCCACCTAACTTTCTGCCACCCCCTGCTACGCTTTCCTTCCCTTGGAATCCAGTTTGTCACCTTAAGCGACCATCGGTTATCCTCTCTTCGCACTACATGTCCTGCCCATGTCCATTTCTTCTTCTTAATTTCCACTAGAATTTCGGTAACTTGAGCTATTTCTCTGACCCACTCTGCACGCTTCCTATCTCTTAATGTTACCCCTACCATTTTTCGTTCCATAGCCCTCTGGGTTGTCCTCAACTTAAGTAGAACTCTCTTGGTTAGCCTCCACGTTTCAGCGCCATAGGTGAGCACAGGTAAGATGCAACTGTTATATACTTTCCTCTTTAGCGATACCGGTAAGCTGCTAGTCATAATCTGCGAGTGTTTGCCAAATGCGCTCCATCCCAATCTTATTCTTCTTATTTCCTTTTCATGGTCCGGATCTGCGGTTACTACCTGTCCTAAGTAGACATATTCACCTACTACTTTGTTAAAGGTCAATTTGAAATTGTCTTTTCACTTTGCTCCACATACTAAACTTTTAAAGGCAGCTTGTCCTTTATGACACCAACAAACAAAACAATCATTATTGCCAATGACCTCTTAAATACTGCACTAAGTGTGACAGTTGCCGCACATTCAATATCTGTAAAAAAAAGAAAAAAACAAGAACAAACTAGTAATTAAACTAATTAAATTTCATATCAAAAAGTGACAAGTTTTTTTGACAACTGATAATGCTGATGAACTTCACACTCTGTAAAAAATTGTGAAGGAATAAATTTCACAAAGAGCAGCAACAGGTTATGCTAGACTGTGCCACTGATCTCCCAATTCCAACAAGCACACAATACAGAAATGTGCCTTTGCACTCTGTCAACTGCAGTTATCGATTCCAATTGCATTCCTTCAAGTAAGAAAAAAAGAACAATTTTCTGGCCCTTGACAACTGTTAAATGAACCAGATCATGCAGTTACTCAAAGAAGTCCCGGAAGTAGAAGGCTGGATTTCGTCACTTGGTGTTGAAAAAATGATAAGTCAGCCGGACAAATGCACAACGTAATGAAAAGAAAGGGAAGTTGGCCGCCTGAGGGCAAAAGGCACAGACTAGTTTCACACCGTGCTCAGCCATGCATGGCTAACAATGGCCCCGCAACGCAGTTGTCACATACCTCGTAGCCCTGCCTCGCTATTAAAAAAACAAAAAAACTATGCAACACACAGGTGCTGTGGTGGATGACTGCACAAATGTGCAGGTCAGCGTAAGTGCCACCTGAACACAATCAGTACCGTGGGCTTCACGAACATATTTGCCATGTAGAAGAACGGCTGATTGGGCGAGTTGATGAACCATGATGGACACTAATCTACGCCAATATACACTTCAAAACATGCTGTAGCTTGGCAATACTGTAACACACCCTTCAAACACAAGGCACATTTTTGCCCATACTTTCAAATGCAAGGCTGACCACTTGTGTAACTCAACCATGGATAGAGGTCCTGCTTCACTTTTTAAAGCAACTGTCGGCAATGCACGTCTGCAATTCTGCACGGCCTTTCCACTGCACTGCCCTTTTATGCCCTGCTTCAAATGCCCACAGTGAGTTCCATGTGCTGCAATCAACTACATACCTTTCTACTCTTGCTATTGCAACATGTTTTCTGTATGTGGTCAGAGTGCACGTAACAGCATGCTTTCATTTGCAGTCCATACGTGTGTAACAGCTGAATACAACAGGCTACTCACACCTCTAACAATGTGGCTGTCACATAATGCTTTCCCATAATACATTTTTTTTTCTGTCTTTATGCGATTGTTATGTACTGCGCATGACCCCTTTTCAGCATATATTTGCTGTTATTGCTGCAATAAACCAGATGTGAGTTAGCGCGTGTCCTGTGTCTTCGTCTCTTGTGTGGGTCTTCCCGTGAGCTTTATCTTCAGTCAAGTTACATTCCCAGCCTGTCTGCCATTTCCTGAAGAAGTTCTCTAAATGATGCTAGACACTTAGAAAATTGGCAGGCCTCTATCCAGAAAAGGGAGAGCATAACTTTAGATTTACATAGTATTGCTGAATCAGTTCTTGCTGGAAATGAAACTGACAAAGGAAACAGTGTACAGATATTGAGCCCTTTTTCTGTACTTGTATGAAACGAGAGCCATCTTTCATGTATTATTTGTTCATCTGTGACCTTGTTTCTATGCTGCATTTTTTTTTTCTAATACTTTGGTGGACATTAAGCCCATTTTTTCCTAATCCTTATTTGCTTACTATTTACACAATTCTTTCATACTTGTTACTGCATGCATTATGGATTACCAACATTTTGTTTGCTGCATTTTTGTTTCACTTACTGTCTGTCTCCACTCCTGCCACAGACACATCAAGTAGCAAGTGTGCACCAGAAATCAACTTTCATGGTGAGGGTGAAAAACGACTCCCATTTACATTTTCAGCCTCACCTCATGGTCGACACATGCTACTTGAGGCGGCAGGGGTCACCTAGTACTGTGAGAGAACTGCTTTGCATTTACAGAAAATGCAGCCTGCACTGCAAGGCCCACCCCCCAGTTTTCCTCGTAGGGGTTGCTTGCGGGGGCTGCATAAACGATAGATATTTAAACCCCTTCGAGTTGTCCCAACATTATTGCTGCTGCCGATTTCTTGAGTCATATTTAGTGCAAGGGCATCGCAATGAATGAAATAAGATAAAATATTCCTGGCTATGCAACCCTACGACATTTGATGCAATGACAATACTCCTCAAATGTTTTATCAAGATGCCATTTAACTTGTTCTAAGAGTGCTATTTTGTTAAACACTTGAAGCACAAATATACTAATGCAGATTAGGAAGAATAATCAGATAAAGTTAAGAAATTTTATCTAGTACGTGTCAACGAAACAACAAACTGTTTTTATTTGACAGCACCCAGATACGTCGCACGAAAAGAGGGAGAAAGTCCGCATGTTCTCAGTATTGAGTCCATTAAACAAGGTAGCTTTCGGCAGTCATGAGGCTATGGAAAATGCCAGTGGCTCACAAAATGCGCGTGAAAACCCTTCCCTCTAGAAGAGGGCAGTGGGACATAGCGCAGGCCGAAAGCACTCACTGAACACGATGATGTCTTCGAACTGCTTGCACTGCATGCTATTCCTGTCTTGGAGCGACTTGAGGATCTGGCCCCTCCAGTCCGCAGGCGTGCTTCCTTGAGTTGCCATTGCAAGGTGCCAGCGACAAACCAAAACAACGTTCACATGGCTCCTCAGATACGCCGCTCACAACAGAGGCACGCTTTCCACCGCAGCGAAGGCCTTCCAGGGCGTCCTCGAATGAAGGCGTTTATTGACAGAAAAATGCTTGAACAAAAACACACTTCCAAAGACATATCGCGAAAAACGCAGGTAGCGATTAGATTGGGTGGGCGAGTTCGCAATGCTGTGAGTCACGCCATCTTTGCAGTTTAAGCGCAGTTGATGCAGTGATAGACTCGTACTAACTATTATACCTCAGGTTTACCGTTTACTGCGTTTATTGTGCTTATAAAATCAAGTTGCATAGCAAATTGTGTTTTAAATGCAGGTATAAAAAAAGGAAGCGAAAAGTATCGACAAATGGTTTCCGTTTCCACCTGGCAGCCAGTCTCAGCCTCAGCTCGGCTCAGCTCAGCCGCTCAGCTGTCGTGCACTGTGACAGTTTGGTTGTTTGGTTTGGTACAGCCGTTCTTCTGAGAGGTGTTAAGCAGCAAGTTGGAACTGAAAGGTGAGGAATGCAGGCTCTGCAGACATCGTCACTGCGGCCTGTTGCACACACGTGCTGAGCAGTCGCGCTGTTTTGTTTACGTTGGATGTCTCGGTATTTCCAACGTCCGGCGCGTGCAGGTAAGGAATACCCCGCACGTGCGGGAAGCATTTTTCACAGCGCGAAAAACGAAGACCGGGGAAGAAACACACACAGACAAACCAAGCGCTGACTAACAACTGAATTTTTTAATAAGAACTCGTGCTTTTTTTTAAGATCAAGGCGCAAGATTAAGATTTTTTATTAAGATTAAGGCGCGCAAGGCAGGAAAAACATACGCACACAAAAAACGGACAAGCAAAACCACACATGCGCAAAAACTCACTGCACTGGTAGATTGCCACGAAGATAATCCACTTCTATCTGGTGTAATGCCACCGAAGGTTTAGCAACACGCGAGGTGCTCGACGTGGCAATTAAATATATCTCCTGTCACACTTAATCTCTGTGTCTAAAGACGGCACGCGCCAAATCCGGTGCACATACAATATTTTCTTTGCTGCAGTCGCGACAATGAAGCACGAGATTTGAAGAGGCAGTCGAGGTCCCCCTCTCGTGTTCCCTCAGGCGAACGCTGAGGCACCTTCCAGTCTGTCCATAATAGACTTTCCCACACGAGACGCGGATACTTTATACACGACCCCCGTGTTGCACGTCCTTCCTTAATTCTTTTTTTTTTATATATATATATATTTTTTGTGGCTCTGGACTAAGGGCCCACTTACGTTAGCTTTGTTTTTGTCTTAATTGATATTCACTCACGGCACGTATCCGCAGCTGCCTGGAGCGGGGATCCAAATTCTAACAGCGGCACAAATCTTGCCGACCTTGTTCTTGGTAGTAAAGGCCACCTCTATGCCGAACCTTCCAGCCACTTTTTTGAGGCTGTGTGAGAGGCCATGCGTATAAGGGATAGGTACAATTCTTTTCCTTATTCCATCGGCACTTTTTCGCGCTTTACGGCCAACCCCCTTCATATTCATCAGGAGCCTCTCCGACAGGCGGGCCAGACGCTGTTCGAGAAACGTAGCCTCTTTTAGTCTTCCAACCTGTGTGTTGAAGCTGTCTTCCACCAAGTGGGGGCATTAATTGTTCAGCGACGACCCAAGGCATGACATGGCAGGGCCATCTTTTACAAGCCTCGAGTGACCGGAATTGTGGTTCAAAAGGGGCTTCTCTGATCACGGTGCATATTTCCAACACGTGCTCTTTTTTAATGAGCAAGGTAATGTCCAGAAACTGGATGTGCTGATTATAGGGCAACTCGCAGGTAAACTTCCTATCCTTTCTCTTTCCACAGATTTCTCATGTCACTTCCTGCTCTAATGAACACCAGGTACATAACCCTGATTGCTAGAAGCTTGATGTTGTCTTCAAGAAATATGATGCCACCCTTGAACACACTCCTGCACGTAGGACCCACGAAGGTTGAGGCCAGAGAGAAGGAAAGCAGTGCAAGAACAGCGACACCGCTGGCATTCATGCTGTCATGTGGTAGTGAGTAGAAGAGGTCCTCCACGTCAATACTCGGCACAGAGCAGGTTCTGTTGCCTAAGGATCAGGAAGGGATCCACAATTGTTAGGGAATGCTTCTGCAAAAAACCCTTCCTGATCCAGCAGCATCCCTCACGTCACTGGAAACAAATGATGCTTAATGGTGCAGCCCTATTTTTATTCACTCGTCTGCACAGAATTTGTTACTTTTGAGTCCTGGCTCCCCATATATATTTAATTTCCGTGGGAGGGGAAGCGCAGCCTGCATAGGGCGTCGTACCTCGGAATGGTAATACCTCATCAGTGGTAATGCTGTCTGGCAGTTTGCAGGCTGCGTGGTTTAGTCACTCTTATTCGCTACTTTGAAAAATGCTTTGGAAGTCACACCAGCCTGCTCTGTAGTATTGTCTGTTGCTCTATTTTTAGTAGCATTACGATCCTTTTTAGAAATGCCTCCCCAACCATAAGCCTAGTGGGACAATATAGTGGGCTATGGGACACTGGCAACAAATTGGAGTTGACCCGTATGGATTCGAGCAGCCTGCTTTATCAACTTAGGATTTGCTACTTGTTGTTCACTTTTATTTTTTCTCCTATAAAGGTCCCACCCAGGGGGACAGTATTAGTAAATAAATACTAAATATGCCTTGATTTGCTCGGATACTGACGGTAGCATTGATGTGCTAAACAATCTTGATAAAATAGGTGTCCCGACAATTCCCGTTTTGAGTGAAAATCTAATCTGTGGTTTTTCTTTCTGATTGTGTTGATCTTTGTACCGAGATAATATCATTTAAACATTTTCTACTGGAAAAATTTTTTGGTGAACTCTGTTTTGAAGATGTGATGTGGTGGCAGCATTCCTCGTCACTCTCGTTGAAACATTATTGTACTCTTATCGATACGAACTAACTCTGGTTTGTCCTACTAAGCTTGTGATTGAGGAGATTTAAGAATTGGTCAGTGATTAATATTTTGCAGCTTTGGGGACCTACTGATTAGTCAAGCATAATGTAAACCACTTTTTTATCTATTCAAGAAGCTCAATTCAGAGGGGACAATAAATGTTTATTCCGGATGTGCCTATTTTTCTTGTTAATCTCGGTCAAAAATGGTTGCATGCATCGTGTGTATATCTGTTTTGTGATAGCATCTCTCTTGTATCCTTGTGTTTGGCTGTTTTTGAACTCTGGAAAAGCATGAACGACAGTAAATACCTATGTCGCAGGCAGCAACATGCTCCCTTTCATTTAGACAATGGCCAAATCGGCTGATGTATGATCCAGCACACGCCAAAGGGATTGAATAATAATAATTGGTTCACAGGAAGGAACACCGTTCTGTAAGGGAAAGGAGGAAGGTGGAAAGAGAGAAAGGGGAGCCGTAGTGGAGGGCTGCGGAGTAATTTCAACCACCTGGGGACATCGGAATGCAGCCGTCGGGATCGAACCCGGGGGGCACAGTAGTGGGGCGTCTTACCACTTTGAAGTATGTGCCTTCCGAAGGGACTGAATAAACCACTTTTCTTTGCATTGTTGCACTTAAAACTAGATTCCCAACTTTTTTTCGTGTCATTTACCCTCGCACACAAGCCACTCAATCTCACAGAAAAAACATCAACCTTTTTACCTATTCTTTTCAAATTGTGGGACAAAACAGGGATAGGGTATTTCTGCCAGATTTGTTTGGAATGAATGACAGCATTGCCCACCTTCGGCTTTTTCAGAATCCCATCTGCTTTATATATGAAAGGGGTATTTTGCATCTGTTAGTCTTTCAGCCTGATTGGCGAAACTATAAGCATTCATGTGTGGACAAGATTTTTTTCATGGCATTTTGAAAGCATGGCGCCACAATGCCCCTTTTCAAGAGTTTCGAGTCGGCTGAGCTGTACGGAAGTAATGGCTTTTTACTCATAGGTTGAAATGCCCAACATACATGGAAATCACTAGAATACAAGGTCAGATCAAAACACTTGATGTGTAATTTCTAGCGGTGAAAGCACTTGAGAGAAGGTACTCACTCTTGCAACTGTAGAGCTCATGAGACATTGTCAAGCTTTTCAGGAAAGATGTCACTTAACAATAGAAGGGATCGGACTAGTTGGCGCAGGTTTGGCATTTTTCGAAAGTGCTAAAACAAAAACAACACAGGCAGTTGGAAATAGCACTCGTCCCTGTCTGTTTCTTAATCCGTGTTGTTTTAGCGCTTTCGAAAAATGTCAGAATTAGCAATGGAGCGATGCAAGAAGGTCCCCTTGTTTTGAATAAAAACAGTGCCCTCCCATTCTGCATAGGCTGAATCTAAAAAGCTTTCTGCAGAAATGCCACAAGCATTCTGAAAGGTGGCATTTGCTTCACTTGTGATGAGGTATGGAATAGACGTCAATGGAAAATGTGCGCAGTGGCTTGGCCTGGTTAGAAATTCAATTACTTAGTTCAATATGAGCAATAATTAGGCGAGCTCGGTTTTTTTGTGAAAACTTTCCCTGGCTCTTTTGCCACGTGCTAGGCAAAGGTAAATTACTACTGAAGAAATGGAGTGACACTGCAAACTGAAGGCAGAGATGATGGGACTTCTTCAAAAGGCAGCATTTATACTTGAAAACCAAAGCAAAAGCAAATAAGGAAAGTATGACTTTGTGTAATAGCAGTTGTGCACAATGCATCATTTTATATTGTTACATGCTTTGTACGCACGGGGGGTTTATTTACAGGGATCTGTACAAAGAGGACTGCGGCAAAGCGTACAAACGTTCCTCTGCCCTTGCTCTTTTCTTCTTCTTCACCGATCTACCCGACCGCTCTTTTTCATCTTCCGTCGACGTTCTACGAAGGCGCGTGACATTTCCCTCCTCGCAGACGAAGCCCGTCGGGCGAGTTACAGAGATCCTCTGGAATGAAATCGCTTGAGGCGGGCTACATGCACCACCTGCGACTGCCGTGACCGTCGACCATTTGCCGTTATGCATGCTATGACGTAATTCAGGTCATTGATGCGCTCTAACACAACAAGCGGTCCGGTGTAGTGTGACAGCAGTTTTTGACAAAGACCACGCTTACGGAGAGGTGTCCACAACCACACATAGTCACCAGGAGCATAGGAAACTTGTTGGTGTCGGGCATCGTAGCGGTTCTTAGAACGTTCTTGCGAAGCTAAAATTCGAACTCTGGCCAGCTGGTGGGCTTCTTCAGCTCTGCAGAGTGTGGTAGCAAGAGAAGGTTCGTCATGAATAAAAAATGGCAGTATGGTGTCGAGGGCACAGCGAGGCGTGCGAGCATAGAGAAGGTAGAAGGGACTGTAGCCTGTTGTCTCATGTTGCGCTGTGTTATATGCATGTGTAATGAACGGTAGAACGCCATCCCAGTCCTTATGGTCTGCAGCGACGTACATAGCCAACATGGTGGTAAGCGTCCTATTAGTTCGTTCTACCACACCGTTCGTTTGGGGATGATATGGCGCTGAGGCGAAGAAGTTCTTCGACAATGTCCGCTGTGAATTGGCGTCCATGGTCACTAATGATGACTGCAGGAGGGCCGTGCCGAAGAATGACGAGTCGAAGTAAGAAATTTGATACTTCAGACGCAGTAGCGGATGGTATCGCGGCTGTCTCACAGTAGCGGGTTAAATAATCAACGCACACAAGAATCCATCGGTTTCCTCTAGAGGACCTTGGAAAAGGTCCAAGAAGGTCAATGCCAACTTGCTCAAACGGGGCTGTTGGAGGTGCGGCCAGTAAAATCGCTGCTGTGTGCGGTGGAGTGTTCGGGCCACTCCCAGGTGACCAGACGTGGCGTCATCATGCGTCATTTCTAGAACTGTGATACGTAGGCTTTCCGGAACGACAAGAAGCATACATGCTCCCCCAGAGGCGAAATTTTTCTTGTAAAGCACTCCTTCGCGAATGCTAAATGTGTTCTTCATAGGATCGTTGGCGGAATCAAACAGTGAAGGTAATGTTTTGCCTTTGCGTTGCTCGGTTCGGAAAAATCGGAGATCGGGAAAGGTTTGTGAAATTGGAGCCAAATATTCATCGAAATTGTCTGAGTCATTATCAGTCGTTTGAAGCGGCAAACGCGAAAGACAGTCAGTATCTGAGTGTTTATGGCCGCTTTTATGCACCACAGTAAAATTAAGCTCTTGTAGGCGTAAAGCCCATCGAGCGAGCCGCCCACTGGGGTCACGAAGACTCACGAGCCAGCAAAGGGAATGGTGGTCGGTCACAATCGTGAAAGCATTCCCGTACAGATAGGAACGAAAGTGCTGTACAGCGAAAACAACAGCTAGACATTCTTGCTCCGTAACCGTGTAATTTCTTTCACATTTACTCAACGAGCGGCTGGCATACGCTATCACGTGCTGATCGCGTCCATGGCGTTGTATAAGTACAGCGCCGATACCGATACCACTTGCGTCAGTGGTATCGGTATCGCCGTGGATGGTCCTGGCTGCTCGGTACTGCCGTCTTCAGCCATGTCTGATCGCATTGGTGGTAGGCCAGCAAGTCTACGGCTTCTTCGGTAGATGAAACGCTCCGTGGTCGCCACCCAAGCACCTCCACCAAGATGTTACGTGCTTTGTACGCACGGGGGGTTTATTTACAGGGATCTGTACAAAGAGGACTGCGGCGAAGCGTACAAACGTTCCTCTGCCCTTGCTCTTTTCTTCTTCTTCACCGATCTACCCGACCGCTCTTTTTCATCTTCCGTCGACGTTCTACGAAGGCGCGTGACAATATTAAGCTGGTTGCTTCTCACTATGATAGTGGAGAAATTTCAGTCTCTTTGATACTATCAGGCCATTCAACTTTGAGATGCCCAATATTCATGCATATTGACATGAAAATGTTTTTTACAAATATTGCTTTGAGCGTGTAATACGTAGACAAAGCAACAGCTTTGGCGCACTTCTGACTTTTTCTGATTTCATGTGCCAGAAACCGAATCATTTTACTTTCATTCGTTATGAAATGCCGGAGGGATGAGTGATAGCAGTCGTAAAAAAAGGGTCTTTTCTCTCTTTGCCTCCTTGTTCATATTTGATTTTCTTCTCAGAAATGTGGGATTGTTGTCAGCGGTGGAAGCTCTGATTTCTCCTATTCATGGATGATGCTGGATTGACAGTGCTAACTCATTGGAATCCACAGTGTGTCAGGTCCATTATTTGTACTGTATGTTTCACTAATATTTGAAGAAAGGAAGTGGATAGAAAAATTGAAAATTGTGATGGCCGTTTGTTTTCTGCCTCCCACCTCAGGTCTCTCAACATGTAACACTGGAAAAATTGAGGTAGTACAAGAGGAAGAAGATGAAGATGAAGGAGCACTGAACAAGGGCCAACGCTTCAACAAGTGGACTTGTCTTCGCCTGGGCGCCCAGGCGAAGACAAGTCCACTTGTCGAAACGTTGGCTTGACCCCCTTTACTCTTGTTCAGTGCTCCCTCATACTGGAAAATCTTATGCTTTGTTTTGTTTTTTAATTAAAAAATCACTGAGCTAAATGATCTTATTGCTTTATAGTATCCTTCCCAATTCGAAATATTCTATGTTACTTTTAAAGTTGGTGTGTTTAATAGAAAGCTGGGTGGAAAAATGGCAAATGCAACATTTCAGAGAAAAGATATTTAAAATTCATAAATATGCAGAAATTTGTTCTATTCCATGAAAACCCTGCAAGCCTCAGGGCTCAGACTTATCAATACCTTGAGCTGCAAGATATCATTGCTGGTTCATGAAAGAATGCTCCAAGAGGTGTTGCAGAAAGTTTTTTTCTTACCAAATGTTTTTTTTTATTTGAAAATTCTATAAGGTACAAACACTGCAGATAGCATGAACTTTGAGGTACAAAAATACAAAAGAAATTGCAAGATACAAAAGTTGCTGACATTGAATGACCACCTTGTAGCTGGTGCCAACCCAAATGCAGCACTGTTCAGAGAAGTTTTTCAGGTGCTACTTGTGTTTATTCCTTTCGTGTGACAACGCATGCAGTTATTTCTCTAATGACTCCAGGGCCAGTTTCCAAGAAAGGTCAGTCCGTATTAGATCCTTATTTTTCATTCACATCGCAGTTGTGACAAACTTATGTGGGTCCTATCCATTTACAGAGTTTCTGCAGCAGTGAGATATTAGATAAACTGTGCCATTTTATTCATCCTTACTTAATTTATTCAAATTACTCACAGGCTCCTTGTGCATTGGGGCATACAAATCAAGTAACAAAATGTAAGAGCAAATACAACAAGGCGCAAGAGCTGTGTAAATTAACCACAGTTGTAGGCTTTCTGGATTCACTCTCAGGTGTGTGGTGTAGTATCTTCCACAGACGTGGTCATCCTACAAATTCATTTTGACTAGGCACTATCATCAAGCATACTTAGCAGACTCATGCTTTGCTGCACCATGGAAAGCCATCTTCTGTCTGGAATGATCAGTGTGAAATAAAATTGCTAGGAAAGGCACTAAGACAACCAGTTTCATGAGTTCAATCACTTCGAATCAAAGAGAATTTTTCTGGCCATGGTATAGCCTATTGCAATTGGTGCAGAGGCCTAGTGATTTTTTTCATGCGGTTGGCACATTTCTTTGCGCACATTGCACGCTAGCATCATCAAAGTTCTTGTTTTTGCTTTGAATGATGAGTAAAGCTTGTAAAAATGGTTCACTTGTGTAGTACACCTGCGAAATACACTGTAGTACACTCAAAGAAAAAGCTAACCTCCCCAACCTTATTCACCGTCGCAAAGTTGCCCGCCTCTCCCACTTCCATAAATTCTATTATGAATCCCCTCGAAACTCTGCCATTCTACCAGCCCACCGCCACTCCTCTTGCCTCAGCCATGACAAGATGGTATAGCCACCTTCAGCCCGATCATCAGCCCATCTTTCCTCGTTTTTTGTACAGACACCAAAGGACTGGAATGACCTTCCTACTACCGCTGTTAGTCATTGCAATCATATCCACTTGAAGCACGTCATTGAAAAACTCATCTGCATCACAGGGGCATTTGAGGTATGGAAAATAAATAATTAAAATAATCCATAATTTCATTTGCATCCAAATGATGGATGACCAGTATGAGCAATTTCTGGGAATCATTTTTGCCGTCATCAGACCTCCGCCAGTTTACCGAGTTGGTCTTTTTTTGTAGAATACTGCTGTTCTTACATGAATGTAAACATATTAATGCTCTCATGACTAAGATTATTCCTTAATTGCACTGCATATTAAGTATTAATTATGAATTGTTATTCAATATACCCAGGAGGAAGGTGTGGACAGGGAAAACACCAGATAAATAAAAGCACAGTTAGCAGAAAGGAAACCAGAATGGTAACCATCACTACAATTGGGAAATTTTCATTGCTGAGAATGGGCTCGTGAAATGTTGGCAGATTATCCACTCTCAGCTGGATGGCTCATGCATTGACAGAGGAAAGTACAGTAAGCAAAGTACGTGCTGGAGAACTCGTGCAGGTGGTGGGAATTATTCCCTCAGCGTGTGTTACTTTTCTCGTGTCACAAGTTGCAGTTTGTTTTAGAGTATAGGCGGGTGTTTGCAGTTTTGTTTTTATGGATGTTTGTTGTATCTTTCTGTGGGACGAAGAGATTCTTGTGGCCTCTTGAGAAAAACCCTCGCAAGAGAACAACCAACATGGGTGCTCATAACAACTGTGACCAATGAAAGCAGGTCTTGTGGCACCATGTGAAGAACATGTGTGTGAGTGGGGAGAATTTGATAAAAGACGAAGAAGGAAAACCACTTGATCAGCTAAGTGTGCATCTTTTCTTTGTTCAAGGCATGGTGGTGTGAGAGCCTGTCTGACAAGGAGGGCACAACAGTGTGGTAATCCATGGCTGGCCTGCAGGTTGACGTCACCTGGTGCCACAGGTACCCAAACAGGTGAGTCCTTTGGCCGTGTGGGAGGGCCACTGAGAAATCCATTCTCTTCTTCCTGGCCATCAAGGTCATAATTAAACATAGGAAAGTGCTCTTTGTGCTCTTTCCATTCTCTTTATATAATTGAGGCTTGTGGCGCAGCAAATGATATACAGTCGCCAACCAATTTTTCGGTCCCTCAAGGGGCCGAGATAGCGTCCGGAAAATCAGGCAGTCCGAAAAACAAATTCATGCAAAAAAAGTCACTTTATTGAGCGAGCGGCTTGAAAAACTGGTCAATATGCCTATGCCTCTGTGTTATCAAGGTTTACCAGAGAGGTGACAACTAGGAGTAGGTTTCCTTGTCAATAAGTATATAGCAGGTAATATAGATGAATTCTATAGTATTAATGAGAGGGTTGCAGGCATCGTAATTAGGCTTAATAAGCGGTATAAACTGAAGGTTGTACAGGCCTATGCACCTACATGTAGTTATGATGACCAGGCAGTTGAAAGCTTCTACGAAGATGTAGAATCGGCAATGCGAAAAGTAAAGACGCAGTATACTGTACTTATGGGCGACTTCAATGCACAGGTAGGGAAAAAGCAGGCAGGAGACAAGGCAGTAGGTGACTATGGCCTTGGTTCTAGGAATAGCAGGGGGGATTTACTAGTTGAGTTTGCAGAGCGCAATAACTTACGAATCATGAATATCTTCTTCAGCAAACAGAAGAACCGGAAATGACATGGAAAAGTCCTAACGGGGAGACTAAAAATGAAATCGACTACATAATGTGCTCAACCCCCGCCATTATGCAAGATGTAGAGGTAATCAGGAAAGTGCGATGCAGTGACCACTGAATGGTGAGGTCCCGAATTAGCCTAAATCTGAAGAAGGAACGCAACAGATTAGTAAGAAAGAAACCCATCAATGAATTAGCGGTGAGGGGTATGGCAGAAGAGTTCAGGATCTCGCTACAGAATAGGTTTTCAGCTCTAACTGAGGATGGCGACATTACCCTAGAGGCAAGGAACAATAATTTCAGAGATGTCATTACTGAGTGCACGGTAGAAGTAGGCGGTAGGATAGTTAGAGAGGATAAAGGCAAGCTGTCTAAGGAGACAAAAGATTTGATTAAGAAACGCCTGAGTATGAAAGCTTCCAATCCAACAGACCAGATCGAATTGGCCGAGATATCAAAGCTAATCAATAAGCGCAAGGTGGCCGATATAAGGAAGTATAACATGGAGAAAATTGAGCATGCTGTAAAGAACGGGGGAAGCCTTAAAGCGGTAAAGAAGAAATTGGGCATAGGCAAAAACCAGATGTATGCGATAAGGGACAAGGCGGGCAACGTCTTCACTAATATGGACAAGATAGTCAAAGTAGCTGAGGAGTTCTAAACAGATCTCTACAGTAGCCAAAGTGTTCAGGACCGTAATGAGATTGGCGGTAGGGAAAAAGTCGGACGTTCCACCAGTGACGAAGGACGAGGTCAAGAAAGCACTAGAAGCTATGAAAAGGGGGAAATCAGCTGGAGAGGATCAGATAACTACAGATTTGCTGAAGGATGGGGGGGATATCGTGCTAGAAAAACTGGCCACCCTATATACGCAGTCCCTGGTGTCATCGACGGTACCGGAACAATGGAAGAATGCATACATTATCCTCATTCATAAGAAAGGGGACTCTAAGATCCTTAAAAATTACAGACCAATCAGCTTACTGTCTGTTACGTATAAGGTATTTACTAAGGTAATCGCTAATAGAATCAGGACAACCTTAGACTACAATCAAGCAAAGGATCAAGCAGGGCTTCGGAAACGGTACTCTACTATCGATCATATCCATACCATCAATCAGGTGATAGAAAAATGCTCGGCATATAACCAGCCCTTATACATAGCATTCATTGATTACGAAAAAGCATTTGACTCGGTTGAAACCTCGGCGGTGATGCAGGCATTGCGAAATCAGGGGGTAGACGAGCCGTACGTGAAAGTGCTGGAAGATATATATAGTGGCTGTACAGCAACCATAGTTCTGCATAAAGAAAGTAACAAAATTCCTATAAAGAAAGGTGTTAGGTAAGGAGACTCGATCTCCCCAGTACTATTCACAGCTTGCACAGAGACTTGGAATGGGAGCATTTAGGGATAAGAGTAGATGGAGAATACCTTAGTAATCTGCGATTTGCTGATGACATTGCCTTGCTAAGCAACTCGGGGGATGAACTGCAAATAATGATTGATGACCTAGACAGGAAAAGTAGAAAGGTAGGCTTGAAAAATCAATATGCAGAAGACTAAGGTAATGTTCAACAGCCTCGGGAAGGAACAGCAGTTTACATTAGGTAGCGAAATACTGGAAGTAGTAGGCGAATATGTCTGCTTAGGACAGGTAGTAACCACAGATCCGGACCATGAAAAGGAAATAACAAGAAGAATAAGATTGGGATGGAGCGCATTTGGCAAGCACTCGCAGATTATGTCTAGCAGCTTACCGGTATTGCTAAAGAGGAAAGTATATAACAGTTGCATCTTACCTGTACTCACCTATGGTGCTGAAACGTGGAGGCTAACCAAGAGAGTTCTACTTAAGTTGAGGACAACTCAGAGGGCTATGGAACGAAAAATGGTAGGGATAACATTAAGAGATAGAAAGTGTGCAGAGTGGGTCAGAGAAATAACTCAAGTTACCGACATTCTAGTGGAAATTAAGAAGAAGAAATGGACATGGGCAGGACATGTAGTGCGAAGGGAGGATAACCGATGGTCGCCTTTCGGTAGGATACGTTCTTTACGACCAGCCAATCACCGCTCTCAACATGGCGCCGGTTAGCAAGCGGCTGATAGCCGAGGTCTGGGCTCTTGAAGCTCAAAATGAGATGTGAAAGAAATGACTGGAAACACAAATAAAAAACGAAAAAGAACAATGGGTATATTAACAATTAACCACTCGATTACAAATACACTTCGTGTCGCACACGCACGTTCACACACAGTTTTCAAACGTCCGCTCACCGTGCTGACGCACTACTCACTCCTTCGCACATTTCTTCACGCGCGCGCTCTCATTGTCGACGTACAGCGCACTCCTGCTCGGTGTCCCATGATTGCACTCTTTTGCACCAAAACAGGCGTACGGTCCGCCTGCATCCCTGCTTGTGATGTTACCAGCGCCCCGAAGCGATCTTGGAGACGGGCTGGGGCGGTGACTCAAAGGCCGCACTAGTTACACCAAACAATGAGCCGGGGCGCGCGGCAGACACGGAAACGTCCGCGGAACCTCGTCCCCCCTCAGAAAATGCTGTTTTCTTTTTCTCTTTTACGGTGAGCTTCTTTCAAACTTCGACGAGTCCGCACCAGCTTCGTTCTGCGGCCCGACCGCAACGTCGCCCCGCATCGGCCTTTCGCTGCAGGCCAACTGTTTCCTCACTTGTCAACGGAGTCGATGGGCTTTGAGAATGCACGGGGATGAAGCGGGCATCCCCCGCCTCCATAACCTCACTTTTCTAAACTAGAGAAAACATTTTCGTTGTTGAGAGCTTGTTCGCACATGAAAAAACGGATTAATAAATCACTTACTGCTTTGACTCAGCGCACTCACAATTAGCAGCCAGGCATCGTTTTGCACTTCTCTCTGTGCGATTTCAGCTACTCGTAGTAGAGAGCCGGCCTCTGTCGAACTTTTTTCATGAGAGGCTGATAATTCCTCAGCCAAGATTCCACACTGCACATGATCAAGCTGCGGACAGACACAATCACCGACACAACACCAGTAACACCGGCGAGCCGACACACTGCAGCAGAGTAAGAGTGTCGGATGATGTCGCCTACTAGTGGTTTACGCACGAAATCTGGGAGGACCGGAAGCCCCGTGACCGGAAAGGGAAAACCAAAATGGCTGTGCGCATTGGTCGCACGTAACAGACGTATCTGCTCTAGACGTAAAAGTCGCGGGTCCTCCAACATTTACGCCCACGCTCGGTGCGGACGTTACACATCTTACGCACAATGCGACAAGTCTGAACAGACACGTTACGTTTTTTGTGCTTACGCTTACGATCCTTACGGACGGACGATACGTGCGTTGCGCACATAGTCTGAACGCGGCTTAATAACGCAGTTACAGCCACCGCAATCACCTGATTCTGTCATGCTTCTCTCCTTCCGTTCCCTCGCAAAGGTTTTATCACTCTCCTGCCCGAGGTCGTCTAGCCTCCGCAAAACAAATTCCCCTTCTTCCTCCGCGTTTGGCGGGAGGGGGGGCGTGGCACTTCGCGAGCGCAAAAAAAAAAGAAAAGAAAACGGCCGAGGGAGCGCGCGCCGCTGGATTCAGTCTGGCCGTGGCGAGGGAAAAGCGCGCAGCGAGCGGTAGACACCCATCCTTCTCCCGTCAGTCAGCGAGACGGGCCAGTGGACGTCGTTCGCGGTACGTACGTCATTACTTTGGCTCGACGGACCAGCGCAGGAAACGGGAAAGCTGGCTTCCGGAAGGAGAGCATGAGAGAGCTTTGAATTGTATTTTCGATGCTTTGTGGCGCGCGTGTCACTGTAGCATTTTGCACAGACTATCTCCGGTACCTGATCGAAACACTGGGCTCCTTTGCTTAAAAAGGCCTTCCCTGTACCACGGCCGCTCGATCGCACTTGGTGCGGCCTGCTGCGTCACGCTGCCGTCAATGGGCAAGCGCGTCCTTGGGGAGTTTACAGTTGCGCCCGCTATTTCTGCTGAGGGCGCCACTGTTCGGGGACACGTTGCCGCCGGGGTCGCCGGCTCTGAGAGCGAGGTTTGCTTCCTTTCTGGGTGCATTCGCCTCGCGTCTGCGTGGTAAACGCAAACGTTTTTGTGTGCGCGTGTGCAAGCACGTTAACGTTGGGACTGGATGCGTTTGTTTTTTAAGGCGAAAGCCGTTCTAGGCTCATGAAGCGAAAATCTATGCGCAGAAGCTGTGCCTGTTATCTGTGCGTCGCATCTGTGCACTGGTGTGCCAGTCGCAAAAGCGGACGTGCAAAAATGGAGATTAAGAATGAAAATGATTGATGGTGATAGGTAATCAATAAAAGTTATAAATAGACATTGATAGAGGTAATGACTAATAATGGGTAATAACGACTAAAATGATTTGTAATGACCAGTATATCAAACTACGACATGTAATGACTGCAATTGATTAGAAATGAGTGAAAGTGCTTAGCGATGTGTGGTAATGACTATAATAGCTAGGCATGACTCATCGTTACTGTTAATGACTACGAAATGACCAATATGTGAAACGACGACATGTAATGACAACTGCTGATTCTAAATGAGTAACCTGCTTAGTTATGAGTGATAAGGGCTGCAACGACTAGGCAGGCAGACTCATCATGACTGAGAAACGACCAATATATCAAACGATGACTTGAAATGACGAACTGTGGCAAACGATGAGAGGCAAATGATAGGAGAAGGGTGAGCTTTCGCCGTCCTCTGCTTAAGAAACATCTAAGAGACCCTCTAATTTTATCTGCTGAGCTCGCTTCAGGCAAAGACAGCAGCGAGGAGTGGAAATGCACTCGCTTCCTCTGAAATGAAAGCGGCGTTGCGGTTAAAAAGTCCAGATGCTGAAGCATAATGCCCTATCAGCTGCCATTGAATTTGCTACAAGGGACAGCAGATTGGACTTGTTGGTGATTAATTATAGGTTAACTGTGCAAACAACGTGACGGGAACACAGGAGAAGAAGACGGCACAACGGCGCTAGTTGTGTCGTCCTCTTTTCCTGTGTTCCCGTCACGTTATTTAACCTATTTAGTTATCAGGGAGCTGGCCAGTGAACTAGGATTTTTAATGATGTGTTGTGAAGCAGATGAACACGACGAGGTAGCACCAGAAGCGTTTCTCGCAGGTTATGTTGCGAGGACATATCAGAAAAAGCTACGAAGGGCTTTTTTTTATATAAGCATGCAATTTGTTCTAAATTTTGCCACGCTAGTCTGAGTGGCCTTGAAAGTAAAGGAGCCTATGCATACAACATTCGTTTATACTGTTCAGACTGTTTGAGCCGATGCGATAAAATGAAAAGCCACGTTCCACAGAAAATCCGGCGCCCGGTCTGTCGGCGGAAAGTCGGAAAAAAACCTTTCTGGTAAGAGGCACTTTAGTTGGTGATATGGCCAAACACCTTTGGCTCAATGAGAACTCATGACATGTTCAATGTGGCAGGAGCTGCCAAACCAGAGAGAGTCAATGAGATGTAAGGGTGAAATGAGAATTATTGAAAGCGGGACCCTTAGATCCCAAGTCAGGCACACTATACTCCTATAGGGCACGTTTTACAGCTTCGGTAAAGAGGTGCTTTATATACTTATGTGTAGGGTGCTATTTCATATAATGCGGTAGCTTAAGGCTGCATTCTAATGATATGCGACAGAGGCAGCAATTACGGGATACGGTGGATAAGCAGGTAGCAAAGTGCGGGCACTCTAACGAGGCTCCTCAAGGAGACTTAAGAACCCCAAGTTTTGTTTATCACTACCAGGTTGTTGCTTAATTTATGCGATATTTGGTAATGGTTTTGAGGCGACATGTCAGTCGAGCAAGAGCCTGTTGCAGGAAATATAGTCAACTGGACCAGTTACAGGTTAATGAAAACCAAGGACAGTGGAGGCTTGATGTACCCTGCAATGGAAGTAATCAAGCTTTGTCAGCTTACGAGCACCTTCATTAACAGGATGATGAAGTCTGAAGAGGTCCAGCGAAGTAGCAAGCTGTGTAAACTTGGTTTCATCATTGTTTTCTCAGTGTACACAGTACCTGCAGCTAATCTATAAAAACAATGATCGTACCCATGCTAAGGCGCTATGCAAGATATCGTTAAGTTGCTGCCCCCACTGATAGCGAGCTGGGCTGGAAATGTCAACTCAACAGTGGAGCGATGTTTATGGTTATGGCATAAACCTCTCTCAAGAAAGGTTTTTCGTCTGCGATTGGTAATTTTCTTCCTTCTTTTGTGTGCACATGCTGAATCTCGCTGTGTGGCCATGCTCGCTGAATCTCGGCTGCAGTTGCGCTCTGACGCGTGAACATTCTTGTGATCGCAGCTAAGAGTTTCACAACAGCAACACTCGAGGCGAGTTCTTCCATTGAAAATTACGAACCAGCAAAATTGTATGGGTTTGCGAGCAGCCAATAAAAATAGTAATAAAAACTTTCGGCGCATATACGTAGCACCTTGAGGCAGACCGACTCTATCAAGCACGCTTACTTTGTCCGGTCATACAAAATGGGGGAGCCATGACGGATAGCGTTCTGGCGTACAAAGTTTAAGATCTTCAACTGAGTCGAAGATCCCAGGTTATCATCTAGATTTAACCTAATAAACATCTTCATATTTCCACCGTAACATTTGTCACAATGAGATAGAAAGGTTTGTTACATGTCGCATTTTCATAGAGGTTGCTCATAGTAGGACATTTTTTATTGGATAGCGCTGGCAGCTTAGAACAGGTTGACATCAATTTGTGTATAAAAGCTGTATGCAGGAATGAGTAAATGGTATGAAAATGACACACGGAATTCACGACATAGTTAAGTGGTTATGCATTAGGCTACCATGGCAGCTGAACAGCTTCGAATTGTTCACAGCTTGGTCACATTTTAATGTGACGAACAACTGGATCCAAATGCAACATCACGGTAATGCGAGCTCTCCAATCGAGTGGCCTTGAACCACTGTCACTATAAGTTTCTCGGGCTACACTCCAGTATACATCCTTGCCGAGCAAGCGCTAAGTGCTGACATGGTCGCACTAGACATGATAGTATATACTAATTCTTGTTGCCAAATTGTGTGAAGCGGAGCTCATATGTCCTTAAAATAAAAGGGTTCTTCCACGCCTACGCCTCCCTCAAAGCGCAGTCAGGCGCAACTCTCCGTTCGCGGCTGTCCCCGAACGGTGGCGCCGCGGCGGTGGCGACTGGAAGTAGGCGCCTCCCGCCGGTTTCGGGCGACGTAGCAGGTCGCACCTAGTACGCTTCCATCGAGTGGCCGTGCTTGGACAGTGGCCCTTTAAGTGCGGACGGCTAGATGCTCTCCCTCCGCCAGCTCGAAGCCGCGCTCCGACGGCCAAGCGCTTTTCTTACTGCCCCAGTAGAATAAAAAACAAACAAACAAAAACAAAAATCGTCGACAGGACACGCAGAAGTGACGTAGTAGCCCCACGTCACTTGTGTCACGTGATTGCGCGTTCACGGTGTGCAAAAATACCCTCCCAATGAAGAAGGGGGGAGAATGCTTTTGCAGGTCGACGATGCGCAATCACGTGACACATAGGTGACGTAGCCTACACGTCACGTACGCGTATCTCGCGGAGTCTTTCTTTTTTTTTTTCCTTGTAAGAGGAAGCGCTCGCGGCGGTTGGTTTTGTCCACGCCATGGCTCCTCCCTCAACACAGTCTTCTCCCCTCCCCCATGGCTCCAAGCAGTAAACATTATTTTCCTCCCCCGGGGGAATGAGTGAGCGCAGATTTTGTGTGTTCGCAGTCTTTTGCTTTCATTCTCTTCCGGTGGTCTGGCGAGGTTAGAGCTGGTATTCAAAGCGACGCAGGGACTTCGAGTCGCGAGTCTGCTTCTTCGCAGCGCGCTGCAGGGATTGTGATTGCTTCCTCACTACAATGAAAACGTGCAAGAGTACTGACCGACGTAGGGACTTCGAGTCGCGAGTCTGCTTCTTCGCAGCGCGCTGCAGGGATTGTGATTGCTTCCTCACTACAATGAAAACGTGCAAGAGTACTGACCGACGTAGGGACTTCGAGTCGCGAGTCTGCTTCTTCGCAGCGCGCTGCAGGGATTGTGATTGCTTCCTCACTACAATGAAAACGTGCAAGAGTACTGACCGAAGCAGGGACTTCGAGTCGCGAGTCTGCTTCTTCGCAGCGCGCTGCAGGGATTGTGATTGCTTCCTCACTACAATGAAAACGTGCAAGAGTACTGACCGACGTAGGGACTTCGAGTCGCGAGTCTGCTTCTTCGCAGCGCGCTGCAGGGATTGTGATTGCTTCCTCACTACAATGAAAACGTGCAAGAGTACTGACCGAAGCAGGGACTTCGAGTCGCGAGTCTGCTTCTTCGCAGCGCGCTGCAGGGATTGTGATTGCTTCCTCACTACAATGAAAACGTGCAAGAGTACTGACCGACGTAGGGACTTCGAGTCGCGAGTCTGCTTCTTCGCAGCGCGCTGCAGGGATTGTGATTGCTTCCTCACTACAATGAAAACGTGCAAGAGTACTGACCGAACCGAAGCAGGGACTTCGAGTCGCGAGTCTGCTTCTTCGCAGCGCGCTGCAGGGATTGTGATTGCTTCCTCACTACAATGAAAACGTGCAAGAGTACTGACCGACGTAGGGACTTCGGGTCGCGAGTCTGCTTCTTCGCAGCGCGCTGCAGGGATTGTGATTGCTTCCTCACTACAATGAAAACGTGCAAGAGTACTGACCGAAGCAGGGACTTCGAGTCGCGAGTCTGCTTCTTCGCAGCGCGCTGCAGGGATTGTGATTGCTTCCTCACTACAATGAAAACGTGCAAGAGTACTGACCGAAGCAGGGACTTCGAGTCGCGAGTCTGCTTCTTCGCAGCGCGCTGCAGGGATTGTGATTGCTTCCTCACTACAATGAAAACGTGCAAGAGTACTGACCGACGTAGGGACTTCGAGTCGCGAGTCTGCTTCTTCGCAGCGCGCTGCAGGGATTGTGATTGCTTCCTCACTACAATGAAAACGTGCAAGAGTACTGACCGAAGCAGGGACTTCGAGTCGCGAGTCTGCTTCTTCGCAGCGCGCTGCAGGGATTGTGATTGCTTCCTCACTACAATGAAAACGTGCAAGAGTACTGACCGACGTAGGGACTTCGAGTCGCGAGTCTGCTTCTTCGCAGCGCGCTGCAGGGATTGTGATTGCTTCCTCACTACAATGAAAACGTGCAAGAGTACTGACCGACGTAGGGACTTCGAGTCGCGAGTCTGCTTCTTCGCAGCGCGCTGCAGGGATTGTGATTGCTTCCTCACTACAATGAAAACGTGCAAGAGTACTGACCGAAGCAGGGACTTCGAGTCGCGAGTCTGCTTCTTCGCAGCGCGCTGCAGGGATTGTGATTGCTTCCTCACTACAACGAAAACGTGCAAGAGTACTGACCGACGTAGGGACTTCGAGTCGCGAGTCTGCTTCTTCGCAGCGCGCTGCAGGGATTGTGATTGCTTCCTCACTACAATGAAAACGTGCAAGAGTACTGACCGAAGCAGGGACTTCGAGTCGCGAGTCTGCTTCTTCGCAGCGCGCTGCAGGGATTGTGATTGCTTCCTCACTACAATGAAAACGTGCAAGAGTACTGACCGACGTAGGGACTTCGAGTCGCGAGTCTGCTTCTTCGCAGCGCGCTGCAGGGATTGTGATTGCTTCCTCACTACAATGAAAACGTGCAAGAGTACTGACCGAAGCAGGGACTTCGAGTCGCGAGTCTGCTTCTTCGCAGCGCGCTGCAGGGATTGTGATTGCTTCCTCACTACAATGAAAACGTGCAAGAGTACTGACCGACGTAGGGACTTCGAGTCGCGAGTCTGCTTCTTCGCAGCGCGCTGCAGGGATTGTGATTGCTTCCTCACTGCAATGAAAACGTGCAAGAGTACTGACCGAAGCAGGGACTTCGAGTCGCGAGTCTGCTTCTTCGCAGCGCGCTGCAGGGATTGTGATTGCTTCCTCACTACAATGAAAACGTGCAAGAGTACTGACCGACGTAGGGACTTCGAGTCGCGAGTCTGCTTCTTCGCAGCGCGCTGCAGGGATTGTGATTGCTTCCTCACTACAATGAAAACGTGCAAGAGTACTGACCGAAGCAGGGACTTCGAGTCGCGAGTCTGCTTCTTCGCAGCGCGCTGCAGGGATTGTGATTGCTTCCTCACTACAATGAAAACGTGCAAGAGTACTGACCGACGTAGGGACTTCGAGTCGCGAGTCTGCTTCTTCGCAGCGCGCTGCAGGGATTGTGATTGCTTCCTCACTACAATGAAAACGTGCAAGAGTACTGACCGAAGCAGGGACTTCGAGTCGCGAGTCTGCTTCTTCGCAGCGCGCTGCAGGGATTGTGATTGCTTCCTCACTACCATGAAAACGTGCAAGAGTACTGACCGAAGCAGGGACTTCGAGTCGCGAGTCTGCTTCTTCGCAGCGCGCTGCAGGGATTGTGATTGCTTCCTCACTACAATGAAAACGTGCAAGAGTACTGACCGACGTAGGGACTTTGAGTCGCGAGTCTGCTTCTTCGCAGCGCGCTGCAGGGATTGTGATTGCTTCCTCACTACAATGAAAACGTGCAAGAGTACTGACCGAAGCAGGGACTTCGAGTCGCGAGTCTGCTTCTTCGCAGCGCGCTGCAGGGATTGTGATTGCTTCCTCACTACAATGAAAACGTGCAAGAGTACTGACCGAAGCAGGGACTTCGAGTCGCGAGTCTGCTTCTTCGCAGCACGCTGCAGGGATTGTGATTGCTTCCTCACTACAATGAAAACGTGCAAGAGTACTGACCGACGTAGGGACTTCGAGTCGCGAGTCTGCTTCTTCGCAGCGCGCTGCAGGGATTGTGATTGCTTCCTCACTACAATGAAAACGTGCAAGAGTACTGACCGAAGCAGGGACTTCGAGTCGCGAGTCTGCTTCTTCGCAGCGCGCTGCAGGGATTGTGATCGCTTCCTCACTACAATGAAAACGTGCAAGAGTACTGACCGACGCAGGGACTTCTAGTCGCGAGTCTGCTTCTTCGCAGTGCGCTGCAGGGATTGTGATTGCTTCCTCACTACAATGAAAACGTGCAAGAGTACTGACCGACGCAGGGACTTCGAGTCGCGAGTCTGCTTCTTCGCAGCGCGCTGCAGGGATTGTGATTGCTTCCTCACTACAATGAAAACGTGCAAGAGTACTGACCGACGCAGGGACTTCGAGTCGCGAGTCTGCTTCTTCGCAGCGCGCTGCAGGGATTGTGCTTGCTTCCTCACTACAATGAAAACGTGCAAGAGTACTGACCGACGCAGGGACTTCGAGTCGCGAGTCTGCTTCTTCGCAGCGCGCTGCAGGGATTGTGATTGCTTCCTCACTACAATGAAAACGTGCAAGAGTACTGACCGATGCAGGGACTTCGAGTCGCGAGTGTGCTTCTTCGCAGCGCGCTGCAGGGATTGTGATTGCTTCCTCACTACAATGAAAACGTGCAAGAGTACTGACCGACGCAGGGACTTCGAGTCACGAGTCTGCTTCTTCGCAGCGCGCTGCAGGGATTGTGATTGCTTCCTCACTACAATGAAAACGTGCAAGAGTACTGACCTTATGCGGGGCCTCAAATATATTGAGTACCTGCGCATGAGTTATTTGCACACGCGCGCCCACACACATGCAGTTTCTTAGTGGAAAAAAGCAAATAACTTTACAGCATCTTGCGCGTAACGTTGATGTTTAGAATTAAGCTGTGAAATTATACAAGATGTTGCTTAGCTTACGGATACGTCACTACATATACAGTCGAACCCGGTTATATCGAACCCGGATATATCTAATTTTGGTTATATCGAACTCACGAAATATCCCCTTGAAAATCCCATGCAAAAGTAGGAAAGCCGCGTCATATATCGAACTCCGCACCACGCACTGTAAAGTGTGCCTTCCCCAAAAACGATTGCATCACCCTTGGCCGTTTGCCGCGTGACGTTTTCAAGCCACGCGTGGAAGGAATGAGAGGGGACAATTCGGCGATGGCTGGTCTGGACAGCGCCGCGCCCATTCTCCAAAGGCGCGCGCATCTGCAGTTGTCGTTTCCCGCGCGCCAGCACATGACGTTTGCAAGCCATGTGCGTGGCTGTGCGCATTCTTTTGCCGAGCTATCTCTCTCCTTCAGCACTCGCAACGCATGTGCCAAGGTAGCTCAGCCCGTTTTCAGACAGACATCGGACACTTTATCCAGCGTGTGTTGCGAACCCTCTGCGTGCGGCGGCGCGGCGGCTGACGTGGCTACGGCGCCTGCGGATGTTAAGAAGCAGCTCTCTCTTTTTTTTTTTTTGCGAGTCATCCTTTCTTACCGTTGTGCTGTACGCACGGCGTAGCGTAAGATATGGCGGCTGCGGACGTTTAGAAGCGGCAGGTTTTTATTTATTTATTTTTTTTTTTTCGGGGATGTTTATTATTATTTTTTTAATCGTTTATCTTTGCATGTATGAATCAGCGAAAGCACGCGGTCAGCTGCTGCGATCATAACGCCCGCCCCAAGCGCGGCGTGATAAATCGAACCAGGCTTGTGCAATCAAGCCATCACGGGCACTCTGCCAAGTTCGCTCCCCGACACCGCAGGAGCTATCAAAAGATAAACACGCCACGACGTTATCGCTGCGCAGCATCTTGGCACGCTGCCAATGAGCTGTGGCTGAGACGACCGAAACGGACTGACGCGCCATCGACATGCAAGCGAAAATGCTCGCGATTTCTGCCGCCGCGGCGACACAGAAACCTTGTTTTGAGCTGCCGCGGTGCTCGAGCGGCAAGAGGGACGCAGTTCCTACAAGTTTGAAAATTTTCGCTCTGTCGCTGCCGCTCGTCGCTGAGATCGCTCAGTCGCTTGCATGTGAGCGAGCTGGCCTTAACGCATTTTTTTTTTTTTTTTCAAATTTTCGGGTGCAAAAGTGGAGGGTGGGTTCATTATGCGAGTGGGTTGATTACGCGACAAATACGGTATCGTTTTTTCGCATCGTAAGTGCCGTCACAAGCCGATTTCTGTATATTGAATTATCGATATATCAAACTATTTCGTGATCCCCTTCGAGTTCGATATATCCGGGTTCGACTGTATATATATATATATATATATATATATATATATATATATATATATATATATATATATAGTGTTGTTGTTGTATGTACATAATTGAGCGTTTTAATGTGCAAAAGCGGCTGATTGAGCCAGGTAAACGACAGCAAATCTTCAGCACTCCCTCCGCTGCTTCTCAAACCAAACCAGCCCATACCTCACAGCTAGCAAACAAGAAGAAAGGAAGCAAGCATGCATACTGCTTTACCGAGGGCAGCTTCAAGCTGTCACTGGTTTGAAACCACGCTGTCTACGTTGGCTAGCCTGCCCGCCCAAAGCCCCTTTATTGAGAAGCTTTACCCACCCCTCCTTTCAACCTCTCCCCACTAACAGGCAAATAAAAATACAGAAGAAAGCGTGCGGACGGCTAGATGCTCTCCCTCCGCCAGCTCGAAGCCTCTTTCCGACGGCCAAGCGCTTTTCTCAGTGCCCCAGTAGAATAAAAAAAAAGAGAAAAACACGTCGACAGGACATGCAGAAGTGACGTAGTAGTCACGTCACTTTTGTTTCACGTGATTGCGCGTTCACGGTGTGCAAAAATACTCTCCCCTTCGCGAGACTGCTTTGCGAGAATTGGAACGTGTCCCAAGATCGCGGCTGCTCGCGTAGCCGTCTAAGTCATAGAGTTCCTTACGCTAACTAGAGGGAAAGCTGAGGGCGCTGCAGTTCAGCCACCATGGGCGCGCTAAGAATCATGGGCCGGTGTGCTACTTGTTGCGGGATAGTCGGTTTTTTTTTCGGGTACGTGGAGTGGCGTTACTGCGATGTTTCTTTTTGTCATCATCATCATCTGAAGGTGCGTACATAGACCGCGAAAGCCATAGTAGCGAAGGCGCAAAAGCAGACGTCACCAATAAATTAAATGGTTTTTGTTTCCCGAAATGCCCCTAAAAACTTCCTTCAGCGATTGTACAACAATAAATATTTTTGTAACGTTTTTTTATTTCAAGTTCTGCCAATTAAGTGCAAAATATTGGTATTTGTGCTGCTCAAAACTAAGCCATGGAGAAAGGGCCATCGCTTATATTGGATAAATATCACACTGACATGCTGTTTCTCTCTCTTTTTGCAATTTACAGTCACAATATTCAATCTTAGGACATTATTCACGGTAGAACGTTTATCTTTGCATTAGTTTTGGCCAAAAGTTGTAGTTCTGCACTCGGTAGCTCTCCGGCCCATGATGCTTTGAGCGCCCATGGTGGCTGAACTGGCCGTCTGGAAACTCCATGTAAACTCCCATAGATGGCAGCACAGCTTTCCCTCTAGGTAAGAGTAAGAAACTCTATGATCTAAGTAGACGTCTACGAGGGGGTATTGGAACGCACCCAAGGGGGAGGCTTCGGCCATGGAAGAAGTTCTATGGTCTAAGTAGACGTCTACGAGGGGGTATTGGAACGCAACCATGGGGAAGGCTTCGGCCATGGAGGAAGTACAGTGTTCTAGAAGGCTTTGTAATGGCTTTGCAGTGGCAAAAGCGGCGCCCTCCCGGTGAGGCTTTTTAGGCGATTGCCGCGACGTGGCGCTGGCATCACGTTACATTATACTCGAATGTAATGGTATCCATCCGGAAGTTGATGCAGGCGCAATCACTGTTCCTGAAGCTCTGGGGTTTAGAGATAACAGTGGCCAGTTGAATAAACCGGTGGTGGAAACTAGCAAAAAACGACTGGAAGATTGGTGGCTTAAAAGCAGAGAAGTGACATAATGTTAGTATTGTAGGAACAAAAATTTATAAATAGAATGATGGTTTAGTTAACCATTCTAAATCAATAATTAAGATATAGGGAGAAAAATGAGCATGATAGCTACTGCTACCACCTCGTTTCAAAGGGGACGCTCCTATATTCCATCCATCCCATCCATCCATCCGGAGCAGATGTTGCCCCGCCGCCGGTACGTGCAGCACGCGCGCCGCGCGGCTACGAGGGCCGATCAGACAATCGCGGTGCTCGTGGCATTATCTAATAAACATTAATCTTTTTACGCAATAAGGTAAGGGCCCCGTGTCACAGAAAATCTGGCGTCGGCGTTGCCGTGGGTTTAACGCGAAAATCAGCTGGAAGCAAAAAAAATAAAAAGAAAGAAAAATAACCTTGCAGACCCATTTAATCGGGCTCGATTACATAGATGTGATAATTTAACATATAAAACTGTGCCGCGAACTTTTTTTTTTTTTTGTGCAGTGTTCAGGGTGGTGTCATACCATTTTGCTTCCCACTTAGTATCCATTTGCTAGACAAGTTGAAGACTAGTCTGCGATATGGATTATAATCCTGACGACATATATACGTACGTACCTCCGACTGCATGCTGGAGATTGTAAGTGTAGGTGTCCACCAAGAAATGAGGCAGATACTGTACTTTCCTTTCACCTAAACCCAACATTAACAAAAAAATAAATATTTGCGGATTGAAGGCGCTCCCAAGCAAAAGAAAAAAAAAGGAAAAGCCCTTGAGCAAGCGTCTCCTAAGCTTTCTCTCTTGCTTTTTTCCCGCCTGGCTGGCAATGGAGATGCATAAAACCGAATGGGTCCTTGCTTCCCACTCTTTTTCAGTTGGCTGCAGTAGGTATAGTTTTATCTTATTTTTTTTTTTCAAGATCGGTGGCTACGTAAAATACACACGACTTTCCGACACTCGTTAAAATAAACAGTAGAGGTCATCACAATTATTATTGCGTGTATGTAATTGGTATAATTATGCTGTGCGCTAACATAAATCTACAAGCGTGCCGAAACTCTGACTGTGGTGTAATAAGGGGAACAATACCAATATGGTTACATATGACACAACTACACAAACAATTATCGCTGCTTTGAGACATGACAGTGAAGTAAAACTGCAGAACTGGGAGAGAGAGAGAGATAAACTTTATTTCTTGAAACAAAAAAAAAATAACAGTTAATTGTCCAGATCAAAGCTCTGGGCGTGTTTGATCAGCTTATACCCCAGTCACACGGGCAAGTTTAGTGACACTTTCACGAAGTGTCGCTAGGAAGAGTGACACTTTCGGTGCTCACTGTCACACGGCAAAATCAAGTGTTATTTTGAAATGACGGCAGTGCTGATGCGGATGCTGCAGCCCTATGTGGAAAGTAATTAGTTTTCACGAAAATATGTTAAAATTCAATTTTATTGCAAGCAGAATTACCCCAAGCTAATGTTCAGTTTATTTGTGCATTTGAGTACATGGTTTTCACTAAAAAAGCATCGCGATGTCGCACGCGCTTTTCACTAACGTGCGTGGTTACTGCTGTTTACATGCAAAACCAACCTCGCTTATGATATATAGTTACGCTACTAATTGCGGTTATTGTAAACGTAGCTTTGAGACTTTGATTTGCATCGTTAACAGAGAAAATGCCGGTAGCGCCTACGTATTGAACGGAATCACGGGTGTTCGAGCGCTAAATGTGCACGAGTTGTATGATTCAGAGCAGGGTGCATTTTTCGCACGAAATCATGTCCTACGGCGCTTCTATGCAGCCTAAAATGTCCAGCTGCGCCGCACCCATGCACGGCAGCATCGTCACGTTTTCACAGCGTTTGCTTGGCGTGTAGTTGTAACACAAGTGTCGAAAAATCTCCACTTTCCGCAGCATCACGAAAGTAGGCAAGAAGTTCGCAGCGTTCACAGCACCGGATGCTACTAGCTTTTCGCAGTAATGCCGCCTGTAATGCCGCGCGCTCTGCCGTTCACGGCAGAGCGCGCGGAGCAAGTAGCGCTTGGCCGTGCGCGCCTCCGTGGTCGTCGATAGGCCTATAGTTCGTTTCACATCAAAGTATTAGTGGGCGGCGCTTTCTTATGGCCAGCTTAATAGGATATATGGCTCACTTGTGGCACTGCCTTGAGAGAAATGAGAATAGTGAGAGAAATGTGCAATTCAAATCGACCACTCCTTAGGAGTGTAGCTAGCGTATAAGTGTACTGCAAGGGTGAGCTGCGCCGCGCCGCCGGCGACGATGGATATGAAGTTGTGAGCAGAAATTTGCTTGTATCGCAGCAATTACTCCTGCTAGCGACTCGGTACGGGTCACCGATCCCCAAGAAGGATTAATTTCTGACATTTCTTTACTCCAAGGTATATTATTTACGGGAAAAACGAATTCTCGCACACTTTTCTGGCGCCGGTGACAGCGGGGCCGGATGCGCCTTAAAGGTGCTGGCTTGGAGCTGGCGGCTTGCGGGAGCAGAAGCGGTGCTGTCTTCGGCCGGCGCTTGAGCGAAATGCTGCCGTGTCAAGTGACGACTTTCTAGAGATTGGGTTACAAATAACTCCAACTTCGTTGATGCAGCTTGAGATGCCGCATACCACCGTGCAGCAGCAGACGAACGCCTTCGCCTTAGCGCAAGCACTGAGAGCAAGGGTAGCTATTCAAGTGTACGCATCGTTTTTAGTTGGTGACAACTTAAATATCTTGCCTATTAATAGAAACGCTCATAAAATTACGATAAACATTTCAAAACATTGTAATTCTCAAAAAATGGATGAGCTATATGTAGTGCCCTGTTGTCGAGACTACACACTCGCCTGCCGGACAAAGTGTGGTGAGTTCGCCAAACACACTTCACACCGAGTGTGTTCGGCAGTGAGTGTCATTAAAGTTCATCGTGTGACACGATCCGAATGACACTAAAGGCGAGTGCACTCGTTGAAAGTGACACTAAACTTGCTCGTCTGACCAGGGTATTAGGTGCAAGCCTGAAACGCGTTCTGTGACACGATCGATGACATTGCTGATTTCTGTGTAATGGAAATAAGCGCAAACGCACAGCTACGAATCAATTCTGACGTAATGGCACTTCGCTCAATTTTCTGAGCACACACGCGGGAAATATGAAAACAGAAAACCCACTGAAAATATATTTTCGCGAACATTTATTGCAGCAGCAATGAGTTATATAATCCAAATATTGTTCCTTATAAAAATGCACGCATGTAAAATAGCCAGACACAGGCAGATTATATTTTTTATCTTGACAGTGCGCATCAGTGAGAACATACATGACAGCCGTAAGTAAGCATCGCACATTTTGAAAACAATTGGTACTGGTGCGATTTTGGCTCCTTCGGAGGGAGTCACTAGTAATTCGAGCTTGGATGGAGAGGGAATAAAGAGGGGAATTGAGAGAGAAAGCGGGTAGCGCACCGTTTCAAGGGGGAAATATTCAAAAGTGGCTTTCTGCTCAATTCATGACACATACTAGAAAAAGGGAAGGGATAAATACGCTCTGCCAATGTCGTTAACATTAGGTGACGTAAAGTAGCTCACAATAAAACGAAGCTTTGGCACTTGCAATTAACGTATTTAATATTTTTGGAGAGGCCATTGTCATATTATTTTGCCATCGATCGAGGAGCGTCTGAACAGTCCCGACGAGCTGGAATCGATCGAGATCTTAGAAAAGTAAATACGTGTAAATTATATATCTGAAAATTAATGTCCTTTAAATACACTTTCATAGAAAGTAAATGACAAACTGGGCAGAATATGACTAATTTCCCTGCAAAAGTGAAAGAAAATTTCTTTCCCTCTCTTTCTATATATATATAGATGAGAACTGCTAAGTTGGTCTGTTGGACGGGCGACATACAACCTATATCGCGCGAGCTGCAGGCATATCGACAATTCGCTCAGTCGATGCATTAAAAAATCGAGGAGATGTGGCGCGAGTGCAGAATAAGTTACAGCCTTTGTGCGGCGAAACCGACTTATTTTTCTCAGTCTTGAGATTCAGAAAACGTGTTAATGAGTCTTGCTAAAACACTGCGAAATTTTTTAAATGATAGAGAAAGAATGTGAATATTCAGACCAGCACTGACGACAAGATAAAAAATTATTGCCTTTTTTTTTATATTCATGCAGTCCTTCAATTCGAATGCGGAAGGCCTCAGATCCTTGTCAATTACTAATTGGTGGGGGGTATAAGACCTCCGAGCCCTGACTTAGATTTAAGCCCTGACAGGTATAGGCTAACACCCTGTAATTAATGCATTAAAGGTATAAGTCAGGTGCGATCGGCCTACGTTTAGCGACTACGCTGGGCAAATGTACAACTGTACAAATTTATCGCATAAAATGCCATCCTCTCAGTACTCATGTGATTCCGAGGGATCAGAACACTCCTGCTTTTTTCTTGTTTTCTATCGCAGAAAGCGATAACATGATCGAATAAAAAAGGAAACCCCAGTATTTCACAGAAATACACGATGTGAAGCAATCTATAGTTTGTTTCAGCGACGGGAAAATAGTGCAGCACGAGCTGACAGAAGACCGTCGGTCGCACGTACGAGCTCTGATTTTCAAATTAACATGTATTTCCTAGTAGCGAAGTACTACCAGAAATAAGCTAGCCTGTGAGGCCTTCTTTGGAGGTCATCTATGCTTCGTTCTTGAGCTGTATTCGACCCTAGGAACGAACCAATTAAGGCAAAATAAGAAATGAAAGCACGTATGAAAAATAAAATGCTCTGTTTTGCAGTTTCCTTGCCCCGGGTGGTTTTTCACTCTTCATAGGTTTTAGCGAGGCACCCTAACTTTGGCGATACCAATGCTTCCGTGCGGTGTCCAGTTAAGGCTGCATTCATGTTTAAACAACAGTACAAAAGGACAAATACGAGTGGAAGGAGGTACACAACGAAGGCGCTGAAAAGGGCAGACCTCCTTCCACACGTGTCTGTCCTTTTGCGCTGTTGCTTAAACATGGATGACCACCAACTAGCCCAAACCTCCACTCTTCAGGCTGCGTGTTCGCGGTTCTTTGGAATGGTGCCCCCATGTGTAACAAATCCCCCCGTGTTCCCCCATGCATATCCTAAACTATCTTTTTTTTCACCCCAACACGACCAGCAGCCGAATTTGTCGCTTTTTTTCCAACGGCAGTGCTAAAACACACTGCGATGCGCCTCCCTCCTACGCCGCGCAGCGTAGCAGACGGCCAACTTTTCTCCTCCGATGGATGGATGGATGGAATATAGGAGCGTCCCCTTTGAAACAGGGTGGTAGCAGTAGCTATCATGCTCATTTTTCTCCATATATCTTAATTATTTATTTAGAATGGTTAACGAAACCATCATTCTATTTATTAAATTTTTGTTCCTACATTACTAACATTATGTCACTTCTCTGCTTTTAAGCCACCAATGTTCCAGTCATTTTTTGCTAGTTTCCACCGCCGGTTTATTCACCAGGCCACTGTTATCTCTAAACCCCAGAGCTTCAGGAACAGTGATTGCGCCTGCACCAACTTCCGGATGGATACTATTACATTCGAGTATAATATGGTCAATTGTTTCACTGGAGTTACCACATACAGCACGTGCGTCATCTTCATTGTTAAATTTCTTTTTGTAGCTGCGTGTTCTAAGGCACCCTGATCTAGCTTCAAAAAGTAGGGCACTGCCCCTTGAGTTATCAAAGAAATCTTCCTTCCTGATCTGCATTTTCCACTTTCGGTATAATTCCACACTCTGTTTTTTTTTCCATCGAATTTATCCAATTTTTACCTTCTGTGTTTTTCACCTGTTGCTTAATGCTCTTTATTTCTCTGTCCTTGTTACTAGCATACTTACTAATTAGCTTCCTAGTTCTTTTCCTCCATTGTGAGTCAACGCTTTTTAGGTACAGGTATTTAAATACTTTAGCTGCCCATCTGTTACTGTCCAATTTCCTCAGGCGTTCCTCATATAATATTTTACTCTGAGCTTCCCGTACTTCGAAAGATGCCCAGCCCATATCTCCCTGTACCGCCTCATTTGTAGTTTTGCCGTGGGCACCTAGTGCTAATCGTCCAACGGATCTCTGATTTATTTCTAATGTCGACTGTACCTCTGATTTTAGGCACAAAAGCGCATTTCCGAAAGTAAGTCCGGGCACCATAATTCCTTTCCAAATACCCCTCAAAACCTATTGTATCCCCACAATGCCTTATGCTTCATTATCCCGGCATTCCTTCGCCCTTTGGCCTTAAGTGATTGCTCATGCTTTCCAATGTATGCCAATCCTTCGTTTACCCATACCCCCAGATATTTATATTCAGCTACTCTAGGTATTTCAAGGCCTTGTATTTTAAGACCCTGATCAGTTGAGCCAGTGAAAATCATCAGCCCCGACTTAACTGCGCTGAAACTGAAGCCTAGTGCGTCCCCTTCGTCTCCGCAATACTTAACTAGAGTTTGCAATTCTTCCAGACTCTCAGCTAGCAGCACAATATCGTCTGCATACATCAAACCGGGGAGGCGCTGCTCTACCGCCTTTCCACCAGGTTAAAACCTAGGTTACTGTCTTGTATCCTCCGTTCCAGGTTTATCATATAAAGCATGAACAGCACCGGTGATAGAGGACAGCCTTGTCTTAATCCTTTGCATACTTTGACATCCTCTGTACTTCTTATCCCTTCCCACGTAATTTCTACTTTGTTATCCCGGTATATTTCCTGTAGGAACTCTATTATCTTATAACCGATACCTTCTTCTTTTAATATGTTCCACAGGAGTTCCCTGCTTACGTTGTCGTACGCCCCGTTTATGTCCAGGAAGGCCAAATACAAAGGTCTATTTTCCACTCTAGATATTTCGATGCATTGGGTAAGCACGAACAGGTTATCATCTAAGCGCCTACCATTTCTAAAGCCGTTCTGAAGTTCTCCGAGTATCTTGTTACTTTCTACTCATGCTTGCACCTTTAATTTCACTGCCCTGCATGGCTAACCTGTACATAACAGATGTTATGGTAATCGGCCTGTAGGATTTTATGTGCATCCTGTCTCCTTTCCCTTTATAAATCAAATTCATTTTACTCTGCCGCCAGCTGTCCGGAATTTGCTTATTCGTTATGACTGTTTCCAGAGCTTTTAACGACGTTTCCTTCCTTTTTGGACCGAGTTCATTAATCAGCTTGATCGGAATTCCATCTATTCCTGTAGATGGGTTTTTAGGAATATTTTTTTCTGCCTTTTTCCAGTTTAGATTGGTCAGTTCTAAGCTGCTTTGTATTCTGCTACCTTGTGTTGCTTCCTGATTTGCTGAGATTACCCTATCGTCGCTCTTAAATGACTCGGCTATAACTGATGTAATGTAGTCCACTGCGTTGTCTCCCTTTAAACAATTTCTCTCGTTATCTTGAATCCGATCCTGCTTTCTTTGATTCTTCTTCCCTAGCCAGCTTATATGGTTCCAGAATTTTCTTGCTCCGCCTCTAGAGGCATCATGTATGTTAGCAATCCAGCGATCGATGGACTGCTTTATTTTACTTTGGACGAGGGCCTGTACCTCAAGTTTCTTTTGTCGATATGATTCCCATTTTTGGTCGATTTCCTCCTGAGATACCTGTGCTTTCTTTGCCAATCGGTGTTCCCTTGAAGCAGCCCGTCGTTGTTCAATAGCTTCCCTGATTTCCTTATTCCACCTGCTCCGTGGCTTCCTCTTTCCATTCCAGAGGTGTGCTACTTTAACCTCCTGAATTTTACTCCTTATGAGTAGTTCTACCTGTTCATAATCCCAGTCTTCCATGGGGCTTTTCTCTATTGCTTCCTCTATGTCTGCTGCTATCTGCGCTATTTGATCTTCATTTAATTTTGCGTTTAAGTTTTGTCTAAGTTCCATTTTTCTTTTCATCAAGGGCCCCATCTGCAGACTAATACGTTTATGATCACTTCCCTGACTACACACCCCTTCTTCTTCTATTTCCATTTTTGTGACCTTGCTATACATTTCCTGCGACATTAGACAATAGTCAATGGTCGTCTGCCTGTTGTGGAATTCCCACGTGATTTGGCCTTCACATTTTGTTTCTCTATTTACTATAACTAGATCGTGTCGCTCGCAGAAATCTAGCATTAGCTTCCCGTTACAATCCGTGTATCCATCCAGATCGTCGATGTGGCCGTTCATGTCCCCCAGTAGAATAATATTGGCCCCGTTTCCAAACTAGCTTATATCGTTACTGAGACATTCAACAAGATCCTTGTTTACTTGCCTGCATTGATTCGACAGCAGCGCCGCGCGCGGCCAACCGCTTTTTTTGCCTCGGTGCCTCCCAGCGAAACGCGCCCCGCCTTTGCCACTACAAAGCCTTCTAGAACACTGTAGAGGAAGAAAAGAACGTAGGAGAGGCCCTGACGTCATTTTTTTTTTAAGCCGGCGTGGCCGCGCCACAACCGGATGCTCCAACGTCTCTCCTCCTCATATTTTTCTCCGCGACGCTCACGTAGCTAGGGCCCTTAGCAACGCTGTTGCTAGAGGCCCGAGTTTTCATAGCAACAGCATCGCCGTTGCTAATGGCCCGACTTGGCTAACCATAAATTTTGACGTCACTTCCGCCGCACTTTCTCCAATGCATTGGGAATGGCAAGGGGCTCTCCCACTCGCCGTAAGTGCACTTTATTTTCGCGCTTGACAGGGGTTTAAGTTGTTTCCTTCCTCTATGGCTTCAGCCATTTTTTGCAAGTGGCCGTAATGGCGGCCGGCGCGGCTGCTTTGAATGGCAGCAGCTCAAAGGTGGCCAAAAAAATGGCAGCACTCGCGATTTTTTCGGTCACCGCGAGTCATTCAGACCCGTTTTTAACTAACTTCTCGTGCAAATCTTGTTTTCATACTTCATGAAAGTAGGAAGCCCAAAGACAATAACTCAAGCAAAACCAAAAAATTGAAAAATTTCAAAATAATGTCGATTTTTCGACCCCTCGTCTCCCCTTCAGTGCATCAGAAGGGTGGTTCGACCGCTTTAAGAAGAGGCATGGTTTGGTTTTTGCAGCGTCTGTGGCGAAAAAGGAGCTATGCATAGAAGCATCGAAAACTGAGCTTCCGAGGCGCTTTGCTGCCCTGCAATATATTTAATGCAGATGAGGCGGCACTTTTCTACAAGGACACTCTCATTTAAAGGAGATCCTTGCGTCGGCGGCAAACAAAGTAAAGAAAGGGTTTTGGTTGCTGCTAATATGACTGGCACGGAACGTCTGCCACTGCTGGTTATTGGAAAATCGCAAAAACCGCGGTGTTTCAAGCAGCTGCCGGTAGACTACCGAGCAAACAAAAAGGCTTGGATGACGGCAGAGATATTTCAAGCTTTGCTACGCCAACTGGACCGCAGCTTTTCAGCGAAAAAAACGCAAGATTCTGCTTGTCCTCGACAATTGCAGTGCGCACTACAACATGTCAGGGCTGGAGATGCTTTTTTTGCCCCCTAACACCACTGCCTCCCTCCAACCCATGGGAATAATACAGAACCTGAAAACCGCAAGTACATTCTCGAACATATGTTGTTATATTTGGAAGCAGGACGCCAGTACGACATGACTCTTCTTAGTGCAATGCACATTCTAGTGAATGTGTGGCAGTTATTGCAAACAGCTTCAAGCACAGTGGTTTCACTGAGAGCATTGACACAGTTGATGCGGATGACGTGGATTCCAACTTGGAGGAAGAGAGAGACTTTACAAGCATTCTGCCATCGAATGCTCGGCTGTGCGATTATGTCTCAATCGACAGTAACGTTGCCGGCCATCTCACGGATAGTGAAATCGTTCAGGAAGCTCTAGGGAGTGAACAGCCAAGTTCCGAAGATGACGATGATGCTTGTGATGAACTGCCGCGTCATAATGTGAAGGCGGCTGTTGAGGCCCTGAGTGTTCTTGTAGAGTGCAGTTTTCGCGGACAGTGTGCGCGCACTGTATCATTTGGCAGAAGTGTGCAAGGTAGTAGTTTCGATGCAAGTTACCTGCACAAAGCAGTCAACAATCACTGATTTCTTCAAAAAATAGAGGTATGTTGATGTGGGACACTTTGTTGTGTTATTTTTTTTCCCCCTCTTGATAATTCAACATGCGGTTAATTCGGACATTTTCTCCTGTCCCACGAAATCCAAATTAACGGTGTTTTACTATACTGGACTGTATGCGCAAAGCTGGTCTCGTTCTGAACTCCAAGAAGTGTCATTTTGGAGCACGCCAAGCGCTAGTTCTCGGGCATCTCGTCGATAAAGACGCCGTCAGACCGGATCCCACAAAAACAGCAGCGGTCGCCTCTTTTAAGCCACCCCAGTCTGCCAAAGAAGTATGGAGTTTCCTGTATTTGTGCCCGTAATTTCGTCGATTTATTCGCCACTTTGCTGATATCGCACATCCCCTGACAAGCCTACTTCATAAAGATGTAGCTTACGAGTGGACACCTGAGTGCGACTCCGCCTTCCGCCACCTGAAATTTCTGCTCACGTCGCAACCTGTGCTCCGCCACTTCGATCCTCCAGCGCCCACAGAAGTGCATACCGAAGCCAGCGTTGTTGGAATTGGCGCGGTTCTTGTCCAGTGCTGTGACAGCAAGGAGCACGTCGTGGCGTACGTGAGTCGCTCCCTTAGGAAGCCAAAGCGCAATGTTAAATCTCGTTACAAGAGACACTCTGTTATAAGAGACACTTGAAAATGGTTTGGTTGGTTTTCCTATGTCTGCCATGTTGACAGCATTGCATACAAAAGTCATGGTTACAAGAGACACTCGGTTACTAAGCACAACTTTTTCAGGTCCCTGGAATAAATTCTTCACTATTTAGAAGAGACAACCCAGGTGTGCTCATACAATGCAGCTGAAGCGCACCAACTCATAAATGATGCATTTTGGATTTCCTTAGCTCAATTCTGTTCCATATCAGCGTCCTTTTTGTTGTATATGTCAGGAACTGAGAATGAGTGCTTCCCCATTATTGGGAAGTCAAAACGACCCTGTTGTTTCAACCACTGGCATCGCATTACTGTCACCTTCGAAGCAAACCGAAATGCATGAATGACATCCAGCATATTTAACTCCTCGCTGTTAAAATTTGATCACAAGATGAAAGCTCAGAATCCTGATGCCTTCCTCTTTGTGTACAATGCTTCTTGCAGCACCAAAGTTCTCGTGCTCAAAGCCACCAAAGTTATTTTTTTCCCTCCAAACTTCACACCCTACTTTCAACCAATAGACAAAGGCATTATGCACTCTGTCAAGTTGCTGTACAAAACAAGGTTGGTAGAACACCTGTTGCTTGACGGGCAGCAAGACTGTACAATAATAATTCATGCGAAGTTTGTTGTTCAGGTGATTTCAGGTGTCTGGAGTGGCCTGAGAAGTGATGCTGTGAAAAACAAGCACGCTTTAAATGCGATGACATGATGTGAGAGGGCCTATATATGGATACTGTGGAAAGCTTTCTTGCAGATGAAGCTTGGGCGAGCATCCAAGAGACTGCTGAGGTACCAGAATCTATTGAGGAATTCGTATCTGCAGATGCAGATCTTATGTGCGTCCGAAGAGCTTACAGACTATGCAATTATCACGCAAGTAAATGGCACATGTGCCATAGAGGATGACTACGAGGTCATTTCAGAGGAAAAGTGTCAACATATGAGGGTGACGAGCATGTAAGATTGCTTCAAAGGTATTAGAGCAACAGGAAGGCTTGCAAAGTCAAGTGCTTTACTACCAGAATTTGGGAAGGAAGGAACACACTCTGCACTCACAAAAATACGCACTAGTATGAATTACTTCTTTAAGCTTTCCTGGACAATTCCCTGTTAATGCATGGGAATGCATTTATATGCTGATGTGCAATAAACTGATCAACACAGTGCTTTTAAAATTTTTGGTTACAAGAGACCTTGCTTACAAGAGACATCCTTTTCGGGTCCCTTGAGTGTCACTTCTAATGAGGTTTTACTGTATTCTGTCACGGAACAGGAATCCGTGACAGAATACAGTAAAACCGAATACAGTAAAACGCGCTGTGTGGCAAAAACTGTCGTTTTTGCCACACAGCGCGTTTGCTCGTATCTTTATGGACACCCATTTACTGCTGTCACAGATCACCATGCCCTCTGCTGGTTAGTTAATCTCAGGGCCCCGTGTGGCCGCCTTGCACGATGGGCTCTACGGTTAGAAGAGTATGACTTTACAGTCACATACAAAACTGGCCGTAAGCACGCTGACACAGACTGCCTTTTCCGCCTTCCTCTTCCTACAACGAAATCTGACGCTGATGATTTCAAGAACTGTGTCGCGTTGGTATTACCTGCTTTTCCTGACATCCCCACGTTTATAGAAGAACAGCGGAGGGATCCCACCTTGGTACCTCTCTTCGCAGCGGCTCAAGATCGGTTAGGTGGACACCAATTTTGTATGCGTGATCGCCTCCTCTTGAAGAAAAGCTATTCCTCTCGGCCCCCGCTTCCTCCTGGTTGTTCCGAGGAGCTTATACCATTCTATATTGCAGGCCATGCATGACAACCCTAGTTCCGGGGCATCTTGGAACTGCGAGAACGCTCCACCGCATCCAGGAGCGCTTCTACTAGCCAAAAATGCGAACTACTACTGAGCGGTACATCGCCAGCTGCACCCAGTGTCAGCGCTACAAACGTCCCACAAGCATTGCAGCGGGGCAACTTCAACCCATCACACCCCCCGTGCACCATTTGAGCAAGTGGGCATTGATCTACTTGGCCCCTTTCCACTATCCCATAATGGGAACCGTTGGATCATTGCGTGGACTACCTCACTCGATACTGTGAGACGGCAGCCATACCCTCGGCCAACGCATATCAAGTCTCCTGCTTTATGTTGCAGGCGATAGTTCTTTGTCACGGACCACCACGAGTTTTTATCAGCGACCGTGGTCGCCAATTTACTGCCGACGTCGTGGAGGAGATGCTCCGTTTATGTGCCTGTCATCTTCGCCATTCATCCCCTTATCATCCACAAACCAACGGTCTATCTTAACGCACCAACCGTACGATCACCAACGTGCTGTCCATGTACGTCGACGCAAATCATTAGAACTGGGACAGTGTCCTACTGTTCATTACCTATGCTTTCAACACCGCCCGTCACGAGACCACTGCCTTTAGTTCATTCTTCCTGTTCTACGCTCGCCACCCACGATATACCTTAGACACCGTCCTCCCGTTTTCAGCCACTAGTGAAGATCCCTTGGCAGCCAAGGCAACCTGTTTTGCCGAAGAAGCCCTCCGACTTGCTCGCCTTCGCATCTTAGCGTTTCAGGATCGCTCAAAAGCACGGTATGATGCCCACCAGCACCACATTATTTACCATCCTGGAGATTTGGTCTTGCTGTGGCGGCCTATCAGGAAGGGGGGTCTGTCACAAAGGCTGCTGTGCCACTACGACGGACCATTTGTCGTCCTTGCTCAACTTAGCGAGCTCAACTATCGCATCGCTCGCCTCACCAAAAGCAGCCATTGCTCAGCGAAAAGTAAAGTCGCGCACGTCGTCTGTTTAAAGGCTTACCGATCACGCCACGCTGTTTAAGTCGCCCAGCGGGCTCCTGCTGTGTCGGGGGAAGTGTGACACCCAGAAATGGAAATAAGAGAAGATGAGGTCGATGAAGAAGTGGCTCGTGCTGGGACTCTCAAGTGGACATAGTTGCGTCTTCAATGTCTGTTACGCTTCCAATTCGAACCTCGCTCGTAACAGTATGTTTGGTTGACAAGAAAGGCTTTAACAGTGGGCTGTGTATTTTTATTTGCGGAGGAATTGTGTGGGGGCAGTCCTTAATCTGGGTGGAGCTTTATTGTAGCCTTTACTTGCATTCAGCTTGCCTCAAGGGGGGCTCCATCAAAAAGGGTGCATGTCATGCGTCCTTCAGAAAAGCGCTCATTGAAGTGACAGAAGCAAAGCATAAGTCTGCAGCACACCAAAATGAGCATGGCACCCAGTGCCAGGGAGAGACAGTACCTTTCCGGAGATAGCCTGGAGGAGCTCAGTGTCTTTTTTGGTGAGCTGCACTGCGTGACACGCTTCCATCACCGCCCTTGGGCTCTGCAGAAGTGTAGTTGCAGCACTTTGCTTGTGGCTACTTCAGAAAGAAAGGGTTTCTCCCCACTCCACAGCTGTTGCAAACACAAATACCATACTTACTCACATAATGCTCGCACCCCCAACATTGGGCGTCAAAAATAGGAATTTTTTTTTTCCTCGCATAATCATTGCACCACCAACACGAGAGTCGTCTGCTAGTAGTAACAAGCGGCATCTTTGTGCATGCGCTGCCAGGCGGCGATAGCGTGCTCGGGTATATCATCATCAGTTATGCTCGTCTTTTTTTATTACCTCCATGATGCTTGTAGTTGTCACCATTTTGCGAGGTGTCCGCATTGTTCCGTCCATGTTATTTGCTTTGTTCCACCGTCTACCGTGTTGCTTTTAAGCTGAAAGCTTTCGAGTACGGGCTACAGCATAGCAACTGCACTGCTAGCAGGCACTTGGGCGTCAACGAGTTCTGCGTAGTGCGCTACTGGAGACAGCGATTGCGGTGTCGATACGGACTCGGATCAAGTCTCTGAGTAGAACTGTATGGTCTGCTGTGAGCATTATACCATGGAACGCAGGGAGTGATGATGAGGCTGCGTGCGGTAAATAAAGTGCTTTTGACGACCCTGTCCTTTTATAACAAGGGTAAGTTCTGCTTGAAAGTAATGTTTTGGTTATATTTACAATAGCTGACCTAAGAATCCCAATTCGCACCTATTTAAATTTGCTTTTAGCGCTCCAAAACATTTGCTCGAAAATTTTCCCCGCATAATTATTCCACCCCTCAACTTAGCATCAATTTTCCGTGAAAAAAAGTGCGAGCATTATGAGAGTAAATACGGTATTTCAATGGCAAGCCATAGCTGCAGTGCTACAGAAAGGATGCATTGTAATTGTGTGAAATATCTCTCCCAGCCTTGTTTTGCACACTAGGTAGGACAACTTTGGAAACAAACAGAAGTCCAATAAATATCTCTCTTGTGTTATCACTTGAGATCGTTTGGTGTGTCTGCTCTCAGTGAATTTAAACCAAGCTTAGCCGGTCTTTTTCTGACAGTCTTACCTCAGCTGCATTTTGGGATGCGGACTCACGGGAGTCCTACTCATGAAGTGTATAAGGGTTTATGGGACCAGACCACTGTGTGACACACCTTCCAGGTGGCAGCTGTTCATTCTTGCCGTTAAGTTTTTTCAGCATGGAAACGTTTCATGCAGCACACAATTTTTCTCTGCAGGTTCCTTCTTGTGGGCACCGACATTCGTTTGTTCCAAGTTCCAGAAAAGGATTCAGTGAGCAGGGAAGCCAGTGAGTGTGAACACTCCTCTCTAGAATGCTTTTAGTACTGTTGCCACCAGTGTTTGCTTTGCTGTCAGGTGTTTCTGACCACGTCCCCAGTGTCGGCTTGGTTTCAAGGATATCAGGGAAGGAACATAGGCATTTATTTTTGATTGAAAGAAATGACATGGAGCGGAGAATACACATTTTGTTTTCTCCAAATCATAATTCTATAGGGGCATAGATGGGAGGCAAGGGTAAAAAAGCCCCTTCATCCTAAAGGTTGTGACACTCTCCTCTCTTGGGCTGCTTACCTCCTCAGTTTTGGGATTTCACTCTCCCCTCGGCAGGCACGCTGAACCTGCCTGCACACGTGTGGCATTGCGGGAAGGTCGATGGCTTGTTGTGCTGGCTGTTTCAAGCGTGGTTTTAAATACTGCTATGCACAAATAATATAATGAACTTGTAAATGTCACGTTGGGTTGTAGCGGCGCGCATTCCTCGCAACAACAAAGAAGGGAGAAAGAAGACACACTCAAAATGGCTCTAAATGTTTCAGGGATTTGCGCAGTATTTTTTTGAACAAATGCATATATGTGGCAATATTGTTAGTTTCCTTGTCTGACTATATCATAGGTACTCATCAGGCTGTGTTTCCCAGTGCTATGCAATTTTCTAAAAGTTTGTCATTGTTATTGGCATCACACTTTTATCCTTTTGTATGCTTTTCTGTTTATGAGCAGCTGCTAGTGTATTTCTGCTATTGACGCATCAAACGCTGTCTTGTAGGGGGCCTTGTCAAGCGGCTTTGTGTCCGTAAGCACCGTAGGATGTTTGAATAAACTGATTTGAAGAAAACTTTGCAGTTGAGCCCCTGAAGCATCTGGAACGGAAAACAAAACTGAGCAGGAAATTATGCTCACCCTAGGAGACGGCAATGAATGATGTCGATTCTGACTTGAGTTTAGTTCAGTCGTGCAGTCGTGTCGACGATCGGCTCTTCGTGACCCTATCACGCTTTCCAGTCTCTCACTATCTTCCTCTGCAGTGCCTCAAGGATGCCATCTAACCAACGTAGACTGTTCACTCCTTTAAATTCTTTCATAATGAGCCCCTCATTTCCCTTTCAATTGTCTGCTCCCGCCATACTGTACTTTTTTTTTTCTTGGGCATCGCGTCAAAAATTTTTTTATTTTGAAAAGACCTGATGGGGTGAAGCTGTGTTCAGTCGACCGATTCATCGCACAGATACCTATTGCAGACATAGGTTCACATAACTAGCAAGAAATAAAAATAAATAAACAGGAAGGTACTCTCGAAGGGACAGCTGCCTTGAAAGTGCGCAGATATTTTCACAGTTTACACAGTACCGTCCAGCACCCATATCTGCACAAAGCGCAAATCGCAGAATAGTGGCAAGTAGCCCAACAGCTGTGCAGCTAATGTCCTTTTTTGTGCAATGTCGTTTTCAAAGTGCTCGGCGTGCACATGGCATTTGTCAAGCACAGCACACACACGAACCGCGATCAACACAGGTGATCGACACGACGTCGGGGAAACACATCGTGTGCTCGTTTCTGTCGCAGTCTCTGCTACCAGCGGAACGGGTGCCAACTAGCGGTCACCAAGTTAATTTCAGCATTAGGAAAACACAGTGTGTGATGAACTGTGAACTTTGCAAACGTGGACAGTTCTCTTCCTTGCTAGGAGGCATTCGCTCAAATCATAAACACTTTCACAACACATGCATGGGATTTTCAAACAAATTTCCTCTTTTCGGAGGGCATTTCGTGGCTGCAGTGATGTTTTAAAAGCCGATTTCATCGCATTTCCAGACCGAATTCAGCGTTAATAATTTGAGCAGCTGTTCGAAAGGATAAGTGTTCCGAAAATGAGTTTTTCTCAAAATAATTTTTACACCATTTTAGACCGTTGTAAGACTCGCGTCTCCCCTTAATTAACTCTGCAGCTGTTATCTTTAAGAATTTTCGCTACTGCACGTCTTCAAGTAATTTTATTTTCCACGTGACTGCACATTTATCAACAATCTGAAAGTTTCCAGCTTAGACGCAGTTTCCTGCAATGGCCGCCGCCACTATTATACACCTAGTGTGCCTCACATTGAGGCACCCGAATTTTGACCAATCAAAACCGGCGTGTTTTGAAACATGGACCCTATAGGAAGTATCAAAGAGTTGTGCTGAGGCTTTCATCAGTGCAGTTTTAATTTTCAGCAAACTTTTGACGTTTTTACCGGCCATTAATACTAATAACAGCCTTTCACTGTTTTAAATTGCAGAATGTGATTAATAAATAGCTTTTTGTTTGCGAATTATTTATCTGTGCTCATTATCATCAGCAGTTACATTTTTGAGCCTCTTCACTCGTCAGGGAAGTTGAACAGAAATGATCAGGGAAAACCTGGTCAGGTATTTTGAAAATAGTGGTTTGCTACACACCCTTATTAGAGAATATACACTGTGCAAAGGGTAGGGGGCATGCAAAAACATATTGCTACGTTAATGACAGTAAAAGGGTTAACACCCCTAGTTGTGCCACTCTAAAAGCATGCCTTTCCGAGCCCTTTCAAATTTTACAATTCTGTACCAGCTAGCCCAGCAGACAACTTTTTTAAACCGTAATGCCTTGAGAAATTAACAGATATAACTTCCTTTGTCGTTTACTAGCAAATAACTTTTGCACCTTTTTAGTGTTGCATAGTGTCAGGTTTTCTCCTAATCTAGATAGCATCTCTGCACCCTTGTGCACACAAGACAGAGGAAAATGGTGTGTCAACAGCAAACTATGATCATTTCACTTGCAACTCAACTCTTTGACACTGTGGGTGTTTAGATGCACTTCTTACTTTGCAGCCTCAGGATGCGCAAAACAGCTATGTGCTTCTGAGGACTGATCATTGCTGGGAGCATATCATTGCCTATAGAGCATATTTAATTGAATTGGTGTGGTTGGACTGGGAGATGTCACCATTTGATGTGTGAAAAATTGCTTCTCATGTTTTCAAGTGATAGCTTTTCTAGTGCCTCTCTCCCTTGTTTGAGAAATGATGGCTTACACAGTCGTCCTCCTGGAAGAGAGTGGATGCGTGCTTTCTTGTGGCAACTGAGTAGTCACTGCTTTGCTGTCTGGTGTGCAGGTTAGTTTGGGTATGTTGCCAAACTGCCGCCTTCCTAAGCCAAATCAAAATGCAGGCCTTGTCACCAACAAATCACCAGTGTGTACTTTCATCTGTCAGCATTAATATTTCTGTGCACATTCTTCCATGGTTTCAGTGTTTTATCAAGCCACAAATAGAAACTGGGCCCTACGCTATCACGCTTCACATGAGGTGCTACACACAAGATGTTATGGGACCTCAGTTTACAAAGCAGTCCATGCCCACTGGTACTGCCATATGACAGCCGGTGAAGACAACAAAGTAGCCTGAGTGTTCATTCATATGTTACCCCGCAGTGCCCGAAGGCATTACAGCAGGGGAGTTACAACATGGAAAAAAGACATTTTCTTTACACAACACACCTGCGCTTCCCTCAGTCCATTCCATTCTGGGATTGATTTAATAAAGTAGTAGTTTGTATAAGTGCCAGTCCGTGCTTAATATTCACAAATTTCATGACTGTGCGAGGAAACATAATGAAGTTCTTTCATATAGATAATGCCAGTTTTTCCCATAATTTCCTTTGGCTCTCACCTGAGCCCACCTTTCATGCTTTCCCTTCTGCCAAGACAAATCTGGCTAATGTGTTCAACAAGTGTATTGTTTCAAGTGTCCCATACTGTGCAGAAATATCCCACAATTGGTTGAACGCAACTCAGTGAAACATTTCAAATTGCCTCTGTGTGTTTTGCTATAGAACAGAAATCTTGTTTGGATGCTGCCCCTGGGGGTATTTACTTACCAGTTGTGCCTCTGCACACCAGGTCGGGATGTCCTGCCAGGTGCTGAGCTATTGGCCATCCAGAGTGACCTGGAATACTTTCGGGTGAGTGAATCGTCACACAGTATTAGCACAGTGTGAAAACTCAGGGTCAGGGTGAGGTGATATGCTTTCAGGCTTAGAATCCTAAATTATTGCTTTGAGTAAGGGGTTCTCAAGCAGGCCTGGGTCCAATGAGCTCCTGCTCACTCCTGTCCCACTTCGGGCCAGGCACAGAGTTCCTTAAAACCCATTTTAGAGCCACCAGCTTGTGTATGTTCTGAAGGAAGCTTTGGCAGCAGTGGCTCACCAGAGCCAAGATGTTCTATCATGTCGGCAAAAAGGGATACAGAACCCATGTAGGGTTTTCGGGCACTTATGCGTGTAGACACTGAAGGCGTGGGTTACACAGCCAAGTCAGCCAAGCCAGAATAAAAAAATGGCACGTCACACTGGTTATTTTTTTTTGGCATTCCAATGGCATCAGCGGCACCAGGGTGGAGTTCTGCCACCAACGAGCCCAATTGCTTCAAAAATTCAGTACCTGGTGAAGTAGGAAAGTACGCTGCTGCCAAAGAGGGAACGGCAGATAACTAGTGAAAGCCTGACAAGCCGTCACGTGATTCGTGCTCAGCTGAGCCACATTGATCTTGTGACTGTAGTTATCAGCATTCGTTCTGAGCAGTGGGCAACAACCTGATAGCCAAAAACAATTAATGCTTGCAAAACTGAACCAAAGGACAGAATAAACTGAGGGCTGATCAGCGACATCGCCCAATTGTAAAAGTTTGAGAAGCCCTGCTTTGAGTCATTTGTTGCTTATACTTTCCTACCTCGAGAGTGCCAGTGCCGGGCTGTGAACTGTACTGCTACCATGACGTGACCACAGAATGGAAAACAGACTGCTGATTGAGTGTGCACAGCATTTCAAAAACATTGAAACAGCTTTATAGCCAACAGACTAGGAAGTTGCAATATTTCCTGTAATAAATATTAATGGACAAGCAGCAAGAATTAGGAGGAGACAAGTTGGTTGGGTGACATGATGAATAAGACCAAGAGCAAGAAGTAAACAAGACATCGTGAAAAGAAAATGTAGTCGTAATTTTTTTTTCCTTCAGTCGATTCCTAAATATTTCTGCGCAATTTTGAGCCTACATTTATTAACGACCGTTTGAAATCATTGCATTTTCGCATTCCTAGATTGACCATTCGACCCTGTAGGCCGGGTTAACGGTTCTCAATGACGTCATGTTGATACATTCAGAAACATATACTTAGACACAGTTTTAAACTTTATTGGACCTAAAATAATAGGTTTCCGTTAAACTTAGCCAGTAAGAAAGAGTGCACTAATTATTTGCTTGCGCTAATGTCTTCCGTCCATTTGTAGCATGTGACCGCGATCGTGCCTACTCCGTCTGCTGTTCAGGCGGTAATGGCTGCGTCCGGAACCCGCGCCCGCGCTCTTTCATGTTTGGTTTGTTTGTTCCCTTTATACTTCCTACAACTTCTACCGTGCTCAATCTTCGCCTCTTTTTCCGTGTTGTGCGGAATTGAGTGCTCGCTATGCCAATCGTGTGCATCGCGAGATTGCAGCACGACTTCTCTGAGTGGAAATAACGTTCGCTTTCACAAGTTTGGGCACACAGATTGGGTTCATGTGTTGGGACTACTTTCTACTAGAAGTTCGAAGCCTTGGTAAGGAAACGAAGAAAGCTCACCTCAAACGAGACGTCATACCGCTGGCCCAGTGAATCGGCAAAACAAGTGCAGGCGGTGTGAGGTAAGTTCGCGTGATAAAAGTAGTGAAAGTAGTTGTGATTTGTAGCCCTAACTTTCAGTTGCTAATAGATATGCCTATTTGAGAGCTACTCGACCAGTCCTATTTGATTATTTCCTGCCAGACTGCCCTTATAGCAGTAATATGCTCATTTTCTTCTCATGTCACGAGCATACATTGTGTCCAAGTAATTAGGCTATAGTTTAACAATGGCCCATTCTGTGGTGTTTCCAATGTTCAGGATCTCGAAGAGGGAGCAGGAATTGATTAGTTTCCTATTTTCAAGTGATATAATTGAATGCTTCCAACCTGGGGTGGTAATGTTGTGGAGGCATGTCAAACCAGTTTTTGAGCCAGTGAAGGCGGTCATGCATTTCAGATGCAGGTAATGATAGTATGGCTAATACTATCAAGTTGGCAGTCATATGTCCATCATTAGCCGATATTGAGGCATCCATTGATAATGTACCAAGAGAAAATTTATCTGAAATATATTGTCTTATTTTATCATTGTTTAGATTGTTTGTTTTATCAGTAATGTTATATTTGCATAAAAAATTACATTCGTCATTACATGTTTAATTCTCATTTTATCAACTTTCAGATATATACAGGTGCACACACATCATGAGGCCAGCATAACAGGTGCCCTTACCAGCATACTGTACCACTCAGAACAGGCCCCTTGGTTCCACTTTGATAACATTCATTCCACAGCACTCGTCTAGTCCCATAGAATCTGGTGCCTTAGACCCCAAAGAGGAGGATCATGTTAAGCAGAGCTCAGAATCCTTCACATCATTCATTCCTAGGGCAAAAATTGTTCAGCTCAGAATCCTTTACATCATTTAACAAGACATTCCTAGGGTAAAAATTGTTCACCCCAAAAGCTCGTGCACTGCCTGTCCTTGCATTATGATGCTATGATTATCAGATCAACCATCCAGGAGAAATATGTTCACATAAGGGTTAAAAAGTCAAGTTATTGATTGGAAATGCGGATAGGTTGGCTGAAAAGTTGAATATCTGGCCTACTACTCTGTACAGGGAACGGGAAAGAGAAAACCAAAGAGGGTCGTGACTTGATTAAAATATACAGAGGAATAATAACTTGCACCACAGTCACGAGTAGAGTCCTGTGTCACTCGAGAAGCAGCAGAAAGCCTGCACTGCCTGTAGAGCTTTCCGTTTCTGTCCAAGCGGCCAAAAGTTAAGTCGTCTGAGAGGGGCCAAAACACTTCAAGGAAGTAACTCGAGTTATTGGATTGCACGCCTATACACACCACTAATACACGCTCCAGTCTCCGTAATGTCACATGTGGAACATTCCAGACTGTCCAATTAAGTATACATATATGTGTATGAAAGCCATGTTTTAAGTGCAGTCTATGGAGAAAGCATGCACTATGGCACATAATTCCACGCGGAACAGAAAACGATGTCGGGTCAAGCCTTCAAAGATAGATGTTTCCGGTGTCTGGCTAGGCTCAATAAGTCACTGCCACACTTCTGATAAAGCTCGAAAGAAGACAAGTGGTATCCGTTCTAGTAAAATGCACAACTGTTTGGAGGCCACTGCTGAGGGTGCCGTTTGCTTCAGCATTGGCCTGCTCATTTCCATCAAGCCTTCAGTGTGCATGGATCCACTAAAGCACTGTCTTGTGGCCTTGAGCACGAGCAGTTATAAGGAACTCAGTGGCTGGTAGGGTTGTGGCGTAGAAAACTTGCACAAATTTGTAATGCTGGCTTTGAAACTGTGAATACACACCACTTCTGAAGTGGTTCCCCACAGATGTGGCAAACCTCTTACCAAGGGGCTAAAAGCTCAGCAGCAGTTGGCGGAGAATCAGGCCCTAAAAAAAAAAAAAGAGTCGTGTTCTGAGCGGGCATCACCACAGTTCCAGGCGACACTTGTGGTGATACAGATCCATCTGTGTATAGGCTTCCAAAGCACCGTCGAGCGGCGCTGCTGCTCCTGACAGGAAGCGCCATCTCTGACAGAAAAATAGAAACTGGGGATAAACGCGGCGGCACCACTTAGGCATCCCGTGCAAGTTTTCTCCTTTCGCTCGCTCGCTTCTGCGTACGTGCAGACGTCTCGTGCTGCTTTGTCGCGCGGGCACTCACTGGACGCCGCCGGCTCGCTCGCTGCCTTCACGGCGTGCGCCGTGCGCTTTCTCTCGCACGAGCACGCGCATTGACGCGCCCCCGCAGGTGCACCGCGACATGCAACCCGCATTCCGTCTTGATTGGGCAACCTGACGCGTACTTCCATGAAGAATACTTTATTATAAACGGGAAACTTTTTATTCACGTCTGCACTGTAGAGCAGACAACAGACGGGGATGAGTAAATATTGATTGTGAATGCGTCCCACGTTAGCAAAAAGGTAGGAATGCATCTCGAGGTAAGTCCGCTATGTAATTATATTGTCGTACATAATATCTTTAAAAACTGCTAAAGTATCATCCGTACTATGGAATAAAGTGGCCCGCTCGTTGACCATCGTTTTGGCCTGTAGCATGCGATCTATATACGGATTTGTTTTTTTATTATCACGACGTTACCAAAGGAAATTTCGCAGTAGAAGAATAAGTATATAGTTCGAAGGAGGTGTTTCTTCAAATACAAGAACGCTAGCAATCTCATAAGCACATGCGTGCTCCGTGCGCTACACGCGATATAACCGGCTAGCTGGCTCGGAAGGCAGGTGAAATCCAAGCTTGTACTACACAGTGTTTTATTTTGGTTCTTATTAAATGGTAGTGCTTCATTTATAATATTTGGTTTGCACTCACGAACCCTGTGACGCGAATGGGGTGTTCCTTGCGAGTAGTGTTAGTCGAGCCATAGCTAGGATCACTTTTGTACTGCACTTCCGACGTATCTTCGTTAAATATAATAATAATAATAATAATAATTATAATAATTGGTTCACGTATTGGCCAATTTGCGAAAATCTGTAAAAGCGTCTCAGCAAGGCATGTTTTCCAACGCCGCCCCCACCCCAGAAAAAAAAAAGGCCTCGTTCCTAGATATTTTCTTGGTCAATCTAAAAATGAAAAGGCAGCTGTGGACACTTAGAGCACATTTACACATCAGTCTCGATTGCGGACGTCACATCTGTTAATTTGGTTGCTTTCAGAGCACTCACAAAGCAGGGAGATAGCACAAAAAATCGGCAAAACTAGACATGCGGGGAGTGAAGAGAAGGATAATCTTCCATCCTCTTCACTCTTTATGCATGGTGTTTAACCACTGTACTTTTTTGATGGCTCTCCAAGCCGTCTTTGTCAACTGTCAACATTTCTGAGTTTACGAAGAAAGGGGAAATTGGCTCTTTTCGTTTCCACAAAGAACGCGAGACTTCTCAGAACGCTGTCATGGGGTTGGAAAACAGGTCTTGCGGACACGCTTCCAAAGGAATCTGCAAAGTTTCACATGTGAGCCTCGAATTTGGGTGCTTCGCCTACTATTGTGGCTTCCCATGGCACAATGCTACTTAGTACATCCGTTCCGCATCAGCGGAAGCGTTTTTGTATCGCCAAATAACCGCCAGGCACAACGCGATCGCCGCGCGTGCACAGGAATCTAGCGGAGCGTCTGCTCCGGCGAAGCCCCATAGTTTCACATTTCGCCTCCACGCCAGGAATGCGGCGCTGCCGTAGCGCGGCGAAACTTGAGCTTGGGTTCCCTATACATGGATATATAGCTCTAATATTCTCACCAGATGTGTGTCAGATTTCAATTGATCAATCAATCAACCAAAGCGATCTTTATTTGTACGCAAAGAAATACATAAAGAATATTTGGACCGATAGCTTAAGTTGCTAATTGGTACCATGGATTTCTTCAGCATCCCGAGAGCATGCAAAGGAACCAAAGGTTGAGTCATTACACACAGAGGTTGGGTGTGGTAATATGTGAAAAACTACTGTTCAGCTGCTCTTTATCAGTGGTGTTGTGCAAGTAGGCGTAAATACACATATAGTGGTTCGTGTGACAAGTATGTTGATATTGGGCTATTCTAAGGTAACAGGGCAAAATGTGGATGGGAGCACAAGACCTGTCTTGTCCTCTCGTGCTCCCGTCCATGTTTTGCATTGTTACCTCAGGATGGAAAACCAACAAGCCCAAGCTACTGTTCTGGCTAGCGTGCCATTGTTTGAGGTGCATTGCAGCAGCCAACGTTTCCCCTAAGCACCTGCACTTCTACGCTGTAAAGCTTGAAGCCAAAAAAGTGCATGTTAAAGAGTACTGGGAGGGGTGCACATATGGGTGTGCACCATTTTCCTGGCTCGGGGGATCAGATTCCAAGCGGGCTAGCACACACAGCATAAAGCACATGTAGCAAAAGTTTGGACTGTCGAACCGAGAAGTCTGCAGTTCAGTTCCTTCCCTTATATATTTCAGTTTGTATGAGTATCGCTTGTCTGTGCTTGTGGGATTAAATTGGGAGAACCTCAGGCAGGCAGATGAGATTAGGAAGGTTGCGGGGATCAGAATCAGATGGATGCAGCTGACAGGGTTATTTGAATGGATATGGTAGAGGCATTTATACACACAGCTATAGACCTTTTCACGACCCTTGGAGAAACCGGTTTGACTGGGCTGAGAACCAGGTGTGGGGGGCGAATCTGCAGCTTTTTCCTGTGTTATGAGCACAGCCCAGTCTCCAATATGGCAGCTCCCTTTGGCCAATTTTGAAAAGGTCAATATACAGTTTTGCAATTATGATGTATTTGCAATCAGTGCTAAAAAAAAGTGCACCCATCAAAGGTACAGGTAGGGATTGAGTACACAAAATTGATTCTAAGTGAGCCTATCTATGTTTTGTAGATTCTGAGGGATGGCAAGTGTAGCAGGGGGCAGCAGAAAGTCAGGCAGGCAGATGAAATTAGGAAGTTTGTGGGGATCAGATGGATGCTGCTGACAGAGGATTGGGTTATTTGGATAGATATGGGAAAGGCATTTATATAAACAGGTCTATACAGCTGTGTAATTATGATGTATTTGCCATCAGTGCTAAAAAATTGCACCCGTCGAAGGTATAGGTAGGGATTGAGTACAGAAAATGCATTCTAAGTGCGCCTGTCTATGTCTTGTAGATTCCAAGGGAAGGCAAGTGTAGCAGAAGGCGGCATGAGTTCAGGCAAGCAGATGAAATTAGGAAGCTGGCAGGAATCAGATGGATGCACCTGGCACAGGATCAGGTAATTGGAGGAATATGAGAGAGGCATTTATATAAACAGGTGTGTACAGCTACGCAAATATGATGTATTTGCAGTCAGTGCTAAAAAAATTATCCCCGTCAAAGGTATAGGTAGGAATTGCACACACAAAACGCATTCTAACTGAGCCTATGTGTTGTAGATTCCATTGAAGGCAAGTATAGCAGGGGGCCGCAGAAACTCAGTCAGGCAGATGAGATTAGGAAGTTTGCGGGGATCAGATGGATGCAGAGGATCGGGTTATTTGGATGTATATGGGAGAGGCATTTATACAAACAGGTATATACAGCTACACAACTATGATGTATTTGCGGTCAGTGCTAAAAAAAATTGCACCCATCAAAGGTGTAGGTAGGGTTGCGGACACATGGATGGATGGGAAAATATTTACAGTTGAACCTGGATCTATCGAACTAGAAGGCGATCGCGAAATAGTTCGATATATCGATAATTCGATATATAGAAATCGGCTTGAGACGGCACTTATGATGCAAAAAAACGATACCGTATTTGTTGCGTAATCAACCCACTCGCAAATGAACCCACCCTCCACTTTTGCACCCGAGAAGTTTGAAAAAAAAAAAAGCGTTTAGGCCAGCTCGCTCACATGCTAGCGATTGAGCGATCTCAGCAACGAGCGACAGCGACAGAGCAAAAAATTTCCAACTCGTTAGAACTGAGTCCCTCTCGCTGCTCTATCCACCGCGGCAGCTCAAAACAAGGTTACTGTGTTGCCCGGCAGAAATCGCGGGCGTTTTTGCTTGCAAGTCGATAGCGCGCGCCACTCCGTTTCGGTCGTCTCACCCACAGCTCATTTCTTGGCAGCGTGCCAAGATGCTGCGCAGCGATATCGTCATGGCGTGTTTATTTTTTTATAGCTCCTGCGGTGGCGGGGAGCGAACTTGGTAGATGCCCGTGATGGCTTGGTTGCACAAGCCTCGTTCGATTTATCACGCTGCGCTTGGGGCGGGTGTAGTCCATTCCCCAAAATCATTGAAAAGCATGATAGCTGCAAATGCAGTGTGAAGCGAAAAATGCTAAAAGCCGGTGTCATGATCGCAGCTGACCGCGTGCTTTCGTTGATTCATGCATGCAAGGATAAAAGACTCCCGCAAAAAAAAACTGGTTCTTCTTAATGTCCGCAGCCACTATATCTTGCGGTACGCCACACGTACAGCACAACGATAAGAATAGACGACTCTCGCAAAAAAAATGAGAGATCTGCCACTTCTTAACATCCGCAGGCGCCATAGCCATGTCAGCCGTTGCGCGCAGAGGGTTCGCAACACACGCTGGAGAGGGCGTCCGAGGTTCTGTCTGAAAACAGGCTGAGCTCGCTTGGCGCATGCGTGCTGCTGCGAACGAAGGCCGGGAGAGAGGAAGGAGAGAGACAGCTCGGCAAAAGAATGAGCTCATCCTCGCGCTTCGCTCTTTTGCGTTTTTCCCCTCTCGTTCCCACCGGTTCTTTGGTTCATTCACGCACATGGCTTGCGAACGTTACGTGCTGGCATGCGGGAAACGATAACCACAGATGTGCTCACCTTTGGGGAATGGGCATGACGCTGCCCAGACCAGCCGTCACCGAACTGTCCCCTCTCATTCCTTCTGCGCGTGGCTTGAAAACGTCACGCAGGAAACGGCCGAGGGTGATGCGATCGTCTTTGGGGAAGGCACATTTTCCAGTGCGTGGTGCGGAGTTCGATATATCGAATGACCGGTGAAATTGAGTTCGATATATGACGCGGCTTTCCTATACTTTTATATTGGATTTTCAAGGGGATATTCCGCGAGTTCAATATAACCGAAATTCAATATATCCAGCTTCGATATATCTGGGTTCGACTGTATTTTCATTGGCTTTAAGAGGTGAGGGCTCAGTTTGATTGTTGGCCGCGCCAGATGGCCACTCAGTGACCTGAGCCTGGATGGCCGGGTCCGAGTAGCGCAGCACGGCCTCCCATTTCTTGGCAGCAAATTTGCAGGTGGCGAATAGGTCGGGTCTAAAGTGGTGTCGACGCCACACTCTGCATTTAGGGTCAACCTGTTCTTTGAATATATATGAATATACTTTGGGGCAGGGGAAGGAACGGGTTTGTAGCTGGTGCCAGAGTATCTCCTGGGCTTTGCTTAATGAATTATGTAGGGGAGGGAAGATGCTCCTTCTCAGGCTAAAATGGTGAGTTATATTGTCACGTGCTTCGGGGCATCAGGAAAGGAAGAAGAGGCTGGAGAGAAGAAGAAGAAACAGAAGACACAGTGGTGTGTGCTGGTGTTCCTTGCGTGACTCGCAGCGCTTTAGACTACCTATAAACACCCCCGTTACGTACTGAGTACGTAACAGTTGTGGTGGAGTTTGCGGTGTAGATCAACACGGATCCCCGTTGTCTTCGACGAAGCCGCCGGCTCGCTGGTTTGCCACCCCTACCATCTGACATGGCTCAAGACGGCGACGCTGTCCGAACAACACCTGCGGTGAGCAACTGGCAGCACTACCGCAAGCCGCGCACATTTGGTGGAAAATCTGATGAGGACGTCGACGACTGGCTCGTCTGAATAGTTTACAGTCCACAGCAAGGTGTGGCCTCTGGTGACTGAAACTATGCAACGAGGCACCAAGACACTCTTCTTTGCACAGGCCAGCGTTGTAGGTTCCACTACGGCGTCGAAATTCTCGCACAAATTCGTAGATGAAATAACTTGAATGAATTCTCCGGACATCGCAGGTACAACTGTATCTTCAGACACAGAAAACGCTCCTAAATCAAGCGACGAGGTTTCGACAAGGGCCGACATCAACGCAGCATTAAGCGAGATCTGTCCACTACGGCAGTCTAACGTTGCACCACACTGTTGCAAAAAGTCTATACCTAGAATTACTTCATGCGTGGGATGAGGCAACACTGTGAATTCGGTTCGAAACGCTTGGCCCCCAATCACAACTTTCGCATAGCACACACCCAAAGGCACCAATGATTCACTGCCAACACCACGGAATACCACAGCTTGATTCACGCTAAACATCACTTTATGTCCTAATCGATTCTTGAATGCTAAACTCATAACAGAGACTGTTGCGCCAGTGTCAATTAGTGCCATCGTGGGGATGCTATCAATGGATACTTCGAGTTTGTTCTTTAACATAAACACAGGCAGAGGTATTGGGAACGTTGATTTTCCGGCGACCTCACCCCCATCGGCTGCGTCTTCTAGTTTCCCGAAGGGGAAGAACGGCGCCGAGGAAACGGTGATTGTCGCTGTCTTTGGGTTGGCGGCGTCAAGCTGCGGTTCGAAGCAGGCGATCCGTTTCGCATCTCTGCCGGGCGGTATGTATCCAGAGTTGGTGTCGTATAAAATTCAGTGTCAAAATGATTAGAAATGTTGGGCAGCGGTCGATGATCTTGTGGTAGCAGGCCCCGCCGACGGCAATACCGGAAGATGTGTCCGGTCATGCCACAGCTATAACACACGGGTTGCTGGCGCCACCGGTCCGAGTAAATGCGGGCGGAAACTAGTTCTGGTTGGCGGTAGTAATCGGGACGGTGTTGCTGACGAACCAGCTGGCGTGTGTAGGTGGTTCTTCGGCCCATCCGTGGCTGAGAAGTGTTTAAATCATTATGCTGTCTGCCCTCGCCAAAGCGTGATGCATTTAAAGCCGGAGTCCAGGAAGTTGATGGGGTCGCGGGTTCTGCTTGCAGCGCGCAACCATCATACTGGTGTTCGTCCCGGCACGCAGAGTCTTTGTCACGCAACAATTCTTCCCGCACAATCCTGCGTATCAGATGAGCCATGGACTCCGGACCACTGACATCAACGCTCGCAACAGATGTGACGTTGGCCAGTCACCCAAATTTAAGAGTGATACGGCGCAACTTCAAGGTTTCGAAAGTGCGGCAGTGCCTGATGAAGTCAGCTGTAGAGTTCAAATTGTCTTTGCTGATAAGAAAATTATAGACATCTACAGCGATACCTTTAAGCAGGTGCCTCACTTTATCTTCCTCGGACATCCAAGGGTTTACTACCTTGCACAATTTCATAATATCCTCGATATATACGGTGCATGTCTCGCCAGGTACCTGGGCCCGCTGCATCAACGTTTGTTCTGCGCGTTTCTTCTTCGCGGATCCGTCGCCAAAGCAGTCCTTTATCTCTTCTGTGAAACAATCCCAGCTGGTAAGTGAGTCTTTATGATTTTCAAACCAAACTAGGGCAGTGCCTTCCAAGAAGAACACTACGTTCGCTAGTTTCACAATCGCGTCCCACCGATTGTACCGGCTCACCCGCTCGTAGTTGGAACGAAAGCAAGGCCTCCCTCATGCCCGCGGGAAACGAGGTACTCACCGCCTGGCCGACGAAACCTCGGGCGTATTTGGGAGCCTTCTCGTTCTCGGGATTGCCCGAGTGAACCGGAATACATACCAGTTCTACCAGGAACTGGACGGTAGCTTTTAAGGATATTCCTTGCGGCAGCCAACAGATGGCCGCTCCCGAAATACCATACGGCTGTTTTGGAGTCACTGACTAAACACCTGCTTCGGTAGAAGCGACGGCTAGCGCAATGGCTGCTTCCTCTGCAACCTCGGAGGTTCTTGCGCGTACAGTAGCTGAAGCTAAGATTTTGAAAGGTGTGGACTCACGAGCCCCAGTCACTGCACAAATCGCGAAACCTCGGTCCATCTCTTCATATTCAGCCGCATCTACATAAGCAACTGACTGGTTTCCTTTGTATTTGGTGTGTAGTGCATGTGCGCGTGCTAGTCGCCTGCTTTTGCGGTGAATGGGGTGCATATTCTTTGGGAGGGGCTCTATAACAAGCTCCTTCCTGATTGCTGTGGGTATTTGCCTAGGATCGTCTGCCATGGGTTCGGCACTGATGCCTAGCCTCAGCAAGACAAGCCTCCCGGCTTTGGTGCGCGCCAATCTGGAGTACTGCAATATTAAATGCTCTTCCTTGAGTTCATTAAGTGTGTTGTGCATTCCAAGAGCTAGGAGACTATCGGTTGAGGTGTTTCTCGATATTCCTAGTGCTGTCTTGTGAGATTGACAGATAAGACACTCAACCTTTTGCTTTTCGTATTGGTAAAGGTGCAGATAGGGCAGGGTGTAGACTAGCCTGGTGATGATAAAAGCCTGAATGAGTCGACAGGTGTCGTGTTCTTTCATGCCCCTCCTCTTGATGGCTATTCGTTTGATTAGTTTGGCTTTTTGGGTGACTGTTGCGGTCTGTTTATCTAATGTTGCTAAATTTTTGTGGTTACTTTGAATGAACATGCCTAGGATTCTGAGGGCTCTACTTGTTTGTTTTGTAGTGCTTTGAGCTCTACCCTGATTGCAGGAGGCGGAGGTCTGTTCTTTCGATTGGTGCCTCCTCGAACTACAAGTTTGGACTTAGAGTGTGAACAGTCGACTGCTTCCTGAAGCACACTTTCTATTAGGGCATCACTTCTACTGTTCACCCACAGGTAATGTCATCTGCGTAAAACGTATGCTGTAGCCACTCGATTGCAACGAGTCTGGGGGGCAGTGTTATCAGTGCAGTGCTGAAGAGGAACAGCGACATCGCAGAGCCTTGTGGTGTTCCCTTTCCGCCCAGAGATATTGTTACGACGGGGGTTTTACGTCGGAGCGCTGAACAACAGGTCGATACGGCAGGGAGCTCAGCTGGTCAATGGCAGCGCGTCCGGCACGAGAGTCTTTTTCAACATCTTTCTCCTTCGCTTGTGCTGTCAGCTTCATCTTCTTCAAGACTGTTACAATATGTTGTCTGGTTCGATTGCACCGAGAGTGAGCTCGGCCGTCCTGTTCGAAAAGAAGGACCGGACGTACCCGAAGACTCTGTCCAGGATTCAAAAGCGAGAGGTTTTCTAATATCGCCTCGTGCGAGACATTATTGAAGGCTTTACAGAGATAAGCCCTAGTATTGCCCTCGTTCCATGACAGTACCTGCGATCCAGAACATCCCTTGGCAGCTGGATCATGACATCCTCCGTGGAGAGGCTGGGTCTGAATCCTATCATGGTTGAGGGGATGATGTCATTGTCCTCTACATAACCCTGCAGCCTGCTGAGAATGATGTGTTCCATTAGTTTGCCGAGGCACGACGTTAACGAAATGGTTCTTAGGTTTTCTATGTTAAGCTTCTTCCCTGGTTTCGATATGAATGTCACTTTGGCATGTTTCCATTCCTGTCGTACCTCTCCTTTCCTCCAATAAGTGTTCATGAGGGCAATTAGGGCCGAAAATGAGCTGATGTCTAAGTTCGTCGCAGGCTTTCGAGGCGCGCCCCGACTTTGCAGACAAGATGGCGACTGCCGCCTGTTCGGGTCGTTCTGGTTCGTCCACCTTGCAACGGTTGGAAGCATTTTCAAGAGACAAGATTCGAGTCAAGTCTAAGAGACGCTGGCTGTCGAAGTAAACGAACGAAATGATCTGCAACGTTTATGCAGGCCGAAAGCTGTGCTGTCGGACTACATGGCGGAACGACATGTTTAAAGACGTCCCGCCTCTCTACCTTAGCGCCTAATGCCAAGAAAAAGTGTCCCCGAGTATAGTGCTAGGTGTCGTGTTCAGGTACATTTGGCATAATGTATTTAGTAGCTCCGCGTCCGTAACTTTGTACTTTTGTATAATTTGTGCGAGGTGATCCCGCGCAGCAGATTTTGTTTGTGTTGGGTCAAGCAAGTGTCAGAGCAAGAGCCAGGTTTTCTTACTGCCGAGCTGTGCATTCATTCCGTCGCAGATTTGCCCCCACTGTTGTTTCTCCAGGTCGCTGGCATGTGCCTCAATCTTTTCTAGTTGTGCAGTGCTCTGTCGCAGCGTTCTGTTTAAACACTGCTTTTTCCAACGGTGAAACAAACTAGCGTGAGCCTCCCACATGTGCAGTAGTAGCGCGTCCGTGGTTGTGTTGTCCTGACCTGCGCATTGTGTTTCGGCTGTGCTGCTGTGAACGTCAATAATAAGTACACTGGTCCAGTCTTTCAGGTCCGTTATGTTGGAGGGGGCGGTTTGTTCCCTCAGTTGTCTAAATTTGTCACAGTCCGTAATTGCGAATTTTGCGGTTAAGCATTTATGTGGCATTGTGTTAAACTTGACGGAGATGTTGTAGTGGTCACTGCCTAGCGAGTGTTGTGTGTTGTTCCAGCAAGCGTCCTGAATGTTTTTGCTTAGGATTAAATCAGAAGAGGTGTCTGCACTTACGCTGTTGCCTATTCTGGTGACTTCCTGCTGATCGTTAACAATAGAGAAGCCAAAATCTTGGGCTGCTTCCCAGATTCTGGTGCCTTTGGCGTGGTTTTGTTGTAACCCCATGCCGTGTGACGTGCGTTAAAATCGCCTACCTCCAGTAACTACACCCTGGCTGTGAGCTTTAGTACTTTCTCTAGTAGACCACGGCAGCCTTGATCGGCGTTTGTGCGGCAGGGCTTGCTACGGCTGTCTTATTTGGCGCGCACCGCATTGAAAAAATGTAGTTAGAGAAGTTCTTTTGCGCGCCGCGATGGGGGGGGGGGGGGGGGGGGGAGCTCTCCTCCCACTATAGTCGATGACGGCGCGGCATGGCATATCGCTGGAGAAGCGCATACTTCGAAAGGTGCACGTGGGCATCTGGAGACAGCTTCGCTGTAAAATTTGGTGACAGTTGAAGGAAACCACAAGGAAGTCAAGATACGTCGTTCTATAAGCCAACAACATGTTTACAAATAAAGGAGGAACTCGATACGCCGCAGCTGACTGGGGTGAAAATTAGGGCTGGCGCCCATAGGAATACATGGAACCGAAAAGTTCCAAAGCAGTTTTCTCATTTCACGGGGTACCTGTGATGTGGTTAGTCAGTACAAAGCAACTATGAACATCGTAGAACAGATCACGAAAGTATGACATCTCATTACCATGGCGAAGTATTTTTAAAAATACCGCTAAATGTATGGGGCTGCGAGTTCGGAGGGCGACCCGTAGAAAGCATGTAAACACAGTTTTTCTCGTTTCGCAGAGCACAAGAAGTGGTAGCCAGTCGTTAAACGTTGGCCAGCACTTTGAAGAAATGTGTGACAAAGTATGTTGCGTCATTTCGGAGGCAATCTAGTTTTAAAACTCTCCAAATAATCTGTGTTGTGAATCGCAGACACCCCCAAAAAGAAAGCTGGGTGTAGCGAATCACAGTTTTGTTTATAGTCTGATATGCCCCATGGGTAAGTTAGCTTGATAATACTGTCGCTTAAGCAGGTGTCAAACGCAGCTGTCAAATGCCATACGACAATATTGACCGAACGAGAATTGTGCATTGCAGCAGACGACGGCGTAGCCGCCTCCAGATCTGGAGCGTCTGTTAGCGACAGCGCTGGTGGTGCATGGTCGTTTGTAACTGTCCGCGGTCAGTTTATCGTGCTGTGAAGAGTCCTGTAAATCGTCAGACTTTCAGTGCTTGCAAGGGAATGTGGTGTGTGATGCAGCAATGTCGGACTACGTGAAAAGCATGCCGGAATCGGATAAACAGCGCTACAATGAAAAGCTGTACACTGACGACGTTGTGCACCCGGACCCATTTGCTGTTGTTTGGCTGTAGGAAGAAAGGAAGAGAAAGAAAATGCACGGGCCTGCTGCTGGCTCTTTAGCTGAGTCACCTCCCCTGCCTCGTGCGGACAGAGAAGAAAATAGAGTAGAAAGGAAAAAAAAGAGGGAGAGAAAGACACGGGCCGCAAAAGCCGTCATCCACCATCAAAGCAGTGGCGGGTGCAATGACGGCCTACAACAAATAAAATCCAATGGGGCCCGCCGCAAGCGGCGTTGACCTACCGTCCCAGCCCTATAGGACCAGGAACTGCCACCCTTCACCACCTCCGCATCCTCCTATTTGCTATGTCTGAAACACATTGGGAAGTCCTCCAGGCTTATGCGGGTGCTCTTACACTATTGGGCATGGCAAACATTGTAGTGTATGTGATTTTTTTCTCCGAGTCACTTCACTGCAGAGACCGTCCAGGCATGCAATTATTTTGAATCAGGTGGGTGAGCACAAATTCAGCAACGCGCATATGCTAGCTAAATATTTTTCGTTTATCTTTTTTTTTCTCCGTGGCATCGCTATGTCTGTAGTACATCGGTCTGCGCTTTCTGTGTGGTTTCCTGGTCTTATTTTTTTTTCCGTACGGCGCAGACCATGCAGCGCGTGCACGGACGTCGGAATATAGAGCCTGTCAAAATGTTTGCTTACGACTTGTTCACTGCATGCATGTATCACGACACAGCTACATATTCATTCATTTTAACACTTACCGTCTACATAGCCATGATCAATGTTTTCAGTACGAATGACGTTATGCCTGTTATTTTGCGTTTTCTTGCCACTCAATTAAAAATGTTAACCATGTCTCGATGGCATCATTACTGCCTTACGCAGCTCGTGCAAACTGCCGGCCCTTGCAATATTTTTTTTTTTATCACGGTTTTCCACCATTGCATATCACGCAAGCTTCCCAGGCACTGCGATACACATTGCACGTGGCCGCCCGAGCGGGAGCGAGGGGTGAGGAGCGCATGCCGCGGTGCGGCGACAGGAGCGCACAGGCCCCTCTCTGCAATTACGCTCTCTCCATGCGATTGGGGCGGCTGGAGCATGCACCGCTGCACGCGCCGATCGAGGCGTGGCCGTGAGTAGACGTGGTATTCCTGAGGCTGCGTCTTTTGGGTCAGCTGTACAAGTTTAGAATGAAGAGCTTTGTATTTCCTTTTTTCCCTCATAGTGTAATTGACGTCGGTGTCGTCGAATATGTGCTGTAGGGCAGTGATGTTTCGCTGAATGAAAGTCCTGCTGGTCCTGCTTGTTCGACTCGCCTGTTTGTACAAAAGATTTGTAGCCTGGTAAATTGATTGGTCTCCTATTTTCTTGGAGTGCTATTACATCTGGTTTGCTAACTGAGTTTTGAATCTGGAGCAGCAGGTTGCCCCGCTTTCTGTGGAATGACCTGCAGTTCCACTGCCATACCTCAATTTCTTGGCGAGGGGCCATCTTTGTGCTGAAGGTTTGGCAATATTGCCAGAGTTGTTGACAACCTGTCGATAATTATATCTAGTCTGGTGGATTGACTGGCAATTGCTGTTTCTATGGCTGCTACGTTGCCTAAAATTTTGTCCTGTGTGTCCATACATCATCATCAGCCTGACTATACCCACTGCAGGGCGAAGGCCTCTCCCATATTTCTCCAATTAACCCGGTTCTGTGCTAGCTGCATCCACTTGACCCCTGCGAACTTCTTAACCTCATCCGCCCACCTAACTTTCTGCCACCCCCTGCTATGCTTTCCTTCCCTTGGAATCCAGTTTGTTACCCTAAGCGACCATCAGTTATCCTCTCTTCGCACTACATGTCCTGCCCATGCCCATTTCTTCTTCTTAATTTCCACTAGAATGTCGGTAACCTGAGTTATTTCTCTGACCCACTCTGCACGCTTCTTATCTCTTAATGTTACCCCTACCATTTTTCGTTCCATGTGTCCATACGGACATTGCTAATTATCCCTATCATTGAGACTTTTGTTTAAGGCATTGAGTGTGACGTAATGGTCAGTTTTGTTGGCATTAATTATGGCTTCGAGTTTCCTGATGTCTTCGTCCCTGGTTGGTTCTTGAGGGGTTCGCTCAGGGGAGCTTTCCGAAGGTTTTTTGGCTTTGACTTCCTGCTCGTCCCTGATTGGTTCTTGAGGGGTTCCCTCGGGGGAGGTTTCCGCTTTTTAGTTATGACTTTCGGCTCACTGTCCGAGGGTGCCAGGCGTTTATGCTATTGGATAGTTCAACCTCCATATCTTGTAGCACTGTCGCGTTTACGACACACGCGTTAAGAACGCCAGTAGGTAGGAGTGGTTTAGGACTTGCCGTTTGTTTTGATGCAGGAACTGACGCTCTAGTGCTTCTTTCGAGGATTTCTATTCTTTTCGTCATGTAAGCTAACTGCTCTCTCAGGAGTTTGTTTTTTCTGCCAGCTGCATTTTTAGAGAAATGGAAGGCGCCATAATGGCTGTGCTGCTCACCTGTGCCTAGGTGTCTTGTCTTAGAAGCAGGGGGAATGCTTGGCCCATTCCTTCCTTTGTCCATGCTGCGGGCTTTAGGCTGGTCGGTCCGGCCTAGATCATAGTGTCTGGCTTCCCGGCTCGGTGTCCAGGTTTCATAGTCATGCCATTGCCCGGCTATCGCTCGAAGCGGGGTTCACACTTTCTAGGTGAAGGTGAGTTGTTGGCCTCTACATACGATGCACCTTGGCGTGCAGTCGGGTTTGTCTTTCGGTGGATGCTGCATTTTGCACCTCCTACAGCGACTTTTCCTCTCCTTTATGCAGACGTCGGTGCAGTGTTCGGGCTTCCAGCAATTGAAGCACGCTTCCACCTTGTTTCTAAAGGGTTCGCACCGGTAAAGTCCCGAAGCGAACTGCATTCCTGTGGGTACCTGCGTGATGTCTGCGAAGGTCACCACGACAGAGCTTGACTTTCCTATATGTCTGTTGTCGGCGATCTCTTATTGCGGGTTCAATTACTGGATGTTCTCAACAATCGGCTTCCAGCATTTGAAGCACGCTTCCACCTTGTTTCTAAAGGGTTCGCACCAGTAAAGTCCCGAAGCGAACCGCATTCCTGTGAGTACCTGCGTAATGTCTGTGAAGGTCACCACGACAGACCTTGACTTTCCTATATGTCTGGTGTCGGCGATCTCATATAGCGGTTTCAATTACTGGATGTTCTCAGCAATCGGCTGGTGCTTCTGTCCATCGAGCGCTCCACGTAGGACGCCTTTAATGAAGTTGTCTGGTGCCGCGATGTATACATTAATGCATAGCTTCTGGTCTTCGATTTGCACGTATTGCAGGGTTACGTATGCTTCGGTCCTTTTAGTGCAAGGCGAGCTTACGGTTAAAGAATTATTGGTGGGATTGATCCTCACCAGATCGAGGTACTGGGCTTCTTCGAAGTTTTGCTCTGCTCCTTTACACACGGCGTGCAGGAGTGTCTCTGCAGTGGTTGCACGGAGGTTAAAACCACCTTGAGGCCTAAACACCGTGTTATTGTTTTCTATCGGTAGTCGAGGTTGCGGCTTCCTTCTTGGTAGCTGCCTCTTGGCCGGGATATGCTTAGGAGCTGCGTTGGCATCCGTGGCCGGAATCGGCGATGTGTTCCCAGGTTTGGATGGGCCCTGTCGTGGCCTTTGATGGCCAAGGTCCACAATGCAGGATTGTTATATTCCTCCTCGGGGATCTCGTCCCCCTCCACCATGTACACCATGGTGTCGGATCGCAGTGGTGTGGAACTTGATGTGGAATGCAGTTGAAACGCGGCAGCCTAGCTCGCCTGCGTAGCCGATGATCACAAAAATGCCCAAAAATGGGCCACAGGGCGGTTCTTGTCAACTGACAGTCACCCTCCGTTGTCACCAGCATTCTTGAAGGACTAAACTCGCGAACAGAAAAGTTCTCGTCGCAGGAGCCCATGTGAGGCACGTCCTCACAGTCCAAGCAAACGGGCAAGCATCCCGTGGGCACCTTAACCGAGCCGTAAGAAAAAGGCTTGCATACACAAAATGCATTCTAAGTGAGCCTATCTATGTCTTATAGTCCAGGGGAAGGCAACCCAATAAACCACCGTACGTCCAGTGGACATGCGATGTACGTTCGTTTTTGGATATACGGATGTCCAACCTCCGATGAATCTCCCACGGATGTCCGACAGATGTCCATGTGATTTCCCCGAATATCCCTAGCGGACCTACAGAGGACATATGCTTATAAGCTTTCTGCCTATTCATGAAGCAGGCCTCAATGATCGCAGACAATAATACCAGCAATATACCATGAGCTCACTATTAGCCATACCTGCCAAGTTTTCTGAATTTTCCGTAAAATGTACGAATTTTCACCAGTCTTATGATTTTACGAATCTTGCGTGAAATTTTTGGAATAAAAGTACGGAACACTGTTATGGTACCTTTCACGGCCACGAGAGGGCATCACATATTCTGATATCATCATCAGCGGCTCCAAAAGTTGTAGTGACTTCTGTCGTCTACTCGGGGGACACTAATCCATATCCAAAACTCGATACCGCCTCCGCCAGCCTAGTGGCTGGTAGTCTGGCTGGTCAGGCCTCCATGCGGCCTCCGCAAACCTTTGTTCACGTGTTTGGACGACTTGGGTGTTGGCCCGTTTTTGTGTGATCTGCGGCCGCATCAGACGCAGTGAGACTGGTATTTTAGCAGTAGCGGTTTCGCGGTGCAATGGCGTGCTCAAAGCCACGACAGTACTTCCAAGTATTTTTGAAGTCGTACACGTCAGAATTTCCATGCTTCGTGCCGTCTAAGAAGGGTGAGAAGTTCGGATTTTGCACTATGTGTGCCTGTGATGTTAACATTTCACATGGTGGCAAGTCCGACATCAAGATTCACATCGCTTCGAAAAAGCACCAAGGATACGTGCGAGTCGCGGACAGCCAGCCAAACCTGACAAGTTTTGTATGCAGTGCTAGCGACCTTGGTGTGATTCGTGCAGAATGCCATACCACGGCGTTTTTAGTTGAACACAACATCCCGCTAAGTGTCAGTGATCACTCTGGACCACTTTTAGCAGGCAAAGTCAGCAACCATGAAAGCATTGCAAAAATTAAGCATTAACTTATGTGTTAAGCAGCCGTGTGCATAGAGTCATTCTATTTGAAGGAGCCATAAACGGCAAATCCATTCGTGTCAACGACTCTAAGCACATAAGGAGGCAGCGGTAAAACTGTTAGTTTTTGGTGCCAAATTTCTACAAGTGCCGCAAAACTACTCTATGACATAATGTTTTGTCAACTTTATTTGCTAACTGTAAAGTGTCCTACATTTAAGCTGTGGAATTTTCCTTACGTTGTACTGGCCTTTGGTAGAATGTTTTTTTTTTTGTTCCCACACTTCAGCACATGTAAGGTGTCAGTGTCAGAACATTTTGTAGAGGTTTACTCTGTGGCTGCTCAGCTGCAGGCTGTCTGTACCATGCTCTGCCAAACCATCCACAGATCAGTGGAGGTTGATGATGTAGTCAATGAAGTTAGACAATTTTTTAAAAGTTATATTTGCACACTGTACAACACTGCCACCTAATGCAAGGGGGCAAAAAATACTAAATAAAGCTTTAATTGCTGGTATGGCGATTGTTCTGGAAGCATGTGGGGACAGGCGATAGCAAGAGTAGTCGGTCTAGTTAGTGATTGTCTGCAGAAGCTCGTCCTGCTCTGTGTGTTTTCTCTTCTGTGTCGTTTTTTAGTGCATTTTCCCATGGCTTCTGCAGGGGACAGGCTACTTCGCGACATACAATTTCACTTAGCACAGGCTCCTCCAAAATGAGACTGTTTTTGTACCTATTTACTGTATTTCTTGTGGCCTTCTTTATGCATTCCTGTTTTGAAGTGCTGCATTTGTTGAAGGTCATACCTGGCTAATAAATAAAGCAAATGTGTCTGGACAGGATTTTTTTTTTTTTTGCCATTACTTCATATCAGTGTGCATGCCCTTCCCATTTAGCAATTTCACACTATCAGAGGATGCATGTTTTCTCGTTTACCCGTGCATGGAATTAAGGATACCAGTAATCTGCGTGGTGAAACCTCGTGCTCATGCGCACCTTGTACGAAAACAAAAATAAGAAAGCCAGCGATGTTTTGTTTGCACTGAGGCAGCTTAGTGTCGACTCGACACTGAAACACAGTGCAAGCACAACATTAGCATTTTTTCTTTTCGCACTTTCCTAAGAGACTGTGTAGACACCACATGTAGGTAATGTTAAAGGGGAAGCCTTCTTTTATTAGCACTGCTTTCTGCAATAGTTTTCATTACAGCGTTTCTTGCTTGAGAAAATGAAAAACAGGCGGTCGCTTGTTCAAGCTATGTCATCTTTCGCTCAAGGTTCTTGCCTTGTGTTCTCGACGGGCAGTCCATGATCAAGAAGCATTTGAAGTAAATGTGGATGATCTGTAATGCACCCGGATGGCTGTTTCAACTACGTAGTCGCCGCCGGGACCTCGCCAGATGCTCTCAAGAGCAGTCAGCATCGGCACGCACCGCCCACAGCTGCACCTGTTCGAAAGCTTCGGTTAGCGATTGCGCACTCTTGCAACGGTCGAACGTAGTCTAGGCTGCAAGACTCGGACATAACATACCTAGAAATCATTACTAGAAATGGTAATTGACATTTCTTGCTGTATTGCATTCACAATTTTTTTTTTTCTGATTGCAACCATGTTTCGGTGCCTTGCGGTGCTTAAGATGATATCTTCTAGCATTGATAGGAAATGTTATTTCACCCATGAAATGAACAGCTAAAAAGATCATATGTATTGTTTGGAGGAAAGTATGTTTCAGTGCTTTAAAAATACGCTTCTGCTTAGTGTATGTATGGGCAATATCTAAGCAGGTGTTTTATTTTAAATGACTGCAAAGCTTCCTATATTGGAAATTCGTTGAACATACTGGGAATAACACAGCAAGCATGCTGTGTGTGAGACTGTTTTGCTGATGAGCCCTTTCCTCTGTTCCATGATGAACAGTGCTACAGCTGTTACATGAACCCTCGCACTGATGTCCTGCTTGCTGTTGGCCAGGACACTGGGAAGGTCAGCCTCATCAGGTAGGTGCATCTGATTTGTTTTTGCTTTGTGCTGTTAAACCACCATTGTGAAGCAACACCAAGTAGCCCAATCTGCAGTTCTACTGTCGAGAGACTGCCTTCCCTGGGGAAGGGTGGAAGAATGAGCCATAATGCAGCTTCACTGCAGCATATTAAGACTTGGATGAAAAGTACATTTTGGTTGATTTCCATAGAATTGAACATCATTCAAATAAGCTTAGTGTCTCTCAAGACAAACTTTGGCAGCAACCATTCAGGAGGTGAAGTTTTGTTGCCAAGTGAGGCAAGGACCAGCACCTGGCACAGTGATCTGACAAGGCCCATGTGAGAGGTATATAGAGGTTACACGGTTGTGAGCCGAAATTTAAACTGATGGGTGTGTGTGTAATGGTGTGGAGATGGCAACACATACTGGAGCACATTGCTGGCAGCAGATGGGAAAGCACATGGTGCACCATTTAATGGGGTTGGCAACAGCCATGCTGGGGAAGGGGGCAGAGGCTGGAGGGAAAGCAAAGGACACAAAGAGAGTGGTCTCTGCTGAAGAAAGGTATGATGGTAAAAAAAAAAAAATACGACCCAAGTGAGACGCAAGACACACATGCAGCGGGCAATGAAACAAACATCTTTATCTCACTGAGCTAGGACTGAGGGCAGGCAGGTCCATCCAGGCAGATCCGAGGGGTCAGGGGGTTGTTCCGTTGCCAGGTCGGGAGAGCAGGCAGGGAGCGGGCAGCAAGCGGGCCGAAGAATGAAGAGGGAGCGAGACGCCCACGCACCTCGTTTTATGGGGTCCCAGCGAGGACCAATTGGGGACCGGTTTCTCTTCGGCAGTTGAGGGAAGGGGATGCCGGGAAGCGGTGCGCCCTTTAAATACGATGTTGCACGCCGCTGCCTTTAAAGATCCATGGAGCAGAGCCCCACAAATGTGAGGAAATTCTTTGCTAAAGTACTGACTCAGTGTTAAGTAGTCTGCTATGTCACACTGTACCAATCCGAATGTTGAGTGACTGTCAGTGCACTCACCATCTGGGCTCGACAGAGCTGTTCCTCTTGATCAAAATAGCTCTTTGGTTCATCATACTACCACACAAAAGACCGGCGTGAAAAAAAAAAAAAAACGGCGACAAAGGAACAAAATGACAGGATGGGCGCTGATTACCAACTGTTTATTCTTGGGCTTGGTGCTTGGTTTTCCTGGGAATAAACAGTTGCTAGTCAGCGCCCGTCCTGTCGTTTTCTGTAATAGGAGAGACATCTGGGCAAGTTGGTACGGTGACATGATAAATAAACAGTGCTAAAAACGAGGACGAAGAGCAAGAAGCAAACAGGATGGGCGCTGACTTGCAACTGAAGTTTATTGAAAAAACACACAGAATAAAAACCCCAGCCAAGCCGCACTAAACCACACTCCAAACAAACACCTAGTCATGACGATACAGCACACATGCCATATTCAAGAAACCCAATCACATTATCTGTCAAAGCGATTGATGGGTCACTAACACTTTCTCACCTAATCGCATGATATGTCTGGCCTCAATGATTTCCCAGTTAATCCGTGCCAGATGGGCATCCAAAATATCTGTCTGTGGTAGAAAAGGATGGCAGCCATCACACACCTTACAATGCGCAACCAGATTGGAGCCTCTACCAATCTCTAATGATCTCTTATGCTCTCGTAACCGAACATTAATACAGCTGCCCGTTTGACCCACATACACTTTATCACAAGATAACAGAATCCTGTATATCACGTGCTTCTTTCTGGGACCTTATTCCTGTTTGCTTCTTTGCTCTTCATCCTCATCTTTAGCACTGTTTACTCATCATGTCGTTTTCTGTTTCTTCGTCCCCCTTTTTTCCCCTGGTCTTTTTATGTGTACTTTGGACTCTACCCAGGCAGTTTGCTTGACAACCGGCCGCTCGCTCACTTGATGCGCTGTTTTTGTCGCATTTTTTCATTCGTTAGTGCCCAGTACTGGGCGGGAGGGCAGGTCTAGAGGAATAAAAGCAGCAAAAAGAAATTTATTATTCGTTCATGCGGATTGAAGCAACCAGCAATGTGTGTTGTGTCCAATTTTTGCCCCTGCCTCCGCACTGGTTGCTTCAGTCATGTGGAATCAACTGGCCCAACAGCACATACTATACAATGCAGTCCACTTATAACGATACCAGATATAACGATCAAATTCTTGGGCTTTATCACTCTTCCCATTGGCCCATTGTAAAAATAAACCAGATATAACAATCGATCATTGGCGGTAAATAGGATACAACAGTAGCGTTATTGCTGCCCGGTAGATGTTTCCCACGAAAATTTGTTTTGTCTAAATGTTTTATAAAAATAAAATACTCAGAAGAGAATAACGTGAAAACTTGACATATGCGGAAAAAATAGACTGTCGTGGAGAAATCTGTGAGCACCATTTCGTGCGGTTAGGAAATAAGCACTATCATCATTGGTTCAGCGGTGGCGTAGCAGTAGAACATCCGCCTCGCATGCAAGAGGACAGAGGTTCAAATCCCGGTGCCGCGCAATTCTCCACCGGATTTAAAAAAAAAGAAAATCCCCGTGTCGATGGAATTGCATAAACAGGTTTGGGGCGCGACCTGATGCCGGTGAACACCTCCGGCAATGCACTCCCTCGCTAGAACAGGAGTTGGCCACCCTGGTGCAGTAATTGGCCACAACCTCCTATGATAAGCTCCACAAAACCCCGGCCCTCAGTCACCAGCGGCTGTGGAACAACTGACCACGGCGGCGGTCAGACCTGTGACGCAGCAGGGTGTGCTAAGAATGCCTGGCTCCGCTGGACAGGCCGCCACTGCAAACTGACCCTGGCAACGTTTAACGTTAGAACCCTAGCTAGTGAAGCTAGTTTAGCAGTGCTGTTAGAGGAACTAGAGGGCATGAAATGGGATGTCATAGGGCTTAGTGAGGTTAGGAGGCCGAATGAGGCATATACTGTACTGAAGGATGGGCATGTACTGTGTTATTGAGATTTACCAGAGAGGCGACAACTAGGAGTAGGTTTCCTTGTCAATAAGTATATAGCGGGTAATATAGATGAATTCTATAGTATTAATGAGAGGGTGGCAGGCATCGTTATTAGGCTTAATAAGCGATATAAACTGAAGGTTGTACAGGCCTATGCACCTACATATAGTTATGATGACCAGGCAGTTGAAAGCTTCTACAAAGATGTAGAATCGGCAATGCGAAAAGTAAAGACGCAGTACACTGTACTAATGGGCGACTTCAGTGCCAAGGTAAGGAAAAAGCAGGCAGGAGACCAGGCAGTAGGTGACTATGGCATCGGTTGTAGGAATAGCAGGGGGGAGTTACTAGTTGAGTTTGCAGAGCGCAATAACTTAAGAATCATGAATACCTTCTTCAGCAAACAGAAGAACCGGAAATGGACATGGAAAAGTCCTAACGGGAGACTAATAAATGAAATTGACTTCATAATGTGTTCAATCCCTGCCATTATGCAAGATGTAGAGGTAATCGGGAAAGTGCGATGCAGTGACCACAGGATGGTGAGGTCCCGAATTAGCCTAAATCTGAAGAAGGAATGCAACAAATTAGTAAGAAAGAAACCCATCAACGAATTAGCGGTTAGGGGGAGGGAAGAAGAGTTCAGGATCTCGCTACAGAATAGATATTCAGCTCTAAACGAGGATGGCGACATTACCCTAGAAGCAATGAACAATAATTTCAGAGATATCATTACTGAGTGCACTATAGAAGTAGGTGGTAGGATAGTTAGAGACGATACCGGTAAGCTGTCTAAGGAGACGAAAGACTTGATTAAGAAACGCCAGAGTATGAAAGCTTCCAATCCAACAGACCAGATTGAATTGGCCAAGATATCAAAGCTAATCAATAAGCGCAAGGTGGCCGATATAAGGAAGTATAACATGGAGAAAATTGAGCATGCTGTAAAGAACGGGGGAAGCCTTAAAGCGGTAAAGAAGAAATTGGGCATGGGCAAAAACCAGATATATGCGATAAGGGACAAGGAGGGCAACGTCATCACGAATATGGACAAGATAGTCAAAGTAGCCGAGGAATTCTATACAGATCTCTACAGTAGCCAAAGTAGTCAGGACCGTACGGAGATTGGCGGTAGGGAAAAACAGTCGGACGTTCCACCAGTTGGACGAGGTCAAGATAGCATTAGAAACTATGAAAAAGGGGAAATCAGCTGGTGAGGATCAGATAACTACAGATTTGCTGAAGGACAGAGGGGATATAGTGTTAGAAAAGCTGGCCACCCTGTATACGCAGTGCCTGGTGTCATCGACGGTACCGGAACCATGGAAGAATGCAAACATTATCTTCATTCATAAGAAAGGGGACCCTAAGGACCTTAAATATTACAGACCAATCAGCTTACTGTCTGTTACGAATAAGGTATTTACTAAGGTAATCGCTAATAGAATCAGGACAACCTTAGACTGCAATCAAGCAAAGGATCAAGCAGGTTTTCGGAAACGGTACTCTACTATCGATCATATCCATACCATCAATCAGGTGATAGAAAAATGCTCGGAATATAACCAGCCCTTATACATAGCATTCATTGATTACGAAAAAGCATTTGACTCAGTTGAAACCTCGGCGGTGATGCAGGCATTGCGATATCATTGGATAGACGAGCCGTACGTGAAAGTGCTGGAAGATATATATAGTGGCTGCACAGCAACCATGGTTCTGCATAAAGAAAGTAACGAAATTCCCATAAAGAATGGTGTTAGGCAAGGAGACACAATCTCCTCAGTACTATTCACAGCTTGCTTAGAGGAAGTATTCAGAGACTTGGAATGGGAGCAGTTAGGGATAAGGGTAGATGGAGAATACCTCAATAATCTGCAATTTGCTGATGACATTGCCTTGCTAAGCAACTCGGGGGATGAACTGCAAATAATGATTGGTGACCTAGACAGGAAAAGTAGAAAGGTAGGCTTGAAAATCAATATGCAGAAGACTAAGGTAATGTTCAACAGCCTCGTTAAGGAAGAACAGTTTACATTAGGTAGCGAAGTACTGGAAGTAGTAGGCGAATATGTCTACTTAGGACAGGTAGTAACCACAGATCCGGACCATGAAAAGGAAATATCAAGAAGAATAATATTGGGATGGAGCGCATTTGGCAAGCACTCACAGATTATGACTAGCAGCTTACCGGTATCGCTAAAGAAGAAAGTATATAACAGTTGCATCTTACCTGTACTCACCTATGGGGCTGAAACGTGGAGGCTAACCAAGAGAGTTCTACTTAAGTTGAGGACAACCCAGAGGGCTATGGAACGAAAAATGGTAGGGGTAACATTAAGAAATAGAAAGCGTGCAGAGTGAGTCAGAGAAATAACTCAGGTTACCGACATTCTAGTGGAAATTAAGAAGAAGAAATGGGCATGGGCAGGACATGTAGTGTGAAGAGACGATAACCGATGGTCGCTTAGGGTAACAAACTGGATTCCAAGGGAAGGAAAGCGTAGCAGGGGGCGGCTGAAAGTTAGGTGGGCGGATGAGGTTAAGAAGTTTGCAGGGGTCAAGTGGATGGAGCTAGCACAGAACCGGGTTAAGTGGAGAAATATGGGAGAGGCCTTTGCCCTGCAGTGGGTATAGTCAGGCTGGTGATGATGATGACTATCATCGTAATCACTGCCTGTTGCCGCGCAAAGGGTGTGGACGTATGGTCATAGCCAATTGTGCATCCATGGATGATGGTGCTGACACATTGATGGCACGATAGCTCTTGGGATGAAAAAGCAGAGTCGTTGGTATTTCTGGCAGGGTTTCAAGGTTGGAAGCCTCGTGAAAAAGTGCGGGTATTCGCGCTCTATGATTTTAATGATCATCAAGGCTGGGAATCCCCTGCCACTCATCCAGTTGCTAATCAGTTTCGGACGCGCAAAAAGGACTGCCGACAGCGTAGTATAGTATGCGCTACTGAAAGCCATGCTCACAGCAATTGTCAAGGTTCAGCAGCTACGCAAGCGAGCGTGAATGTCCGACTTTTTTAAGTATGCTTAACTTATCTTATGGCTATTGGTGTATCCTGTAATAAAGTGTTTTGTGCTCTTTACGATGATTAGCGCTGTTCAACCCGATTTACTCATCGCTGGTAAGTAGCAAGCCTACATGCATGGGAAAATATATGTGTGGGCTTCTTTTTTAGTCGGTCCAGATATAACGATAATCGGTTATAACGATCGCATTTTCCAGTTTCCTCAATAGCGTTATAAGTGGACTGCAGTTTACCTTTATGTGGAGTCAAACCCATTACCTCCATTTTTTAGTTCCTTAGCCACCATTCTGTGAAGGACCTTTTTTTTGGTGTGACAGATGTGGTTCTCTTCTTTTAGTAGAAAGCACTCGTATGCTCACCAAGTGTCTTAGCCTATCTTTCGTTGCTCAGATTTACTAAGCTGTTTGGTCAGGTGGCCCCATGTGGGTAATTCAAACTAAGTTCGGTATAGCGGCTCCAGCATGCAAGTCTCCCCGAGGGGCTTTTTTAAGTTTTCCAGCCATCAGAGTGAGTGATTGAGTCTGTGGCTGAACATTAACCTACCATGACTTCTTGCAGTGCCTTCACACTAAGTAAAAAGCCATTGAAGTGGATTGGAACTGGTCGGGCTTGAACCTGGGTATTCAGGTTCAGTAGCCAAGCATGCACTGAGCCACCATTTTTTTCCTTTTTTGCTGATTTCAGTGCTCAAATCAGTAGGTTACAAAAAAATAAGAATGTCAGCCTCACTTTAAGCAGTACCAGTTAATCCAGCAGAGACATCCATTGTGATGGATACTCATTTATTAAGCACGAATACTCTCAATGAAATTTTCACAAACTGTGCAAATGACCAAGTCCACGTGTTCAAACTGCATTCGAGTTTTCCACACAGCGTGGAGGTTCAGGATCATGAGGTCCCACGATGTATCCTCCGACACAGGGAAGAAGAGCGTGCCATACGGGTCCCATGGTGACTGTTTTTTATTAAGTTCTTTGAAGTCGTTCCAATGAAAGGTGGGGTCCCAACAGTCTAGGTATACATAGTGTTATGGTTAAATAAGAAAGGGGGTGTTTATTTACAGTGCTATGCAGCACACCAAGGTGAGGCCTACTAGCCCCCAGACACCAACGCTTCTTGAAACGTAGGAAGAAACTGTCTTTAGTATTACCAAAGACACAGTAGTTCCTCCTTTGTCTGCCATGTTCGTTCCCGTGTCTGCTCTACTTCTTGACCAGGTTTCATTTCAGGTCGTGGTGCACCCAGTTCACTCAGCGTGCCTGAAGAAAAATGTTAATATTCCTCACTGTATGATCTCCGTGCATCACGGTAGTGCCTTGTTATAGACAATCAATCCATCGTTCGAGCCCGCAGTTTTAAAAACGGGATTGAAGCTTGCCTCCTGTGGACCCGATGCGCCCCGCATCGTTGCTTTGGTCACAGATGCTACGAGTGCCACTGTACCTGATGCTGATGAAATTCGATCTTCCCCATGATCAGCGCCGATCTCAGCTCACCTCAACGCCGTACTCTTGTGGATATTTTTCTACCCTTTTCGCCTATGTTTGACTTTTCTCAAACAGATGGACCAACCTCTCGCCCTGCACATCGGACCCATCATACTATCGACACTGGTTCGGCTTGTCCCATCCGTCAAAAGCCATATCGCGTGTCCCCATCTGAGCGCAAAGTCATTCATGAACAAGTAGAGGACATGCTACAGAAAAAGGTGATACAGGAGTCGTCTAGCGCCTGAGCTGCCCCTGTTATTCTCGTACGCAAGAAAGACGGTTTGTGCCGATTCTGCGTCGATTACCGGCATCTAAATTCTGTTACAAAAAAAGGATGTCTATCCTCTTCCTCGCATAGACGACGCCCTCGACTGCCTCTCTGGTGCGGCCTACTTTTCTTGTCTTGATCTCAGATCTGGCTGCTGGCAAATTCCAATGGACCCTGTGGATAAGAAAAAAACAGCCTTCGTAATGCCAGATGGCCTTTATGAGTTTAAAGTTATGCCATTCGGGCTATGCAATGCGCCTGCCACATTTGAACACTTTATGGATAGTTTTGCGCGGCTTAAAATGAGACATTTGTCTTGGCTATCTGGACGATGCCATCATATTTGGGAAGTCCTTCCAGGAACACAGTGACCATCTAGTACACATCTTAAATTGTCTGCACAACGCCGCCCTAATTCTAAACTCGAAAAAGTGCCACTTTAAAGAGCGCCAAGCGCTGGTGCTAGGACACCTTGTCAATGGTGATGGTGTAATGCCGGATCCCCAGAAAACTGCCACTGTTGAGTCTTTTAAACCCCCACAGACAGTGAGGGAGTTGCGCAGTTTTCTAGGGATGTGTTCGTATTTTAGACGCTTTACACATCGCTTTGCTGACGTTGCTTACCCATTGACGTGCCTTCTCAACAAAAACTTCACTTTTGACTGGACACCAGACTGCGACGCGTCATTTCGTCAACCGAAGTTTCTTTTAATATCGAATCCCATCCTACGTTACTTTGATCCTGCTGCAGTGACATGTTTACACGGATGCTAGTGGAATCGGTCTCAGGGCACGGCACAATAAAAGAGAGCATGTTATCGCGTACGCAAGTCGTACGCTGAGCAAGCCGGAGTGAAACTACACAGTCACCGAACAGGAATGCCTGGCTGTAGTTTTCGCTGTGTAGCGTTTCCGTTCATATTTGTACGGACGGTCGTTTACTATCGTAACAGACCATCATCTACTCTGTTGGCTGCGAAACCATCGAGACCCATGTGGTCGCCTCTCACGCTGGGCCCTCCAGTTACAGGAATATGACTTTGCTGTGGTGTACAAAAGCAGGAGGCGTCATGCAGACGCAGATTGTCTTTCTAGGATGCCAATGGCCACGACCGGACCTGACAGCGACGATTTCGACAATTATATGTCGACCCTCGAGCCAGCGTTCCCCGACACGAATGTTTTCAAAATGGAACAGCAAAGTGATAGCAGTCTGCAGCATCTCTTTGCCACCACCCAAGCCAGCGCAGCTACAAGCCGTGTTTGTGTGCGTGATGGCCTCCTATGGAAAAAGAGTTATTCGCCTGTTGGCCAGCGATACCTACTCGTAGTTCCCAAGACGCTTTGCACGGACGTATTGCGTGTCATGCATGATGATCCAACTTCTGGGCATTTGGGATCGGTTCGAACACTCCACCGTGCTCAAGAAAGATTTTACTGGCCCAGAATGCCCTCGACGATGGAACAATATGTTGCCAGTTGCAAGCAATGTCAACGCTACAAACGCTGCAACTCCATCTGGCTTGCTACATCCTGTGAAGACCCCGACAGCTCCGTTTGATCAAGTAGGCGTTGACCTTTTAGGTTCATTTCCGAAGTCCGTGGATGGAAATTGCTGGATTGTAATCTGCGTGGACGATCTCACACGTTACTGTAAAACCGCCGCTTTTCCATCTGCTACAACGCATCAGGTGTCGCTTTTCTTGCTGCACTCAGTCATCTTACGACACGGGCCGCCACGAATTGTCATCACTGATCGGGGCCGACAATTCACTGCTGATGTTGAATAGCTCATGCACTTATGCGCCATAACTTCCCGACACTCGACGCCATACCATCCCCAGACAAATGGCTTGACTGAGCGCATCTACAGAACGCTTGTCAACATGCTAGCCATGTATGTGGATGCAGGGCATAATAACTGGGACACCATACTATCCTTCATCACGTATGCGTTTAATACCGCCACGCATGAGACGACTGGGTACAGTCTATTCTTCCTGCTGTATGCCAGACCGCCACGCTACTCCCTGGATACTATCCTGCCCTTCTCAAGCCGGGAAGACCCCAGCCTGGCTGAGACCCTCTGTTTCGCCGAAGTAGCTCGGAGAATCGCCCGATTACGGTCTGGTGCTTCACAAGAACGTTCTAAAGTATGATACGATGCCATTCACTGGCGGGTCACATACTCTATAGGCAATTTAGTCTGGCTGTGGCGTCCGATTCGGCGCCGTGGCCTACATCAAAAACTCTTAGCCCACTATGACGGCCCATATGTGGTTCAAACGCATCAGTGATTTAACTTATGCAATAGCCCGCCTGACAGCATCTGGTCGTCGGTCTGCCAAAACCGAACTATGTCATGTTGCCCGCTTGAAGCCGTGTCAGCCTCGCACGACTCACGAACACGCCCAGAGGGTTTAGGCTGAGTAGGGGGGAAATGTCACGCTACTGACGACGAGGAAGGATTGTGCTGGTGTGGCAGAAGAAAAGGAAGAAGCGTTGGTGCCTGGGGGCTAGTAGGCTTCACCTTGTCCTGCTGCATAGCACTGTAAATAACCACCCCCTTACTTATATAACCGTAACAATAGTTTATTTATAGGAACGCGAGGTGCTTTCGCTATAAACAGTGTGCGCGAGGAATGGAGCGAAACATGTGATTACCGAGCAGCAGGGCAGCCTTGAAACTGACAATATCTTTTTTTGCATGGGTCCGCAGCGCGCTAAGGAGAATGGCGCTGCTAACATTCACTGGCTGCGGAGACGTAACAGCGGCGCCGGAAGCGGAGCCTCTACAGGGCTTCCCTCCCACATAGTCGCGAAGGTTGTTTTTGCAGAGTTGATTCCTAAGATTGTGTTTGCTTACGGGGCATTCTGTGGAGGACGCTAAAGAGTCAGACAACAAAGAAGTGGGTGCTGGAACAGACACATACGACTTAGCCATGTACGCGGGTTTCACGTGGGCGATTGCAATCACGTCCTCACGGCCATTCACAGACACAGTGAAAGTCTTTTCTCCATGCTGTAATACTTCGAATGGGCCATTGTACGGTGCATTGAGGGAGGGCCGAATAACTTCCCGCTGGACGAAAACATAAACTGAGGAAACCAGGTCCTTGCTTATGAAAACATCGTAAGTTGAGGGATGTCAAGGTGGTGTTCGCCGCAAGCACTTAAAGAGTGACCGAAGTTGCTCAATGTAGACTGGAGGCGAGATGGATGGTTCTGTAGGTGAGGTGAAGAATTCACTGGGTAAACGTAGAGTGGTTCCGTAATCATTTCGGCAGCAGTACACCCTAAGTCTTCCTTTACCACTGACTGAATACCCAAAAGAACGAGCGGAAGGTCGTTGACCCATGAAGTTTGCACATCGCGAGCGATGAGGGTGGCTTTCAACTGCCGATGGAGCATTTCAACCATGCCGTTAGCAGGTGGGTGGTACGCAATTATGTGGATGTGGCGGATGCCGAGAATTCTTATCAACACTTTGAACTGGTCACTTTCAAACTGACAACTGCAGTAGGTTGTTATGATGCTGGGGCAACCAAAACAAGAGATCCAACCAGCTACGAAAACAGGCGCCACGGTGGTGTGTCGCTGTAACATCAGAGACTGGAAACACTTCAGGCCAGCGCGTGTAGCAGTCAAGAGAGGTGAGGATGTATCGTTTACCACATGACGAAGGCAACGGCCCTACAGTGTCGATGTGAATATGGTCAAATCGCGAGTTTTGCGGCCGGAAGGGTTGAAGTGGTGACTTGGTGTGTCGAGTAGTTTTCGCACGTTGGCAGCGCTGACACTCTCGAGACCAACAGCGACCATCTGCATTTATGCCGGGCCACTCAAAACGAGAGGTGATATGCTGAGTGGCACAAACGCCAGGGCAGCTTGAGTCATGTAGTTTGTCAAATACTTGATGACTGTGTAATGACAGTGCAAAAGGATGGGCACAACCAGTAACCGTGTCGCAAACATTCATACCATAGGAGAATGGCAGTGGCTTCTCAGAAAGCGAGAGATGTGGGTCTGGCACGCAAGTCACAAAGCTTTTCAGTGTGTTGTGCCTCGGTGACGATTTCGAAATCAACAGCACTTACAGAAACCGCATTGACACGTGATAGGGTGTTGGCAGCTGCATTAACACGTTCTTAGATGTACCAAGGGTCAACCATAAATCCAGAGATGAACTGCAAGTGCCAAACTTATCGGCACGTGTGCGTGCTGTGGTTACTGCAAAACGCAAATGCCAGTGGCTTGTGATCTCTTAACATGGTGCCTTCGAGCAGATGACGGAAGTGCCGAATGGCAAGGTCTCGTGGTCAAATGTGCTGTAACGAGCTTCAGCTTGCTTCAGCTTCTGTATATGGGAACCAAGTGGGCACCACAAGTTGTGAAGTTGCTGCACCAATGGCATGGGAGGAGGCATCGATGATTAGTTGCACAAGGAGAGTCGCAAGGGCATTTTTGGTGTCTACAAAGCCGGCTTCTGCTGCGGGTTTCCGCTCCAAGGATGCAGGTGGCACCTTTGTTGGTAAGAGGCAGAAGAATGTGGGCTGTATTTGGTACGAATTGACGGCAAAAATTTAGGAGTCCAAGAAATTCACGGTTCTTTCACATGAGAAGCGGAAAATCGCGCACGGTTTGAACTTTCCTCTCCAGTGGTTGCATCAAGGTGTTCGAGGTGTCCGAGGAATTCAACGGATTCAACGCCAAATACACATTTTGCTGTGTTGATGGTCAATCCTTGCCCTTTAAGTCTTAAAAGCAGCAACCGCAGATAGTGTGCTGCTCGAATGACGAACTAGCCACTAGTAGGCCACTAGTAGCCACTAGTAGGATATGCAACGACAAAGTGCAGATCACGGGTGACTTCATTTATGAAGCGTTGGAAAGTCTGGTCGGTAGAGAAGGGTCGCTAAGGAGCGAGCCGGATCTTTTGAGCGGCTCTTTCAAAAGAGCGGGTGAGCAGCGGCTCACTAAATGTGAATGGGGGTTCTTTTAGTAAGACGGCTCTCTCTCAAGGCAGAAAGCTGGGCTAGTTAGTGTGTCATCATTAATAAAAAGACTAGCGCATGTAACAAGGTCACAGACATAGAAGAAGACGGGACGGGCACTAAACATCAATTGAGATTTTACTTGGACAAATAGGTACATAAAAATGGCGCATGCACACACTAGGTCAAAACCATACGAGCAAGCACTAATTAAAATGTGGCAAACTGTTCTTTAGCTACACTTTTCTGGACAAGGCAATTGAAGTCTTATCACCTTCCCTGCTAATGTGATATGTCTCACATATTTCACGGCCTAATCTTGTGCCTCCCCTACCAAGTATACATGTTGCGCCACGGAGGTGATGCACTTTGTGTATAGAGTGTGAGTCCTGCTCTGTGGCCGACATTTTGTCGTGGTGCTAGAGTTGCTTTTCTGACCCCACTTGTCGCAGTTTCGGCCGCTCATTTCAAGACCAAGAGTGGGCCAGCAAGGAGTTTGGTGAGTAATGAGGCTTCTTTATAAACTGGAGGGGGTTTTTCATCTCACCGTGTCTGTACCATATTAGCTCTGCTATGTGTGTAAACTAAGCTTGTTTTGTACCTTACCATTTTGGTACCCCTTCATGGATCACTGCCTTGTCGTGGCGGAGGGGCTTTCGAAACTCGATGGAGTTGGAGCTCTGCTGTGTCGGACCACCCAAGATAGACACGTCACGGCAGAGAGTTCTGACAAAATGTCATTCACTGGAGAAGGTAATGGCAACTCAATTCAGTATTTCCTGCCAAGAAAACCCTATGGCCAGTCACAATAGCATTAATGATATGGCGCCGGAAGATGAGCCCCCAGGTTGGAAGGCGTCCCACATGTTACTGGGGATGAACAAAGGGCGATTCCTAGTAGCTCCAGGACGAATGAAGCGGCTGGGCTAAAGCCAAAAGGGCGCTCAGTTGTGGATGTGTCGGGAAGCGACCGGAAAGTCCGATGTTGCAAGCAGATATATCACATAGCAACATGGAATGTAAGATCTATGACGCAAGGTAAACTGTATGTCGTCAAGCGAGAAATGGACAGATTGAAAATTGATATCTTGGGTATCAGCGAGCTCAAGTGGACCGGAATGGGAGAATTTAATTCCGGCGACCATTATGTCTTTGCGACCATTATGTCTTTGCGACCATTATGTCTTTTATTATGGGCACGAATCCAGGAGAAGGAATGGGGTCGCTCTCATAGTAAACAGAAGAATGGGCAAAGCAGTGCTAGGGTACAACCCCCAAAACGACCGAATGATTTCACTTCAGATCCAAGGTCACCCTTTCAACATAACAGTTATCCAAGTCTATGCACCGACCACTACTGCTGAAGAAGCTGACGTTGAGAGATTTTATGCTGACCTGCAATGCCTTTTAGACTGCACCCCATCATCAAACGTCGTTTTTCTCATAGGAGACTGGAATGCTAAGGTCGGGAGTGAAGAAATATCCGGAATTATAGGCAAGTTCGGTCTTGGCGAGCCAAATGAAGCTGGGCAGAGGCTAGTAGAGTTTTGTCAAGAAAACAACCTGACCATAGTAAATACTCATTTTCAACAGCACAAGAGGCGCCTGTACACATGGACTTCACCAGACGGTCTGTACAGGAGTCAGATTGATTATATTCTCTGCCGGCAGAGATGGAGAAGTGCTATACAAGCAGTAAAAACAAGGCCTGGGGCCGATTATGCCACCGATCATCAGCTTCTTGTTGCCAAATTTAAGCTTCGATTGAGGAAAACGCAGAAAACTAGAAGGCCTTTCAGGTATGATCGGGATCAAATTCCATCAGAATAGACAGTAAAATATGTGCGAAAAATGACGACACAAAGAGGACAGGTGGACAACAATATATATTTGTGTTATATGTTGATATATATTTTTATACATTTTGACTATGCGCATGTGGGTACAACAAGTGTGTGTACATATATATGCTCTCCGTTCTTTGATTAAATCAGTTGTCAGTTCTGCGCCGTAGTTGTCCACTTCTCCTCTTTGTCTTGTCTTTTTGCGCACTTATTTTACTGTCAATCATGGTTCACCAACTCGCCCAATCAGCCGTTCTTTCATTAGAATATGCTGTGAAAGTGAGGAATCGATTTAAAGAATTAGATCTAGAAGACAGCGAGCCTGAAGAGATGTGGACTGATGTCTGTGATACAATAAAAGAAGTTGGTACTAACGTAGTTCCAAAGCAAAAGAAATGCAAGAAAGCAAACTGGTTACCTGAAGAGGCTTTGCAAATAGCTGAAAAAAGGAGGATGGCGAAAGTTATGGGGGAAAGAGAAAGATACAAGGTTCTCAATGCGGATTTTCAGAAAATAGCAAGAAGAGATGAATGCCTTCCTGAACATACAGTGCCAAGCAGTTGAGGACAACAGCCAACTGAGGAACACAAGAGCTCTATATAAAACAATCAAGGATATGAAAGGAAGCTTCTGTGCTAAGCTTGGCGTCATAAAGGACAAACGAGGCAGGGACCTCACAAGCCTCAGAGATAAAGAAGAGGTGGCAGGAATACACAGCAGAACTGTGCAAGAAGGGCCCGAATGTGCAAACCCAACATAGGATGGTTGTGATTACTGATCTCGAGCCGGGCATCCTGAAGATTGAAGGTGAATGGGCCTTAGCCAGTCCTGCTCAGAACAAAGCTAGCGAAATTGGTGGCATTCCAGCTGAGTTGCTTCAAAGCGTCAACCATGACGACACTGTTAACGTTCTGTATACATTATGTTAGCAAATTTGGACAACCCTTCAGTGGCCACCGGATTGGAGGAGGTCAGTTTACATCCCCATTCCAAAGAAAGGCAGTGCCAAAGATTGTTGCAACTACCGCACGATCGCGCTTATTTTGCATGCTAGCAAGGTGATGTTGAAAATCCTCCATGGTAGGCTGCAGCAGTATGTGGATCGGGAGCTTCCGGACGTGCAAGCTGGGTTTCGCAAGGGCAGAGGAACTAGAGACCAGATTGCCAACCTTCGCTGGATCATGGAAAAAGCAAGAGAGTTCCAGAAACCCATCTACTTCTGCTTTATTGATTATGCGAAAGCGTTTGACTGCGAAGATCACAGCAGATTGTGGCAAGCTCTCCAAGAGATGGGAGTTCCAATTCACCTCAGGAACCTGTATGAAGGGCAAGAGGCCACAGTCAGAACTGGGCATGGTCTTACTGATTGGTTTCCAATGGAGAAAGGAGTGAGACAAGGGTGCTTACTGTCGCCCTGCCTATTTAACCTATATGCTGAGTGCGTCATGAGGAAGGCCGGTCTGGACGAGTCTTCAGCTGGAGTGAAGATTGCTGGATAACGTATCAACAACCTTAGATATGCGGATGATACCACTTTAATGGCAGAAAGTGAAGTGGAACTCAAGAGACTTCTGATGCGCGTACAAGAAGAGAGTGAGAAGTTTGGGCTTAAACTGAACATTAAAAAGGCAAAGATCATGGCATCTTGCCCCATCAAGTCCTGGAGCATCAAAGGACGAGAAGTGGAAGCTGTGACAGATTTTCTCTTCTTGGGCTCCAAGATTACTCCGGAAGGAGACTGCAGCCATGAAATTAGGAGACACCTAATTTGGAGACGCCTGCTTCTGGGAAAGAGAGCCATGGCTAGCCTTGACCGCCTAGTAAAGAGCAGAGACATTACACTGCCAACCAAGATCCGTATAACTCGTGCTATGGTCTTTCCACTTGTGATGTATGGATGCGAGAGTTGGACTGTGAAGAATGCTGACCTCCGAAGAATTGACGCGTTTGAATTGTGGTGCTGGCGGAGAATCTTGAGAGTTCTTGGACGGCCAGGAGATCAAATCAGTCGATATTGTCGACCATAAACCCTGACTGCTCATTGGAAGGTCAAATTCAAGCTTCTTTGGTCATCTGATGAGAAGAGGAGTTGCTGGAGAAAGATTTGATGTTGGGAAAGGTTGAGGGTCTCCGGAGAAGGGGTAGGCAGCGAACGCAATGGTTAGCTGGCATCCTCGAGGCGCTGCAGATGAAGTTATGTGATGTTAGGAAGATAGTGAGAGACTGGAAAGCGTGGCGTGATATAGTTCATAGGGTCACGAAGAGTCGGACACGACTGAACGACTGAACTGAACTGACCTGCAACAGTGCCAGCAGGGGCTGCAGTATGTATTTATTAGATAAATAAACGTGCATGGCTTGTGCTCATGATGTGCAAGAATGTGGGGAGTGTGGCAAGCTGGGCTGCACCGGTTTATGCTCTGCTTCAGGGCATGTTGTGAAACATTAAAAGATGAATTAAAAAGTGGCGATTCCATCCACTTTTGGTGCATCATGTGAGCCTTGGAGCCTTTGAAAGCTCCTGGCTAGCTAGCCTGCTACACTGTAGAAAGCTGCAGTTGGAAAAAACCAGCGGAAGGGTATTCATAAACAGGACAACTGGAATTCTCTTTATTTAGGCAACTGCCAAACAACAGTGCACATGGGTGAGAGCAACCACGAACACTACCAAAACACCAAGAACAAAAATTGAGAAGATAACATATGTTCCATTCATGAACTCTTTTGTGGTGAACCTGACATAGCTATTTCTGATGCATTCAGTGCCTTCAGTGCCAATATTTTTCTTCTATCTGCGTTTTTCTGCGGGCAGTGATTCTGAAATTATGCAACAGATGGGTGAGTCTTACAGTGGTTGCAATGTTTGGCAGATTTGCTGTGTTTCCTGGCTGGAGCAGTGCTGCCTTATACACTCGTTATGTAGGCCTTTCCACAGGACAGTGGAAGCAAGTATACAACATCTGTTGTGCATTTACTGAACATGCTATGCTGCTTGACTTTACATTTCTTTTTTGTGCTGTTATTTTTAGAGATACGTGATGAAAGTTTCGTGGGTGCAGGAAAGGCAACCTTAACCCCGTATTTCATGGCTACTATTTTGGCACTATGCGAGACTTTATGCAAGTACGGCATTACAGCAGGTCTAGTTTCTTCACAAGATGTTCCACCTTTTTTAGGTATGTACTAATCTTGCTAGACAATAGAAACCTCCTCAGCGTAGCTGTCAAGCTGCCCTAAGAAACTCTTCTGCATGTTCTCCGCAGGGCAAAGGTTTTCACAAGTTTATAGGCTTTTCTTAGTCCTAGGAGAGTAACTCCAGCAAATGTGGCTTTTATCAGAGAAGGTCCAAATCAAATATAAGAACCTGATTGAGTGGCACCTCATGAGCTGAAGAAGTTTTGATAAGGAAGGACAAGATGTCATTTGTGGACAATTCAACGCTCTCACGGCAAGTTAGCCTCAAGAAGAAATCATCCACATACTTAAAAACCCAGTCGTCATTGAGCTTGTCACACAAGGAAATCAAAATACAGGGCACAAAACGTCAGCCACACACGAGCCTATTGGAGCACCTAGCTTCTTTCTCATGTTCTCCCACAGTGGAAGAAAGGTAACAAGTTAAAAGTTCTAAAAAGGAACTTAGCTTTCGATGTGGTCTCACACAGATGTCCACAGAAAGAGCAGAATTGGCGCTCACACTGGTAAGTAGCCCACTGAAAGTTTTTAAAATCAAGAGGCACTGAATGCGTCAGCTCTATCAGGTTCATGGCAAAAGTGCATGGGTTCATGAATGGGGCATAGTTGGCCATATTGCAGTTGTGGTTGGCACATGTGCACTGTTGTTGGCCACGTAAAGACAATTTCAGTCCCATGTTCTCCTTGTGAATGCTTCCCTTCTGCTGTTTTTTTTCCATGTACCATGCATGAACTGGCCCGACAAGCTAGGCTTTTTGAATACTGCAGTTGTCAATATAGCGGAATCTCAGTGATAAAATTCTTCACACCGAGTCTATTTCCATATGTTTAGCATGATCTCTTCCACCACTAAGGATGATACCAATGCGCGAGCCGCGACCGTGACTTACGCATGGCCCGCACGTTGTTGACTTCACAAGCTCTGTACAGAGAGGGAGCAATTTGCAGTAGCCATTCATGTTGTGTCACCACGAGCTAAGGCCCCAAATAAATTGCCCTCGCTTTTTCTGCATATGGTTTGCTTTGGTGGTTTTACTGTAAATTGCTGCTGGCGTTATTAAAGGAGTATAGACACGTACATTTTCTGTTCCGGTATTTTTGCTTTAATCGATCCACAGTGGTCCAAAACAGAGGGACTGCGACCCAAAAAGCCCCAGCACAGATCAAGTAATTTGTTATCAGTGCATTTATCAGGGCCAGTTTCGGTTTCGATCTCTCCGGACACGAGCGCGCGATGACGTCAAAGATACGAGAATGCCACACGAGCGCCCCCTGCTGGCAAGGTTGGTGATCGCGTAAACACAAAATCTGATGACGCATTCGGGTCGCGTTTTTCGTCTGCTTGCTGTCGCACGTGCATGAAAATATCGTCGTCGAGCAGCGCTTCAGCGTAGCATAATTGTTACTGCGACGTTGTTTCGCCCAATAGCGTGGATGTTGCTAACATTGCCGGGCACTTTAATCCCGACCCGCTCGCCTGCGACTCAAGCGACGAAGCAGGAATCAGCAGCAGCCACGAAAGCTTGGTGGGTTGACGCGCAGGAAATGTCAACTGGTAGGAATGTTGAACAAAGGTACCTTAAAGGGACACTAAAGACAGCCAAAGATGGTATGAAAATCTAATAAACTACATTTGGTGACACTGTCGCCGCATATCCGGCAGCAAAAAATCGAATAATTGCTGAGATATTGCGATAAGAAGTTGAGGTTTTTTTCTTGTTCCCGCCGGTCGAATTCAAACTGTGCCCTCCGACTACGTAGTTGGAGTTGAGTGACGCACACTACGACGTAAGCGGAGACTCCGTGATAGCTAGCGAGCCGGCGCGGCCCGCGGCGTCGCATCCCTCAAGGGCCAACATGGCAACAACGTACTCGCAATGACGGCCTCAGCCGAAATAAATAAAACAATGAAGAGAGTAATTTACCGAGCGATGGGCCCATAAAGGAAGAAAAAAAAAAAACATAGAGCGCTTGTAATGCACAATACTTTACATGTTTCTCAAGCTTTCGCGCTCCTTCTTGCACTGTGTATAAACAAACCGAACCCTCGGTCAGCGCAACTCTTCCCAACATGTTTACATACAAATAAGATTTAGTTACCAGCAAAATAGTGTCCTCGCTGCTGCGCTTGTCAGTTTTGAAGCTTCGTCGCACTTTTTTCCTTCAAGGTTTGTGCTACAGCTCCGTGTTCAGCGAAAATTACGTCCACGATAGCAGAACATGACCGAAGGGCCGGCGCCACTACATTTGCCAGCGCTATGAAATTCCACACGTTAAAATGGATCCAGTGCACAATATAGTGCGCATAGGCATCCAGAACATTAGTTGCAAGACGTGAGAGCAAGCAGCATGCGCCGATGATCAAGAATTTTTAGACCGGCAGCAGAAACACTTTATTGTAAATGGGGCCATAACATAAAAATTACAAATATTTCCAAGATTCCATTGGCGCTGCGTAGCCGAGCGGTTAGCGCCGAACGTTACAGAGCAAGCAGTTAGCGAGTTCGATACTCCCCGCTACTGGCGTTTTTTTTTTTTTTTTTTTTTTTTTACAAATCGATTTTTTTTTAACCTTTTGTAATGTATTTCTGGTGCTTCGTAATTTTTAGTTTTTACTTTTTACGCGAGGCCCTTTTTTTTTCGCCGGGCGACGAGCGCAATATATCGACGCTCTCCTTGGTATGAGCGGCAAGTATGCCCCTTTTGTTTACGACGCCTGCAAATAGCACGTTGAAGGTCTTGTTGACACAGTATATTTTGGTGAGATGTGCCATGATTTAGTGAACAATTGAATGATAATGCGTTTTTCCCTCGGTACTTAGCATATATATGCTTTTCGTGGCGCACGTAGCTGCAGTCAAGCGGTCAGGTCGCAGTCGAAGCGGCAACGGCGGCGATATGTTGGCGCAGAAGTGTGAACGAAGGAGCGTGTCGGCGGTAGCGGATTTCGCTCGCTCGTGCATCCGAATGCTCAAATGGGAACCATCAAGGCGCATCTGCTGCTCCAAGCTCGTAATTCAGGCGCTGAAGGTTCAAACAAACTATCCGAGTGCGCACGAAATGCCTGAGCCGAAACATAACCAAAACTGAAGTGGGCGCCTGTGGCGCCTCCAAGTATATTTTTGTATTTGCCTTGCAACGTTTACGTTGTCTTTTCGCCGTCGTTTACGTATGATAAAAGCGTGTTATCATGTTTGAGAAAAAACGTACTACCGCATTCAAACATGCAACGTAATTCGCATTTGTCAGCCTCCGGGATCCCTAGCGCGTCACGTGATTTGTAGTTGCGAGCCTCGGCCGTTTGGCTGTGGTGGCGATACCTGTATTTCTGTTATTCTTCTTTACTACCTTATAACAGCTCTGTTTTCATTAAGAGTGGTCTTTTTGTAATCAGGAACTGGCATTCTATCGATGCAAACCCACTTCCTTTCTCTCTTTAGTGTCCCTTTAAAGATGCTGCTTTATCAGTCCGGTTGGCCAACGCTGTTCTAAAAAAATGTTTTAGTAATGACGCGATCAGCCACCGTAACCCTTAAGCTCTCCCGATGGCTCCCGTGCTCACGCGCTGATTGGTCCCGACGCGGCAGGCCTGCGTGCCACCGTCTCAGCATGTGGCGCCATCTGGCGCAGTCAAGGCAATCTGGGTGCGTAAAGCCGTGGCCGCCGCGATCGGCTCCCAAGTCATAGCTGCCTCAGCATCCGCTATCGGTAATCTAGCTATCGCAGATCGCTGTTCATTCGCTTACATAGCTATTTATAGAAAGGACTATCAGTCACAATTAAATTGCGAGGATTATTCGGCCAATACGGAGGTCCTGTAGAAATAATTACAGTGATACAAGCGAACTTTTTTTTTTCCGACAGCTGCTGCCCGGTGCGACGCACCTGATGTCAGCTAGCTCCGCTGCTGAAGGCGTCGCGCAAAGCAAGAAATTATTTTAAGAGATGGGCTTGCCAGTAAAGCGGCGCTAAACTCCGGAGTTTTTTACAGCGTTAGCTCGTTCCGAAGCGCCTTTCGCTGGCGCTTTGATGTGAAACCAGCTAGGGCTAGCGACGTTTATAGGCGGGGAGCGGCGCAGTATGTTCCCGGCGCGCCATCGACAGGCACCGTTCCCGTAAGCCCTACACTTGTGCAGGCATGCTGTTGGGGCCTGAGTTTAGCAGGCAGTCTCCATACGTACATCGGTGAGGTAATTGTAACATGCGCCAACGTAGAAGCCATCGAGTAAAGCGAGCAGAAGCGGAGTTCTTTTTCTGGGCACGGCCGGAAGCGGCGGCGGCGCTGTTCGAGTCCGGCCATGTGTCGTCACTGCTCTTTGCTTTGCCGACTCCACGTCATAGTTATTTGATGACGTCATGTTGTTTACCTATGTACACGTTTTCGTCACAGAGATGTCGATGCCAATGGGTTTTGAAAAACGGAGTACTTGCCTGGCTTGTTTTTAAAGTCAAATTAAAATATCTTCGCGGAAACGTGCGAGGTTGGGATTGCTTGGGGAGCATCTCTGTATAACCAAGAAAGCAATCGTATTCCTTCCGACGCTTCAAAAAATGGTGTCTATACTCCTTTAACTGCTTACCTGCTAACACTGAAGTTAACCAGTAAGTATGCAGGACACAAAGACAGAGAAGTAAAGAGGCTTAAAAACAAAATATCCAGAAGAATTGGAAGAGAAGCAGAGTGTAGAGCTGTCTTGGAATCGGAAAAGGCAGATCAGGAAGGAATTGTTCTACACACACTGAAGACCTCCTTATTGAAGCTAGACCAGGGTAATAATAGAGTGGAATGTTGAGCAAGTTGGTCGAACATCTTGCAAAAAGGCAGCAGAGCAGGCAACAAGACAGAAGAAGCACACATAGACACAAGGACAATGCTGCCTCGGAGCATTGCCTTTGTATCTTTGTGTGCTTCTTCTGTCTCTGCTGCCTTTTTGTAAGAATGAGTAGATCAGGGTGTATTAGGACAAGCAGCTACAACAACAAAAATAGGGATTTAACCAAGAAGATGACACATGTGCAGTGTGTGGTAAATTTGAAGGAACGAGTGTCGTTTTATCCATCCGATATTGATGCAGGCACTCACCCTCCCTGACACCCAATGGAAAATTGGTGGCTGAAAAGTCGAAAGGGGACATAAGGCTTTAAATGAAGAACATAATAACTGAAATGAAAAAAAAAAAAAAAAGTGCAGTACCAGTTTGTATAATCCTTGAGATATTTTGGGAACAAACAAGCTGAGTATTGTGGCAGCTGTTTCAAAGGTGGCACTCCTATATCCCATTCATACATCCATGTTGGCTTGCATCAACCTTAGCCTCCTGTGGGTAGCATCGCTTCCTGCTGCCAGGCTTTGCGATTTTAGAGGAAATGCTGCAGAGGTGGCTGAAGCCAGGTGCAGTGTCATGCATTGAAATGGGTTTCCACACTGCAAGCAAGAGGCTGCACAGACTGATGATTTGTGTTCCTGCCATTGCAGTGCCCAAGCAGTCACGCCGGTGTAACATGGTGGCATGGAATCCTGTCAATTATAACATTGTAAGTCTCTGCTGCCTTTTCATTTTGTGTCTAGGATAAGGTAAAAAAATAAATAAAGGTATTGAATTTAAAGCTAGAATTTTCTAGCACAGATGCAAGAACATTGTTAAATTGTTGTAGTGGCTCTTATTTGGTTACAATGGTTGGGCCAGCCCACCGGCACTTTCTGATGGTACTAATCTGGGCGCAATTTTTACTCTTTTTTTTTTTATTTGTTTGCAACAGTGTCGCTAGGGTCACCCGCACACGGTGCGAAGGCACGACTCCCCCCCCCCCCCGGAAACCATTTTTAAGCACTGAATTGCAACTTCCTTTCTGCCTACTCTGTCCTCATGGATTGCTTTTAAGCTTTTAAGTTAGGTTCGCTGTGCACCCAACCATGCAGTGTGAGTGAAGTGGCTTCTTTTCAACACCTCTACGCAGCAATCATGCCCCACGATTGATAATTCAGCAAAACATCACACCAAAAGCACATATTTCCGAAGAAGGCAGAAACCCTAGTTTGTGTAAGTTGCAAGGAAATTCACTGAGCAATAGGCATTTGATTGCCCAATACAAGACCATAAGAAAAAAGGGGCCTCATGAGCTACGCAATGTGTAGACATTAAGCCTGTGCAATCACTGTAGCCGTATAACAAGAATGTCAAGTGGTGAATGCTACAATGACTATAACAGAGTAGCAATGCTATTTCGTATGCATATTTAGAGACTGTCAAAAAGAATCAGCGAAGAAAATGTGAGAACCAGTATAAAGAGCGCCTTTCTGTGTCCTCCTTGGGCTAGTGCTTCTTTTGCTGGTTACACGAATTAGCATTAGCAATAAGTTTCTATAGTGCAATAAACAACTGCAATTATGCCGGTAATATTTATTCAGAGTAAAGGAATTGTGAACACAAATAATGTCAGACTATGCACGTGAAATATCCGAAAGAAATGTCCGGAATCACAGGCAAGTTCGTTCTTAGTGAGCCAAATGAAGCTGGGCAGAGGCTAGTAGAGTTTTGTCAAGAAAACAACCTACTCATTTGAACAGCGCAAGAGGCGTCTGTACACATGGACTTCACCGGAAGGTCTTTACAGGAATCAGATTGATTATATTCTTTGCCGGCAGAGATGGAGAAGCGCTATACAAGCAGTAAAAATAAGGTCTGGGGCCGATTGTGGCACCGATCATCAGCTTCTTGTTGCCAAATTTAAGCTTCGATTGAGGAAAACGCAGAAAACTTTCAGATATGATCTGGATCAAATTCCATCAGAATATGCTGTGGAAGTGAGGAATCGATTTCAAGAATTAGATCTAGAAGACAGAGAGTCCGAAGAGATGTGGACTGATGTTCGTGATGTAATACAAGAAGTTGCTACTAAGGTAGTTCCAAAGCAAAAGAAATGCAAGAAAGCAAACTGGTTACCTGAAGAGGCTTTGCTGAGGAAAGGAGGATGGCAAAAGTTATGGGGGAAAGAGAAAGATACAAGGTTCTCAATGCGGATTTTCAGAAAATAGCAAGGAGAGATAAGAATCTCTTCCTGAACATACAGTGCCAAGCAGTTGAGGACAACAGCCAACTGAGAAACACAAGAGCTCTGTATAAGACAATCAAAGATATCAAAGGAAGCTTCTGTGCTAAGCTTGGCGTCATAAAGGACGAACGAGGCAGGGACCTCACTGAAGCCTCAGAGATAAAGAAGAGGTGGCAGGAATACACAGCAGAACTGTACAAGAAGGACCCGGATGTGCAAACCCAACATAAGACAGTTGTGATTACTGACCTCGAGCCGGGCATACTGAAGAGTGAAGTTGAATGGGCCTTAGCCAGCCTTGCTGAGAACAAAGCTAGCAGAATTGATGGCATTCCAGCTGAGTTGCTTCAAAACCTCAACCATGACGCTGTTAACGTTCTGTACACATTATGTCAGCAAATTTGGACAACCCTGCAGTGGCCACAGGATTGGAGGAGGTCAGTTTACATCCCCATTCCAAAGAAAGGCAGTGCCAAAGATTGTTCCAACTACTGCACGATCGCGCTTATTTCGCATGCTAGCAAGGTGATGTTGAAAATCCTCCAAGGTAGGCTGCAGCAGTATGTGGATCGGGAGCTTCCGAACGTGCAAGCTGGGTTTCGCAAGGGCAGAGGAACTAGAGACCAGATTGCCAACCTTTGCTGGATCATGGAAAAAGCAAGAGAGTTCCAGAAATCCATCTACTTCTGCTTTATTGATTATGCAAAAGCGTTTGACTGCGTAGATCACAGCAGATTGTGGCAAGCTCTCTAAGAGATGGGAGTTCCAATTCACCTCAGGAACCTGTATGAAGGGCAAGAGGCCACAGTCAGAACTGGGCATGGTCTTACGATTGAGAAAGGGCATGGTTTCCGATTGAGAAAGGAGTGAGACAAGGCTGCATACTGTCGCCCTGCCTATTTAACCTATATGCTGAGTGCATCATGAGGACGAGTCTTCAGCTGGAGTGAAGATTGCTGGAAAACGTATCAACAACCTTAGATATGCGGATGATACCACTTTAATGGCAGAAAGTGAAGTGGAACTCAAGAGACTTCTGATGCGCGTACAAGAAGAGAGTGAGAAGTTTGGGCTTAAACTGAACATCAAAAAGACAAAGATCATGGCGTCTTGCCCTATCAAGTCCTGGAGCATCAAGGGACAAGAAGTGGAAGCTGTGACAGATTTTCTCTTCTTAGGCTCCAAGATTACCCCGGGAGGGGACTGCAGCCATGAAATTAGGAGACGCCTGCTTCTGGGAAAGAGAGCGATGGTTAGCCTTGACCGCCTAGTAAAGAGCAGAGATATTAGTCTGCCAACCAAGATCCGTATAATTCGTGCTATCTTTCCAGTTGTGATGTATGGATGCAAGAGTTGGACTGTGAAGAAGGCTGACCGCCAAAGAATCCGCCTTTTGCGGGAGGATGTGGCGCCGTCATGCGGGAGCGGGCGAGAAACACATTGGATGGCAGTGTAGCAGACAACGCGAAAGCGCACCATACGAAATGGCCGCGCCAACGCAGGTAGAAAGCGAAAGCCCCCCATTTTTTGGCCTCGGGGCAGAAAGTAGTGACAGTGATTACAGCATATCATGTTCACGCAGTATGGGGGAATGTTACAGCGTTTTCACAATCCACTCATAACGCACGCATATACTATCTTCGTATTATAAGAGCGTGTAGCGCGGGCTGTGTTCGACGTGACAGAATGAGACGCTCTCAGCGTGCAGGTTTTCGGCAGACAGGAGAGCGTGGAGGCAGAGAGGGATCTCAAAGGGCAATGCAGCCAGGGATTTGTTGATGCTGCAGAGCTAGGTGGAATCGTCTCCTGTGACTTACGAGCGGCGCATATGCGCGGGGTGTCTTGAGTTACCGAGCACAATGCGGTCACCGCTGCGCCGGCATAGTACAATGGGCGTCGCTTCCTCCTTGCGTCTACAAGCGTGCAGCTATAGGATTTCATCTACGAATCTCGACAGAGAGGCACTTATACACACCCCCTGAAAAGGGCATTGTCCCGGCCGGAATGCACACCTGCAGGAAACGCGTGGCATTTTTCTGGCAACGGATGATTCAGCGCTGTAGCCGGTTTCTGCCCCCAGGAGTCAGAACGAATGTGGTCGCAGTGGTGAAAAGGTTCTCAGTGCACAGAGAACGGTCATTCTATTGTGAAAGGATCCACAACCTTTCGGCCTCCGTCGCGATTTCTGCGGAATCAATGACTTGATGACACATGTGCATCTCCTGCATATCGGATGCGCATCTCGGTCAGGAACCAACGCTGTTCTACGTCCAGAGCCATCCACTCTGCAAGTGAACGAGCATGAACCCTCCGGGAGACTCATTTGTGCCGGGCGGTTTCCTTGCCGTTGCAAACGGTTGGACGAAGACGACGATTATCAAGCTCCCTAACGAAGTGCATCTGATTGCGTACACCGAAGGAACACAATCCGAATGCTTTGGCGTGCACGAAGGCGAGCCTTTAAGTTAAAAAAAATACTGTGTGTCGTGCAAGAGTGTCAAGTGTGTCATATGCTCCGAGCGGCAAAAACACAGATACTACAGGTGTGTATGCATCTAAAGGAAATATGCATGATGAAAAGTACGTACTAGAGTTTGCACCCAGCCTGTAATGCACCAGTGATAGCTGCAATGAGAATTTCTTCGGTGCGTGTTTGCTTAAGTTGCACTGGGGCCTGAAGGCGATGTATTTTGTCGTTTCTTTTCTTTATGTGCGAAAGGGCTAAGTAGCTTAGATATCACAGGCGGCTGTGTGCGCTAGGCCATAATATTTAGCATGTTTTATCGTGACTGCCACCTGACTAACAAGAAAAAAAAATACGGCATTTTGATGCACTGCCGTTCGCGAGCATGACCAGCTCAACCACTTGGCTCGCTAACGGCGGTGCATCACAACAAACGCCCTATTTTTTTTTTCTTTTAGTCAGGTGGCAGTCACGATAAAACATGCTAAATATTATGGTCTATCGCACACAGCCACCTGTGATATCTGCGCTACCCGGTCCCTTCGCACATAAAGAAAACAAACGACAAAATACATCGCCATCAGAAGCACCGAACAAATGCTCATTGCGGCTATCACTGGTGGGTTACAGGCTTGGTGCAAACTCCGGTATATACTTTTCATTCATGCACATTTCCTTTAGATGCATACATACTTGTAATGAAGTGTTTTTCGCACAGTCGAGAGTGCGCAGTCGGTTGCTAAGGTCGGCCATTCACATCTTGACACTTGGTGGCCCTAATTCAAGCTTCACGTTGTCGTTGGTCGCAGCTCGCCGAAGGAAACTTGAAAAACCGCGTCTTGCATCCCGGCACGCCTAGAGAGTGGCAACCGTACGCGGCAGATGTGGTTGGCATTGCTTTGCCAAGCCTGTGACGGTCACCGTGCCACCCGGTGCCGCCAGACCCTGTGTACTGGCTGCGCCGAGAAACTCCATCGACGCTGTCCAATGTGTTTTCATCGGTCGCCGATACGACATCGCGCATGCGCAGAAAACTTGCACAAAAGACGGATTGACGCGTTTGAATTGTGGTGCTGGCGGAGACTCTTGAGAGTTCCTTGGACGGCCAGGAGATCAAATCGGTCGATATTGTCGACCATATAAACCCTTACTGCTCATTGGAGGGTCAAATTCTAAAGTTGAAGCTCAGCTACTTTGGTCATCTGATGAGAAGAGAGGAGTCGCTGGAGAAAGATTTGATGTTGGGAAAGGTTGAGGGTCGCCGGAGAAGGGGTAGGCAGCGAACGCGATGGTTAGATGACATCCTCGAGGCGCTGCAGATGAAGTTATGTGATGTTAGGAAGATAGTGAGAGACTGGAAAGCGTGGCGTGACATGGTCCATAGGGCCACGAGGAGTCGGACACGACTGAACGGCTGAACTGAACTGATGTACGTGAAGGTGCCTCTGATATGTTGCAACCGAAAATCATTGTCATGCTGCAGCTAATGGCCTGAGTGTTCGGCTAAATTGATTAGTACCAACAGGGCGGTGGTTGTAAGCGAGGTTGCGTAGTGGAAGTTCACAGAGAAACACTTTCAGCTTGCGCTGTAAACGAACCCGTTCCTCAAAACTTTCAATGCCAGGCAGAGCCTTTCTCATGCCACGTGCCTTTTACTTTGTCTACATTTAACTTTTCTGCTCTCCTACAAAAGGTGACTTCCGCATCCAGGCTGCAAAGTTACCAATGGGCATTGATGCCATACCAGCAGAAAATAATAAGCGCAAAACAGCCTTTTGGAGCTGTGAGACCGTGGGCGTCTCCAGGCTATTTTTTAACGCTTTTAGTTGCGTTTTTCATTTTAACATGTCTTTTCCTTTCTCATAGAAAAGAAGGTAAGAACTGCACAATGTGCTACGTGACCACGCTTGGATACATTCACTCTCAGTTCCCCTGGCCTTGCTAAAGGTGCCCTCCTTTTCAGAGAAGGAACGCTATAGCAGACAACGGACCAGGAAGAGGAGGACACACACATATGTGCTCACAAACAACTTTATTTTGGAAAACAGCCAATCCGTGCCTTATTTACACACAAAGACTAAAAGTGCGCATGCGCACAGCGCATTTTTAGTCTTTGTGTGTATATACGGCACGGATCGGCTGTTTTCCAAAATAAAGTTGTTAGCGCATATGTCCTCAGCTTCCTGGTCCGTCGTCTACTATAGCGTTCCTTCTCTGACAATGAATAACCAACTCACCCAGCAACATGCCCTCCTTTTCATTATTATTTTTTTCTAGTCAGCGCGTTACCGGTATCACTCAAAAGGAAAGTGCATGCTACCAGTACTGACCTATGGGGCTGAATAAGGAGGTTAACAAAAGGGTTCTATTTCTCAGTGAATATAATCCGGCTGATGATGATGATGCGTAGTGATCAGACTTGCCATTCTACTGAGCAAAGGCATTCTTTGCCTTTCGGCATTTTGAAAGTGTGAGGTGGATATGTGGCTGGGCCGAGGAGTGAGAAGGGCATGGGAGATATACGAACAGGACAAAAGACTGCTGGATAGATACTGCCAGCGGTCCTCTCTTCGGAAAGGAAAGTGAACTGCACATACAGAAAAAGAGGCAATGTGGCAGCACAGCCGCTGGCGAGTGTCTACGGATGTCCTGTCGTGCACGGTTTTCCGGCAGGTGTCTGGTTAATGCTGGTGCTTCCAGACTACACGCACGTACACAGGCCCCCTCAGCGACACCACTGTGCGCCTTTTCGCGTCTTTACACTATAATTCATTTCGCTCCCCCGCCCTTTCCTCCCTCTCACGGCCCACCTGCACCCATCTGACGCGGACTGCACCTCACGCACCCCCCTCGCGATGCCACTGGTTTGCAAATTGCATTGAAATTGCAAAAAATTTGTCAAAGATTTGGGCAAAGTATCAACTCCGCAAGTTAATTATGAAATTTTGCACGAAATTGCACAACATAAATGTTCTGGTGATGAGCACCCTGTTCCTATCTGCCACTGGGAGAGAGAAATGTGGCAACAGTCTTGATGTGCGATTTTCCTTCCCACGTTTTTGGAAGTCCTTGCTCGTCAGCTGATGACTGATCAGTGGTGCCTTCCCAACCCCCTTTTGCGAGCATCCATGTGTTGGCTTTCTGTTCTGCTTTATTGTGTCAAGCCCTCCAACTTTCTCTAAAATTTCTGGACTTGAAATGACTTTTTCAGGCCAATTTCTTTATTTGTCAGAGTGAGTGACGTAAGTTTACAAAAAAAAGGGGGGGTGAAAAAGAATTGTTTGTGCTAAGGAAGCAGAAATCCTGGAATAGTTATTGATACTGTCACGGGATGATGACAGGGTCGATGATACAAATGAAGAGTTTGTGAGTGCACTGAAGAAATTCTTTATTGGGCTAACTTGCGCCCGCAAAATTGCTAAGCGATTCGGCGGCGGCGAAAGCAACACTCGTGCTTGGCGGTCGTCGAACAAACAATGCCTGTCGCATATGTCAATGCTCAATTTAAGGGCGGCTTAGAACCATCTAGATAATGTCACAAACTGTTACTAGCACAACCTGGAACATTGTAGAAACATATGTGAGTGGCCGAAGTCTTCGAAACAGATCTCGGCACATCTTGCGTGACAAAGAAACTGATAAAAGTGTGTCTCGTGACATCGAGCATTGACAAACAAAGAATGCAGAGTTGATATGGGTGCCAGAATCAGAGTGATAAGGCCGCATGCCGGCGGCTGCTAAAAAACAACAAATACAGTTTTGAAGGTTTTGCAGCAATACGATGGTGTGATTCATCAGTGCTGCAAGAGTAAGGCATGATGCCTCTAGGAGGATACACACATCTGTGGATCAGTGAGGTACCTCCAGCTTCTGCTTTGTCACAAAATATTTTTCAACTGTAACTTTATCCCTCAAATTATTGAGCTTTTGACGGGCTTTTTGGGGGGGTTGTAATGGAAAAATTTAGTGTTGTCTTGCTAACAGAAGGCTATACAGATTGAGGAGTTTTCTGCGCATAGTATGCTGTCATTGTGGGTGAACATCTTCCTTCCTTGGTTCTCTCAGGATTTGTTTAGCAGCTTCTGATGGTTCGTTATTACAAGGGAGTTTGCAATTAGTTTATCCTCGCAATAATGCGCCACGGGGGGCTAGACGCTACAGTCGTCTAGCCCCATCGTGCAGCCCTGACAGACAGAGCTGCGACCCCCAACCCACGGTGCGAGATGTCGCTACTGCGGCGGGTTCGGGCCAGAGGTGGATGCTGGGATTCCCAAGCAAGGGAGTTGCAAGGCAACCTTGCGAAAAGTGGTTCTGTCGAAATGTCAGTGCTCTCCTGCAGAAGCAGAGAAGCACAGCAGAGTGCTCCCTCGACGTGTGACTTTTAAAGGCATGATGAAAACAACAGCGCTACAGACTTGGACGGAGGTGAAGAACAAACAGGACGCGCTGACTCGCAACTGAAGTTTATTGAAAACACACAGTATAAATAACCCAGCCAAGCAGCACCAAGCCACACATTAAACAAAAACCAAATCATGATGACCCCACAAACACACCACGTTCAAGAAACCCAACCTCATTATCTGTTAAAGCGATTGACGGTTCACTAACACATTTTTCACCCAATCGCATGATATGCCTTTCCTCAATGATTTTCAGGTTAATCTGTGCCGGATGGGCATCCAAAATACCAGTCTGTGTTAGAAAAGGATGGCAGCAATCACACCCCTTACAGTGCAACATTTGTGCAACAAGGCCTTGCAACATTTGTGGCAGTGCAGATATTTGTGTGCACTTTCTTAAATCGGTCAGGAGAGGAGGCTGTGTTGATCACAAGAAACCTTCCGAGTTTGGTTCATGGACTTTTCTCGGACAGCCATAATAACGCTCTTTTGTGGCGATAAATGAAAGCCTTGAGGTGCCAGGTACACTGACATGCTGAACAGTGCCTTCTGAAGTGTGGCCCAGAAACAAGCTCCAAACGTCATCCTCAAAGAAGACAATGCAAATTTCACGAAACGGGCGTCTTTTTAACCCAAATAAAAAAAGGACTTTAATGAGGAAAAAGTATGGCAGCCTTTGTTATGTCCTTGCCAACGAACGTGGGTGATGCGGAGCTAATTTGGGCACTGACAAAAACTGGAAGCTCTCGTAAATATTAGGTCCAATTTTGTGAAAGGAGGTTTCCTCAGGGCCCAAGAGGGATTCTTCTATAGCTGCATCAGAAACAGCAGAATCGGGGAAACCCCACCTGACTTATGTCCATTATGCATAGTCTCTCAGAACATCATTAAATGAGCATGGGTGATGTTGCCTGCTTGGGCGAGCTCAAAGCTTTCTTGTTTGTTGAGCAGGCTGAGGTAGATTTTGGAGAGAAAATTGTGATCGTGGTTTGGTAAAACTTTATTTCCCACAGTAGGGGTCCTGATGGACATTCGACTAGGCGCCAGATGTAGAGGGCAGCTCCCACATTGGCACAGAGAGCCCGAAGCTCTCCACCGCCGCGCAGGCCTCCTGGACAGCCTGAAGCTGATTGTGTAGGGAAGCACTTTTTAGCACTTTCTCCCAATGTTCCTTGTTCTTGGCGTAGGCGTCGCTCTATGCACAACCACACAGCATATGGTTCAAGTCTACACGTTCACTGCACCTTTCACGCACATGTTGTCCGTCGTAGTCTGGGTCGATATGCTTCATGCACCAGGGGTTTGGGTGTGAGTTCATTTGGAGCAAGCGTAACATGACCGACTGAATGCGGGTTAATTTCTTTTCCGGGAGGGGAAATGCTCGTCTGCCTAGGTGAAAGTGCTTAGTGAGCTCGTTGTGCGTGAATAATTTATCTCTGTACTCGATCTGTGGAGTAGCGGGGAAGACAGGAGGGACGCGGTCGATGAGTCCTCGCGCCGCCTACTGGACAATATCTTGTGGTTATAGTGAGCGAATTGTTCTGAGGAAATTGTGTGAAGAATTCTCTGCCATTTATAGTGTACATTGAAGGTCAGTCCATGTCAAAGACTTATCCATCTTTTATGTGTTCTATTACCCTGTTAACCCTTTGACTATCGAATATTCAAAAAAAAATTCACCCCCAGTGTCAAATTTTTTTAAACACTATGCGTTTAAAAAAATTGACAAAAAGTTGGCTGTGGTTTAGCTCTGGTTAACCCTAGTTGAATTGCGAAAGCAACGGCTGCATGGCTAAGCTTGTGGTTTAGCTCTGTTAGTTTAGCTCTATTGTATAGACAAGATAAACTGTTGAAGTAATGACTAGGCTTTTATTCCTTATACCAATGATGACGCTGCGATGATCAGTGAAGTAGTGGGACTTGGTTTCCACTCTGCTGACAACGTGCTCTGTATCTTCCAAGGCTCTGTGTAAAACCAAGTCTAAACTGCTACCGCAATCTGTGGTGGTTTGAGGTGGTGCTGGCTCAACTCGAGTAGAAACCGCTCCTCTGCAGCTTGAACGAAGGCGGAGTTCTTGTCTTTATTAAAGTCCCCCATCACGACAACCAACTTCTTCTCAGTTCGGCTAGGCATTCCCAGAATGTTCAACGCAGTTTCAACGCTGGCCTGGGGAGGTATATACATCCTGGTTACTACGACCCCCGTCTAGCACAGTTTTACATAGCAACGGCGGCGCCATCTGTTGGAGAGCGTTCTCGGCGCTTTAGTTGGTAGTCATAAATACGGTTATTGCATATAAATATAAGCTCCGCCTTTAAGGTTATGACGCTATCTACCAGCCCACATATAAAGCCCCGCTTTAACCAAGCCGTATGAATGTGGGCCTATACGGGTGACGTGAATACCAGGCGTGCCATGTGAGACCCAAGAGGGCATCTCCTGCCACGGTTTCAATGCGCCTGCCATTTGTGGCTACGGCATACGAGCACACGCGACGAGCCGAGCTGGCTGGCATAGTGTTGTTTTCACAACAAAAGCGTGACAGATACTGCGTCTTTTCTTTCCTGTGAACCGTCACCTCCTCTCCGCGGCGCCAACTGCGGTGCCATCTAGCGAAGCTCGGCTAAGTAGTTGTTAAACGCGGCTGTTCAAGGTCATTCGTGGCTGTGGCCACGGCGTATGTGATGAGCTGAAATCTGGCGTTATGTTGCTTTCGCAACAAAAACAGTCAAAGGGCTAAACCGCAACTGCACCAATTGTTGATCGCAGAGAACCTTGGGTGCAGCATTGCTTTTATCTGCTGGCGTGCATGTCTGTTTCTGTCCCCATAGCTGGCAGCCTGCCTGGACAAGCACAAGGGGGACTACTCGATTCACATCTGGGACGTCCAGAATGTGGGCAGCCGGTCATTCGAGCAGGGTGAGTTGCGTGTGGGATATGTGAACGGGCCAATGAAACCCCACGCTTCAGCAAGGGTTGATTGAGAGTGCGTGGCTTGATGAATGCTCAAATGCATGCACACGCAGCAGTTGTCTTCTCCTGTGTCAACATTCTGTGCAGTCACTGCTTCTTAGTTATGTGCATTCTGTTGTATGTGCTTTCCCACAGTGCTGATAAGGGTCAAAGATGTTAACCTTGCAGCTGGACTACTGACTAGCTCACAGCTCTTGGTTTTTTTTTTTTAATGTGATAGCAACAGCAACTTCATCAGCAAGAAAATGTAGCAACAGTCGCATAATACTCAGAACCAGAGATGACAACTAAGCATTACAATCTATTGTGTTCATGTCACCACCTCTAGACACACGTACACATACCTTCAAGGACCTTTTGTACTTTTTGTCACTCTTTAGCTAGTGACACTCGGGAAGCACAGAGTTGACCGTACTCTTCTGGAGTGCACGAGCAGTATGATGCAGAGCAAATTACGTCGCATCCTAATGAGGTGCTTTGTTAAGGACAATGCGCTTATGTTTGTGCAGTTAGCATCATTACTTTGATGCTACGCTGGAGTTCAATTATTATCAGGAAACGCGTCTTACAATTTCACTTCTCTGCACGGCACCTTTTGAGTGCCTGATCCATCCTCGCATGCCAGACTTCACGTCACTGGTGTGCTCATGCGTGCTCCCTTAAGGGATGTGCCTTCTTGGACTCACTGTACTGTCAAGGCAAACACCAGCATGGCATTGCTGGTGTTTTTGTCTGTAGTGGGCGAGTCTAACTGCAGCCCATGCACACTGCTTCCAGAAACTCGCCAACAAACTAGGCCTATTCAGTGACCAGAAATTTGTGCATCAAAGCATGATGGGCACACAGTTATCATGCCCATTGAGAACACTCTCAAAATTTTCTGCTCGAGTTTGGTTCAGCTGCGACCAAGGATTCTCACATTGCTAAAGAGAAAGGTGTCATTTTTGCAGTCACTGCAGTTTGTGGGCAGATTTGTTCATGTTGTGTGGGGCTGTCTTTTTTTTTTTCTTTTTGTGTAGTGTTACAGTGTCGTTCACATGTGTTGCTTCTCTGGCAGTTCTCTTTTTGTAAACAATGCACCAGTAGGCCATGCTTTTTTGACCATATTTAGTAGAACCTCGGTGATACGAATCTGATGCGAAAATTTAAAGTGATACGAAAAAATTGGTATCATCAAAACGAACGAAAATAAGTATGCAGAAGCATAGGAAAGGCAGTCGCACATATCTTTTTACGTCTGGGAAGGTTTATTATGGTCACGCGGTCACAGCTCGCCACTCGCCACTCGCGGCGAACACAGCGGGCTGTCGAGTCAACGTCGGTGACGTGCGGGCCGCGTGCCTCCGCGAACTTCTCGCTGCACGTACAGCACAACAAGAGACGGCGATGTGCCAGCCGCGTGGCGCCGCAGACTGCTCGCTATGGGTACCCCTTAGAATGCAATTTGTTGCACTCTGTACATCTCGGCTATCACCCCTACGTGCAGGCTACTCTGACTCGACCCAGTCACTGGGCTGGTTCTGCCAGTCACCGATGACCTTCGTCTCTGGCATGAACAACAAGCAGCTGAGGATATACGACACAAGAGGTGAGTAGAGTAGAGGCAGCAAATTGTAAAGGAATTGATGAGCAATTGGGACTGGCAGTGGGTGTACTCGCAAGGATTGGGCTTGTAGCCTCAAGCCTTCACATTATTTATTTCCTTCATGCGTCCATATTGTAGACGTGCATTCCTGCTTCCTCAAGTCGTGTGATTGGTGGAAACCGGTTCTGGCGTTTCCACCAATCAGATGACTCGAGGGAGATAGCGACGGAAACTCTGGTCCCCTTAGATTCATTGACAATTTGACAGGGCCAGCAATGCCTTCAAGCAACCGGTGTCAGTGATTTATTGAGGGTAACATGCAAAGCCTCCCATGAAAAGGGTGCTGCAGTGTAGCACTACTCGACACACCTCTGAGAGCAGATCTTGTAATTAGAGATGGAGCATTCAACAGTACAGCTGCCCAAGCGCACTTTGTGCGGTGTGGTGAAAGCATCGCCTGTCCCGTTCGTCTTTCTGTGTGTTCTGTCTAATATTTAGCGCTGTTTTTCCTTTGGTTAAACACAATGTCAGACCAACTAGCCCAGCAAGAGATACTGTTGACTGTGCCTCCTTAACATACAGAAGGGAGGGGCAAAAGCAAAAGATTTACTAAAGCAAAAGTGAATAGGAACGGGTGTGTTGGTTAGGCATCGTTACTCAAAAAGCATAGCACAATGACGAGACAGGGCAAGCGCTAACTTTCAGCAGAGGGTTTATTGCAGAAAAGACCATATATACCCTTCGTGATCAGCAGGGAAGGCAAGGGAAAAAGCGAATAAGTTGCTATCGAACAGCCACGTGCTACGCCAAAAAAATCAAGCTCTTTCATTGACAATTCCACAGACACCTTACTGACACATTTATCCTCTGCCCAAGCTATCTCCAGTGCTTCCATTATCTCCCTTGTCAGCTCGTTGCGGTGTCCACACAAGATGATTGTCTTATCAAACAGGGGATGGCAAGGTGGTTCTGGGTCACTTCTTTTACAATGCGCAGCCAGGTGGCTGTCTGCTGCAATTCTACCAACTTTTTTATTGTGCTCTAAAAGCTGCACGTTTAAACATCTGCCGGTTTGGCCATTATAGTGCTTTCCACATGAAAGTGGAATTTTGTAAACAACTCCCCTCCTGCAGGGCACTTTGGTTTCCATGTTCGCATAGGACAGCTCTTCCTGCACAAACTCGAAAGCTTTTTTGGCGCTGTAAAGAGGACTCGTTGGTTGTTCATATTGATTAAAGGAGTGTGCTAACTTGACAAAAGGCAGGCGGAATCAAAAATTACACGACACGAGATGCAAAGTGCTTTGTGTTTCGTGTCCTGTGATTTTTTTTCCGTTTGTTTTGTCAAGTTAGTGCACTCTGTTAATTAATGTAAAGAGGACCTTAATGCCAGAACGTTTCCCCACCTTCCTTAGGTTATGAGAAACCAGGTAGGGAATGACAGCTGCTTTTTCTATCTTCCTTCTTTCCTCCTCCTTTCTCATCTCTTCCGCAATTTTCTTTCTTTTTCATTTTCTTTTCATTGGGTCATGTATTGCACCTGTCTTGAGGGATTTGTTTTTAGCTTGATGCGACAATGCTCTTTTTGAGTGGCTAGATGATCTTGGGATTTTAAATATTTTCCATTATGTTGACGACTTCTTAATTGTTTTAGACAAATCTGATTTTACTGACCATATTGTCTTGCCTGTTTTAGACTCTTAATGCATGCTTCCGGCCGCTTACATTTACCTGTGAATTGCCCGCACAGGACAGCATTGGGTTTTTAGATTTGCGATTGCGTTTTGGCCATGATCACCCAAGTTGGTTGTATGAGCCTAGAGCCAACAAGCCTCCCTTGCTGTATAGCTCTGTACACTCAAAGTTGGTGAAGAGAAGCATTATCCTTTCTTTTTTTGTCTAACGTTCTCTGCAAGTCATGTGATCATGCCATGGATGAAAGTATCAGTATGCAGGTGGCGCATTTCCATGCGGCGGGCTACCCTAAACATGTTATTGTCTCAGTCGCTGAAAGCCTGCATCGCAGAAAGAAAATTGTGTCACGCATGAATGATGAGCAGCGAGTGGAAGAGATGAGAAAGAAAAAGTAGCTGTCATTCTCTACCTGCATAAGATTTGTTATAACCTAAGGAAGGTAGGGCAACATTCTGGCATCAAGGTCCTCTTTACAGCGCTAAAAAAATCTTGAGTTTGTGCAGGAAGAGCTGTTCTATGCGAACACGGAAACCAGAGTGCCCTGCAGGAGGGGGGTGTTTACAAAATTCCACTTTCATGTGGAAAGCACTACGTTGGCCAAACCGGCAGATGTTCAAAGGTGCGTCTTGTAGAGCACAATAAAAAAGCTGGTAACATTGTCACCTTGCCATTCCCTGTTTCATCAGACGATCATCTTGTGTGGACATCGCAACGAGCTGACAAGGGAGATAGTGGAAGCACTGGAGATAGCTCGGGCAGGGGATAAATAAGGCGTCTGTGGCATTGTCAAGGAAAGAGCTTGATTTTTTGGCGTAGCACATGGCTATTTGATAGCAACTTATTCCTCCCCCTCCCATGCTGATCCCAAAGGGCATATATGGTCCTCTCTGCTGAAAGTTAGCGCTTGTCCTGTTGTTCCTTTGCTATGCTTTTTGAGCAGGGCTGCTAAGTGAATGCTCAAAGGAGTTCTCCTTCACTGAGGGTGCAACCAAGCATCTCTTGATTTGGAGAATGAAACAGTGGTTGAGATTATCAAGCTGCTGGGTGTCACTTGCCCTACTGTATTGTCTTGCTTGTTAACAATGAACCACTGCATACCATTTTGTGGAGTCAGGCTCTACTTCCAGTTTTTGCTCGTTTTTTCCTCAACTTTTTATCCCCATGCACATTTGTACTGGATTTTGGTGCATCCTCGAACTTTATTTATTTCAAATGCAATTACATAATGCACTTCAGGAAGAAGGCTTTACTTAAAGCCACTGCTTCTCTATACATAAATATTGAAATGTTTTTCATCATTACGTTCTGTGTTGCTTTACCTACCGAAAGGTGTCCTTCTGTGCTGATGCTTTTCAGCTGCCAGGTGCTTGTTTCTCTGCTGCGGTAGATGCTACTTGGTATTGCGCAAAAAAAAAAAAATAACTGCTTGGAATTCTTGCTTGGACAGTTGGATGTAGTGGATGTACTGCCTGTTCGCTCTGCACACTCACTGAGCCGGTACTTTTAGTGGTTTCATACCAGCCCTTGGAAAAAAGAATTTATGCATTTTATAAAAGAGGAGCTTTGAAGGATTAGGTTTAACAAATGAGAGTTCCTAGATTGTGATTGCACTTTCTATTTTTTTGCATATGGTGCAAATTTACCAGAAACCAGCTCAAGGCTGATTTTTCTGTCGTGTGCAGCTAGTTCCAGCTGTCTAGCAGGCTACTCAGTGCATAATTCTGGTGATGGTAGTTGGTCTTGAGTGAAAGCGTGCCCTTGTGGTGCAGACCCCTCGCGGTCGTGTGTGGCCAGCACCAAGGCGACCAATGGGCTGAGCGTGGACCCCTTCTTCGAGCACCGAATTGCCTCTTTCTACATGGTCAGTGCTATTCTTCACTGCCACCAGAATATCACCACAGGGGGAAATTTATTCACCATTTGGCCACAGTGGGCTTGTTTGCATTTGGTTACGATATTCAGCTCGTTAATTTGAACTTGACTGGAACGGGAGAAAATTTGCAATTATCGAATGGCCTCAAAAAAAGACTGAAAAGAACCAATTGCATTATGGCAAATTTATTTGATAAAGAGCTGACTGGGCAGTGGTCTTTTTAGATGAGAACAGCTCGACAGTGTCTGTTTTTCACATTTCCACCCACGCATGCACACTGTTGGGAAGGGCACAGTGAGATGCGGCAGTGCCCTGTGTCACCTGTGAGGGTGCTTCACCGCATTATGCACTTAACGAGCACACGGAGCAGGGGAAGAACCCGAGACACAATTGCGGCCACCCAAAACGCGTTGTGCCACTATGATCAGGGAACTATGGAAACAGACGGGACAGGAAGAAGGACATGTTCCAATATGAATCAGCCAGCTGGCTGATGCACTGCAAGCTACCATAAATGGCATGAAGGTCGTAAAGGTGAAACTATTCTCATAGACGCTGTTCGTTTACTTGTTCTCAGTGTGCGGCATTTCGCCGCAGTATTGGCCTTTACACAAGCTAATGGCCTTGCAGGCACACATACTTGGCAGCTGTCAACTTGACACCCTCATCTTAAATATTTGTGCCTACAATTTTTGTTGAACAATCTGGTTGTGTCACATGAACATATATTGCATTCATCTGTCCTAATGTGCTGGCAGCTCCCTCTCTGTGATAATTTTATTAATGCTTGCTAATGGCCACAAGTTTTCAGATTCTTGCCAAGAAAGACATGGGGTTTTTGGGCTGTTAAAGCTTTACAAGTAGGCCGTGTTCGGAATAACAAAAATGAATTGCGCATATAGCCAAATATTATTATATAGGTTAAAATTTGAATACAGGTAGCTCGAATATAAAAAAGGAGATTTTTCACAGAACACAACCATGCAGAAAATACATTTTTTTGCACACTAAAATTGTATTTGTCATCATCGTCATGATCCCTGCTCTTTAGGCCCCTCAGGCATTGCATAAAGGAATAGCATGGCACCAGTGTAGCTTATTGAAAGTTCGCACTATTGTAGTTTGGCTTAGTACTAAAATGTTTTCTTCTGCTGAATCACATTTCTATACTTTCTCACTGTTGCCCAGAGGTTCTCATTTAAAATGATCTCATTGGGGCAGAGGGATGTGTTACTAATTTCTAGCTATAGTGAAGGAGGCCAAATCAAGCTGAAATACGTTGTCGGCAGCAGCACAGAGGGACGGCTAAGTGCACCTATCAAAAGTGAACAACTGAAAGGTGAAAAATTTACAGTTAAGGCCATCGCAAAGGGGCCAGCATGGGTCCTAATAAAAAGAAGAAACACCTTCACGAGTTAGCTGCCGTCATGCTGGTAGCACTGATGTGTTGATAGGGATACAACTTTAATCTGTTCAAAACTGCATCTTTTCAACCTAGATGTAAAAACATGAAAAAAATAAGTCGTCTGTTGCTTCTACCTTGATGAGGCGGCCTGCCTTCATGTCTGTCTCAGAAATAAGGCTGAAACAAATAAAAAACCCTATTTAGTCTGATGACGAAAAATATGCTCAAGTGGTTCACAGTTTCTCATATGTATTCACACACCCCTTTCATTACTGTCTATGCATTTGCTGTTGTCAAAATTTTGTGCAATACGAGGTTTGTTTAAAACATGTTTCCCAGGCAAAGTAACCAAACAGTGGAAATGTTTGCCGCGCACAACAGAAGAGAATGTCATCAAGGAACCTTGTAGCCCTGCCTTCGTCCTGTCTAGATTTCTGTGGGAGGAGACAGAAAGGGTGTATACTGCAGATATCCTAGTAGTGTGAGCGTTGCATGTCTATTTTGGACAGTTTTGATCTTGAACCTTTGTCAGAGCATCACTTGCCAAGATGAGCTTTTTAAAACAAAAAGTCAGATGCTTTGATTGCTGGATTTGGGTGGCTGTCCCAGAGAGTAGCAATGGCAAAGTGATAGCATTAGAGTTCCCGTTGAGACAATTCCCTTTTAGCCCCAACCGAGGAACCATAGAGGCCAGGTCGCAAATGGGCCCACATGAAAAATCTACCTCAGCCACTAATGGGTGTTGGGTGACATGTTGGCAAGCACACAAACCAAGTGCAGCTGCGAACTTGAATGCTACTGCTTTTTGTCTGAAGGAGTCACCTCATGGTTTCTTTTGCTGATTTCAGAACCAGCTTGTCTTATGGGACACCCGGAACTTTGAGAAGCCTGTATCCTTCTTCCCTGCTTTCTTTTCATGCTTCATTGTGGGATTGTTCAATCAGGAAAGTGCACTTCTGATGGTTGTCAGCTAGAGGCTTGGGAGTAGTGCAACTTTTGTGTCAAATTGAGTGTTTTAATTGTTCTGCAAAGCGCACAGTTCAGTTCAGAGGCCACTGCCACAACTCGTACAGTTGTCGCGGCTGCAATAAAGATGTAACGAGGGGACTACGCATTACTAGGTGCAAGCAAGAAAGTTGTACTTTTTCAACAGAATTGCTGATGTGGAAGTGAGACCTTAACTCCCAGCAGCATTAGATATGTATTTATATTCTAGACATAGCAAAAAGCGTTTGCATACCCATATTGCGAATTACCGGTTTGAGTACTGAAGAGCCGTATGTCCTTAGCACGATGCTCCCAGGTAACAACTCAGACAGAAAACAGCCACATTGTCAAAATTGCCTGGTCACCAACAAGGTGAGAGCTTTCCAGATGTTTGACTTGGGCTAGGATGCAGGTCAATACAGTTGCAGTAAGCTGAGATTGGTGTGTGAAAGGCCTCTTTTTGTGTGTGGTGAAAGGAATTGTGTGTGCCATTTGGTTGTGCAGAGCTGTTGTGAGAACATCTACCAAGAAATGTTCTCAAATATGCACCAAACTTATACGTTAATAATTTGATCTCTGTGTATAACTGCGTGATTATAGTACATAGTGTTATAGTACACAGTCAGAACTGGGCATGGTATTACTGATTGGTTTCCGATTGAGAAAGGAGTGAGACAAGGCTGCATACTGTCGCCCTGCCTATTTAACCTATATGCTGAGTGCATCATGAGGAAGGCCAGTCTGGACGAGTCTTCAGCTGGAGTGAAGATTGCAGGAAAACGTATCAACAACCTTAGATATGTGGATGATACCACTTTAATGGCAGAAAGTGAAGTGGAACTCAAGAGACTTCTGATGCGCGTACAAGAAGAGAGTGAGAAGTTTGGGCTTAAACTGAGCATTAAAAAGAGAAAGATTATGGCGTCTTGCCCTATCAAGTCCTGGAGCATCAAAGGACGAGAAGTGGAAGCTGTGACAGATTTTCTCTTTTTGGGCTCCAAGATTACCCCGGAAGGAGACTGCAGCCATGAAATTAGGAGACGCCTGCTTCTGGGAAAGAGAGCCATGGCTAGCCTTGACCGCCTAGTAAAGAGAAGAGAAATTAGACTGGCAACCAAGGTCCGTATAACTCAGGCTATAGTCTTTCCAGTTGTGATGTATGGATGCGAGAGTCGGACTGTGAAGAAGGCTGACCACCGAAGAATTTACGCATTTGAATTGTGGTGCTGGCGGAGACTCTTGAGAGTTCCTTGGACTGCCAGATCAAATCAGTCTATATTGTTGACCATAAACCCTGACTGCTCATTGGAAGGTCAAATTCAAGTTACTTTGGTCATCTGATGACAAGAGAGGAGTCACTGGAGAAAGATTTGATGTTGGGAAAGGTTGAGGGTCACAGGAGAAGGGGTAGGCAGCGAACGCAGTGGTTAGATGGCATCCTCGAGGCGCTGCAGATGACGTTATGTGATGTTAGGAAGATAGTGAGAGACCGGAAAGCGTGGCGTGATATGGTCCATAGGGTCACGAAGAGTCAGACACGACTGAGCGACTGAACTGAACGGAACCGTTGTTTATGTGTATGCTTGTATAAATATTAGACCCAGATTTTTTATTTTTTTATTTTTCACTGGCTCAATCACACCCATCAAATGGAATGAATGTCGCCAAAAATTCTTTTTTTGGGTAATGCTGATAAGATGAATATTTTTATGTTTATTTGCATCATCATCACCATCATCACCTGGGCTATACCCACTGCAGGTCAAAAACCTCTCTCATGTGCCACAAATTAACCCCGTCCTGTGCTAGCTGCATCCAATTGACCCCTGCGAACTTCTTAATCTCATCCGCCCACCTAACTTTTTGCCGCCCCCTTCTAAGCTTTCCTTCCCTTGGAATCCAATTTGTTACCCTAAGCGACCATCGGTTATCCGCTCTTCGCACTACATGTCCTGCCCATGTCCATTTCTTCTTCTTAATTTCCACTAGAATGTCGGTAACTTGAGTTATTTCTCTGACCCACTCTGCACGCTTCCTATCTCTTAATGTTACCCCTACCATTTTTCGTTCCATAGCCCTCTGGGTTGTCCTCAACTTAAGTAGAACTCTCTTGGTTAGCCTCGTACAGGCAAGATGCAACTGTTGTATACTTTCCTCTTGAGCGATACCGGTAAGCTGCTAGTCATAATCTGCGAGTGCTTGCCAAATGCGCTCCATCCCAATCTTATTCTTCTTGTTATTTCCTTTTCATGGTCCGGATTTGCGGTTACTACCTGTCCTAAGTAGACATATTCGCCTACTACTTCCAGTATTTCGCTACCTAATGTAAACTGCTGTTCCTTCCCGAGGCTGTTGAACATTAGCTTAGTCTTCTGCATATTGATTTTCAAGCCTACCGTTTTACATTTCCTGTCTAGGTCATCAATCATTATTTGCAGTTCATCCCCCGAGTTGCTTAGCAAGGCAATGTCATCAGCAAATCGCAGATTACTGAGGTATTCTCCATCTACCCTCATCCCTAACTGCTCCCATTCCAAGTCTCTAAATACTTCCTCTAAACAAGCTGTGAATAGTACTGGGGAGATTGTGTCTCCTTGCCTAACACCTTTCTTTATGGGAATTTTGTTACTTTCTTTATGCAGAACTATGGTTGCTGTGCAGCCACTATATATATCTTCCAGCACTTTCACGTACGGCTCGTCTACCCCCTGATTTCGCAATGCCTGCATCACCGCCGAGGTTTCAACCGAGTCAAATGCTTTTTCGTAATCAGTGAATGCTATGTATAACAAAATAACGGCTTGAGGGGCTAGTTGGTGCTGCATCTTATTCAGAAACGTGGCGCCACAAACACAAACACAACACACGCGCTGTATAAGGGCTGGTTATATTTCGAGCATTTTCTATCACCTAATTGAAGGTATGGATATTTATTTATTTATTTATTTATTTATTTATTTATTTATTTCAATACCCTCAAGGCCCGATGGCATTACAGAGGGGAGTGGGTTATATTACAAAACTATAACATAAAAAACAGCAACAAAATACATGTCAACATATTGTCACGAAGACAGGGATTTATGAGTCGTTGGTTCGCGGAGGGGTGTGCGACATTGAGAGGACAAACACCCAGCATCTCCACCAAAACTGTCACGAAGACAGGGATTTATGAGTATCGGCAACAGGGGCAGATACACACAGTCAAGACAGAGGTTCCCGGGAAATGGTAACACGAAGACACAAGCTCAAGAGTCCACAGTCCTAGCTAGCCGAAGCGCGCGAGAGTCTCCAACTTCTTCGTCGTTCAAGCGCTACCTCGAACCGTCAGGTGGCAATATAAATGACGCTCCCGAGAAAGAAAAAAAAAAAGAGAGAGAGAGAGAGGTTACATAAAAGGAATAAGCAATTAAACATTCTGAGTACACACCCACACATGAGAAGGAACAACACATAAAGCGGTAACCGCATGAGGCGACAACCCCTAGCGATCCGTCGCGTGACGCCGCCGCCAACGCCTGTCGTCGCTGGTGCATACCACACGGAGCGACGGCGCTCAGCGACAGAAGCGCGTTTTCAGCGTTGCTCTGTTACCGCTGCCTCGTCATTCGGTCAAGGGGAATGCAATCACGCTATATCCCATTTTCAACACTAAACAGCATGAAGTACGATAAAACACTGATGAAATTTCTTGTAACGCATCATATTTTAAAGGGTCACAGGGTAGCGGTGCGTTACTATACACTGCGATGCCGACTTGCATTGCAAGCAGCGACTTTCTCCTGCTCCTTTCGGAAATTAACAATATCAAGCCACGCTAACCTTTTTCTTTCTTTTATTACCATTCCAAGCTTTTACTGAATTATCTCGATGCACTCATGTATATACACGGATCAGACGATGTGAGCGCGTGAAGGCACCAGGTTCTTCGCCCAAACCGGACTAGGAAAACTAACTTTACACGCAATAAAAAGAAAGCCAGAACGGAAGTTGAGCACCCTAAAGCCCTCTGCGATTGGCTGCCTCGCGAGCTGCTTCCGGGCGACACGCGAAATTTTCTAAAAACCCAGAAACCGAGCGACGGCGACGAGCGGCAATGCTTTGGCGGCCCTCAGCCCGTCGCGCGGCATGTCGCCGCGAATTGTCGCCTCATGCGGTTAGCACTTAAGTATACAGGGCATAAAGTAACTTTTGCAAAGGACGAAATGACGCTCAAAAAGCAATAACGCAACAAAGAATATAAGTTTTTAAAAAAGATTGGCTGATCTCAAAATAGCTGAAAGAAAAGAAAAAATGGCATTGCAACAAATTCATGTGTTTATGATACTGATAGGCTGAGTAAGGCAGATTTGAACACAGAATTATCAGAGATTTCGACCACATACATATGATCGATAGTAGAGTACCGTTTCCGAAAACCTGCTTGATCCTTTGCTTGATTGCAGTCTAAGGTTGCCCTGATTCCATTAACGATTATCTTAGTAAATACCTCATACGTAACAGACAGTAAGCTGATTGGTTTGTAATTTTTAAGGTCCTTAGAGTCCCCCTTCTTATGAATGAGGATAATGTTTGCATTCTTCCATGGTTCCGGTACCGTCGATGACACCAGGCACTGCGTATACGGGGGCCAGTTTTTCTAACACGATATCCCCCCCATCCTTCAGCAAATCTGTAGTTATCTGATCCTCTCCAGTTGATTTCCCCCTTTCAATAGTTTTTAATGCTTTCTTGACCTCGTCCTTCGTCACTGGTGGAACGTCTGACTGTTTTTCCCTACCGCCAATCTCATTACGGTCCCGACTACTTTGGCTACTGTAGAGATCTGTATAGAACTCCTTGGCTACTTTGACTATCTTGTCCATATTAGTGATGACATTGCCCGCTTTGTCCCTTATCGCATACATCTGGTTTTTGCCTATGCCCAATTTCTTTTTTACCGCTTTAAGGCTTCCCCCGTTTTTTACAGCATGCTCAATTTTCTCCATGTTATACTTCCTTATATCGGCCACCTTGCGCTTATTGATTAGCTTTGATATCTCGGCCAATTCAAACTGGTCTGTTGGATTGGAAGCTTTCATACTCTGGCGTTTCTTGACCAAATCTTAGGTCTCCTTAGACAGCTTACCGGTATCCTCTCTAACTATCCTACCACCTACTTCATTATAGAATATACTACCTCAATCCTTTCCTGAAAAAAAGGATAGAAAGGAAAGCGTAGCAGGGGGCGGCATAAAGTTAGGTGGGCGGATGAGGTTAAGAATTTCGCAGGGGTCAAGTGGATGCAGCTAGCACAGAACCAGGGTAATTGGAGAAATATGGGAGAGGCCTTCTTCGTGCAGTGGGTATAGTCAGGCTGATGATAATTTACATCTTGTCTCGCTTCGATCATCAACACAAAGCTGAAGTGGCATCTTGCCGCACTAATTTATACCATTTTTCCTTCTTACCAAGAACTGCCACTGAATGGAACTGCCTTCCTGCCTCCTCAGTCACCATTTGTGACAGCGCCAATTTCAAGCTCACTGTTCAAAGTGCCTTATAGTTCCTTCATTTTTCTTTTTTTTTTTTTTTTTTTTTTTCATTATGCAAATAATGTAACTCTACCGCTTCTTTCTGATGTGCCTACGGGCCTTGAAAGTATGTACAATAAATAAATAAATAAATAAATAAAATGAGAAAGCTGCACAAGCTAGAACCATGCAAATATGACGTGAACTTGCCACACAAGGATTGTGTAAAGTTAGTACGCAATAAACTAAAAGCTGGGTGTCGAACTACTTGGGTAAAGAACAAGCTGCATTCTGTCAAGTCCATTGTAGGAGAATGGAAATATACCGTCACCAAGAACGTTTTATCAAAGTTACTTTGTCATCTACACATAGGACACACACACATCATGCATAATTTTCTCCTGACAAAAAAAGACAAGCCACTGTGTCAAATGTGCGGAGATGAGCTCTTTGTCAGTCACATTTTAATCTCATGCCCGTGACGTGAGGATCTTAGGAAACTAGATTTTACTGTATTTTATAATGAACACATTCCATTTCATCCTGCATTGCTTTTAGGCAAACAAGCATTTGTCGATTTTTCTCTAGTTTGTACGTTTCTTAAGATTGAATGAAATATGAGTGTCATAAATCTAAGCATAGCAAATCATCTAACCTTGTGTTTGCCGTATCATAGCCCCATATAATAACTTACTGATTGGTCCCAAGATTGATTCGTCGCCTGCCTCGAACTGTCTTGGTTGGTTTCAACCATATGGCTGTCGATTTGGGATCATGTATTTAGCCTCTCAGTTTGCAGTCTGAGACAGAATCTAAGGCTCCTTAGAAATTGGCAAAAAGAACAGATGATTAATTTATGGTATGTTTCACCAACCAATAGCATATGGCAAAACCTCTTGCTCTGTTATGAACAAGGATTTATGCTTTGTTGTCGTATTACTTGATCTGTTGAACATGTTGGTACATTACGTGCTCAGAGCAGGCATTCAAAGAATTAGGCATACTGTATGCATCACCATCAAAGCTATTGTTATCAAGATATATATATATATATATATATTTGTGTGTATATAAAAGAAAGCTGTAATGATATTTGCTTCCACAGTTTTGGAAGAATAACGTCATAAACATAAGACACCACTAGCCATTAACACAGTGCTCTGTCATTGCTTAAGGCATATGTTTTTATGGTTCGACTCATTTAAATATCTTGCACCAGTACCTTTATACGCAGCTACTGAGCCCCGTTTGAAAGTGGGATGCATTATTTAAATTTCACGAGTGCAACATTGGTCGTCTATTTCACCCGTTCAGAACTGCCTTGCCCTCCTGAAGTTCTTGAATTTTGACCGTGATTTATGTAAGCAAGTGTTTTATTTTTTAGCTGCATAACTAGTGTGTGCCGTGCAGGTCCAATGTGCTGAGTCTGCTCACCAAGGAGAGCAGCGTGGTGAAGCTCTATGATGTGCAGCACCCGCAGGGCGTGGCGGATGATGTGGAGCCCACCATGGTGGAACGCACAGTGCAGCGTATGTGCACTCATGCTGATTATAGCTGTCTCAGCCATACCCCTGTCTGTTCTGGCAGTTATCACACCTGTATACTGCCAGGTATATACACCCGAGGGCGTTCTGCATGCTGATGTGGAGTGGAAATTCTGTGATGGACTTGTGAAAAGTGTGGACACTGCCATAAAAGTGCCTGCTAGTTTCAAGGGGCTGTGAAATCAGAATGAGGATGGAAGAGAAATCTTTCTTTATTGCCCTCAAGATTGCGAGAAGTCCAACATGCAGTCCAACTGACATTTGCTATGGCTTTGGCCAATTAACAGGGGCCACACCGGCAAGGCATTTTTACTGTCATACCTATCATTTGGTACATATGTGGCCAAGAATGTAAACAAGCTAGTTTTGTCACCTAATCTGTGCCTACACAACCTGGAAGTGCCACTCCTTTGTTGCATTTGTTTTGCACTGTTCTATGTTCTTGGCAATAATGCCCATAGGAGAGTAACGAAGTTTATCTGAAGAATAATCAACCGCCTATATTGTTGTTCACTTTTACCTGCACCTCTTTTGTGCTAGTCTCTCATCGTGGAGGCTCGGGTGGCTGGATTGCTTGGCTGCTTGATCTCAACCACGGCTGCGGAATTTCGATAGATGTGGACTTTGCCATGTTGCTTTGGGACATTGAAGGCCCATAAGCCAAACTAAGCATAAAGCAAACAAGAGCCCTCGATTAAGATTGAGGTTTGCTGTGGCAGGCTGTTTAGTTTCTTTCATTCATTAGATCACTAAGCTGCTGGGCTAGAAAAAATTTAAGTGCCATTTGCACACAGTCTGAAGTAGCATGCTGAAATAATTTTGTTAGCGGTAAAAAACACACGGACACAAAGAACACGACGCACAAGGGACACCCGCTAGTGTCCCTTGTGGGTGTCCCTTTTGTGTCGTGTTCTTTTACCACTAACAAAATGATTTCAGCATGCTATTACCAACTGAATTAGCACTTGTCCACACATGTGCATGTTTGTCTCTGCATTGTCCAGCATTCCCAAGTGCAGTGGTGCTGAGCTCCTTCGCCTGGCATCCCCACGACGAGAACCGGATGCTGGCTGTGACATCAAGCAGCTTGGCTCGAGACTACACGGTCTTTGACCGGATCACACTGGTGGGTGTGTCCTCTCTCAGACACATGTTTTCCTCGTCCGAGCGGTTCAGTGGAGGGCTGTGCAACCTCTTTCATTTCATTTATGTCATCCTTAAGGGTCCGAGGGGTAAATACAATCTTGATGAAGGCAGGCACAATTAACACAAACACTACAAATTGTAAAAGGCAAGAAAAATAAAGACCATCAAGGCATCCGTGGGATCATGCGGCAAGCAAATTTGAAAGCCAATGAATGATTGGTGGTAACACAGATGAAATGCTTACACATCTTAGAGTTTTGTGCGAAATGTTTTGCGATCGTCGCATGCAACTATGTCGTTAGGTAGGGCATTCCAGAGAGTAGTCGCGTTGGGGAAAAATGAACTGTTCATAGCTGAAGTGCGGCTCCTGATACCTGCTATGGGGAGGCTGTGGCTTAGGCGATTGGACGTTCGAAGCGGTGGTTGCAGCAAAGGGTGTCTGGAAGCAGGGTGGTAAAAGAAGCTGTGCAGTAGGCAAAGAGGGAGATGATGTGGCGCGACTTTAGAGTGGGCAGGGAGACAAAGCGTTTAAGTGCAGTAATGCTGATTTCTTTGGGGTATTCAGAAGTGATGAAGCGGGTTGCACGATTTTGGATGGCTTCGAGTTCGGCGATGAGGTAGGCTTGAGATGGGTGCCAGATTGATAATGCAAATTCTAGTTTGGGACGGACGAAAGTTTGATAAGCCAGTTTTTTTCACTTCCGCGGATGCCGATTTGAGGTTTCGCAGTAAATAACCTAGAACACGTGAGGCATCAGAGCATATTGTTTGGACGTGATTGACCCAAGATAATGAAGATGAAAGATGTAATCCAAGGTACTTGTAGGATGATGTTTCGGCAACCGGGGTAGCGTTGATGGTGTATTAATGCTGAATTACTGTTCGTTTGCGGGAGAACGACAAGAGTTGGCATTTGTCCAGGTTCAAAGGGATGAGCCAAGTGTCACACCATGTGGCTATTGCATCAATGTCTTTTTGTAGTAGGTGGCTATCGGTGAGATGACGAATGGGACTGTAGATGACACAGTCGTCCGCAAATAGTCTTTGTTTAGTATCTATATTAGCTGGGAGATCATTGATGTAAATGAGGAAGAGTAGCGGGGATAAGCCGGCGCCCTGGGGGACACCTGATGTAACATCAGAAAGGGATGAGCGGTAGCCATTGCTTGATGTGAATTGTCTGCGTTCAAGAAGAAACTGATTGAGCCAGGTTATTATATTATCAGGGATACCTAGAGAGGAAAGTTTTGCGAGCAAGTGTGAGTGCGGAACACGGTCGAAGGCCTTGGAGAAATCTAAAAATATGGCGTCAATTTGAAAGTTTTCGTCCATAAAGTGAAGGATGTCATGAGTGAATTCAGCCAGTTGAGTTTCGCAGGAGTAGTGTTTTCGAAAACCGTGTTGATGGGGATAAAAGAAGTTTATGGAATCAAGGTGGCTCATTAGGCTGGATGATATAAACATGTTCAAGTAATTTGGAAGGGATGCTGGTTAAAGAAATAGGGTGGTAGTTGGAAGGATTTGTGCGGTCACCTTTTTTGAAGATCGGGACAATTTCTGCTATTTTCCAGTCGTCAGGGACGTCTCCGGATTCTAATGATTGGGCAAATATTAGATGCAGTATCTGGCATGATACTACACAGGTATTCTTTAGTAGTTTACTGATTATCTGGTAGCAACCAGACGATGAAGAAGTATTGAGTGAACTGATTAGATTAGCTATGCCTGCCGGAGTGACTGTAAATTGGGGCATGGCTACTGTTGAGATGGCTGGAAAAGGATTTGGACTGCCAGCTGCTGGGGAGAACACTGAACAGAAATAGTCATTTAGGATTGTCACGCTCTTATCACTGTCTATTGGTTCACGGTTAACGTGTAGAAGCTGAATTCTATTGGATCGTGTCTTAGGGGAGAGAATGCGCCAGAATTTATTGGGGTTTGTTAAGAGGATTGAATGTAAATCGGAGGAAAAAAACTTTTCCTTGGCGGAGGTCAATTCTTCGTTATATACTTTTGCGCACTGATGGTACCGTTCCCATGCTTCGGGATGCTTATGCAAGTTAGCTGTTCGATACAATCGTTTTTTCCTATTAACTCTTTCGCTACCACGGGAAAAAGGGCAGTTTTTACTGGGTGCAAGGAAATATTTTTTGCCGAGTAGACACTAATGCCTTATTTACATTGTTTAGTATCAAAATGTAGCTAAGAGAATCTTCTACTCAATAACATAAGCGTTGCATATATATTTATTACACAAATTAGTGAAAAAATGTTTATAATTCAAAATTTTATACAGTGAGGGTATCATTCTTCTTGAAAAAACAGCAAAACAAAAAATATCAAGAGTAAAATGTTTTGAAGATATACATTTTGTAGCTAATTATGTGTCAAAAAGATGGTACAATTGTCGGAGGGTATTGCGCAAAAGTGTTCTTTCGGCAAAAAAAAAAGTTAGCAGGGGTGTGTTGCGTGCCATTGTGCAAAGCAGTCCCTCGTAGGGATGAAACACAAATACACACCACAGGGCTGACAGAAAACTCCAGTTTTCCTTTCAACTTTGCTTCTTTCATAGCAAAGCTTGCAGTTACGGCGCTTTTCATGCACCTGGGGCTTGTGCTCCGACTTCTTTGGAGGAGGGGGAGGGTGAACATATCTGTCATCCATTCCAAAAATCTGGTTGACCAGCTCAACTCGGAATGCAAGCTGGTCAAAGCCACTCTTTCTGGTGAGCTCCTCTATCTCAGGGTGATGTTGCCTATGTCCTTGGAATATGATAAAGCTGTTGACGACAGCAATGTCTATACAGTGAAAAAACAGTGTCTTCCACCACCTGACACACTTCATCAACACATTATAAGAAGCAATAAGCTGATCAGACTTATCAACACCAAGCATGCTATTATTGTAGTCCTCTATCAAGAGCGGCTTCCTGATGGGGATCTTTGTCCATCGGTCTCCTTGCTTTACTTTTCGCATTGCAGTGACGTGACTATTGGCAGTGTGTGCTGTGCTCATCATGTTTACAGCGCGCTTGTCTTTCCACTGCAAATACAGCACATCATGGCACCGCAGCCAGCGAATGTCCCCTCGAGTTGCTCTTTTCTCCCAAGTGGTGTCTTTCAACTGGGAGGGAAATCCCCGACGATCTTTGCGTGTTGTTCCACAAGAGAGAGTTTTCCTCTCAAGGAGATGTTCAAAGAGGGAGGTGGACGTGTAAAAGTTGTCAAGGTAGACAATGTAGCCTTGATCTAAATATGCATCACACAGGCGGGTTACAACGTCATAAGCTAGACTATTTGAGCTGGGTGTTTCTCGCTTCCCGGTGTAAACACTGAATTGCACAGTGTAGCCTGTGCTTGAGTCTGCAAGGACCCACAGCTTGTACCCCCATTTGACCCCCTTGTCACGCATATACTGCCAAATTCCCGATCGTCCTTTTGATTTAACCATTCGTTCGTCCACGCACAAATTTCAGTATGGCTGAAAATGCTGACGTGACATCATTCATATGCTGCAGTAGATGTGCGATCCTGTGCAGCTTGCCATCGCGGACGGGGTCGGTCTTCTCAGGGTCCATGACACTGAGAAAGGCAAGGAACGCAAAAAATCGGCTCCTGGGCATAATCTTAGAAGGAATGAGGCCCGAAAATAACTCTTAGGTATTCCAGTATAGATGGAGGCGAGGAAGTTCCACAATTCCCATGTAGATCAGGATTCCTATGCACTGCATCACTTCGTCGGGACCAAAATTTTTCCATGAGCCGTCCTTTTCTGTGTACGACTGCCTCTCTGAAATATGCGTCGATGCATATTTGTTTGTGTTGTCGCAGATCGTGTTGATCAGCTCAGCGGTGAAGAATAGTTTGAAGACATCAAGGGCCCGCGCGAAGCGCCGTGCCTCACTCCGGACTGCGCCGCCAACTTCGACTCCCGGGTTTCGCTTCGGTAAAAACTGCACGCGCTTCACAGCTGCTGGCAAGGAATCACGTCTGTATGACGTTGAGACCCTGAAAATAAATACCACAGCTGTGAGCACATGCTCCGCCGCTCATAACTATTTATTAGTAACCGAAATATGCGCCGCGCATAGAGCCGATACTCACCCGCTGGATGTTCCAGCTTGGCTTGGCACATCCTCCTCATCGGTGCTGAAATCAGACGTGTCCACATCTTCTGGCTCACTACTGCTGACTGAATCCGTAAAATCAGCTCCCGAAGCGCTCAATTGGCGAGAAACAAGACGTCTTCTAGGAGCGCCCGCGCGCGATGACGACGCCATGATCGAAGCGCGGGCTCGGCAACCCGAAACTTTCGCGGCACGTGGAGAAGTGCCGCAAAGCGAAAAACCAACAAAACAAGGCGGAGCACGTTGTTTGTTTCCCACTTTATAACCTAGATGGCACTAGGTGCCCGTAAACCGCGCGAGCGCGTGAGAGCGCGAAAATGTGAACCGTCGATCAGATTGATCGATTTGAATGGGCACGGTAGCGAAAGAGTTAAGAAGCCTTTTAAGTTCTCTATTGAACCATTCGTTATTAGAATCTGATTTTACAATGAAGGATGGAATGTGCATGTTTTTCAGGGTTAGCATAGTGGTCTTAAAATATTCCCACTTGGCATTGACCGTGTGAGAATGATAAAAATTCTGGAAAGAGCTGTAGAATTCTAATAGTGCACGGTTGATGGCGTCAAAATTGGCCCTTTTGTAGCCGGCTATTACCTTTTGTGTTGGGGATCGTTTTTTAATGGGAATGAGAGGCGGATGTGAAGTAAGTTATGGTCGCTAATGCCTGGCAACGTGGTTATACCTTTTACGTCGTCGGGGGTAAGGAGTAGGTCAAGAATGTTGTTTCCTCTTGTTGGGCTTGTGATGACTTGTCGTAGGTTAAAGTCAAGTGTTAGGAGGAGGAAATGTTTTGCGTCGGTGGTAAGTGTTCTATTAAGCACTGAGAGTAGGGGCCAGCTAATGTTTGGGAAGTTGAAATCGCCAAATAAATATATGGGGGAGTTTGAGAAGTTATTTCTGATATTGGTTAAAGAGCAATACAGAGCATCACAGAATGTTGAATTGCTATCCGGTGGCCTGTAGCAAATGCCAAGAACAATTTTTCTAGCCCTGTCGTTCAAGCATGCTCACGTGAGTTCAAGAGTGTCGTCGCTATTAATGTGAGATGATGATAGGGTGTTCTTGATAGCTATGAGGACGCCCCCCCCCCCCCCCCCCCCTTTTTTTTGTTTTTCCTGTCATGCCGGTATATAGTGTAGTTAAGATTAGGGGAAAAAATTTCGGAATCTCCGATATCTGCGTTCAGCCAAGTTTCTGTTAATAGCACAGCATCAGCGTCAACATCCGTAATGAAACTTTCAAGATGATCATGTTTTGGGATTACACTTCGGATGTTCGTGAACGCGATATTTAGATCAAGGCATGGCGATGGGCGCCGGACGGTGACAGAAGATAGTACCTGCTTTTTGGAGCGTCATGTTTTGCTTTCAGAAATGCTTGCAGATGAAGGTCCTGCGCTTCTTCGCGTGCTGGTTGCAGAGTTGGTGTTTTCTATTACGCTTTCAGTGGTCGGGTCGTAAATATAGCATTTATTGCCTACGTAAAGCATGTCAAAAGCCAGTTTAAAGGCACATTTCCGCGGGCGAATGAACTGAAGCAGTTCGGAACGTGCCTGCCGGGTTGGAAATTCAAAATCTTCTCTTATTGCGTAATTGGTCCCTTTAAGTTTCCGCCCACAGGACAGAATGCTCTCTTTGGTCTTAAACTGCATGAATTTTACAATTATGGGGCGCTTTTTGTCGTTGCAGTGATTTCCAATGCGGTGGGCACGTTCAATGCTGTTTTGGTCAAGATGAAAGTCGAGGTGATCGGCACAGAGTGCCACAATTTTGTTTTCTGATTCAGACCATGATTCCGTGCTTGTGTCATCGAGGCCTAAGAAAAGCAAGTTGTTACAGCGCATTCGAATTTTTGTATCAATGCTGGCAGCTTTTAAGACTGCTATTTCGCGTTGGATGTTGTCTGTTTCGTTGGGGGGTGTATCGGTGTTAGGTTTTGACTCTGATGACTCTAATTTGGCTATACGATTACTTAAGGACTGTATTTGTTTTCCCTGTGAAACTTGAGTGGCGGTGAGGTGATCTATTTCAGCACGCAGTGCTTCAAGACTTTCTTCTAGCCGCTGCACGCGCGTTTCAACGGGGTCAGGGTTGAGTTCGACATCGCCTGATATCAACAGCAGCAGTTGCGACAAGTATTTGAATGCTAGCACATCAATTAATATGCGAAAAGCACTACGCCACTCGAAGTCATAGGGGCATGACACCTCTAACAAAAAAGGGTCGCTACTTCGAAATGTCTTACAATGGTTTAGGTAACTGACCTGAAACATCAGGAGTGCGGTGAGCATAGTGCGTTGACCGGTGTCATGCCCCGTGTGGACCGAGCGGCTTTGCTGGTTAAATAGGGTAGCGTTGCGTCCCGTGATTGGTGACGTTACGGACAGCAGTGGTTGCCAGATGGGGTCGGTGATTATCGCTGAGACCGGCATCCCGAGCGTGGCGTGAGTTGCATCTTCGGGTCCAAAGTTCCAGGCGGGTGCAGTCGAAATTTCGGATGGCGGATAGTCCAGGAAAGAGCACGTACAAGCAGGTGGCCAATACATCAGTACCTGAAACATCAGGAGTGCGGTGAGCATAGTGCGTTGACCGGTGTTGTGCCCCGTGTGGACCGAGCGGCTTTGCTGGTTAAATAGGGTAGCGTTGCGTCCCGTGATTGGTAACGTTACGGACAGCGGTGGTTGCCAGATGGGGTCGGTGATTATCGCTGAGACCGGCATCCCGAGCGTGGCGTGAGTTGCATCTTCGGGTCCAAAGTTCCAGGCGGGTGCAGTCGAAATTTCGGATGGCGGATAGTCCAGGAAAGAGCACGTACAAGCAGGTGGCCAATACATCAGTACCTGAAACATCAGGAGTGCGGTGAGCATAGTGCGTTGACCGGTGTCATGCCCCGTGTGGACCGAGCGGCTTTGCTGGTTAAATAGGGTAGCGTTGCGTCCCGTGATTGGTGACGTTACGGACAGCAGAGGTTGCCAGATAGGGTCGGTGATTATCGCTGAGACCGGCATCCCGAGCGTGGCGTGAGTTGCATCTTCGGGTCCAAAGTTCCAGGCGGGTGCAGTCGAAATTTCGGATGGCGGATAGTCCAGGAAAGAGCACGTACAAGCAGGTGGCCAATACATCAGTACCTGAAACATCAGGAGTGCGGTGAGCATAGTGCGTTGACCGGTGTCATGCCCCGTGTGGACCGAGCGGCTTTGCTGGTTAAATAGGGTAGCGTTGCGTCCCGTGATTGGTGACGTTACGGACAGCAGTGGTTGCCAGATGGGGTCGGTGATTATCGCTGAGACCGGCATCCCGAGCGTGGCGTGAGTTGCATCTTCGGGTCCAAAGTTCCAGGCGGGTGCAGTCGAAATTTCGGATGGCGGATAGTCCAGGAAAGAGCACGTACAAGCAGGTGGCCAATACATCAGTACCTGAAACATCAGGAGTGCGGTGAGCATAGTGCGTTGACCGGTGTCATGCCCCGTGTGGACCGAGCGGCTTTGCTGGTTAAATAGGGTAGCGTTGCGTCCCGTGATTGGTGACGTTACGGACAGCAGTGGTTGCCAGATGGGGTCGGTGATTATCGCTGAGACCGGCATCCCGAGCGTGGCGTGAGTTGCATCTTCGGGTCCAAAGTTCCAGGCGGGTGCAGTCGAAATTTCGGATGGCGGATAGTCCAGGAAAGAGCACGTACAAGCAGGTGGCCAATACATCAGTACCTGAAACATCAGGAGTGCGGTGAGCATAGTGCGTTGACCGGTGTTGTGCCCCGTGTGGACCGAGCGGCTTTGCTGGTTAAATAGGGTAGCGTTGCGTCCCGTGATTGGTGACGTTACGGACAGCAGTGGTTGCCAGATGGGGTCGGTGATTATCGCTGAGACCGGCATCCCGAGCGTGGCGTGAGTTGCATCTTCGGGTCCAAAGTTCCAGGCGGGTGCAGTCGAAATTTCGGATGGCGGATAGTCCAGGAAAGAGCACGTACAAGCAGGTGGCCAATACATCAGTACCTGAAACATCAGGAGTGCGGTGAGCATAGTGCGTTGACCGGTGTTGTGCCCCGTGTGGACCGAGCGGCTTTGCTGGTTAAATAGGGTAGCGTTGCGTCCCGTGATTGGTAACGTTACGGACAGCGGTGGTTGCCAGATGGGGTCGGTGATTATCGCTGAGACCGGCATCCCGAGCGTGGCGTGAGTTGCATCTTCGGGTCCAAAGTTCCAGGCGGGTGCAGTCGAAATTTCGGATGGCGGATAGTCCAGGAAAGAGCACGTACAAGCAGGTGGCCAATACATCAGTACCTGAAACATCAGGAGTGCGGTGAGCATAGTGCGTTGACCGGTGTTGTGCCCCGTGTGGACCGAGCGGCTTTGCTGGTTAAATAGGGTAGCGTTGCGTCCCGTGATTGGTAACGTTACGGACAGCGGTGGTTGCCAGATGGGGTCGGTGATTATCGCTGAGACCGGCATCCCGAGCGTGGCGTGAGTTGCATCTTCGGGTCCAAAGTTCCAGGCGGGTGCAGTCGAAATTTCGGATGGCGGATAGTCCAGGAAAGAGCACGTACAAGCAGGTGGCCAATACATCAGTACCTGAAACATCAGGAGTGCGGTGAGCATAGTGCGTTGACCGGTGTTGTGCCCCGTGTGGACCGAGCGGCTTTGCTGGTTATATAGGGTAGCGTTGCGTCCCGTGATTGGTGACGTTACGGACGGCGGTGGTTGCCAGATGGGGTCGGTGATTATCGCTGAGACCGGCATCCCGAGCGTGGCGTGAGTTGCATCTTCGGGTCCAAAGTTCCAGGCGGGTGCAGTCGAAATTTCGGATGGCGGATAGTCCAGGAAAGAGCACGTACAAGCAGGTGGCCAATACATCAGTACCTGAAACATCAGGAGTGCGGTGAGCATAGTGCGTTGACCGGTGTCATGCCCCGTGTGGACCGAGCGGCTTTGCTGGTTAAATAGGGTAGCGTTGCGTCCCGTGATTGGTGACGTTACGGACAGCAGTGGTTGCCAGATGGGGTCGGTGATTATCGCTGAGACCGGCATCCCGAGCGTGGCGTGAGTTGCATCTTCGGGTCCAAAGTTCCAGGCGGGTGCAGTCGAAATTTCGGATGGCGGATAGTCCAGGAAAGAGCACGTACAAGCAGGTGGCCAATACATCAGTACCTGAAACATCAGGAGTGCGGTGAGCATAGTGCGTTGACCGGTGTCATGCCCCGTGTGGACCGAGCGGCTTTGCTGGTTAAATAGGGTAGCGTTGCGTCCCGTGATTGGTGACGTTACGGACAGCAGTGGTTGCCAGATGGGGTCGGTGATTATCGCTGAGACCGGCATCCCGAGCGTGGCGTGAGTTGCATCTTCGGGTCCAAAGTTCCAGGCGGGTGCAGTCGAAATTTCGGATGGCGGATAGTCCAGGAAAGAGCACGTACAAGCAGGTGGCCAATACATCAGTACCTGAAACATCAGGAGTGCGGTGAGCATAGTGCGTTGACCGGTGTTGTGCCCCGTGTGGACCGAGCGGCTTTGCTGGTTAAATAGGGTAGCGTTGCGTCCCGTGATTGGTAACGTTACGGACAGCGGTGGTTGCCAGATGGGGTCGGTGATTATCGCTGAGACCGGCATCCCGAGCGTGGCGTGAGTTGCATCTTCGGGTCCAAAGTTCCAGGCGGGTGCAGTCGAAATTTCGGATGGCGGATAGTCCAGGAAAGAGCACGTACAAGCAGGTGGCCAATACATCAGTACCTGAAACATCAGGAGTGCGGTGAGCATAGTGCGTTGACCGGTGTTGTGCCCCGTGTGGACCGAGCGGCTTTGCTGGTTATATAGGGTAGCGTTGCGTCCCGTGATTGGTGACGTTACGGACGGCGGTGGTTGCCAGATGGGGTCGGTGATTATCGCTGAGACCGGCATCCCGAGCGTGGCGTGAGTTGCATCTTCGGGTCCAAAGTTCCAGGCGGGTGCAGTCGAAATTTCGGATGGTCCAGGAAAGAGCACGTACAAGCAGGTGGCCAATACGTCAGTACCTGAAACATCACGAGTGCGGTGAGTATAGTGTGTTGACCGGTGTCGTGCCCCCTTTTTTTGGGGGGCATGACACTATTGTGAAAAATCTTCATGCTATCCGAAATGTGGTCATCAAAAAGCAATTGCAGTTCACTTGCTAAAACACAGGGAATGCATTTATATCAGACTATTTACACTTGACGAATTTATCAGATTTATTGCAGCATCGGTAATGGGTCGCACATTACTTGTGGAGTACCAGCTGATACAACACTGGTAATGCATATCCCGCACACTGCCACACTTTGAAAGTTGGACTAGTTTGTAAATAGTTGTTACGGTTTCATTTGACCTGCATGCCATTTTTTCGGTCCAAAATATTGGGCCCTTCTAAACACTCAGAGAGAGGAAGAAGGAGACTTTTCTGATTGGCAAGAAGGATGAGGGGATGTGGAAGAAAAAGTATAGTGGAGCACATTCAGAATTTGTCAAACAAACTACTATAGTCGCTCTCGATAGTGCCTTGGAGGCAGCTGTGGCCACGGTCTAAGCCTAAACACTCGCAAAGCTTCTATTCAGCACTTACCATGTTTGTTAGCTTCTCAAAAGTGCACATGCAGTCGTGTTATGCCACACGCTCACAGGTGCATCACTTCAGTATTCAGCAGGTTGCTGTGACATGACAATGGAAGCACTGCTTCTGGAGTGTGGCAATTGCTAGCACGTTTCAGCCTTTACAACTTTCTTGCGTTAAGCAGCTTAGTCGAGAAGACAATAATGATCCTGGGTGTGCAAATATTAAATATGCTGAATATAATTTTGAATAATTGAAGGGTAGTTATTTGATTCATACTTTCGCAAATATTCAGCAGTAAATCCGGTTTTCATACCTCAAAGGACGTCCTCAAATGGCGCAAACATCCTCGTCCCAAATAGGACATTTGAAGGAACTTTTGAATGCATATCAGAGCCCATTGTCCTCAAAACATCCTCCGTAGCTTGTACGCTACTGGACGAAGTGAGAGGGAAAATTTCTCAAATTTCTTACAAACTTCTTCTCACAATATTGTGGCTTTGCACTGAAATGTAAGACTGGGTCCTCAGGGCGATGCAGTGTCCTCAAAAATAGATAGAAAATAGGGGGGGAATAGGTCATGTGTCTTTAGGGAATCATGACGCCACAAGTGGTGGACCAGGTGATGGACTCCATTGTATGGGTGGTCACGTGGTAGCTAAGAAATTATTTCTAATGCTGTAGCTATGATTATGTTACCTCTCCACCATCGTGAATTTGCAATTGACAGAGAAACGGACAAATGTAAGTACTCACGCTTTTAAAATTTTGCACCTGTCACTACTGTGCCATCCCTTAATTAAATCCCTGGAGCCTATAAAAGCCCATTCACACCTCAAAGGCCTTTTTATGTTCAGCTATGTGCTTTTCATGTGTCAACTTGCACTAACCTTCGTAGGCATCAAGGTTGGCGATTCTTCACACCCAAATTGATCAAAGGAGTTAAATGTTGTGCTGGTCTTAATATTTTTAGAGCAAAAAGACAAGTGCCCGTATTCGTCTTGTCTGTATGTCGTCCTGTCGTTTTGCTCCAAAAATATGGCTGTGCAGACATCTCGATCGCTTCCATCGAAAGAACCACAAGATGAAATGCTATTCTCAGATGCGATCAGGGAGAATGGAGCTGAACTTGGCCGAAAATCTTTGATGGGGAAACTGAAGAAAGCCTCTCTTGCGCCAAAGAAGGAGACATTTTGAAACTGTGCTGCAAGCATGCCTCTCTGGCAATTTCTTGTAGTTGATCAAATTTATCAGTCTCAATATGTTCCCAGCCACAGCAGCTGCTTTTCGAAGGAGGCGAAAACGAGGCGCCCATGTGCTGTGTGATGGCAGTGCACGATGAGATTCCCAGGTGGTCGAATTTTCCAGAGCCCTCCATTTGCTTTGGGACATTGAACACCATAAATCAATCAGTATACTTGGTATTAATTTTCTGATGCTCGTCTTAAGGTTTTCAAAAGCTGTTTCTACATCATTGAAATGTACAAGACAGTTAAACTGAGAAAAAAACATGATTACAGTTAAAATGCAAGGAAAGCCTAGCAGCCAAGCAAAGTTTCTTGGTTTCATTTAGATCCAATCCACAGGAAAAAGGTGATACATATCTTCTTAACGCAAAAGCGTTACTTCCCTATGTTCACAGATTTCTATCTGCAGACTGCGTCCGCAAAATCGTGTCCGCAGCAGTTGCTAGTAATTCAGAAGTGGTAGAGGTTAAAGAGTGGTGTCAATCGATAGAGGCTGACGTAATGTTGCTGCAGAAAAAATAATTAGGCCAATAAGATAATTAGTTAAATTAATATGAATAACTGGTTCACAGGAAAGGAAGGGCGCAGTATCTGTCATACTTGTTCTGTGGACACCTGAACCGGATCGTAAGGGAAGGGAGGAAAGTGGGAGTGAAAGCGGAAAGGGAGAAACGGTGCCGTAGTGGATATGATTTTAAGGATGTGACATCACGCAACAGGAACTAGAGTCGAAAAAAGGGCATAGGAAGGGATTGGCACGCAATTTGAAAGTACCAAAGACTCAAATGGGCAAACAAGAAGTGAATTAAGCTACTAGAAGCACCCAGAAGCAACCAACAGCAGCATCCGTGCTTTTGCATTACTCCAATGTAGATTCTGCAGTGCTCTTTAATATTTTTTTTATGTACTTCATTCATAAGTCGTGCCCATTCCATCATTGCAGAAGTTAAGTCCAGAATAATTTTTTGGCTTGTCAGTACTCTTCATCATCATCATCTACCTGACTATACCCACTGCAGGGCGAAGGCCTCTCCCATATTTCTCCAATTAACCCGGTTCTGTGCTAGCTGCATCCACTTGACCCCTGCGAACTTCTTAACCCCATCCGCCCACCTAACTTTCTGCCGCCCCCTGCTACGCTTTTCTTTTCTTGGAATCCAGTTTGTTACCCTAAGCGACCATCGGTTATCCTCTCTTCGCACTACATGTCCTGCCCATATCCATTTCTTCTTCTTAATTTCCACTAGAATGTCGGTAACTTGAGTTATTTCTCTGACCCACTCTGCTCGCTTCCTATCTCTTAATGTTACCCCTACCATTTTTCGTTCCATAGCCCTCTGGGTTGTCCTCAACTTAAGTAGAACTCTCTTGGTTAGCCTCCACGTTTCAGCCCTATAGGTGAGTACAGGTAAGATGCAACTGTTGTATACTTTCCTCTTGAGCGATACCGGTAAGCTGCTAGTCATAATTTGCGAGTGCTTGCCAAATGCGCTCCATCCCAATCTTATTCTTCTTGTTATTTCCTTTTCATGGTCCGGATCTGCGGTTACTACCTGTCCTAAGTAGACATATTCGCCTACTACTTCCAGTGCTTCGCTACCCAATGTAAACTGCTGTTCCTTCCCGAGGCTGTTGAACATTACCGTAGTCTTCTGCATATTGATTTTCAAGCCTACCTTTCTACTTTTCCTGTCTAGGTCATCAATCATTATTTGCAGTTCATCCCCCGAGTTGCTTAGCAAAGCAATGTCATCAGCAAATCGCAGATTACTGAGGTATTCTCCATCTACCCTTATCCTTAACTGCTCCCATTCCAAGTCTGAATACTTCCTCTAAGCAAGCTATGAATAGTACTGGGGAGATTGTGTCTCCTCGCCTAACACCTTTCTTTATGGGAATTTTGTTACTTTCTTTATGAACTATGGTTGCTGTGCAGCCACTATATATATCTTCAAGCACTTTCACGTACGGCTCGTCTACCCCCTGATTTCGCAATGCCTGCATCACCGCCGAGGTTTCAACTGAGTCAAATGCTTTTTCGTAATCAATTAATGCTATGTATTGGGGCTGGTTATATTCCAAGCATTTTTTTATCACCTGGTTGATGGTATGGATATGATCGATAGTAGAGTACCGTTTTTGAAAACCTGCTTGATCCTTTATTTGATTGCAGTCTAAGGTTGTCCTGATTTTATTAGCGATTATCTTAGTAAATACCTTATACGTAACAGACAGTAGGCTGATTAGTCTGTAATCTTTAAGGTCCGTAGAGCCCCCCTTTCTTATGAATGAGGATAATGTTTGCATTCTTCCATGGTTCCGGTACCGTCGATGACACCAGGCACTGTGTATACAGGGTGGCCCGTTTTTTTAGCACAATATCCCCCCCGTCCTTTAACAAATCTATAATTATCTGATCCTCTCCAGCTGATTTCCCCATTTTCATAGTGTTTAATGCTTTCTTGACCTCGTCCTTCGTCACTTGTGGAATGTCTGACTGTTTTTCCCTACCGCCAATCTCATTACTCTCCTGACTACTTTGACTACTGTACAGATCTGTATAGAACTCCTCGGCTATTTTGACTATCTTATCTATATTCGTGATGACGTTGCCCGCCTTGTCCCTTATCACATACATCTGGTTTTTGCATATGCCAATTTTTTTATTTATTTTTTTTCCCGCTTTAAGGCTTCCCTCGTTCTTTACAGCATGCTCAATTCTCTCCATGTTATACTTCCTTGTATCGGCCACCTTGCGCTTATTGATTAGCTTTGATATCTCTGCCAGTTCTATCTGGTCTGTTGGATTGCTTTCATACTCTGGCATCTTTTAATCAAATCTTTTGTCTCCTTAGACAGCTTACCTGTCCTTGTCATTACTCTCTCGTTGTTGTTCTCCGTCGCAGTGCTCGTAATTTGCAATCATGTACCAACTAGCTCAACTTTCCGTAATACAGCTTACCGGTATCGTCTCTAACTATCCTACCACCTACTTCTATAGTGCACTCAGTAATGATATCTCTGAAATTATTGTTCATTCCTTCTAGGGTAATGTCGCCATCCTCGGTTAGAGCTGAATATCTATTCTGTAGCGAGATCCTGAACTCTTCTGCCCTCCCCCTCACCGCTAATTCGTTGCTGGGTTTCTTTCTTACTAATCTGTTGCGTTCCTTCTTCAGATTTAGGCTAATTTGGGACCCCACCATCCTGTGGTCACTGCATCGCACTTTCCCGATTACCTCTACATCTTGAATAATGGCGGGGGTTGAACACAGTATGAAGTCAAATCCATTTTTAGTCTCACTGTTAGGACTTTTCCATGTTCATTTCCATGTCCCTTTCCGGTTCTTCCTTTCGCTGAAGAAGGTATTCATGATTCTTAAGTTGTTGCGCTCTGCAAACTCAACTAGTAACTCCCCTCTGCTATTCCTAGAGCCAATGCCCTAGTCACCTACTGCCTCGTCTCCTGCCTGTTTTTTCCCTACCTTGGCATTGAAGTCACCCATTAGCACAGTATACTGAGTCTTTACTTTTCGCATTGCCGATTCTACATCTTCGTAGAAGCTTTCAACTGCCTGGTCATCATAACTACATGTGGGTGCCTGTACAACCTTCAGTTTATACCGCTTAATAAGCCTAGTTACGATGCCTGCTACCCTCTCATTAATACTATAAAATTCATCAATATTACCCGCTATGTACTTATTGACAAGGAAACCTTCTCCTAGTTCTCGCCTCTCTGGTAAGCCTCGATTACACAGTACATGCCCATCCTTCAGTACAGTATATGCTTCATTCGGCCTCCTAAGCTCACTAAGCCCTATGACTACTATTCACACAATTTATATCATAACAATGTAGCGAAGAAAAGGTTCAAGTTTATGCTCAAATACAGTGGAGCACATCACTCAACCACTGAGTTGAAGGGAAGCACAGTTTTCTCGCATTGGATAGCGTAAATATGGCACGGAAAGCGAATCTTGTCTTCTATAAGGGGCAGGAAACATATAAAGTCTCGGGGCATTCTTAACCGCTTATTTACTGAAGGAATTATGGCAGTGCCTCCTACTGCTTTTGTATCGCACTAATCACTAAAGTGCAAACGAAACAAATAAGCAAACGAGTTGCATATGCAAAAAGGATTTTTTACCTCAAGCGAGCCCAGCAGCCATCAATACTTGCCAGAACCCCAACTATACACGAACTGCACGATCCCCAAAGCACTTAACCAATCGTGCCCCCTTGCGCATCTGATCAGGGTTGTTGAACTTCAGGCAATGACGAAGTGAGATGGCACGCGGTCAAGTTCACCGGGAGGGCTGCTGCCACCAACGCTTCTGTCAACATAACAAGCTGTCATGCACAGCATCTTGCCCTAGTTGAACTAGCTAGGTAAAAAAAAGTTAACGCTCTAAAATAGGTCTTAAAGAACTAGGCATGATGCGTGGTCTGTATGGGCAGCAACCACTCTTCATTTCTTATCATCTCAATGACAAAGAAAAAGTCTGTGCATCATTGTGATATTGTAGCATGTGAAAATCTTATTTTCTAAGAACCTGTAACTAATGGAATTCGTTACCCACATTATTAACTAACATCCATGATCTCATTCAGTTTAAAAAGGTCCTTGCAATGCTAAGTAATGTGTTTGTGTTCATTAACTGATTTATTATGCTGATTTGGTGCACTACATCACATTTTTCTTAACCAAATCTCTAATGTACCTTTAAGAAAATTGTTAACCATAATTTTTACCTCTATTGTTTGTATTGTATAAATTATGATTGATGTTCTTTTTCACTGTTGTGAAAGTCTCTTCCCCTCTGTAATGTACGCTACCCTGAGGACAAAAGAATCAAAGGGAGAAAAGAAAAAAACGAACCAACAAAATGGAAATTCTTATAGAGGGCAGGAAGGGAGAACACCTCATTTAAGGAAAGAGTAAAGGAGCAAGCTAACTGTGAATCAAACGAGTTTGCACGGAGCAGGCAAAGAGATGAGCGGGCACATTGATGCGCAAACCAGAGGAAAGGTAAAAAGTGAGCGAGACGGGTGATGTTTATTTATTTATTTATTTATTTCAAAATACTGCAGGCCAATATTTTGGCCCAGGCAGGAGTGGATATACAAGGCATTAACAACAAATAAAAATAAAAATCAAAACACGGGATTAGAGTAAATGAACAAGTCAAAATACAACACTGTATCATTCAAAAAAATATAACTCAAGAGCTTTATTGAAATTGGAAGACTGGAGAATGGCCTCAGGAAGACAGTTCCAGTCGGAAATGGTCCGTGGAAAAAAGCTGTGCTTGAAAGAGTCAGTCCTAGCAAAAATGGGTTCGAGCAGGTTACTTTTTGAATGATGTGTCCTGCGCGACAATTGTTTAAGGATTTCAGGGCGAGGTATGTTTAATTTGTGTGTTAAGAGGTTGTGCATAAACAATAAACGGGACATTTTTCTGCGTAGTTCAAGTAGTGGAATATGATTAGCTTTCATTAGTGTAGTAGGTGAGTCTGACCTCTTGTATTTACTGTAAATGAACCTAACCGCTTTCCTTTGCACCATCTCTATTTTATGTATGTCTTTTTTTAAATAAGGATCCCATAAAACTGAAGCATACTCTAATTTAGACCTAATAAATGATGTGTATGCAAGAAGTTTGAGTTTACTTGGAGCATCATTAAGTTTCCGCCTCAAGTAGCACAGCTTGGAAAATGCGGAGGAACAAATGTCGGAAATATGAGAAGACCAAGTTAAATCATGAGTTAAGGTTACCCCTAAATATTTATAATGTGTAGTCTCCTCAATTAAATGATTAAGCAGGCTGTACGAGAAATGACTGATATGTTTTTTACGTGAAATTCGCAATAGGACTGTTTTGTCGAGGTTTAATTTCATGTCCCATTTAAGACACCATTGGTGAACAGCTAATAGCGAATTTTGCAAGGTGTAGTGATCGTTGGGCTCATTTATGGTCTTAAAAAGTATGCAGTCATCTGCAAAAAGCCTTAAAGAGACATTATCAGGAAGAGAAACAGACAGATCATTAATATAAATTATGAAAAGCAGCGGCCCTAACACGCTCCCTTGGGGTACACCTGATGTGACTGGAAGCTCGTTTGATTTGAAACCATTAACCTCTACGTATTGTTTCCTGTTTGTAAGATAAGCATTAATCCAATTAACAAGGTAGTTAGGGACGCCGATACTTACTAATTTATAAATGAGTTTACTATGGGAAACTGTGTCAAAGGCCTTGCAGAAGTCTAAAATGAGGACATCAATCTGCCCAGATTTATCGAGAACTACTTGAAATTCATTAACTGTAGTTACCAACTGCGTGACAGTGGACATACCCTTTCTGAAGCCGTGTTGCAAGGAGGATAAAATGTTATTTATAGCTAGAAAGGAGTTAAGATAACCAGAGACTATGTGTTCTAATAACTTGCAACAAGAAGAAGTGATAGAAATTGGACGGTAATTAGAAATGGTTAGCTTATCGCCTTTCTTATGAATTGGAACAACACGGGCCATTCTCCAGTCTTCCGGCACTTCACCAGAAAGTAAAGAAACTTGAAAGATTTTTGCTAAAAACTCGGATAATTGCGCCGCAAAACGTTTAAGAAACACATTTGAGAGCCCATCAGGGCCCGCAGATTTTTTATCGCAGAGTTTACGCAGCATAGACAGAACACCATTTACAGAAATATTTGGTATGTTACCTTGGTCTTCAATTCGAACTCTAGCTGTGGTTGCCGTCACCGTCAGAAACACGCTTTGAAAGTACTGGTTAAAACCTTGTGCTATTTTCGTGCAGTCGGTGACAATGTCATTATCAATGCGAACCTTACTCAACTGCTCAACCTTTCGATCTAGAAAATTCCAAAATTTCTGGGGGTCGCTTCTGATGAATTCTGGGAGCGTCGTATTGAAATAATGAGACCTCGCTAGTTTTAATTTTGAGGCAAGTTTCTGTTTCAAAACTTGGAAGTGCTGTAAGGAAGCTGTTTTTTTCTTCCTACATCGCTTCACTTTGCGCTTGATTTGAACAATTTCACGAGTTACCCAAGGATTGTGACGGTGAGTGCGAACCTTTCTAAGCGGAACGAAATGTTCAGTACAGTACTGCACTGCATTCTTGAAATGCAGCCATAAGCTATGAACGTCATTCCCGCCACAGCTGTTCAACAGTGATTGTAAGGCGTCGATAACTGCATTATCATCAGCACGGGCGTAGTCCTTTATCAATTTAACTGGACGCATCCCGGAAGCAGTAGGCGAAGTACAAGAAAACTGTAATAGACGATGATCAGAGATTCCCGGTTCAACATCGAGCACTCCATCAAAAAAGGTTTCGCTAACAAAGAATAGGTCAAGAACAGATGACTCTCTGGTGTATTCACGAACAGCTTGCTTAAGGTTTAATGAGAACATAATATCTAAAATAACATCACATGAGGCACATATGCCATACGACGGTTTGTCCCAGTCGATGGCAGGGAGGTTGAAATCACCGGTAAGCATTAAATTCCGACTCTGGTAATGCATCAAACGATCGAAAAGACTAGACATAAAATCATCCGTAGCATCAGGTGGGCGATACACAGCACAAAGGTAAAAGGTGAAGCCATGTGTTATCAGGCGCAAAAACAAGCTTTCATGCTGATCAATTTGATCAAGGAGCGTTACGTTCACTTCACGCTTGGCAATCACAGCAACCCCTCCACCACGTGAACCGCGATCACGTCTGTATATGACGTAGCCCGGAGGCACAATTTCTTCGTCAAAAATACCACTGTGCAACCACGTCTCGGTTATAACCAGTAGATGGGGATCATATGAAAAGAGCAGTACCTCAAGCCTATCTAATTTATTCACAATGCTTCTGGCGTTCAAAGATATGACACGTAATTGGCTATGTTCAGGTGGACGTTTCGCCTGACTACCAAGGGAATTTCTAACGGTAATCTCTATACATGACGGTATCTTTTTAGTTTGATGATGAGTACTAAGGGCGTTGAAAGACGACCGAGCTGAACTGGCAGCTTGTCAAGTAGAAGCATGAGCACATTTCCTTCGCGGACGCCCGGCACTTTTCATCAATTCAGGGGTTGCTGCTGCATCACTCTGAGAGCTATGACCAATATCATGTGAACCGGCACGACTTACTTTATACCTTCGGTTTTTCTTTTCATCCCAAGCATACACCACTTGATTGACAACTAATTTGTCATACTTGAGGTACACTTTATCTTCAGGCTTCTTAACATCCTTAACAGTAGCCCATAGTAGCTTTCTCGTTTTCCGTAGCCTAGGCGAGAAGTCCTCTGAAATGGACGTTTGGGAACCCTTCAATTTTGAAGCATTCCGGAGAACCTCTTCTTTTTCAGCGAAATCAAAGAACCTCATAATCACGGGACGTTTTTTATCTTCAGCTTTCTTTCCCAAGCGGTGTATCCTCTCCAAACTGCTTACTTTGATTTCAAGTTTACCTTCAAAGATTTCGGTTAGAACATGCTTCCTAAGGTCATCTACTGTTTCTGTTTCTGACTCTTCAATGCCATAAATGAGTAGATTGTTTCGACGAGAGTAGTTCTCAAGATAGTCCACCTTTGTTCTTAGCGAAACTATGTCCCTGTTCAATTCTGCCAACGAGTGCTCACAGGCTTCAACCCTTTGAGCTGTTTGTGATAGTACTTCCAGTTTGCTTTCAATTGAAGCAAGTCTCTGATTTGTCTCTGATATATGTAGGTCAAGTTTTGCTCCTAGAGATTGTAGTTCACATGAAGAAACCTTTTGATTCTCGATAATTTCATCGAGCTTTTTTGCTACCTCTGGGCCTGGATTGAGCTCAACGTCCCCGCTAAGCAAAAGTGCAAGCAAACAAAATGAGTCAAAACACTCTGCAACTGTTTCAAGCAAAATGCCTGGGCAAGGCAGCACGACCAAACAAAGAGAATCACTTTTAAATTCATTGGAGTAGCGATATCTACTGACCTGCATAAAAAAGACGAAAGGATTTAGCTGCGACTGCATCCCACGGGTGCTGCCTTGCCCACTGGCAAAGAAAACCTCAGGGGCGGTTCCCGAAGGATCTGATGATGTCGATGTTCCTTGGGATAGCCAGTGCGGACGTCGAAAAAGTTCCGGACAACGGCCGTCGCTGTCATTAAAAAAGCCGGCGTTGGCGGGGAAAAGCACTGTCACTGGCACATGCCGATATCGTTCATTCCAAGAAGCAGCACACTCGCCGCCGACGAGCTGAACAGAAACAGGGTCGATGCACGAGGCAAAGACCTGCATAAAAAAGACGAAAGGATTTAGCTGCGACTGCATCCCACGGGTGCTGCCTTGCCCACTGGCAAAGAAAACCTCAGGGGCGGTTCCCGAAGGATCTGATGATGTCGATGTTCCTTGGGATAGCCAGTGCGGACGTCGAAAAAGTTCCGGACAACGGCCGTCGCTGTCATTAAAAAAGCCGGCGTTGGCGGGGAAAAGCACTGTCACTGGCACATGCCGATATCGTTCATTCCAAGAAGCAGCACACTCGCCGCCGACGAGCTGAACAGAAACAGGGTCGATGCACGAGGCAAAGACCTGCATAAAAAAGACGAAAGGATTTAGCTGCGACTGCATCCCACGGGTGCTGCCTTGCCCACTCCATGCCCATGTTAATTATTTGTTGTCAACAAGCCACCGTTGCTTATTCGTGCAGCAAGGTCAAATTACACGCGAAAAATTCTTCGTCTTCTACATCTGTTTCTACCGCAGTCACAGCCAAGGCCAGCTGCACAGCCCTCTCGCCAAGCTGTGCCAGTGTTGCCTAGCAAAGCTGTGTGCGAGTCCTCCTCATTAAAAAAAAAAAAATTAGTCTCCACTGGGAATCGTACCTCCATTCCTTGAATCCCGAGCGCTTTGCCACTGTGCCACGCCCCGAATTGTGAAACGCTCTTCATTATTCCGCTTGTGTACCGTGAGCCAATGGCTTGGCGCCACATTTGAATGTATCAAATACTAAAACAGTTAAGTCAGTCAATCAGGGTGACGTTGAAATGTATCAAATACTAAATAGTTAAATAAATCAGTCAATTAAGCTGACTTCACGCAACCTGAAGAAAAAGGAAAAGAGAAGAACGCTTGGTCACCTGCAGCTAATGCTTTCGCTCCATATTCCGTTCAACCCTTGTAATGTTTTTAAGCATGCACGACACTACTGATTCACAAAACTGCACTTAATAATGGCCCTAGACAAAAACAATGCGGCAAAAATATTTGCCTCTCATCATCGGCCACAATTTACGAGAAAATGGCCCTCAAAAAGCGGATATTCCCCATGCCTCCCACTACATCATGAGCTGCTGAGTGAACTGCTGTCTTGTAGGGCTTAGAGGAATTTGACACCGGCACAGCTCGTTGTGTCCCCACCTATATGTCTTTCACCGTTCCGGAGCCTAAAGATTTAACTGTGCACTGCATTTGTTTATGACACTGCACCTTCCACCTCACGAGAGAAGTTCAACAAAAAGGGTGTGTTTTGTGCCCAGAACTGGAGCCCATTGTCGGAGCTGGTGTGGACCCAGGGCCGCAAGCTGGTGCACTGTTGGGACGACCGAGACAACAGCTACGAGCTGTCGGGGGACATTGCGGTCAAGATGCGCAAGCGGGCCCTCCTCGGGTACGGCCTGGAGGTGAGAAACTCTTTTTGACACATTTTGGTCAAGATTATTCTTATAAGGCTCCAAAAGGTCGAGGTAAATTCGGCCTTATATCTCGAGTACAGTTGTCTCTGCAAGCATGCATTAGGTCTGAGTCGTTAGTGGATTTTTGAATGAATGCTAGGCTATTCCCAGTGCAGATTTGTAGCTGTCATTTTTTGTTGGGGCATGGATTGCAAAGAAAATATAGAGCCAAAGTCAATTCATCATGCTTGAAAAGTGAGTGTCCTTGCATTTGGCTTGCTTCTGGAAGCAAAGCAAAATAAATTGGGAAAAAGCAGATATAGTAAAAAAAAATTATGGCAGATTACACTCTTCTCATGTGAGACTGATGACACAGCAATGCATTTGGTTCGACTAAGTTATCCGTGATAATACTTCGAGACTCGTCATTTCTATCTGTTGTCGTCAGCGGAGAAGTATGACAGGTACTTGAAACCAGTTTGAAACGCCGCTGATGCCTGCTGTACTGCTTCTGTATGCTCTATAGTGCGGCATTCGACAAAGTGCTAAATGAAAGGCGCCGCATGCCTGACGGGTTCAGCTTCTTACATGTATGAATTGCCTGGTGAAGTCATCGGTCCTGACCGGATGTCATGTCATGATGACGTGAATTCCGGTTATTAGAGATGATCGGATGTGACGTCACGATGACTTCACATCCGGTCGTGGTGACGTCACATACAACAAGACACGCTGTGGTTTCTGCGTGGGCATATGCCACCAACTACCGTGGGTTCGAGCGTCGCGCGAACCGAAATCCTGATCAGCCGTCACCACGCACACACTGACACAACGCAGCGCGCATTCAACCTCCGCAGGGAGGAGAGTGCTTCGCTGCAAAGACACAAGCCTCCTAGTTCACACAGGAGACATTTATTCAACGCGATAATAAACATCTCCAGCGGTACACAAACACTCAGTTACCGCGTCCCAGGAGTGCGTGAGGAGCAATGCTTTGCTGCACGCACGAAGTGGCAAGGAATGTGCTCCACAAGCATGCAACGGCGAGCTGTGATCTCTCTCTCTCTCACGGTGACCAAAAAGTTCCTTTGAGAGAGAGTGGGCAACCACCGCAAGGTACGCCTGTCGCGGATCTTTGGATCATGATCGACAGGCTCGAGCTGCGCTGTCAGGTACGACCCAGAGCGGGCGAACTCGAGTACACACTGGTCTGCACGGACAAAGGCCGGCGGACAAGAACAGTAGCGTACGCACCTTGCCCCGCTCGGACAGTCGCGTGAGCGCAGTCGTCGAAGTGGGGTCGTGTTCGCCAAAAGGCGCCAATGAGAAAATTCACGGGGCACCTTCGGACACCTCTTTGCCGCCTAAGGCGGGAAAGGATTTAGGGAGTAAGGGGAGTGGGCGACGGCCGCACAAAAGACAGCCGCCGAAAGCACGAATCTGACAATGTGACGTCATCATGACGTCAGTTCCGGTTAGACATGACCAGATGTGACATCGTGATGACGTCACACCATCCGGTAATGATGTCACGCCCAGTCATGGTGACATCATTACTGCAAACATATTCAGCTGCACATGATACAAAGAAGCTCCTACATAAACAAGCATGCTTATTTCTCTGGAGGACATGAGTGCCCTCAGTGTATGCAGCACTGCTTTTGGTGTGCTAGCAGCAGGGCCCAGTGAGCTTGTGTGGTTTCCACTGTGGGCACGTTTTGCTCAAAGATGTGTGTGTGGAGGCATTTTTAGCATTAAAAAAGGGATGTTTGTTCTCAGTGAAAAATGAGTTCTACTGCTCTATATTTCTTTGGCAGCAAAAGATGCATTCACTGTTGAGAAAACCGCTCCGTTCATATTTGTGGCGCCAGTCTGTGTGGAAGGATGGGGACAGCAACACTGCACAGTACCCAGAAATGTGGCGCAACAAACAATCACAAGAGACGAAACACAACACCAACTGGCCCCTCAAGCTGTTATTTTGAGACACTGCCTTTCCCATCTTACCAAGGAAATTCTGTGTGGTTATAATTAAGGTGTGCGAATATTCTAAACTTTGAGTATGAATCAAATATGCTTGTTAATCGATTCGTACTCGTACTATTTGAAAATTTGATATTTGTAATTCCCAATATTGGAAAATTATTGAGTACACCAGAAATTTTCAAATTCACCGCAATGCTTGACCGTGTTGAGTGTTCAGTGAAGCATCTTCAAAACTTCCTTCTTGCGAAGAGGACCTTCATTTCAAATGCAGACTGTGCATCAGATAAAATTACTGGAATGCAAATAGTTTTTGGCTTTTTAATTTGAACATTTTTTATGGTCTCTTGCAGGCCCAGTTAGCAAATGCTTATACAGTCGAACCCGGATATATCAAACTCGAAGGGGATCGCGAAATAATTCAATATACAGAAATCGGCTTGTGACGGCACTTACGATGTGAAAACACGATACTGTATTTGTCGCGTAATCAACCCACTCGCATAATGAAGCCACCCTCCACTTTTGCACCCGAGAATTTAAAAAGAAAAAACGTTAAGGCCAGCTCGCTTACACGCAAGAGATTGAGCGATCTCAGCGACGAGCGGCAGCGACAGAGTGAAAGATTTCAAACTTGTTGGAACTGCGTCCCTCTCGCCACAAGCCACCGCGGCAGCTCAAAACAGGGTTTCTGTGTCGCCAGAAATCGCGAGCGTTTTCGCTTGCATGTCGATGGCGCGCGTCACTCCGTTTCGGGCGTCTCATCCACAGCTCATTTCTTGGCAGCGTGCCAAGATGCTGCGCAGCGATGACGTCGTGGCGTGTTTATATTTTGATAGCTTCTGCCATGGCAGGGAGCGAACTTGGCAGAGTGCCCGTGATGGCTTGATTCCACATGCCTGGTTCGATTTATCGCGCCGCACTTGGGGTCGGCGTCATGATCGCAGCAGCTGACCGCGTGCTTTCGTTGATTCATGCATGCAAGGATAAACGACTCCCGCCAAAAAAAAAAAAAGAAAACACCTGTTGTTTTTAACGTCCGCAGCCGCCATATCTTACTACGCCACGCGTACAACACAACAATAAGAATGAATGACTCTCCCCCCCCCCAAAAAAAGAGAGAGAGAGAAATCTGCCGCTTCTTGACATCCACAGGCGCCATAGCCACATCAGCCGCCGCGCACAGAGGGTTCGCAACACACGCTGGAGAAAGCGTCCGACGTCTGTCTGAAAACGGGCTGAGCTGGCTTGGCGCGTGCGTAGCGCGTGCTGAAGAAGAGAGATAGCTCGGCAAAAGAATGGGCACACCCACGCACATGGCTTGCAAACGTCATGTGCTGGCGTACGGGAAACGATAACTGCAGATGCGCGTGCCTTTGGGAATGGGCACGGCGCTGCCCAGACCAGCCGTTGCCGAACTGTCTCCTCTCTTTCCTTCCACGCTTGGCTTGAAAACGTCACTCGGCAAACGGCCAAGGGGGGATGCAATCATCTTTGGGGAAGGCACACTTTCCAGTGCGTGGTGCGGAGTTCGATATATTGAAGGACCGGTGAAATTGAGTTCGAGATATGACGCGGCTTTCCTATACTTTTACATGGGATTTTCAAGGGGATATTTCGTGAGTTTGATATAACTGAAATTCGATATATCCGGGTTCGAAATAACCGGGTTCGACTGTACTGCATTCAGTACAGCGATATGACAGTTTTCATGCAGGTCCTTCTGTACAAAACACTGGCGAACAGTCCGAGATCGGAACTTGTTAAATCCGGACACTGTGGAAAGGTCCTCAGTTGAGTCATTTTGCGACGCACTTAAGCAGAACGCAAGTATGTGAAATATATCTGCCCAGTGATGAAACAGTACCCTGTCCACTAATTGATTAATTTTTTTTATTGTTTACGTTTTCGCTCTGCTTCTCGCATTACCATGCTGCACTGTTTTATGTTACAGCCATGGTGTACAGGTAGCACTGATTTCTTTCCATTTTTTTATGTGCAACCTTTGTTGAGAATGTCTTTATTTTGTATCCTGTGTTCTGTTCGTACCATTGTATCGCCCACTCCTGCCTAAGGCCTACAATTAGGCTGGCAGTACTTTTAAATAAATAAATAAATGTACTACTACTTTGACTGAAGATAAAGCGCACGGGAAGACGCACACAAGAGAAAAAGACACAGGACACGCGCTGTCCTGCGTCTTTTTCTCTTGTGTGCGTCTTCCCGTGCGCTTTATCTTCAGTCAAATTACAATGCACCATCTAGCCCAACTTCAAGTTTTGTTGTACTACTACTTATGGTGGAATTTTCAGTACATTCTGTGTAATTTTAGTTTAATATTATTTGCAAATACCATGCGAAATCTGAAATAAATGATGTAAGCAATGCCATTTTTTTAATTTTTTTTTTATTTTTCCATATTCATATTCAAAAATTGCAATATTTGCACACCCCTAGTTGTAATGCAATGCTATGCTCCCTTAAAAAGGCACCCCAGACTTTTCTTGTTCAATTTTTCCTATCGACCGCAGGTCAGAAGCTACGAAAAATTGCCACAACATCTCTGCCCTTTTGTTTTTCTACAACTTTGAAGCCATGTTTGATGCCCCCTATGCTCTTGCCAGTAGGCTATGGGGAGCCTCTGCTTGACTGTTCCATGACGGACCTCCACAAAGGATATCACGTGACCTCACAGCTTGGGTGTAGCTGCGAGTGAGAGAGCCACCAGCATGAATCCGCATTCAGACAGCGATGCACGAAAAAATATATAATATTGCGTGCCTGTGTTGGGCCCCGAAACACCTGCTGCCAACTGGGAACAGATGCTGGTTTTACTTCAGTTTGCAATACCCCCCAGACATTTGCTTTCTAACTCGCGTTCCATCTGCAGAATGTTGCTGAAGCTTGCGAGACAACGTCGCATTTTTTTTTTTACCAACGCACGCAGCAGGCGACTTGCACCACTCCCGCGGAGACAGCCACCATGGCCACCCCCGGCACTTTTTTGTTTTCATTATTTCAGGCAGGGAGAAAAAAGGGGGAAAGGGGGAGCTTCTGACATACTTTCGCATGAGAGCAGCAAGGCTCTGTCTAAGCTGATTTGGCACCTTCTTGTTTGAACATTGTGTCACTCTGACCGTTGCGTGTTCTGCAGAAACGGATTGACCCGTTTTACAAGCCACTCGATAAATGTAGCGATGCTTTTAGCATCATTTGTTTCTTTGGCCTGCTTTACGAACACTTTTTTGGCCCCTTGAGGGTCTGAAAAATCAGTCGGCGGCTGTAGATGCCTTGACAGTCATAAAAGCGTTTTCTTGTAACGCAGGTGTGCTGTGCATATTGCGTTCATTTCAGTGCATAAAATAAAACAGTGTAGTAAACTCTCGTCAATTCCACTTCCAGGGAAGAGAAAAATTACTATTAAAGTAACCAAAGTTTCTACTAATTAAATGGGCCTGAAGAAAACTGACAAAAGCTCTTGGTATGAGAGTAGCTTTATCTTATGATATGATGCGCATTTAAAGTGAAACGCGAGTGAGAAGGACTTTTTTGCTGCTTTCGTCAAGTGCTTTGCGCACAGCTGGGAAAGTGCACTAAAATTGTAAAGTCCTCTGCTTCCCACTGTAATGTGGTGGCAATGGTTCAAAGAACAGCATATTGAGGATGCTTCATTGCACAGTTGATGCAGTGGAGCATTGCCGAGAGCAGAGAACAGTGCGACGAAACTGTGCATATCCAGCGTACTGAAAGCAGCATGTGGATGCATTAGAACAGCATGACATAGCCCATCCAGATTGACCAGATTGATTGATTGATTGATCCTAACCATGGCCAGGACTGTGCTCCTATTTGAATTATTTGAATTTTCAAATATCAGGTGCTGAATCAACAAGATTTTACTGTAAATGCTGTAAATGTTTCTGCATATCTTGAATTCAAGCTGCAGTTTTGTAGGCCATCGTTTTAAGGTTCAGGAACTCAGTGCAGTGGTTTTCTTTATTTCTTTGTTTATCTTGTGCGAAGTGAATGACCACTTGGTGACTGCATGCATGCCACCAAGCGTACAACAGTCAGTGCTGTGTTCAGCACCACTGGTGGCCACTTTTGTATCGCGAGTCGGTTGGCGCCCCATAGGAAAAGTCTTAAACTCATTTTTCTGATTTCACACGGCAAATACGACATTCATGAAGAAAAACTCAGTACACACGAAAAAAGATTGCAAAATTATGAAACCTCATTTCAAAAGCAATGTAAACACATGTGCGTGGGAGTCACCTGGCGGCCAGCACTGGACAATGCATAGAGGTTCTCGTTTCATCGTGTCATCATGTAGGCAGCATAGTTGGCATGTGCCATTTCGAATCTACGTTGTTACACTGCTTCCTGAAGAAGAGGGAGGCACACGCAGACCGATCTGGGGTGGCTGCAACCAGTTTTTATTCATAAAGCATTCACCTGTATTATTTCATCTGCTACATTTGATGCTAGGCACTGGGTCCTGGATTTGCCAGTACCTCGTTGAAGCCGCCGTGTAGCAGGTTTGCCATCATTATCACCTTTCAATGGCTAACACCCAAGGAAGACTCGGGAATGGCGAGCTGAAGAAGGGACGACCCCATCAGCGTACGTTCCATAGTGAGTCCGAAGATGACATGGCTCCGACATAACAAAATGTGCAGCAAGTGCAACCGCCCACCTGTACAACGTTGTTTCCTTCCTTGCTGACTTAGTTTGACAACCATGAGAAAATCCTCATGACCTGGAACCAGTTCGTTAAAGAGATAACGAAGTCCTTTGGAGATATTCTTGCGAAGAAGGAATGTGCTGAACACCAGCTTTCTCAGCGAGCCCAGCTGCCCGGTGAGATGTGCACACAATACATCGAGGAACTATTGAAACTTTGTCGTATTGTCTGCCAGCAGATATCAGAAGAAGACAATAGGGCACCTTCTCAAGGGGATTGCTGAGGACATTTATAACTTTTTATTTCGCGAGACAGCCTTGCTACGGCTGCAGATGTCATCAATCAGTGCCGTGCATTTGAGGCGCTCAAAGTACACCGGATAGCGCCCAAATTTGGCCACCTTTCCAATGGCACAACCATTGCCAGCATTGACATCCCAGAGGCTGAAGACATCGCTTCTATGGCCAGGAGGATTGTACGCGAGGAGTTGGGCACTAAGTGGCAACATACAAGTTTTGATTTACCCCAGAAATCGAGGTCGATGCCATCATGGGAGCAGCATACACCATTGATAACACCATATAACAGCAAACCGTCTCACAATTGCGGTGTTGGGCGGACCCAGCAACCAACGCCGCACCCTTATTTTCAGCAGCTTCTATCCTATCCGGATGAAGTGCCTCGTCGTGCGTCTGTCGCCTCGTCTCGGCGTCCAAGGGATCCTACGGTCAGCTACCAGAGCCGCCAGCCACCAATATGTTGCGGCTGTGGGTAAAGCGGACACATCTCCCACTTTTGCCCGCGTCTCCAAATTTCTCAACCATCTCTACAACGAGCACCGCACTTTAGGAATGGCGACCAGTGGTAGCAGCCCCCCCGCTAATCGGCCTTCTTCCCCACAACATGCAATGACTCCCCTGTGTCCGATCATAGCATCACTCCCCCGCCGCTTCGTTTCTTCACTACTGGGAAAACTAGGTGGTACAACCGATATAGGTAAGGTCGCCGGATGGTCAGTTTTACAAATACCTCTGCCTATCGTCATGCTAAAAAATAAAGCATCATTGTGTTTGCGGACAATGGTAAAACGGATGCGTTGGTTGACACTGGTGCCGCTGTGTCAGTTATGAATCTTTCATTTAAGAACTGCCACTTCGACAGCAAGTTATGTTTGCGTGGGACAAAAACAGTACGTTTTGTGGAGTGAAACTTTAATTGCAGTTGGCCTGTGCTCAGCTTCTGTTAGGCTTAGTCCTACAGAACAGAATTCATGGTGTTGAGACATGCCACGCATAACGTGATATTGGGTGTTGACTTTTTGCCCGAGTGGTACTACTTTAGACTTCAGTGCCGGTTTAATTTTTTGAAGCCAAACGTTACCCCCTCAGTAGTGGAGAACATCTCCCAGAGTCATGAAGGAGTTCTCTCCCGGAAGGAAGATATGCTGTCCTGCAATGACGGCAACATTTGTGCCCATGAAATCACTAGGACATCTGGGCAAACGCAATATTCGTCGAGCCAGATGTCTCAAACGGAGCGAAAAAATATTTTGGTACCTCACGCCTTCGTGGATGCAGTGGATGGTTGCACACACCTCTGAACTGTGAACGTATGAGCAGAGCCTTCTGTTTTGGCACTTGCGAGATTGAAAACCATGTGACCCACACCATTGGAACTATTTCTGATTACAGAGCAGCTGCGAAAGCGAAGTCGAAATATTCTGCTGAGCTTGAGCGTATTGTGCTTCCGTCCAGTGACAGCCGCAAGACATTTTGACCATTCATGCCCAAGACTTTGCCTTAACTGAATCGGATAATCATTTCTCCGCCTCTCGACTACAGCATAAAATTAACACAGGAAACGCACCCCTTATTCGCCAAAAATCTTACAGCGTTTCCCCAGCAGAACGAAAGATGATTCAAGAACTGGCGTACAAAACGCTGCAGAAAGGAATCTTTCGAGAATCTTCCAGTCCGTGGGCTGCACCTGTGATCCTAGTCCGAAAGAAAGACAGTTCTTGGCGATTGTGCCTAGACTAGTGTCATTTAAATGCGGTAACAAAGAAAGACATATACCTGTTACCTCGCATTGATGGTGCAGTCGACTGCCTGCATTCGGCGTCATGTTTCTCCTCTGTTGATTTGTGATCTGGCTATTGGTAAATTCTTCTGTATCCATCCGACTGTGAGAAGACTGCGTCATAACACCAGTTGGTTTGTACGAATTTAATGTGATGCCGTTCGGATTATGCAATGCTCCCATTTATGGACACTATCCTTTATGGTTTAAAATGAGAAATATGCATGTGTTACCTGGATGATGTCATCATTTTCGGTAAGACTGAGCACAATGAGAAACTCCATATTGTTTTTGAATGCATCGACAAAGCAGGACTCAATTTGAATTCAAACAAGTGCCATTCTGGAGACCGAAAAAATCTAATTCTTGGCTCCCTCGTTAACAGGGATACTATCAGGCCGGATCTGCAGAAGGTCACTGCAGTACGAGACTTCGAAACTCCATGCACCCAGAAAAGCATTCGGAGCTTGCTCAGACTCTCTTCTTATGTTTGTCACTTCATTGCGGGCTTTGCGCAAATATCCCTCACTTCTCTCCTTCATAAGGATTCGCAGTTGGCGTTGACCCTCGAGTGTGAATCCTCTTTCAACCTGCTCAAGTCTTCTCTGACCTCAGCACCACTCCTGCACCACTTCGACCCTTCAGCTGTGACAGAGATTCACTCTGACGCCAATGGTGTCAATACAGTCAAACCTCGTTATAACGAAGTCTCATTTTGCATGGAAATTTGTTCGTTATATCCGATATTCGTTGTAAAAGTACACACAAATTCCTACAAAAAAATAATTCTGTTCATAAACCCAAGTAAAGGCTACCCTAAAATGGAAAGCACAGAGCTGAAAAAAAACTGCATTTTTTTTTTCTTTAAAGCGTGGTATAAGCACGCAAAACCTTACCTTTCATTTTGCACTGCCAAGCAAAAATGAGCACACAAATCGGGATTTAGGCCACGCAGAACTGATTTATTTAAAAAACGACGTAATCTTCATTTGGCGGCACTTCACACTATTCGATCGAATAAATTTCTCAACGAAATCGACACTGTGCAGCGCTTTCCCAATGTCAGCTGATTTGGCCACAGGTAGGTTCTCAAGGTACCTTCTCAATTTCCTCGCCATATCGGCGGCCTCGGTGCTGCTGAGAGCTCGCTCTTCGCCTTCTTCTTCACTCTCATTGCTGCTCGTAGCATCATCTGTAGGAAGCAGCTGATCGACAATTTCTTGGTCGGTCAATTCGGGCGCCACAGCCAAGTTGTCATCGGCAGCAATAAAGTCCTCGAACGTAACATTCGGAACCGCCAGTTGACGCCATGTCGTCTCGTCGAAATTGTCCGCTTCACCTTCAGAATTGTGGGCGTCGTTGGGCTCAGTCTCGCTGGTGGATGGGGCTAGGCCAGCATCAACAAAGCAATTTCTTATTGTCGACTGTCCCACTTCGTTCCATGCACCGTACAGCATGTCCAGCGTAGTTTTGAGGTTTATGGCCGTTGATATGCCCCTGTCTATGTCAAATACGAGCTGCGTAACCAATCGCTTTCGGTAGCAGCATTTTAGTGAGCGAATGATGCCCCTGTCTAATGGCTGCAGCACTGAGGTCGAGTTTGGCGGCAAAAAAACTAGGCGGACCGCTTCAAGTGGTACAGACACCTTATGGGCAGAGCAGTTGTCCAATATAAGGAGCACTTTCCTGCGCTGCTCTGCCATGTCTTTGTCGAAGGCCTTCAGCCATGCTTCAAAGAGTGACAACGTCATCCACGCCTTTTTGTTCGAGCGATAGTCCGCTTGGACATTCCGGGCATTGCGCAGGCACCTGGGGCGAGCAGATTTACCAATATCAGTTAGCCGCCTTTTATCTGACCCATCCATGTTGACACAAACAACAACGGTGACGCGGTCTTTGCTTTTCTTGCCTCCTCGGCACAGTTCGTTCTTCGCAACGAGTGACCTTTCCGGAAGCAGCTTAAAAAAAAGCGCAGTCTCGTCCACGTTGTAGACATTGCGTATCTCGTAGCCATCCAGTTGCATGCAGAAGCTTTCTGCCCACTTCTCGCAGTTCTCTACATCGACGGCTGCTTCTTCGCCCGATAAGGTGTGGCAAACAATCTGGTCGCTGCAGCCAGCCACTGCTTGCATAGAAGTCATCGTGGCCTAAGACGCAAGCGAGACTTCTTGCCTTCATTTGAAGCACGGCACCAGACACAGGCAGGTTGCGCGCTCTAACGTCCTTGAACCACGCGAACAAGGCATCTTCAACATCCTGGTGGTGACAATACCTGACGCGCTTCCTGTCGTTCTTCACGGCGCCTGCAGAGTGCACGTTTTCTATCTTCTGCCTTGCGCTCAGTACGGTTGATTGACAGAGTGCTAGGCGCAATGCCGAAGTCTGCGGCAATCTCTTTCTTCTTGCGCCCGCTGTCGACCGCCCTTATCTTATTTTTTATCTTATTTTCAAGAGAAACTGCTTTGAGTTTCGGCGCCGCCATGCTGCAGGACGACGGCACAATCTCGAGGAAAGTGAGCACACGCGCGGATCGGCAAAAAGTAGGGGCAGGGGCACGCGGGCGGTGGTTCGATCACGTGCAGGTCACATGCCAGGCAGCCGTTGATGCTACATTCATTCGCGGTCCCTAGATGGCGTGGCGTGCGAAAGCGCGGATGATTCAAACACATTTTAGGTGGAGGCGATTGATAAAACCGAAATTTAGCGTTTTGAAAAATTTTTTTTTTTTTTGCTTCTTTGCGGATTTTGAGTCGAGTGAATACGAAATATGCTTCGTTATAACCGATTTAGTGTCAAATTTTCAGTTTTTCATTTCGTTATACAGATAGAACTCCCATAGAAATAAAGCACAGCCAACCAAACTTTGATTTTACTTCGTTATATCCGATAATTCGCTGTATCCGTGTTCGTTATAACGAAGTTCGACTGTATTGGGGCGGTGCTTGTCCAGCTGCATAGCGGGGCTAGTATGGGGTTGTCTACACCGCCGCACGTTAACAAAATATGAATTGTGAAGTAATATGAAATCATTAAATAGGAGTGCTTCACAGTTGCGTTTGCGATGCACAAGTTCCGACTGTACCTATGTGGACACCACTTCACTATAGTGACCGATCATCATTTTCTATGCTGGCTCATCGGACTTCGCGATCCATCTGGTCGTCTGGCCTGACGGACATTACGCCTGCAAGAATATAACTTTGATGTTGCTTACAAAAGTGGGCAACATCATAGTAATGCGGACTGCTTGTCACGCCGCAACAATGAAGACAGCTTTGAAGGATGTTTAGCCTCGTTCGCTCCGTTTCCCAGTACGGCGACCTTTAGGTGAGAGCAACACACTGACCAGTCACTGCAGCCTCTTATAGAACAGGCAGGAGGACCAGATTCCACGCCATTTACCATCAAAGATGATATTTTGTTCAAGAAGTACTCAGTTGACGATGTTGCCCTGCTTCTGGTCTTCCCGAAAAGTCTCCGCGTGCACGATGACATCACATCAACGAATTTGCCAGCATTTTTATTGGCCTCAAGTTTATAAGACTACCAAGCAGTATTGCAACATGTGAACAATGCCAACAACCACCACACCTGCCGGTCTTTTGCAGCCCATCAGACCACCTACTTCACCTTTTGAAAGGGCTGAAATTGACCTGCTTGATCCTTAGACTTTAGAGGGCCGCCGCTTGGTTATTGTCTGCGTAGATTATCTCACCAGGTACGCCGAGACCGCTGCTCTCGTTACACTCTAATATTCTTCGCCATGGCACACCCTGTGTTATAATCAGTGATCATGGATGGCAGCTGATGTCGTAGAAGAAATGCTCCGGCTTTGTGGATCAGACTACCGACACTCCACGCTGTATCACCCACAGACCAACGGTCTCGCCGAGCAAACCGCACCCTGAAAACAATGTTGTCCATGTACGTCTTGTCTGACCATCTGAGCTGGGGCGTAGTGTTGCCGTATGTCACGTACGCTTACAACAGAGCAAATCATGATGTTTTAGGGTATGATTTCGCCTCGTCAATTAACAATGGAACGCAGATTGATGCCGTATTTATGGACTTCTCAAAAACTTTTGATAAGATTACTCATGAAAAGTTAATTTATAAGCTGGATACAATACTTCATAACAAACAATTAGTAAAATGGATTTCAGCCTACCTTTCAAATAGAGAACAAGTCGTTGTCTTTAACCATCATTCTTCTCACAGGCTTACAGTTCACTCTGGCATCCTTCAGGGCTCTGTTCTTGGTCCTCTGTTGTTTTTAATGTATATTAATGATATTGAAACAATGTTGTCCATGTACGTCTTGTCTGACCATCTGAGCTGGGGCGTAGTGTTGCCGTATGTCACGTACGCTTACAACAGAGCAAATCATGATGTTTTAGGGTATGATTTCGCCTCGTCAATTAACAATGGAACGCAGATTGATGCCGTATTTATGGACTTCTCAAAAACTTTTGATAAGATTACTCATGAAAAGTTAATTTATAAGCTGGATACAATACTTCATAACAAACAATTAGTAAAATGGATTTCAGCCTACCTTTCAAATAGAGAACAAGTCGTTGTCTTTAACCATCATTCTTCTCACAGGCTTACAGTTCACTCTGGCATCCTTCAGGGCTCTGTTCTTGGTCCTCTGTTGTTTTTAATGTATATTGTCATTCACCTCATCTGTCTCCTCAGGAACCTGTATGAAGGGCAAGAGGCCACAGTCAGAACTGGGCATGGTCTTACTGATTGGTTTCCGATTGAGAAAGGGGTGAGGCAAGGCTGCATACTGTCGCCCTGCCTATTTAACCTATATGCAGAGTGCATCATGAGGAAGGCCGGTCTGGACGAGTCTTCAGCTGGAGTGAAGATTGCTGGAAAACGTATCAACAACCTTAGATATGCGGATGATACCACTTTAATGGCAGAAAGTGAAGCGGAACTCAAGAGACTTCTGATGCGCGTACAAGAAGAGAGTGAGAAGTTTGGGCTTAAACTGAACATTAAAAAGACGAAGATCATGGCGTCTTGCCCTATCAAGTCCTGGAGCATCAATGGACAAGAAGTGGAAGCTGTGACAGATTTTCTGTTCTTGGGCGCCAAGATTACCTCGGAAGGAGACTGCAGCCATGAAATTAGGAGACGCCTGCTTCTGGGAAAGAGAGCAATGGTTAGCCTTGACCGCCTAGTAAAGAGCAGAGACATTAGTCTGCCAACCAAGATCCGTATAACTCGTGCTATGGTCTTTCCAGTTGTGATGTATGGATGCGAGAGTTGGACTGTGAAAAAGGCTGACCGCCGAAGAATTGACGCGTTTGAATTGTGGTGCTGGCGAAGACTCTTGAGAGTTCCTTGGACTGCCAGAAGATCAAATCAGTCGATATTGTCGACCATAAACCCTGACTGCTCATTGGAGGGTCAAATTCTAAAGTTAAAGCTCAGCTACTTTGGTCATCTGATGAGAAGAGAGGAGTCGCTGGAGAAAGATTTGATGTTGGGAAAGGTTGAGGGTCGCCGGAGAAGGGGTAGGCAGCGAACGCGATGGTTAGATGGCATCCTCGAGGCATTGCAGATGAAGCTATGTGATGTTAAGAAGATAGTGAGAGACCGGAAAGCGTGGCGTGACATGGTCCATAGGGTCACGAAGAGTCGGACACGACTGAACGCCTGAACTGAACTGAACTGAATGATATTGTCGTTAACATTCCTGTGAAAATTCGACCTTAGGCTGATGACTGTGTTATTTATACAGAAGTAAGAAATGTATCTGATCAACAACTACTTAATAATGTGTTACAAACAGTTTTCGCATGGTGTGAAGCATGGCAAATGTCCATTAACTTTGAAGAAACTGTCACTCACAAAAAGAAAGTCTTACCCTTCGATTATTGTATTAACGGCATGACACTAACTGCAGTAACAGAATATAAATATCTAGGGCTCTGGGTCAGTAACAATCTTAGTTGGAATAAACATGTTGAGCTCATAACGTTGTGCACAACTTAAATTTCTGTACCAATTAAAACACTACGGATCAGAACTCACCAATTTGCTTGTTTTTTCTGGGTACGCAACCCGACGACACCAGCTAACTTTAACTCCTTTTCGCATTCGAAATAACTGCTTTAATTACTCATTCCTTCCACGAACTATTTCCGATTGGAATAACCTCGCTTAGAATGAAGTGCTGCAGCCATCACTGACATTCTCCTCGCAACATATGACCTAATTTCTTTTTATTGTATTTGTTATTTCACTGCTGTGTTGTATTTGTTTGGTTCTATTCCTAATTGTGCAGAAGAGCTTCAACTTCCACTGTAATTATTGTCTGTTTTTGCCTGTTTAGTTTGCTTAGTTTGTAATCTCACCCTGCTAAAATCCCAACACTGGGATTGCAGTATCAATAAATAAATAAATAAATTCTCTTTTCTATTTGCTGTATGCCAGAACTCCCCGCATTTTGCGCATATGGCGTCCTTTTCTTGTCTGTGTTCGTTTCCGTGTTGTGCTGCCGTTCAATTCCATCATGCACCAACTCGCTCCCCAGGCCGTTATTCTGGAGTCTGCTCAATACCATCTTCCCATTTTCTCCAAACGACAATGTGTCGGTTGCCCAGATACTCATCATCATCATCATCAGCCTGACTATACCCACTGCAAGGCGAAGGCCTCTCCCATATTTCTCCACTTAACCCAGTCCTGTGCTAGCTGCATCCACTTGACCCCTGAGAACTTCTTAACCTCATCCACGCACCTAACTTTCTTCCGCCCCCTGCTACGCTTTCCTTCCCTTGGAATCCAGTTTGTTACCCTAAGCGACCATCGGTTATCCTCTCTTCGCACTACATGTCCTGCCCATGTCCATTTCTTCTTCTTAATTTACGCTAGAATATCGGTAACTTGAGTTATTTCTCTGACCCCCTCTGCACACTTCCTATCTCTTAATGTTACCCCTACCATTTTTCGTTCCATAGCCCTCCGAGTTGTCCTCAACTTAAGTAGAACCCTCTTGGTTAGCTTCCACATTTCAGCCCCATAGGTGAGTACAGGTAAGATGCAACTGTTGTATACTTTCCTCTTGAGCGATACCGGTAAGCTGCTAGTCATAATCTGCGAGTGCTTGCCAAATGCGCTCCATCCCAATCTTATTCTTCTTGTTATTTCCTTTTCATGGTCCGGGTCTGCGGTTACTACCTGTCCTAAGTAGACATATTCGCCTACTACTTCCAGTACTTGGCTACATAATGTAAACTGCTGTTCCTTCCCGAGACTGTTGAACATTACCTTAGTCTTCTGCATATTGATTTTCAAGCCTACCTTTCTACTTTTCCTGTCTAGGTTATCAATCGTTATTTGCAGTTCCTCCCCCGAGTTGCTTAGCAAGGCAATGTCATCAGCAAATCGCAGATTACTGAGGTATTCTCCATCTACCCTTATGCCTAACTGCTCCCATTCCAAGTCTCTGAATACTTCCTCTAAGCAAGCTGTGGATAGTATTGGGGAGATTGTGTCTCCTTGCCTAACTCCTTTCTTTATGGGAATTTTGTTACTTTCTTTATGAAGAACTATGGTTGCTGTGCAGCCACTATATATATCTTCCAGCACTTTCACGTACGGCTCGTCTACCCCCTGATTTCGCAATGCCTGCATCACCGCCGAGGTTTCAACTGAGTCAAATGCTTTTTCGTAATCAATGAATGCTATGTATAAGGGCTGGTTATATTCTGAGCAATTTTCTATCACCTGATTGATGGTATGGATATGATCGATAGTAGAGTACCGTTTCCGAAACCTTGCTTGATCCTTTGCTTGATTGCAGTCTAAGGTTGTCCTGATTCTATTAGCGATTACCTTAGTAAATACCTTATACGTAACAGACAGTAAGCTGATTGGTCTGTAATTTTTAAGTTCCTTAGTGTCCCCTTTCTTATGAATGAGGATAATGTTTGCATTCTTCCATGGTTCCGGTACCGTCGATGACACCAGGCACTGCGTATACAGGGTGGCCAGTTTTTCTAGCACGATATCCCCCCCGTCCTTCAGCAAATCTGTAGTTATCTGATCCTCTCCAGCTGATTTCCCCCTTTTCATAGTTTCTAGTGCTTTCTTGACCTCGTCCTTCGTCACTGGTGGAACGTCTGACTGTTTTTCCCTACCGGCAATCTCATTACGGTCCTGACTACTTTGGCTACTGTAGAGATCTGTATAGAACTCCTCGGCTACTTTGACTATCTTCTCCATATTCATGATGACGTTGCCCGCCTTGTCCCTTATCGCATACATCTGGTTTTTGCCTATGCCCAATTTCTTCTTTACCGCTTTAAGGCTTCCCCCGTTCTTTACAGCATGCTCAATTTTATCCATGTTATACTTCCTTATATCGGCCACCTTGCGCTTATTGATTAGCTTTGATATCTCGGCCAATTCTATCTGGTCTGTTGAATTGGAAGCTTTCATACTCTGGTGTTTCTTAATCAAATCTTTCGTCTCCTTAGAGAGCTTACCGGTATCCTCTCTAACTATCCTACCGCCTACTTCTACAGCGCACTCAGTAATGATATCTCTGAAATTATTGTTCATTGCTTCTAGGTTAATGTCCTCGTCCTCGATTAGAGCTGAATATCTATTTTGTAGCGAGATCCTGAACCCTTCTGCCCTCCCCCTCACCGCTAATTTGTTGATGGGTTTCTTTCTTACTAATCTGTTGCGTTCCTTCTTCAGTTTTAGGCTAATTCGGGACCTCACCATCCTGTGGTCACTGCATCGCACTTTCCCGATTACCTCTACATCTTGCATAATGGCGGGTGTTGAACACAGTATGAAATCAATTTCATTTTTAGTCTCCCTGTTCGGACTTTTCCATGTCCATTTCCGGTTCTTCCGTTTGCTGAAGAAGGTATTCATGATTCCTAAGTTATTGCGCTCTGCAAACTCAACTAGTAACTCCCCCCTGCTATTCCTAGAACCAATGCCATAGTCACCTACTGCCTGGTATCCTGCCTGGTTTTTCCCTACCTTGACATTGAAGTCGCCCATCAGTACAGTATACTGCGTCTTTACCTTTAGCATTGTTGATTCTACATCTTCGTAGAAGCTTTCAACTGCCTGGTCATCATAACTACATGTAGGTGCATAGGCCTGTACAACCTTCAGTTTATACCGCTTATTTAGCCTAATTACGATGCCTGCCACCCTCTCGTCAATACTATAGAATTCATCTATATTACCCGCTATGTACTTATTGACAAGGAAACCTACTCCTAGTTGTACATGCCCATCCTACAGTACATGCCCATCCTTCAGTACAGTATATGCCTCATTCGGCCTCCTTACCTCACTAAGCCCTATGACATCCCATTTCATACCCTCTAGTTCCTGTAACAGCACTGCTAAACTAGCTTCACTAGCTAGGGTTCTAGCGTTAAACGTTGCCAGGGTCAGTTTCCAATGGCGGCCTGTCCATCGGAGCCAGAAGTTCTTAGCACCCCCTGCTGCGTCACAGGTCTGACCGCTGCCGTGGTCAGTTGTTCCACAGCCGCTGGTGACTGAGGGCTGGGGTTTTATGGAACTAGCCTTTCGCGCAGCTTTGAGAGGCCCAGATACTTTGTTGTGCCAAAGAAGCCCGTCATACAGCCCTCTCAAAGCTGCACGAAAGGCTACTACGACCTGCGTCATTGTGCAGTGACTTACTTTCCTGGAGACTTTGGACATCTAACCACAGGCGAGGATTGTACGAGAAGTTTTTGTACAAATACGATGGCCCCTTCGTAGTGTTGGACTGACTGAATGACGTGAATTATGTCATTGCTAAAGTGACAGCGGATAACCGCCATTCCCACAAGACAGAAGTGGTTCGTGTACCTGAAACTCTGCCTTCATCGATCAGAAGAGTAAACTGCTGGGCTAGTTGGTTGATATTGCGTAGAAAGGAAACCATCGAAAACAGACACAGGACAAGAGTAAGGAAGGCACACACCACAACGCTGGAAAATTGTTACGCTGCTTAGCGGCTTACTGAGAAGTTGGAGGTGAAGGAAGAAGCGGGAGGCGTGCAGACCGATCTGGGCTCAGAGGGGCCTGCAACTAGTTTTCATTCGTATAGCATTATCTGTATTAAAACCATTTCATCTTCTACAATATGTTTAAAACAGCACAGAAAGTGTATGTCGTGAAGCAAGGCACACCCGTAACGGGCTTTCTGTCAGCTGGTGTTTCTAAATCGCACAGTCTTCTCGTGGAGTCCAACAACATGCTGTTACGTGCGCAACACTGGTTCATTGTCCGATCGTTGAAACTAGGCAGCCTAGATGCTGTACGCGAAAAGCATCCCTGAGACAGCATGACAAATGAACGAAAACAAACGCACCGTTTTAGACGATGGTGCAGATGATATCCCAGTCACTGCTAAGGCGCCCAGCAGTGCTAGGCTGCCCAGTTTAAACGACCATACTAAGGTTGTGCAGTTCCGAGAAGGGCCAGCTCACAGAGTGCCTGTCAAGGGTATGCCCTGTTTCATAACACACACTTATCATGTCATTTCAAATATATGGCTTATAAATGTTAATGTATAATTTGTCACAGGGATCTTCAAAGCACATTAAAGGTCCACGGAAACGGCCCCCAAGAAACCACTGATAAACGTGTTCAGTGTGTAAAACACATCCTTTTGAGCATTAACGCAAAGTATAACTCCTTGGAACAAAGCCAGCGATTTATTATTAATTTTTAAAAACAGCGTTTTTTGAAATTCGCGGGCAGAGAGACTGTCGCTTGGCGGTGTCGCATGGAACTATTTCCTAGTCCCGTGACGTCACGGGTCGGTTGACTGGCAAGGCTTGCTAGAAGCTGCCATTCGCTGCGGTCACTGCAACCATGACGTCACGGACACACTTCCGGTAGCCTGCGAAAGTCGTCTGCTCGTGCGCTGCTCGAACTCTGTGCGGGCTGTTACACAGCTCGCCGCCCTTATCGGTTAGGTGGCCATTGCCCATTAAGTGCAACAACCGAAGTGACGCAGGGATCGGTAGAATGAAGCTGCATTTACAAATATCTTATTTATATAACGTGGTTTCAGGAGTATCGGAGTGTCGTCCGATGAGGCGTCAACAGCACGGTCAAGCGCCGCACGATGGCAGCACCTCCTCGACCGCCGTAAACACCGCCGTTGTGACCCCTCCTCCCGCATACCGTTCGCGAACGACACGGCGGGTCGTTAGCACCGATGTCCGAAATAAGGCGTGCTAAAATTTGTTGGCGTCTGGAATACTGAGCCGAATATCAAGTGTGAAGCCCTCGTGAGGATCGCTGACCAGCAGCAAATTGCTGGTAAGAGCGATAGCCGTGATACAAGCTAGTTTCTGCTCAAGCCAGCAGCCGCTGGTGCATTTCGGCTGATCCGATCTGCTTGTACTAGCTCTGCGATTAATGCGTCGCCAGATTTAATCCTATGATTCTTTTACTATGGCAGGATAGGATTCACAATAAGGCAGTTTCATAAGTAGATGATTGACGACAGCGTTGACCAGTTCCAAAGCGCCGACCGCCGCGGCTTTGAAGCGAAACAATTTAGGTCTAGCGACGACTAGGGACGGTCACGCACAGCATCGTCATTCGCCGCGCTCGCGTGCCCCACCCCCGCGGCAATTGTGTAACGTACCTCAGCCTGCTCTCGGCATCCCATGCTGCAAGCGTTGCAAACTCGTGTACTTTCATTACAGCTAAGGCCGCACATATTTTTATGTTCTCCTCGGCAACAAGCCGTTCAAACGATACTGCAGGCAGGACAAGGCTTCAGTACACAGTCGCTGCACTGTCGGCCGTAATCGAAGATGTCAGGCGGCACAGTAGACACCGCATATTCTATACATCGATCTTCAAACGTGATACAGTGGGCAAATGAATAACATTGTGAAGCAGACTTGCTCGTATGTTTCACGCACTTGGGCGCCGACGAGTAGCCTCCTTCAACAGATGCCGCCATAACCTTGGTTAACGACGCAAACCAAGGCCGCCAAGCTCGGTTTGCGATAAACGCGGTTACTGGTGTAACCATGGTTTGACCACGGTTTCACGTAACCGCGGTTACGCTAGCCGTGGTTACTCGTGCACTGCGCAAACTGGTGAGACGTGTGCGAGTGAGGACGGGTTGAAGCAAGTACGCCAGCGAGCGAGCGCGCAGCAACCAGAAGTTCGTCGAAGTGACATATTTCTGGGCGGAGCTTTGAACTTGCTTGTATTCTTTATTTTTTTTATGACTCCCTTCGGCTTACGAGTTGAGAGGGAAAATGGGAAGCATCATTTTTAATCGGTGATATCTCTGGTGTTGCAGAAGCTAGATCGAAAATTTTTGCGGGGGAATGATGGGTGGTTCAATATCTATCAGTGTTATGGCGTTGTTTACCCTTCTTGTGACCATTTTTGTGGACCTTTAATAGACCCGCACACATTTCTTCTTACCTATTTACTCGCATAATACTCCACTTTTTTCGCGGAAAATTGATGCTAAGTTGAGGGGTGCCATAATTATGCAGGGAACATTTTGAGAAAATGTTTTCGAGCGCTAAAAGCAAATTTAAATAGGTGCGAATCGGGATTCTTAGGTCGGCTATTGTAAATATAAACAAAACATTACTTTCAAGAGGAACTTACACTTGTTATAAAAGGTGGTAGTGTGATGATTATGTGAGGAAAAAAAAATTTCGATTTTTGACGCCCATTGTTGAGGGTGCGAGCATTATGCGAGTGCGAGCATTATGTGAGTATTAAATACGGTAAGTAACAAATATTTCTCTGTTGTTTATTTCATATTCGTGTTGCATTAAAACTTTTTTTTTTGTAATTCCATGAAAGGTTATGTGCAAATAGGACGACACGAAGGACGAGCGCTGGTTTCACAACCCTGGTTTCTCAGCTGTGCCAATTTCTAAGCATGGTGTTTATCATTAGCATTTTAATTGAACACAAGATTTTCTGACTAGTATGCAGTAAGAAAAGTCAATTATTTACCTTACAGAAATTGCTCATATGACTAATATGCTGCACAAAAGACTTAACGGCATTCCAAAAAGCGACAGATTATGAGTGACATGGTATGTAAAGGGCTTCCTTTTTGATCTTCCGGGACTCTTAACATCCAAATAGATTATAGAAGACAGTTGGGCTAGTTGGTGTGTATTCGTTAATGACTGCGACATTGCAACTAGCATGGAAAAACACAAAGGACAGCAACAAAAAGTAATGACATTTCAAACATAATGACATTTCAAGAATTTTCGTGCTACGGTATACACAGATACAAAAGAAAGCAGGAACCACGTACACAGGACAAGCGGTCGTCTCATCCACAGCTCATTTCTTGGCAGCGTGCCAAGATGCTGTGCAGTGAACGTCACGGCGTGTTTACCTTTTGATAGCTCCTGCGGCGGCGGGGAGCGAACTTGGCACATTGCCCATGATGGCTTGATTGCACAAGCCTGGTTCGGTTTATCACACTGCGCTTGGGGCGGGCATAGTCCACTGCCACAAAATCATTGGAAAGCGTGATACAGTAGCTGCAAATGCTGTTTGAAGCGAAAAATCCTAAAAGCTGGTGTCATGATCGCAGCTGACCGCGTGCTTTCGTTGATTCATACATGCAAGAATAAACAACGCCCGTAAAAAAAAAAAATAGAGATGCAGCTTCTTAACTTCTGCAGGTCTGTCTGAAAACGGGCTGAGCTGGCTTGGCGCATGCGTAGCACATGCTACTGCGAACGAAGGCCGCGAAAGAGGAAGGAGAGAGATAGCTCGGCAAAAGAATGGGCACACTCCTGCGCTTCGCTGTATCGTGTTTTCCCCCTGTCGTTCCCACCGGTTCTCTCTGGTTCATTCACACACATGGCTTGCAAATGTCACTTGCTGGCGCGCGGGAAACGATAATCGCAAATGCGCGCGCCTTTAGGGAATGGGTGCGGACCTTCCCTAGCCAAACTATCCCCTCTCATGACTTCCACGCTTGACTTGAAAACGTCACGCGGCAAGCGGCCGAGGGTGATGCGATCATCTTTGGGAAAGGCTCACTTTCCAGTGCGAGGTGCGGAAGTCGATATATCGAACTACCGGTGAAATTGAGTTCAATATATAATGCGGCTTTCCTGTACTTTTACATGGGATTTTCAAGGGGATATTCTGTGAGTTCGATATAACCAAAATTCGATATATCCGGGTTCGACTGTAGAAAGCTACCCACATGGGTGTATCCCCTCACATACATTGAAATGCGGCTACGGCGGCCAAGTATCGGCCCCGCAAATTCGTAGTACACTGAGAAAATACAGTCGAACCCGGTTATATCGAACCCGGATATATCGAATTTTGGTTATATCGAACTCACTAAATATCCCCTTGAAAATCCCATGCAAAAGTATAGGAAAGCCGCGTCATATATCGAACTCAATTTCACCGGTCGTTCGATATATCGAACTCCGCACCACGCACTGGAAAGTGTGCCTTCCCCAAAGACGATCGCATCACCCTTGGCCGTTTGCCGCGTGACGTTTTCAAGCCACTCGCGGAAGGAATAAGAGAGGATAGTTCGGCGACGGCTGGTCTGGGCAGCGCTGCGCCCATTCCCCAAAGGCGCGCGCATCTGCAGTTGTCATTTCTCGTGCGCCAACACATGACGTTTGCAAGCCATGTGCGTGGGTGTGCCCATTCTTTTGCTGAGCTATCTCTCTCCTTCAGCACGCGCAACGCATGCGCGAAGCCAGCTCAGCCCATTTTCAGACAGACGTGGGACGCTTTCTCCAGCGTGTGTTGCGAACCCTCTGCGTGCGGCGGCGTGGCGGCTGATGTGACTATGGCGCCGGCGGACTTAAAGAAGCGGCAGCTCTCTCTGTTTCTTTTTTTTTTTTTTTTGCGAGAGTCATCCTTTCTTATCGTTGTGCTGTACGCGCGGCGTAGCATAAGATATGGCAGCTGCGGACGTTAAGAAGCGGCAGGGTTTGTTTGTTTTTTTGCGGGGATGTTTATTTTATTTATTTTTTTATCATTTATCCTTGCATGTATGAATCAGCGAAAGCACGTGGTCAGCTGCTACGATCATGACGCCTGCCTCAAGCGCGGCGTGAAAATCGAACCAGGCTTGTGCAATCAAGCCATCACGGGCACTCTGCCAAGTTCGCTCCCCGCCACCGCAGGAGCTATCAAAAGATAAACGCGCCCTGACGTAATCGCTGCGCAGCATCTTGGCACGCTGCCAATGAGCTGTGGATGAGACGACTGAAATGGACTTACGCGCGCCATCGACATGCAAGCGAAAATGCTCGGGATTTCTGCCGCCACGGCGACACAGAAACCGTGTTTTGAGCTGCCGGGGTGGCTCGAGGGCGAGAGGGACGCAGTTCCAGCAAGTTTGAAAATTTTCACTCTGCCGCTGCCGCTCGTCGCTGAGATCACTCAGTCACTTGCATGTGAGCCAGCTGGCCTTAACGCATTTTTTTTTTTTTTTTCAAATTCTCGGGTGCAAAAGTGGAGGATGGGTTCATTATGCGAGTGGGTTGATTACGCGACAAATACGGTATCGTTTTTTCGCATCGTAAGTGCCGTCACAAGCCGATTTTTCTATATCGAATTATCGATATATCGAACTATTTCGCGATCCCCTTCGAGTTCGATATATCCGGGTTCGACTGTAGAATATCTAGAGAGCGAGCCATCACAGTAAGTCCTTTGCAAATAGAACGCCCTTTAGTATGTTCTCTTTTTGTTTTTTTGTAATGTGTTTTACAGTTTTGGCAGTTCTGGACTAGCACCTTCAAACATTCTAGACAGAGGCCACTAATATATCACTGCTGGGAGAAGGCCTCAATGAACAAAATCAAAATGTTCCTAGGAATGCATGTATCATAGCAGGTGTCTGAAAACAAGCGTTGCTAAAGGGAAAATTAAATTTTTTTTTTCGCAACCTTCGCACCATGTCGAGAAGAATGTATTCATATTATATTCATACTATGGTATTTCTGAACTCTGTTCTTTGTAGGAGCTCGGACGTATTCAACCAGAACATGTAACATTGGTGCTGAGGTGGTATTAGTAATTTCACTCGTATGATAGTTACATTGTCTTAAGGCCATGTTCAGTGAGCAATTGTAGCGCAACTTTGCAGGGAGTCCTGGAAATTTGTTTCTTTACTTTTCCTACCAAAAACGTAATCCTGTATACGTCTGTCTTGTTTGTTTATTTTTCTACTTTTCCAGCTCTCGTTGCAAGGCTGGAAAGTCATCAGCTGTTATTTTCTTCTGAATCATTGAGCCTATTGTCACACGAGACGTATATATGGCTTTTTCATTTTTCATGAACTGCAGGCCATTCCAACTGCCACTACTGTGGCGTCATCATTTCACGGCCTGACTTCATGGGATCTTCTGGTGGGTTTCGACAAGAACAAGATGAATGTGCAGGTCGTCTTCGTAACCGCCTAACAAAGGCATTCCTAGCACATGGGGAAATCGCGCGTGTAGCGTTTTCAAGTATATGACAGAAAAAAGCGCCAAACACATACTTCGTGCCAAGGATAACCTTCTTCAAGATTTTCTCATGGAAGAAACTCCTTTAAGCTCTGAATGCCACCTCTCCCTTTTGCCACAACGTATTCAACGGCCGCCCACTCTGTACGCTCAAGGGAGTTAGATGTGCATCATTGTCATTATTAGCTGGACTGTTCTCACTGCAGGGCCTCTCCCATATTTCTCCAAATAACCCGGTTCTGTGCTAGCTGCATCTATTTTACCCGTGCAGACTTCCTAACCTCGTCCACCCACATGACTTTCGGCTGGCCCCTGCTACGCTTTCCTTCCCTTGGTTACCTTAAATGACCATTGGTTATCCTTTCTTCACACTACATGCCCATTTCTTCTTCTTGATTTCCACTGGAATGTCATTAACTCCAGTTATTTCTCTGAACCACTCTGCATGCTTCCTATCTCTTAACCATTTTCTCGTTCCGTAGCTATCTGCGTTGTCTGCGTTGAGTGTTTTTTCCATACAAGTACTGCGTTCGCATTCCATTTTGCAGAGTTTTTGCTGTACACATATCGTATTTACCCAATTCTAACACACACCTTTTTTCGGGGAAAACAAGTCTTAAAATTGCATGCGCGTTAGATTCGGGTACAAACCAAAACTGCCCCATAGCTGCCCATCGTCATCGCCATTATACAAGGTGGGAGCTCACGTGTTGCTGGCAACCATGGGAGCATGTACCGGCTCCCGACGGTATCATTGGCAACAAAAGTGTCTGAGCTGTACTGCAGAGCAGAGCAGGAGATCCGGATCCAGGTTTAGCTGGTCTAGAAGGAGGAACGGAAGAAGACATCCGGGGAAAAAGTGTTATTGGACCTGTACTGGGCAGAGAAGGACACCATTCGAAGGGCCTGTGGTGTGATAATTGGTCTGCTGGCAGAGGCACACTCGGGAGCGTTACGTACATGCAGGTGGAGAGCGAGATTCACGGTCAGTTGTTGGGCGAGTTGGTGACGATGTTCCATATCTACAGCGCGATAAACGGGACGAGAGAACACAATAACAGCGCTGTGTTTGTCGTTATTGTGTTCTCTCGTCCCGTTTATCGCGCTGTAGATATGGAGATTCACGGCTGGCCTCACGACTGTATGCACCCTCTGGGGGGTGGCAGAGGAGTCAACAGACCACGTGGTACTCGAGTGTCCAGCTATCTCTCCGCCTGCCCGTACGATGTCACTACCTATAGCACTCGGCTTTAGGCTTGGAAGTGGAGAGGCAGCCTCAGTGGATGCGATTGAGGCTACAAAGAGACGGTTGAAGTTTTGGTGACGAGCAGCAAGGAGCAACATTCCTGTGATGCGGCCGCTGCTACAGTGATTTTTTGTGGGCTTTTCTTTACTTTTTGGCCACGTCTTTAACTTTGTGAAGTTAAACCGACGACCCACTGGTGGGCCACCATCATCATCATCACGTCGTTTCCTGCGTTGCAGAAGCCACTTGCAACTGGTGTGGTGCTTGTCACTTGTCATTCCTCCGAGCGAGCTTGGTACAAAAGAATTCATGGAACGAACCGCCTTGCCTCACTTTTGCTACGTTTGTGGCATGAGTTCGTCGTCCGTAGCATGACAGTGGTGTTCTCTGGCAGCTTCTCCGTACGATATCGTTTTTGAGAATGAATGCAACGGCCATGAAGCTATTCTCGTGGTGTTCACCACGAGAATAGCTTTAAGCGTAACGTTATTCTGCACACAGAAAAGAGCGGCAGTAGGCATGCAGCCCGTCATTTTGATGTGCCAGAGAGTTGTGGTAGCGACTGGCGAAGACTGAGAACTTCAATCTTTGAGTGCAAAATGTTAAGCAAAGGTCGCCACAGTCCACGAGCGGGGAGGTTTCCCGACCTTGAAGATGAGCTGGCTGACTTCACGAGGCAGCTGCATGTGGATGACATGCCAGTCACCACCGAGGTGCTCAAGGTGAAGGCCCTCGAGTTTGCGCGTAATCAAGGCTTCTCAAGAAGCCATTTCAAAGCGAGCCGGAATCGGATAACAAGATTCACGAAGCGCAAAGGATTTTCACCGTGTAGCAGACTGGTGTGTGCCAGAAGCTGCCGGAGGCATTCGAGGAGAAGCTGATTTCCTCTCAGCGATACATTCTATCGTTGCAACATAGCAACGCATATCAACTTGGGCAGATCGGAAACTTTGACCAAACTCCTATTTTGATATGCCTGCTAATACCACACTGGAGTCGACTGAGGTGAAATAAGTCGAGTGCTTACGTCCTGCAACGAAAAGACTCGGGAAACCGCATTGTTGGCCTGTACTGTAGATGGTAGCAAATTGGCTTCTTTTCTTATTTTCAAGCTCAAAACACTCCCTAAGTCTGCAAACTTTCCGCAAGGCATTATAGTGCGTGCCAACGGGAAAGGTTGGATGGACACAGATCTCGTCATCGACTGGATTGACTGTGTGTGCCACAAGAGACTGGGTGCTAGCTTGGGGCTCCGCATCATGCTTGGTTTGGATGCCTTCAAGTGCCACTTTGACCAGCGTGTCAAAGACAAGCTTGCAGCTTGCCAGACTGACCTTGTGGTGATACCGGGTGGGATGACTTCCCAGCTACAGCGACTAGATGTATGTATCAACAAGCTTGTGAAAGACCAGGCACTGTACAGTCAGTGGCTAATGAATGGCTGCCACACTTTCACAGCCAGCAATAGGCTGAAGTGTGCCTCAATCGAGGAAATGGCCAGGTGAGTGGCTGAAGCTTGGCTTGGAATTTCATCAGTTATGGTTGTGAAGGCATTCAAGAAATGTGGAATTCTTAATGCCATGGACGGCACTGAAGACTAGATGTGGTCGGAGGTGAGAAGGAGATGTCCGAGAGTGACAGTGATACGTTTGAGTGAATAAATTGCCTGTTCCCACCTGAAAATATATAGATGGTTACACATTTTTTTTTCTTCGCGGATATCACATTCACGTTAGAAGCGGAGCTCGCAGTTGTTTTTTTTTTTGTGTGTTTTTTTTTTGGTCCCCGAAATTGGGAGAGCGCGTTAGAATCGGGGGCGCGTTGGAATTGGGTAAATATGGTACTGCTGTGAGCACGCATTTGAAATTTTGCACCCTATTGAAAATATGCGCTTACTGAGAGGTGCTACCACCTTCTAGAATGCACAAGAAGTACTACAAATTATCTATGCCACTGTAGGAAAAGAACACTGACCGTGATTGTCGTGTCGCACTCTGTTCGGAGTTGCGCACCACAGTTTCAGTTTCTCCACACGATAGCTACAGACGCATGAACTTTGATCTCTGTCTTTGTTAGGACACTAGCAGAGGCTCGTGAATACTTTCTAGGATTGTTTAAATTGCCATCCTGCATAAAAAAAAGGACCGATGTGACCTTCGGTTTTACGCATGATTTACGGCAACTTGTCCTCGCGGTTTTGTTTTCTCTGGTGATTGCAACAGAAACGCGAAAGTTGGTCCTATCTTTGTTGGGGTGCTAGTAGGGGACCATGAAGGCTGATTTTTATCTTTGTTGGTGCTTTCTCGCTCATCGACACTCATGCCATCGTTTTCCCATTTAGTTTCATTGATGCCATGACTAATACTCTCCCTATATATGTTCGGCTATTTTTCTGGACATTCACAATTTTGTTTGTATAAAATCAGGAATAAAAAAATTTGACACTGGGGGTAAACATTTTTCAAACATTTTCGACATTTAAGTGGAACCCTTTTCGCTAGCCTCCATGTTTCAGCCCTATAGGTGAGTACTGGTAAGATGCAACTGCTGTGCACTTTCCTCTTGAGCGTAACCGGTAAGCTGCTAGTCATAGTCTGGGAGTGCTTGCCAAATGCGCTCCATCCCAATCTTATTCTCCTTGTTATTTTCCTTTCATGCTCCGGATCTGCGGTTACTACCTATCATAAGTAGACATATTCGCCTACTACTTCCAGTGCTTCGCTATCTAAAGTAAACTGCTGTTCCTTCCCTAGGCTATTGAACATTACCTTAATCTTCTGCATATTGATTTTGAATTCTACCTTTCTACTTTTCCTGTCTAGGTCATCAATAATTCTTTGCAATTTATCCCCTGAGTTACTTAGCAAGGCAATGTCATCAGCAAATCGCAGATTACTGAGGTATTCTCCATCTACCCTTATCTCTAACTGCTCCCTTCCCAAGTCTATAGCGACAGAAATTGGCAGTGAAGTGCCTGCCTTTTTTTCTCTTTTGCACACCCCACACTGCGCTAGCCGCCGCCGACGCAGCGGCTAGCGCAGCTAGACCTAGACGCTCGGAGGGGCTCGGTCCTTCGCAGCAGCTGGATGGTGGTATTGAGCGCCTCCTGGATATAGTTACTCAGCGGATGGACGCAAGGGAGGCCCGTCTGACTGCCCAGGCTATGGAGATGGAAGCTCTCTTGCGCGACTTCGGTCGCCTTGTGCCAGCCGAGCTGAACACAGGTCATGAGTCTTTAGGCGTCACCGCCACCGCTGCCTCCAGCCCTGCCGTCGCTGGGCCTGCTGTCATAGCCGCCAATATCGTGCTCAGTGCGTGTGCATCATTGGACGTAGTGGAATTACCCACGTTTGACGGTACTATCTCGTGGGATGCTTACCACATCCAACTGGAAGGTATTGCGACGGCGAGAGGCTGGGACGAGCAAATAAAGGCATGGATGCTCGTCTCCAAACTGAGAGGCCGGGCAACTGAGTTGCTGCAGAACGTGCCGCCCCACCAGCTGGGCTCTTACACCGTCCGGGTGGGCCTCCTGTCCGACCACTACAGTGCTTCAGGTCAACCCCGTGCGCAGTACCACCGCCTGCGAACCCGCCGTCAAGAGCCCGGGGAGACATACCAGGACCTCGCCACCGCCATTGAGCGCCTGGTTCTGCAGTCGCTGCCGGGGGCACCTCAGAACGTCGTGGCCCTGGTCAGCACCGAGGCGTTTGTCGAAGCCATCCTACTCCCTGAGATGCAGCGCTTGGTCCGTTTTGGGCGTCCTGAGTGTCCGCGCCACCATCGCGCTCGCCATCAAGGCGGAATTGACTTTGTTGGCCACGCGGGGGTTGCCACCGTCTGCCGCGCGCACCGTCTCAGTGCAGACTCCTCGATTGCCAGTCCCTACAGTGGCCTCTAACCGACGTGGGCGTAACGACACCCGCACGACCTGCTTCTACTGCGGTCTGAGGGGGCACTACGCGAGGGACTGTGCTAGCCTTCCGACGTCGGAAAACGATTTGGCGGAACTCAGGGGGCACCGTTCCGCCGAATAAAGTCCGTCCCCACACTCCTTCGTTCGCTTTGTCCCCTCCTTTCGTCGGCTTCGATAACAACTGAAGCTCCCTACGTACTCGTCGACGTCGCTCTGCTTGATCGGCACGTAGAGGCCTTGGTCGACACCTGAGAGGCTGTCAATGTGCTGGACAAATCGTTTATTGTTAACGAGCCCCACCGGCTTCTTCCAGCCGCCAAAACCCGGCTCTTAGCTTTTAACGGCGTCTCGGTGGAGCAAGTCGGACGTGTCAGCGTCAATCTGATAGCGCTCGGAAAGACCTTCTCCACCGAGTTTGTTGTAGCAGACAGCCCTATTTGGCCAGTGGTCCTCGGGTGCGGGTGGTGCCAGCAAGCCGGAGTCGTCCTTAATTTTACCACAACAGAACCACGGGCGAGCCGAACTCTGCGTGGGCCGGGCTGGCTTAGCCGGATTTCCAGTCTCGGTGTCGCCCTGTGGCAGTCCCTGGTATCGGCGACCAAGCGTGCCTCAGAATCTGTGCGTTACCTCGCAACGAAGTGGCCACGTCGAGTCAAGCCGATCGACGTCACTACCGTGACTGTAGCGTCCGCCGTGACTCTGTCACCAGGTGCGGCAATGTGGGTGTATGCCAAGCTTGACAGTCCGATCACAGCGGACGTGCTTTTCGAACCCATCCGGTGTTCAGCTCCAGCCTGTGAGATGACCTTCCCTCGAAGCCTTCTGCCTGTGCTCAAAGGAGAGGCGCACATATTTATGCTTAACATCAGCCGTGCACCTCTCGTGCTAACTCCTGGCACTCAATTGGGTACAGCCTCAATCCTGAACTCCGGATCACCGGTTGCGTCTCTGCAACCTGAAGCACCGCCTCAGCACCCTCCAGCACCGGCGGTCCTACCATGGGAAACATTTAACTCTTTGGCCCCACCCTCACCGACGCGGACCTTGCCTCTCTCAAGGCCTTGCTGCTCGAACATCGCAGTTGCTTTGCTCTAAGCGCCGGTGAACTCGGGTGCACTTCCTGGGCCCAACACCGGATCAACACCGAAAACCGCGGGCCCATTCATCACCAACCTTGCCGTGTAGCGCCAGCCGAACGGAGAGTCATTCAGCAGCACGTATGTGACATGCTTGACCAGGAAATCATTGCCCCGTCTTGTAGCCCTTGGTCCTCCCCTGTAGTCCTTGTGCGCAAGAAGGATGGAACACTCCGCTTCTGCATTGATTATCGCAAGTTAAATGCTATTACTCACCTCGCCGTGTACCCTCTTCCCCGCCTCGACGATGCACTTGATCGCCTGAAGGGGGCCCGTTATTTTTCCACCCTAGATCTGCTCTCGGGCTACTGGCAGATGCCTGTTCACCCCGATGATGCGGAAAAGACGGCTTTCGTGACTCCCGATGGTCTTTACCAGTTCAACCGTATGCCCTTCGGTCTCTCGAATGCTCCAGCTACCTTTCAGCGCCTCATGGACCGCGTCTTAGGCAATATGAAGTGGACTATGGCGTTGGTCTACCTGGACGACGTAATTGTCTACGCGGCTACGTTTGAAGAACACCAAACGCGACTCAAACTCGTCCTCGAAACCAAAGAAATGTTTCTTCGGTTTTGCAGAGGTGACGTACTTGGGTCACGTTGTGAGCCGGCATGGCATCCGTCCCAACCCTGAAAAACTAAAAGCCCTTACGGTTTACGAAGCTCCCACCACCGCCAAGGAGCTGAAAAGTTTCCTTGGATTTGCTTCGTATTTTCGTCGTTTCATTCCGGACCTTGCCAAGCGAAGCGCTCCGTTGACCGCCTTGCTGAAGAAGAATGCAGCGCGGCGTTGGACGCCGGTCCAACAGCTCGCGTTCCTTGACGTCAAGCACGCCCTCCTCAAGCCTCCTTCCACATTAGCCCACTACGACGAATAGGCCCCCATCGTCCTCCACACGGATGCCAGCCAAGATGGGCTCAGCGCTGTCCTGCAGGAAGACGAGTCTGGTGAACACAAAGTTCTAGCTTATGCCAGCCGCCAGCTTTCCAACGTAGAGTGCCGCCGCCACTCTTCGGAACTCGAGTGCCTCGCCGTCGAGAAGTTCCGTCCCTACCTGTACTGCTGTCATTTTACCATAGTCACGGACAATAGCGCTCTCACTTGGCTGCAGTCTGTCATACACTTAAATGCCAAGATTGTACGCTGGTCACTGCAACTTCAAGAGTACGATTTCACCATAGTGCATCGGCGCGGTTCTGCCCATCAAGATGCCGATTTCTTTTCTCGCCACCCTTGTCCCGTGACGGCTTTGACGGATTTCAGGACTGCACAAACGCAAGATCCCGACATTGCGGCCATAGTCCAATTCCTTGGCACCGCCGCCACGCAGGTCTTCATAAACTGCGCCGGGTCTATCGAATTAAAGATAATCTCTTGTGTCATGTGAGGTGGCTCCGTGGTTGACCACCCGTGTGGTTGCCAGTGGTGCCAGCAACACTGCGGTCGAAAGTCTTGCGAGGCCTATATATATACACGACGCTCCCACAGCTGGTCACCTTGGTCGCGGCAAGGCCTATACGCACGAGTGTCGCAGCGCTTTTGGGGGCCTAATATGTCCAGAGACGTCAAGGAACACGTTGTGTCCTGCCAGACGTGCCAACACCGGAAATCGTCCACATGAATAACCAAGCCACCTCCTCAGGCTTTTTCGCTGCCGAGTTCACCTTTCGAACTGGTTGGACTGGACCATTTGGGCCCATTCCCGAAGACGCCCGCTGGAAACAGGTATATTCTGGTTGTGATCGACTACTTTTCCAAGTGGGTCGAAGCACTGCCCGTTCCAGGCAGCTCTTCCGCTCATGCCGTTTTGTTTGTGGAACAGCATCTCTTTGTACTGTGAAAAACTGCGCCGAAATAAACACACCACAAGACAGAAGACAGGACAAAGGCGCTACTCACAACTGAATTTATTGAAACCCACGAGTGATCTTATATAGGCGAAGTTTCCAAAGGGAAAGAAGGATGGGGAGAAAGATAGGGGAAATCATCAAACGACCATCGAGAACGCAAGGAAAAAAAAAAAACTCGGTTAATGGATAGCAGAATCTAAAAACCTAATTTCGGAGGCCAGAAGAGATAATGAGGGGATGCTGATTATCTCTTCTGGCCTCCGAAAAAGAATGAGATGCTGTTCTAATACCGTTTCTTGGGCTAGTTGGTTCATATTTGTACTGTGAAAAACTGCGCCGAAATAAACACACCACAAGACAGAAGACAGGACAAAGGCGCTACTCACAACTGAATTTATTGAAACCCACGAGTGATCTTATATAGGCGAAGTTTCCAAAGGGAAAGAAGGATGGGGAGAAAGATAGGGGAAATCATCATACGACCATCGAGAACGCAAGGAAAAAAAAAAACTCGGTTAATGGATAGCAGAATCTAAAAACCTAATTTCGGAGGCCAGAAGAGATAATCAGCATCCCCTCATTATCTCTTCTGGCCTCCGAAATTAGGTTTTTAGATTCTGCTATCCATTAACCGAGTTTTTTTTTTTCCTTGCGTTCTCGATGGTCGTTTGATGATTTCCCCTATCTTTCTCCCCATCCTTCTTTCCCTTTGGAAACTTCGCCTATATAAGATCACTCGTGGGTTTCAATAAATTCAGTTGTGAGTAGCGCCTTTGTCCTGTCTTCTGTCTTGTGGTGTGTTTATTTCGGCGCAGTTTTTCACAGTACAAATATGAACCAACTAGCCCAAGAAACGGTATTAGAACAGCATCTCGTTCTTCGGCATGGTGTGGCCCGACGCCTCATCACGGACCGTGGGAGCTGCTTTATGTCCCATGAATTTGAGCGAGCCCTCCACTCCTTCGGCATTACGTATTCTACTACATCCGTCAATCATTCCCAGTGCAATGGCCTTTTGGAGCGTGTTAACCGCACCCTTACGGATATACTCGCCTCCTACGTGGCTGCGTCCCACAGAAACTGGGATCGTCTTTTTTCTGCGGCAGCTTTTGCACTCAACACTGCGAGGCAAGAAACAACGCATGTCACGCCGTTCTCAGTCGTCTATGGCAGAACACCCTCCATCCCTCTCGACGCGCAGTTGGGCCTTCCCCATCAGACTGCGTCACCAACTGACTCCGCCCAACGACTTCGTTACGCCCGCTTCGAAGCTCAGCGCAACCTGCTCACGGCTCATGCGCGTGTGCAAGTGGCCAATGCGGCAGCACCACCACTTCCCTCCTTCCGGTCCGGTGACTTGGTCCTCGTTTGCCGCACCATCCGCGCGACTGGCCGTGCCACGAAGCTCATGCCTCGATATCGCGGCCCTTACCGTGTCGTTGAACGGCTCGGCCCCGTGACATACCGCCTCGAAGACCTCCCCGAGCATCGACCACATTTTCCCACCACATTTTCCTGGAGCATGTGTCAAACATGAAGCGATATGTCAACGGCGCCAGCATTGACTCTGACTTAAATACCGGGTCATCACCACTACTGTCGTCGCCTGCCGCTTCATTGCCTTCCCCACGAAATGCCGCCCCATAAGTGGAGCGCCTGCAGCAGCTCACCGACACTTTCTTCCCCCCCCTCCCCCCCCCCCCCTGGTGGAAAGATGTTATGGCGCGCGCCAAGGAGCACTGCGCCAGAAAAAGAAGAGGCGCGGGACGAGCGCGAGACAAGCGCGCGGTGCCAGCGCGAGGGTTAGAGAACAAAAGAAGAGCGCCGGGGCAAGTGGTGTTTGCCTGGTGTCCTCCGTTCTTCTGTGTCTATCTCTAGACGGGCACAGTGTCCCACAACAGTATCTACCCCCCCTTGTCGTAGGATTTGATAGGAAGAAGAACATTGTTTGGACCATTTTGATGCAAGTGGTGGGTTTTGGTGGTGCAGTCACCACCTGTCCATACACTTGCAGTGCTTCCTCTGTGCAACCCAAGAGTGGGCTCTGCTGCGATAGTTCGAGCATCCCGGACAGAAGGAGCTTGATTTGCTGTTGCCGCATGCATATGGATCCTCTCCAAGAAAATGAACATCCTCAACAGTGCTTGCATTTATTCCAAGGGAAGTTAAGTTGCATTGGTGTGACATTCACAGCTGGCATCCACTGTGAGCTGGCAGCACCAGGAATGTCTGGCACCACTAAGTTGCATTGGTGTGACATTCACAGCTGGCATCCACTGTGAGCTGGCAGCACCAGGAATGTCTGGCACCACTCACTCGGATCGGTAGTGGCTGCGAGTCTCACATATTCTGGAAACGTTGGCCACAGGGTTATTGGTGCACAGTGGTAGAGCGACTGCACAAAGGTACACAAATGCATGTCTCCCAAACCATGCAATGCAACCCTTTGGAGTTTGGCTGCGAACGCTACGAAACCAAGCAGGGGGAATCGGTGTCCAGTACTGATCCCTACCTAACTAAGGGGACGGGAGTTGGCAGAAGTCCAAAAAAAGCAACGGGTCCTTTGCGCAGTACATGTCATGAATTGCCATGCCTTCCACAGAGAGGACTTGCTGTGTAGCAAGAGAGTGCATCTTGTTCCATTTGTGTTGCAACCAGTATCCTGAGGCGTATTGGTGATGGGGACTGTGTATCTTGCTGTGTACTGCTTATGATGTATCCTTCCTTGTACTTCTCAACTACAGCCAGAAGACCTGGGCAAGAATGCAGAACTCTGTCCTGGAGATTCCCATCTACGTGGCCTCTGGTCTTGGCTTGACTATATCCTTTGGCCCATGTTTTGTAGCAAAAGAGATTGAGCTTACTTTGGGGCCTCATTTGATAGGAATTAAAAAGAAAGGCTGATGGTGCTAGCCTCCATTTTGCTTCCAGGAAATGGCACCCTACCTGGAGTGGCAAGCGGTTGAGATTTCTTTAGTGTCTCTCAAACTGAGCTTCCCATTTCAGCTGGTCATCTGATGTGCCATGTGGGCGTGGCACATGAGTGCTATGCATGAAGCATTGCACGTAGGTGGTGTAGTAAATTCACTGTCTCAGTATACACTCTCTTGCAGCCATCCACAGAGCCCCGGGAGGCATCAGTAACCATCCTATGCTTATTCTGGCTCGCTTTCTGATAGTAAAAATGGCAACAGCTTTAGCTCTAGCATACTGCGTAACCCTTAACATGGCCACGGTGACCTGGCAGGTTGTTCACACAGCGAACAGCGACACAGGCAGCATCTCTTCTTCTTCGTTCCTTTCTTGACACTTCCTTCATCGCAGACGAAGCCCTCTGGATGAGTCTGGGCAACGATGGCAAGGTTTTAGTCTCGCGACGTGGGTAACCTCAGTGTGTGCGGCCGCATTTGGTGAGGCAAGCAATCTGATACTAATTTTGTCCAATATTACGTAGGGACCGGTATAGTGCATTTTCTGGCTTAGACCACGTTTCTGCGTTGGATGCCAGACAGACTCGCCAGGGAGCTAGGCAATGTGGCGATGATGGTTGTCGTAGCAGGATTTCAAGTGCTGTTGAGAGGTGAGAGAGGCAGGCTATCCAGAGGGTTCTTCTGCCCGGCAGAGCTTGGCAACCTCAGGATCGGCATCTGTGAAGAATGGTAGGGTGCTGTCGAGGGTGTATCGAGGAGAACTGGCATAAAGAAGAAAAAACAGACTGTAACGCGTTGTTTCCTGCTGAGCGGTATTGTATACATATGTTATAAATGATAGCACAGTGTCCCAATTCTTGTGGTCGGCGGCGATGTACATGGCGATCATGTTGGTGAGCTTCCGGTTCGTTCGCTCGTTCAGTCCATTTGTTTGAGGATGATAAGGAGTAGACCAGGAAGAGCACCAGTGGTACATTTGTTACTGGCACACTGGGCACAGCTAGCCACATACTTCTCAGTGGTTTCCTGCATCCGCGGCCAACAGAAGCATTCTTGGATGCGATCCTCGCCCAGGTGTCCTGAAGTGGGATCGTCATGCATGGTGCCCAAAACAGGATCGTAGGCTGTCAGGTACCACCAGAGCGGAGGCCACAATAGTCCTTCTTGCAGTGAAACTGCTCAACGGCGAGGAACCCTTGCTCAGTAATTGTTTAATTGCGCTCAAGTTTGCTTAAAGAGTGACAGGCATAAGCTATAACATGTTCCTTGTTGCCATAATGCTGAATCAGCACAGCACCGATGCCAACACCAATGGTGTCAGTATGCACTCCCGTAGAGGCAGAAGGGTTGAAATGCTGAAGAATCGGGTGTGATGTGAGTAGAAACTTAAGTTGGTGAAAAGAAGAGTCAAAATTGGACGTCCACCCTTAGGGAGCGTCTTTGCGGAAAAGGCTCGTTAGCGGGTGAGCGATGTCAGTGAAACAGGGAATGAAGCGGTGAAAATATTAGCTAAGGCCGAGGAAACTTGGAAATTCCTTTACATTCTAAGGTGTTGGAAATGATGCAACGGTTGCGGTCTTCTGTGGGTCAGGTCTGACTCCTCCATGATCAATGATGTGCCCAAGAACCAAAGTCTGCCATTCACCACACTAGAGACAGCTTCATGTGGCTGGTTTGCATTTGGCGCCATATTTGTTCAACACATACCTTCGCCATCTTTGCTGCTAACGGTCAGCTTTCCTGAATAAGGCCGCATGTAGCTGTGTAGAAAGACAGGCAGGAGGAGGGCATCTCGGTGTGATTTGTTGCCTAATTATCTTGCATAGTCTTCCGGCTGAAGCTGTGAAAAAACAAATTGTGGAAGTATACACTTTCACCTTTGATAGCATTTCTGTTGTATTGAATTTTTATCATCAGCCAATAGACTGATTTCACTAGGAGTTTCGCTAGGCCACCACTGCTGCAGTGGATGCTGTCTCTACATGTTGGAAAGTGTTTCTCTCTTATTTCTTGACAGTGTAGAATTTTTATTGCGCCATAAAAAGCCATAAAGGGTCACTCCCATAACTGATGGTACCCAACCGGGTAAAGTCGCAACTTATCTTTAAAAGTGAAACTGATGGAAGCAATGCATATGAGGAATATGAGAGATGAACGGCAGAAAATGGTGGAATGCTTGGTCCGAGGTGGTGACTACGGCTAATATGGCAGTGGAGAAATCGGTCTGTTAGATGCACTGCCTGCTGCATACCCCTCTCGTAAATTCTGGACAGCAGTGGTACTGGCTAGTTGGTAGGCCATTGATTATGAGGCAGCGCACCATGAAATCTTAACATGGGAGGATTACCCTTGCACTGTTCATCCGCACACAGTGCCCCCTGTGCTACGACCCATGTGTGGTTGACCAGTCTTTTGTCCTTGACGCACGTCCACTGCAGCGCTCTCTGGAAGAGAACTCCCGCCTCAAGCTGGTCAACAAGAGTGACTATGCGGTGGGTGTGCGTGCCATGCTTGGTGACCTGGGTTCCACCCGACCATCGGAGCCCGTATACCGGTCTGGCCAGGGACCACTTAACCTGGTCACCTACACCAGCCGAGAGCGGTCAGTTATACCATACGCAACAGAAGTAAAATACAGGCTTAGTGCAGTTTGAGCTTTCTACTCTGAGTCAATCATTATTTGCAGTTCATCCCCCGAGTTGCTTAGCAAAGCAATGTCATCAGCAAATCGCAGATTACTGAGGTATTCTCCATCTACCCTTATCCCTAACTGCTCCCATTCCAAGTCTCTGAATACTTCCTCTAAACAAGCTGTGAATAGTACTGGGGAGATTGTGTCTCCTTGCCTAACACCTTTCTTTATGGGAATTTTGTTACTTTCTTTATGCAGAACTATGGTTGCTGTGCAGCCACTATATATATCTTCCAGCACTTTCACGTACGGCTCGTCTACCCCCTGATTTCGCAATGCCTGCATCACCGCCGAGGTTTCAACTGAGTCAAATGCTTTTTCGTAATCAATGAATGCTATGTATAAGGGCTGGTTATATTCCGAGCATTTTTCTATCACCTGATTGATGGTATGGATATGATCGATAGTAGAGTACCGTTTCCGAAACCCTGCTTGAACCTTTGCTTGATTGCAGTCTAAGGTTGTACTGATTCTATTAGCGATTACCTTAGTAAATACCTTATACGTAACAGACAGTAAGCTGATTGGTCTGTAATTTTTAAGGTCCTTAGAGTCCCCTTTCTTGTGAATGAGGATAATGTTTGCATTCTTCCATGGTTCCGGTACCGTCGATGACACCAGGCACTGCGTATACAGGGTGGCCAGTTTTTCTAGCACGATATCCCCCCCGTCCTTCAGCAAATCTGTAGTTATCTGATCCTCTCCAGCTGATTTCCCCCTTTTCATAGTTTCTAGTGCTTTCTTGACCTCGTCCTTCGTCACTGGTGGAACGTCTGACTGTGTTTCCCTACCGCCAATCTCATTACGGTCCTGACTACTTTGGCTACTGTAGAGATCTGTATAGAACTCCTCGGCTACTTTGACTATCTTGTCCATATTAGTGATGACATTGCCCGCCTTGTCCCTTATTGCATACATCTGGTTTTTGCCTATGCCCAATTTCTTCTTTACCGCTTTAAGGCTTCCCCCGTTCTTTACAGCATGCTCAATTTTCTCCGTGTTATATTTCCTTATATCGGCCACCTTGCGCTTATTGATTAGCTTTGATATCTCGGCCAATTCGATCCGGTCTGTTGGATTGGAAGCTTTCATTCTCTGGCGTTTCTTAATCAAATCTTTCGTCTCCTTAGACAGCTTACCGGTATCGTCTCTAACTATCCTACCACCTACTTCTACCGTGCACTCAGTAATGATATCTCTGAAATTATTGTTCCTTGCCTCTAGGGTAATGTCGCCATCCTCAGTTAGAGCTGAAAACCTATTCTGTAGCGAGATCCTGAACTCTTCTGCCCTCCCCATCACCGCTAATTCGTTGATGGATTTCTTTCTTACCAATCTGTTGCGTTCCTTCTTCAGATTTAGGCTAATTCGGGACCTCACCATCCTGTGGTCACTGCATCGCACTTTCTCGATTACCTCTACATCTTGCATAATGGCGGGGGTTGAACACATTATGAAGTCGATTTCATTTTTAGTCTCTCCGTTAGGACTTTTCCATGTCCATTTCCGGTTCTTCCGTTTGCTGAAGAAGGTATTCATGATTCGTAAGTTATTGCGCTCTGCAAACTCAACTAGTAACTCCCCCCTGCTATTCCTAGAACCAATGCCATAGTCACCTACTGCCTTGTCTCCTGCCTGTTTTTTCCCTACCTTGGCATTGAAGTCGCCCATTAGTACAGTATACTGCGTCTTTACTTTTCGCATTGCCGAATAGTTACATTTTTTACCTGGGTGGTACTGTCACAGTCACTCAGTGGCAAATCTAACCGTTGTGGCAAGGAAATGTTCCATAATAAGGAGAAAAAAGAAAAAAAACCTTGTGTTCCTCTGCATTTTCGTGGGAACTATGAGTTCAACATGCTGAAGCTGCTTGTGTCCTATGCTGGTGTCATGGAGGACTAAGGATTAATCAGTGTTTTTTATTCTTCTGTCCCTTTGTGTTTGCTAAGCACACTGGTTACGAGGTTTCCAATCTCTTCAGTGAAAGATTAATGTCCAGTGCTGTCTTAGCTGCATTCTTTCTCCTAGTTATATTTCTGGCTGGTTCCACTGTGTTGAAATCGCAATATTACTAGCCTGTATTGCCACTCCTTCCAGCATTTTTTGTTAATGCATAAATGCATAATTGGCCTGCACCTCGACAAGAAAAGTAGAAAGGTAGGCTTGAAAATCAATATGCAGAAGACTAAGGTAATGTTCAACAGCCTCGGGAAGGAACAGCAGTTTACATTAGGTAGCGAAATACTGGAAGTAGTAGGCGAATATGTCTACTTAGGACAGGTAGTAACCGCAGATCCGGACCATGAAAAGGAAATAACAAGAAGAATAAGATTGGGATGGAGCGCATTTGGCAAGCACTCGCAGACTATGACTAGCAGCTTACCGGTATCGCTCAAGAGGAAAGTATACAATAGTTGCATCTTGCCTGTACTCACCTATGGGGCTGAAACGTGGAGGCTAACCAAGAGAGTTCTATTTAAGTTAAGGACAACCCAGAGGGCTACGGAACGAAAAATGGTAGGGGTAACATTAAGAGATAGGAAGCGTGCAGAGTGGGTCAGAGAAATAACTCAAGTTACCGACATTCTAGTGGAAATTAAGAAGAAGAAATGGGCATGGGCAGGACATGTAGTGCGAAGAGAGGATAACCGATGGTCGCTTAGGGTAACAAACTGGATTCCAAGAAAAGAAAAGCGTAGCAGGGGGCGGCATAAAGTTAGGTGGGCGGATGAGGTTAAGAAGTTCGCAGGGGTCAAGTGGATGCAGCAAGCACAGAACCAGGTTAAGGGGAGAAATATGGGAGAGGCCGTCGCCCTGCAGTAGGTATAGTCAGGCTGATGACGATGATGAATTTGCAGTTTCGTACAAAAAATGAAGTCATTTATAATGAACACTTGTTTATTACATAGGAAGCTGGAGTATTAGCTAAGGCTGTGAAGCCGCTGCTCAGATAAAACAAACAACCATGGCAGCACCACTCGGTTATAGTAAACAAAGGAGGTGCCGTAAATTAATCTGCCCCCACATGGAACACAGGTAGGCATGAGGGCCTCGTTCCAGTTCCTGTGTTACCATTCAAGGTAACATTGAAATTTCAAATACAAGTGTAGGGAAAAAAATGTCTTCGAGTTACAAAATAGCAAACTTTGTTTATTTCAGAATTCCCCGGGTATTTGTAAATAAAAGTAGAATTGCACAAGAGGGCATCCCCTAAATTCTGTTATATGTAATGTGCAGGATTCCATGTGTTGTCTTTCTTTTTTTTTGTACAGGGAGGACCTGCATGAAACAATGCTGAATAGAGTAAACTCTCATTTATTCAGCCTTCAAGGGAATGGAAAACATGTCCGAATTTGAAAGCTGGAATTATTGAATGTGGCTGAAGAAACTGTCAGAAACTATTTCATTGTAAATTAGCATGAAACATAAGACGAAAAGGAACAGGAGACAACACCAGCACTCTAACAACTGAAGTTAAATAGCCACCACACACAACAAAGCCAAACTCATCATGAAACTGTGAAGCCCTTTAAAAACCTTACGTGTGCGCAGAAGGAGGAATAATCGTGAAATGAATGGCACTGCAACAAGGACACTAACAAGAAAGGGACACCACATGTGCACGCATATGATGTCCCGTTCTTGTTAATGTCCTTGTTGCACAGCTGTTCATTTCATCATGCACCAACTCGTACCTCAGGTCGTTATCCTGAGGAATAATCGCGTCAACCTAACAAAGAAAGCCAGCAATCTCCTACATGACGTGCTTCCGCTATCACCTGGTCGCCACATGGTTCACCGAGAGTGTAAATCTCTTTTTCTTTCCACAAGATTTATAATAGGTGAAGCTATGCATGTGTCTTACACTTTTCTTATCAGGAAAGCCTCAACTAGCTCCAATGTGGGTGACTGAACAAGATACCCTTCCTATTCAAATAGGGAAAGCAATCTTTACACTTATAGCAGTGTGCAGTAAGGTAGGAGGAAACAGCTCTTTTAACATATCTACCATGTTCAAACCGTTCATTTATACAGTGGCCTGTCTGGCCAGTATGTTTTACCTCAGGAAAGCGGGATGGAATACACCACTCCGGTGTCAGCAAACGGTTTATTGTGTGATACCCATGCACCTATTCTTTGCTTGGGCATCACTGCTTTACGATGATTCCATTCACCCAGTTCTCTGTTCTCAAAAGTCATTTGTATCACAAGAATTTAATCTGATCAACACCTGCACGATGTATGTCTGCATTTCAGATGAAGTGAGATGTTTTTTCCCAGGAGAGGGAACGCACTGAATGTGCCCGGCTATACACACGCAAAGACTGGACAGGGAATGAACGGTAACAAGCAGGAGACCACACTAATCAGGAATGTCCAAACAAAATCACAGTCCAAGTTTGGGGAAGCCATTCGATGCACATGATGCCGCCTGTCTGGCACTTGACAATTAACCCTGTGGCTGTTGGGGTCATCCTGATTTTGCGGGCCCATCACCAGCGCTGCTGGTCGCTGGCTTCTGCGATCCACCAGCGGCTCTGTGAGTCCACAATGCACACTGCCGAGATATGCTCAATTGTGGGCTTACCGACGCCATTGGAACAGAGAAGCACGACCTGGTAGCTAAGTCATTCTGGACACCTGTCAGACAAATCTGCTGACGGTCTAGAATCCCCTGTGCCGCCATGAACTAGTATTCGGCAACTTCTCTCCTTCAAAAATATTGCAGGCTTGAAGCTGGTACGCATCAAAAACTTCTGTACAAAAACTTCAGCTGGAAACTCAAGACGCCACACTTTATGCATAACTAAACAACAAGCAAAACAGCACACTAAGCATACATGTAAATAATGCTACAGAAAACACTGCAGTCCCACCACACTAATGGTCCTCATGCGTAATCCACAAAGTCTCACTCATACCGTCCTGTTACAAAGCGTGAGTGGTTCGCACGCTGTCTCGGATGCGGAGTACGGACAAAAATCCAGGTGGTACCTTGTCTCAAGAAATGCCTCTGTTCCACAAGAGGAGTGTTGAGGAGGACTAGGGGAAGAGAGTTGGTACTTTCACATCGCCTTAGCTGGATGTCGGCATTAGAGCGTCCTCGTACTGGTGACGAGGTCTTGGAGGTAGCAACAGCTGCTGGCTGGGTTGGCGTTTCGGAGTCGTTGATGCAGAGCCCGAATTGCGAAGACGTGGTCAGCGTCATGATCCACAAGACTGGAGCAGCAGCCGATGGGGACCACCCTGGGGACCAACAACTCCTGCAGCAGCTGATAGCCGTGCGCCAACGTGTGCACCTGGAACGTTCCTCTCTTGTCCATGTCGCCATTCCTTTTATTACATGTCTACCTCATTTTCTTCTTCTTTCTACTCATTTTCGGCTTTGTCGTCATTTTCTCCATCTCCCAAAAATACCACTGCACTCTCTTTTCTTCCCTCTTCTGTTTCTCTCAAGTGCCATGTGCCGAATAACGTGGCTTTCCTTAGGTCCAGTATTTTACTCATCCCTCTTTATCTCTCGTGACAGCACCGGAGACATATGGCTTCATGTTTGAAACATGCTCTGGAAAAATGCGACGCAGACCACGCTCGAGATGGTATGGGCCAAGCTGGGCAGTGAGACATGTTAAGGGCCGCAATATTGGGGCAAAAGCTTAGCGGCATGGCCAGTTGCGCAGGTAGTGTGGCAAACGAGGACCAAGGGTCAAAAGGAGGGAACTGGTGGAGCCGCTTTACTGGAGAATTGAGCACGCGCATGAGCTTTTATGAGGTTGCGCTGCACGTCGAGGCAGGTGATACGAAGTCGTTGGGTGCAGACACATTAGGACGAGGCAGGCCCAACTGCATATTGAGAGGAATGGATGGTGTGCGGCCATTCGCGACCGTTTCCTGGGCTGCAGTGTTGATGGCAAAACCTGCAGCAGTGACAAAGAGGTCCCAGTTGGTTTGAGACGGAGCTGCATAGGAGGCAAGTATCTCTGTTGGGGTGCAATTGACGTGCTCTATGAAGCTGCTGCACTGCAGATGGTTGACTGACATTGGGCACTGCTGAATGCCAAAAAGGGCGGAGAGCTCACTCAAACTCATTTAACATGAAGCAGCTCCCACGGTCCATTACGAGGCGGCGGGGTGCACCATGCCAAAGAACAAATTGCCACAAACAACACTGCGTAACTAGACGAGGTATCGGGGACGGGCAATGCTTCAACCCATTTGGAGATGTGGTCGATTGCAACAAGGATGTATCTGTTGCCAGAGTGCGTCTTCGGAAACAGGCCAAAATGGTCTAACCCAACCAATTCGAATGCCCAACTCTGGTGAAAAAGCCTGCAGGGTTACTTTGAGCACCTTCTTAGACTGCTTCCTGCACTGGCAGGTATGGCACGATGCCAAGGGAATCTTGACATCTCTATACATATTAACTACGGTCATAGGTCATATATGGTGGCCTAATACATACATATTAGGCTACCATATATGGTCTGCTTTTAGAGGCCAAATATATACATATTACGCCACCAAAAGCACTCCACCACGCGAGCGCTGGCCTTGCTGCGACCAAGGTGACCTGCCATGGAATAATTGTGCAAGCCGTACAACACCTGTGTCTACAACACCTGTGTGCAACTACAGGAGGTCGGCCCCAGAGCCTCTTCACATGGTACAAGAGGCCGTCCTCCACCCGATAGACCCGGTGCAGCTTTCGGTTGTTTCTCTCATCATTGGAGCTGAGGGAGTAAATCATGGCCTCATTAACGGAGTGTTGCTCCATGTGTAGAAGGAAACACCCCTTGACTCGTTATTAAAAATCCTGTTTTTTACTTTGGAAGCGTGTGAAAGGCATCAGTTTACCATCATTTTTAATCCCGTTATTACTGCGTCTTCTACCGTCAATGAGAAAACATTATATATCCCATCCGCACAAAATCGAGTCCCGGAGATGTCATGGCACAAAAAACATGAACATGCTTTAGGAAAGTGGTAATTAGCAGGTGTCATGGTTGGGAAATAATTATAGGAAGACGTGCGCGTGGTTTAAAACACCTAAAGGGGCTGCGGAGCCCCACAATTTCTACTCTCTTTCCAATGACAGGCACGTGGACGTCCCCAAATGATACAATGTTTGCAATTTTGGACTCTTGATCTCTGCTCAGCAAGTCTCCATTTGACAATTTTGATACCTTGTAGCGGAACCCAAGGATTCCTTGAGACAAGTAGCGACTACAAATTGCGATACATTTCTCTTTTTTCGCTGTCAATGATGTAAAATGGGGGGAAGTTTCTTTACTTTTTGTGAAAAACTAAGCAGCTATATCATTGGCCCGCCCCCTTCTATTGGTGTCAATGGAGAGGAAAGAGCCATATATATGTGTATCGCCGTTGGTCGAGAAGTTCCGATCCTGCCTCTAGAGCCATCACTTTACCGTAGTAACTGACAATAGTATTTGACTACAGTCCTCAAAACATATGAATGCAAAGACTGTGCACTGGTCCCTGCAACTTCAGGAGTTTGATTTCAATATCATGCATCGGCGCACTGCTGCTCATCAAGACGCAGATGTTCCCTTTCCCGCAAGTCCGTCAAGGGCATCATGAAACAAGGATGGGGACATTCTAGTTCGGAAGAGTGGCATTCAACATCTGAAAGGTTGGCGGCTGGCCTAAGCCCCGCGTTCACCAGACTGATCTTCCTGCAGAAGAACTGCTCCAAAGCAACCTTGGCTAGCGTCCCCCGTGTAAAAAATAGTTGGTACTGATTCATCGTAATGGGCCAAGGTAGGAGGCAGAAAAGCGCAATGTTAGGTCGATGTCCAAGCAGCATTCTTCTTTAGTAGTGCAGCCAAAGTACGCTTCCCTTTAAAGTTCGAGATGAAGCGAAGGAAATAGGGAGCAAACTTTTGAGTGTTTTGGGAGTAGTTGGGGCTTCATAAGCCATTAGGAATCTCAGCTTATCAGGATCAAGGCGAATGCCATGCCAGTCGACGACATGACCTAAGTATGTTACTTGGGCAAACCTGAAAAAGCAGTTTATAGGTTTTAAAGGAATGCCAGTAGAGGATAACTTTCAGGTGTGTTCCTCAAAAGTAGCTGCGTAGACCAGGTAAACTATTTCATATGGCCATCAGCCACTGAAAGGTGGCATGCAGTTGAATGGTATAAATGTCTGAACGTAACTTTGTTATTTTTGTTCTAGCTGGGCTCTTACTACAAACTTCAGATACAATGAATGCAGTCCCTTTGATCATCAGATTACAGCTCTGGTTGGCTGTGGTTAAGAATGTGGTGACTCATTATCACCCACATTGCTCTCATTTTTATAAGTGAGGATGGAAAACGTCATAAAAATGACATGACACATTCAAATCTATTTTTGTTGCTTCATCTGCATTTGGACCGAAACATTTTATGGTAACTCTGCAGTAAAGACTTTTTCATCTGTGTTGCGGCGCTCACTGGGACAGCATAACAGTTAAGTGTACTTTTTCCAAACCGAATAGTAAAATCAAGTATTGATAAGATCGAATCAAGTATGTTTTCTACTCGTGAAAATATTTGTACAAATTGAGAAATGCTGCAAAACAAAATTTAAAGTACAAGCAGCAGTGCTGTAATTTGTGAGCTATAGGCACCCTGCACCCACTAGGCGCCGCCACCGTAGAGGCTGCGTTCAGCGCCCTGCGCGGTGGTTCCTCGTTTCCGCAGGGATGTCGTCTGCTGTGCCGCTGATTGTACAAGTGATATTTGGATCTGTTAACGGGGTTGCAAAATCCTTTCAAGGTGCAAATATCCGAAATTGGACAAAACTTTTTAAAGCAGGCCATGTACACGACGTGAAGGAGGTAATTTCCAGTGATGAGATCTATATAACAGCCCGGTGCGTTGCGCAGACAGGCATCAGGGCGGCATCAAAAACTGTCAAATTAAAGGTAAGAAATATTTATCTGCTGGCTTTTAGCATGCTGACTAGTGTGCTGCTAGCTTTATGCAATCCAGATTACCCAAGTGTGATAGACAGGAACGGCAACAAAAAAAGGGAAGAACTTGCACGCGACGTTTCAGAACCTACTTGGTTCCTTCATCACTGCAGGCGAGTTCTTTGTGGTGGTTATTAAAAATAAATGTTGCCAGCCGCTGCATTTGGTATCTTAAGCTGAGGCAAGGATTTTTTCTTTTTCACTGAGTCACTGAATGCATGTAAGATGGAAGGGATCCTGGGTACAGTTTTGTTTCCTTGCTATGATTCCAGCAAGAAAGTCTCACAATGTAAGCTATGGTCGTTTATGTGATGCCCGCCTTGTCCTCTCCAAAGGCACCTTCGCTGCAGAGGTAAGCATATTAAAAACAAATAAGCAGCATGAACGATTCCTTTATCCAGTGCCATGTACGAGGGGGTGCTGAGAAGTTCCTGGCTTTGGACAGAAAGATTGTAGTCAGAGTATTGAAAGTGCACATTTATTCAACATATTCTCCCCTGAGTATGATGCACTTGTTGTATCGTTCTCACAGCTTTTCTACTCCATTTGAAAAAAGTTATGTGACAGGTCCTAAAACTAACTTTCAGCGGCAAGTTTGACGTCAGCAATGTCGTCAAAATGATGACCCTTCAGATGCTTCTCCAAGTTGGGGAACAGATGGTAGTCAGAGAGAGCCAGTTCAAGTGAAATGGGGGATATGGTGGACCAATTGGAAACCGAGGGCCTTCACTTTGACAGCCACAACTTTGGACGTGTGTGCAGGTGCATTGTCCTGCAACAAAAGGGTTCCATCTTAATTGCCTCTTTCAGCTTGTCGAGGAGGCGGGGGTAATATTCTCCGCTCATACTACAGCCCTGAGGTAGGTATTCCAGCAACAGAACACCATCTTTGTCCCAGAAAATGGACGCCATGACTTTTTGGCCAGAATTTTTTCGGTTGCGAGGACACACTTTGGCGCCATTGCTTTGACTGCTCCTTAGTTTCGGGATCATAAATGTGGAGCCATGTTTCATCATCGGTCATTAATCTATCCAAAAAGTTTTTTAGAATCAAAATGGGTCAAAAGAGCTCTGGATGCCTCAGCTCCTCCTGTTCACTATTCAAACATTTCAGCACCCACTTCGCTGAAAGCTTGTGCATGTCTAGGATATTGGTAATAATAAAACCAACATGCTCCCGGGAGATGTCCAGTATCTATCTTTTTGGTGGATATCTGCCGATTCTCAAGAATCGCTTGTTGCTGGGTCTGTTGGAGGTTGTGAGGTGCCCACTAGGAGTCTTGAAACGAGCAATCCAGGTTTTGGCAGCGCTGTAGGAAGGACACTTCTCTCCTAGTGTTTGTGACATCTCACTGTGAATGTCTTTTGCAGACTTGCCCTGTAGAAACAAAAACTTGATCGCGACCCCTAACGCCACAGTAGTGAAACTTGGTTCTGCCTTCTGATGTTCTACATGAAATTAAATATAGTTATAAAAATGGGAAACATCTGATACTTCTCAATTGGACATCAAAGAAGGCCTCCTCGTGCAGATGTCCCTTTTGCACAACTTAAGACAGCATGATATGCATAAAGCTTGCTTTTCGGATCCAATGCTGTGTATCCCAGTGCGGCATTAGGAAGCCCTAAAATTTTGTTCCATCAGGCCAACATGTCCGGCTGTTTTTGTGTGGCATTTGGTGTTGAGAGAGAGTTGCAGCACGGCACAGCATTGCGTCGTGGGTGGTGTGCAGGGTGCCTATAATCGAAGAGGAGGTTAGTCTTAGCATTGGTGCACCTCCATTAAAGAGTAAGGCTGCCTTCATTTATTAGGCTTTGCCTGGGCAGCGGTGAAAGTGGACGCCTGGCCTTCCAAGTCCAGCTTCGGTGAATTCTGCTAAGCTGCTCATGAATCTGGGTTGGGTAGTAAAGCTTCTCATTTAGTTTCTGCTAATAGCTTCAACTGCAGTCAAACTAGAAGTCCTCCAAACTTGGTGTTTTTTAAAACTGGTCAGTGGCAGCAACCAAAGCTGTGCCATTTGTGGCTGGGGACATAAAATAGTGGAAAATTTCCAAGTGCCAGCCATGGTTAAGACCTCACCGAACATGTTGGGAGAATTTGTGACTTGTGTGTGAGGGCAGGATGTAAAGCTGGTAGAAGCTTGCAGTGCGAAACATTGGGGGGTCACCAAATGTGGGACAAAAAAGGAATTCTATTTATTAAGGGTGACCTAGTAGCCAGCACTGCAAATCAGTGATGCTGTTCTGTATAGTGCAAGCATTTGCACTCGTTTCTAGGCTGGCAGTGTTAGTGCTGAAGGCACTGTATGGTGTGTATTGCATTCACAGTGGTGCATAGCATAGCAGGTTAGGTTGTATATATATATTTTTTTTTTTCACGCACATTTTATTTTCACCAAGAAAGGGATGCATGGCGAAAAAGGGGGACGGGAGAAAAAGCTGCACAGCAGCAGCTTGACAATGCTCCGGCCACCCAGGCAACAGGGACACACTGTTTGGCGTAACATTTTCTTCAATGATTGCAGAGATTAAAATTCATTACACTGTCACATACAGATGCAATATACAAATAATACATAATTGTACGCAAAACTACGCAAACACAAACACAAAATTGTACGCAAACACATTTAATATTATACAATGAGTAAAGTAAATATTATAGGCTGATTCACAATGAGAAAAAAAAAATACAGGATAGAAATACGTTTTTAATCTTTGAGGCAAGCTGTTTACAGAAATATTTCTAAGATATGCTTTTTGCTCAGTTTAATTACGGTTATGTTTTTCTTTGTGAAGTCGTTTAGTGTGTTTGGAAGTGTGTGAGCAATTCGTTGACGGCCATAGTTGGTTCGCGAGAAAGGAATTTTCCATGGCAGTTGATGGCGGGGAGGGTAAGTATAATGCTGTTTCTGTAGATTGGCTAGTGTGAGAAAAGAATCGAGCTTTCCTTGTACCGCTCTAGAGTAATTTCTTATGAGTTTGTATTTGTAAATATTGTCAGCTTTTACTATTTTGTTTTTCTGGAAAAGAACTTCAGTATGTTGTCTAGGTGTGGGTTGGAAAGATAGGAAGGCATTGTGGGCAAAGATGCGCTTACAGAGCGACTGAAAGGCAAGCCTGCACTTTCATGTGCATGTCCCGAATAATGTGGCCTGCACTCAGCACAGTGAACGTTTTCAGGATGTGCTGCTATATTGTTCGACAAAGGGGCACATCTGAATGCAAAAGATGTTGCTAGGCATCAATGGTAACTGACTGCTCGTACTTTTTCCACAGCGAACGTGTGCTCTGGTTGTGTGGCTGGAAGCAGAGACACGATGGTTTGCAAGGCAATGTCTTCAACCACAGGTCAGTGGACAGTTTACTGCCTCAGTTTAACTCTTTCCCTACCGATGATTTTAACCCTTCCGTGTCGCTCATGGACTGAAGTTTAGATTTTGATGCTGTGTACATTTTTCCCGCAAAGTTTTTGAGCACGCGGAAACGTCTCGGTAGCATGCGAGAATGGCGCCATCCGCGTCTACGCCGTGCGCTTTGAAGCTTCGCAAATCTGACAACTGCGCACTATCTACAACCGATTTTATCGATGACCCAAGCGGAAGCGACTCTGAATTTACTGCCAATTATCGTCAGAATTCAGTTCTTACCCCGAAGACTATGGAAACCGGCACGGAACATCGGCGGCCACACTTTGTTGGCCTGTTTTGCATGCGTCTGGAACCGCTCTGGATTAGTTCAGATACTCTGGATGTTTCGTTTGTGTTTCTGGTGTCATTTATCTCATTCCCAGGGTGTCAACATCATTTGGGCACAATATCTTGCCTCCCGCAAAACAGGGAGGGGCGTTCTGACCACAGCATCCGCATGGGGCTCTGCAGCGGCCCTCTTTGATTGCTCATTTTGCGTCAAGAACACTATTCAATACGGAACTTTTACTTTTTTTTTACAGGAAGTGGCCAATACAATGCTCTGAATTTTGTATATCTCGAAATATTTTAAAAATTTTTTTTGTTTCATTTACAAGTGCATTTCGTCAAGTTTTGCTCAATTTTTTTCTAAAATGTGGTTTTGAGGAAATTATATTGTGTGTTACAACCAAAAACTTCATATTCAAAGTTATATGCCTAAAAAGCGAATCTATTTATCTTTCGTTTCGTGTATTGCATAAAATTTTAGACCGGATAGTTTTTACAGAAAAAAAAATATACTCAAACCTACAGAAAACAGTCATTTTGCCCACGGTAGGGAAAGAGTTAAGATGTGTCTGGAGATTGTTGCACGTAGTTACTGCAGAGCAGAAAAGCATTATATGTGGCAAGCACTCGTGTAAATGATTGCGTCGTACACCACTTGGATAAGCACCACCTCAGTGTAATCACCACACACCCGAAGGCTGCCATAGTAAGAAATTACAGGCATACTGAAAGATATGAAGCTTTTTTCTTCCCAAATAAGGAAATTTAATAAATAAACAGATAAAAATAAATGTTTTCTTTATGTTGTTTTTTTTAATCCAGTGAGCAATTACCACTGAACCAATTCGAGGCCTACAACATGTTGCCTCATGGGCTCTGAGGATGATAAAATGCCGGCAAAGCTCTGTGGTTTTTAATAGTAACTGCCAAGCTTTCCTTCCATTGTCTTCTCACTGCTCAACTCTTCATTGGTTCCCTCCATTTTTTTTTCTCCTCAGTCGCTTGCACAATATTGTCAATTGTGGAAGCCATTAGTAAACTACCACCTCTTCATCAAACGTCTACCGTCACAGGCGGTCGCTTACAACAAGCAGGACACAGATTTGTCAGTTCTCAAACTCTCTGCTGGCTTGGAAGTGTGAGTGCCTTTGGCACACTCATCAGCTGTGAAGCCAGCCTTGCACTTTTTTGTATTTTTTTAAATATCTCCTGCATTCATTGAAATTTCTCTCTGTCTATTCCCCCAGCCTTGCACTTAGCACGGGACAATTTTGTTTTCTATGTGGATGACTGCACACAAATTTAGCAATTGCTCAGGACGACGACAAGGGATACAGCTTATGAAAGTGTCGAAGACAGTGCTAGAGTCGGTATCATAGGAAAAAGTACAGTAAAAACTCGGTGATTGGGTTGTAAATAATTTATTGAATTTTTACAAATTTCTACTGTGCTGTCATTTCTTTCAAACAACACTAGAAGATATGGATGAGATGCACCCACTTCGCACTGAACTGACAACTGAATTTAATTCTTGAAGCATTTCTGTACACAGCAGGTGATAATATAGTCAACATTCATTCTCGTCACATTTTTTTGTTCACCTTTTCCCTTCCAAAAATGCCCTTTCCTTGCAATACTGAATCCTCGTGCACAGACAGGTCATGGCATCATGATTCACGCTGCTAAAGTGCACCCTGTTTTTTTTAAATGGTTTTATTCATTTAGAATAATTTTAGACCCTATTGAATACCAGGACATTTGATTCACTGTTAAAAAATTTCCAATATTTGCACACCCTTATCTTCAGTGCATCATGCACGATCATGCCAACAGCGGTGGCTTTCTTACTTTTTTGCATAGCAAGGTGATGTTACGCCAATCAAAGGGCTACCTACTGTATACTTCATTGTAACAATGATCAGCGTGAGCCACAATTGGGTGCGAGCTCCACTACTGGAGCGGGTGGTGCTAGCATCAGCCTAGGGGAGAAAGTGGGATCACATGACTCCGCTTACTGCTGCTGAAGCAAGCGCTGGATTGTGCATTCTAAAAGCTAAAGTCACAGTTTTCTCTGCAGTTTTGCTTTTTGACATGTGTCAGGATCACACACTTTTATCTTGCGTGGTCACTGTTGTTGCTTTAGTTTATTTAAGCTGTTGACATGGTCTGTTACTGCTCTGTGACGGAACCCAGCGCATGCTCCCCATTTCTACAAAAAAAATTAGCTGAAGGACGCTTGGTACGCAAGTTGCCATTGTGTGAAGTAAGTGGTTATTGTTGTGTGTGCAACATGTGTTTTATTGAGCAAGATTTCATCTATATGGAGTTGGAGAGTTTAGTGACTTGCGGCCGAAGGACTGCACTAATTAAAGTTTATGTTCTTGCACTTATTACTTGTGCAGCTAGTGAAGTCCGATTGCTGGCGGGATAGAACATATACTGGCTTCTTTGCCGAGCAGTAGCTACCCAGAGCTAGGAATGTTCGTCCAAAAGTGTCAAATTTCTTCTCACTGAAGGCATTGATGCCCGAAACAATGTTCCTGCTGCCACACACAGTGGTACGCATTGTGGCTCGCTTTATGCAACTTCAGCAGTAATTTCAAATTACCCAGAAAACAAACAACCATGCACACCGTGATCGGCTCACTTAAGTGTCAACAAAACTGCGTGGAAAAACAAACACCCACACGAAGCTCGAGTAGCAAAGATGACGGTCAGTGTGCAAGAAGGAACACACCTCTGCACAGTTGCTTTACACAATTTTTTCGCGTCGTCTTCATTGTAGAGCTTCACAATTCAAGGATCAGCCGAATGGCGCCACTGCTGCCGGCACTGCGCAAAGTGCACTGCATCTATCACCACTTGAGAGCTCCGTTTCTCTAGGAGAGAAATAGCCGAGGAAAACAGTGATGTATTGGTGCAGCGCATAATTTTCTCAAAATGATTACCGTTATTTATGGCCACTTATTTTTGTCTGGATCTGTCACATGTTCACTTTCTTTATCAACAGTGACAACAATGCTGCAGGTGTGCGGCATCGTAGCAGTAGTTCAAACTCACTGGGCTACGCTTCGACAGCTTATGGGCTCTATGAAATGCCTTCATACAGAATGGAGTTGGTCTAAGGCCTCAGCAGTCTTAAATAGGCCTAAACTGAAGTGTACATGAAAGAAATAAGGCAATTGAGCATTACCGCACAACTAAACTGCCTAGGAAAGCATCACAGAGCAGCAGTTCAATGCAAGTTATCCCACTTCCAAGATGTGGCGCCACGGTATGTCCTCACGGCCAGTACTCGCGAACAACTTTCTACGGCTCTGCAGCGAAAGCAGGAAAGGCAAGGTGACGGGTTTTGATCCCTGTTATGTGGCGAATGGACTAGCTCAGTAACTCCCCATTCACTCTGCAGTCTCCTTTCTGCCCCACCATGCACTGGTTAGGGAGAGTGTGTTCGACCGCTGTGTCCCAGGGCAGGATATATGCCCGACCTTGCATTGCAGGCTGGAGAAAGAGGGCAACTATGCACGCAAGGCAGCCATCCACATGTTCAACCTCCGTATGAGAGACGCCATCGCTGTGCTCAAGGAGGCAGCCACTGCACAGGGTGAGCAGCTGTGCTCACAATTCTTAATATCTGCTGCTGTTTACACACCGCAGGCATTGATCTTCATTTGCTTAATCTTATGGAATTGACTCAAGGTCAGAAGTCCAGGGCTCCAGCAGAGACTGCTGCTATCTTAGTCAGCCACAGCTGATTATCCAGGTCCCATCTGGGCACTGCGGCCGCTCTGGTCCCCTGATAAAGTGTGGGTGTATGTGGTCGGACGTATCTTGTGTACAGTAAGAGAGTTTAAAAGAACTTTAGACGTGTACATGTGTATTTTTAGCGCTAAGAATGCCGTCTGAATAAGAGAGTTGCAGAAGTGTTTGCAAGCGTATGCCGCCACTGCAGATAACTCATCCTTTGGATGCTCGCATGATTGCATCAATACAACAGTGCAAAGTAGCCCTTCCTTTGCAGCACTTCACTTCATTATCATCATCAGCCTGACTATACCCACTGCAGGGCGAAGGCCTCTCCCATATTTCTCCACTTAACCCGGTTCTGTGTTAGCTGCATCCACTTGACCCCTGCGAACTTCTTAACCTCATCCGCCCACCTAACTTTCTGCCGCCCCCTTTCCTTGGAATCCAGTTTGTTACCCTAAGCGACCATCGGTTATCCTCTCTTCGCACTACATGTCCTGCCCATGCCCATTACTTCTTCACTTAGCATCTGCCAACACAAGTAGGCGTAGTGGCCTGCAGTACAATGCGTACCTGGCAGCCACACAGGACAAGCTGGGATTTCTGCTCAAACCTCTGATAATTTGGTATTGGTTAATTTGAACTCCCGTGTGCCATTTTACCAGATAATAACTCAAGCTTGCACCAAACATGTGGGAATGCTCATCACAAACTGCAGAGTAAGTGCAGTGGCACGGCCGCTCGATGGAAAGCGCACTGGGTGCGGCCTGCTGCGTCGCGCTGCCGTCAATGGGCAAGCGCGTCCTTGAGGAGTTTACAGTTGCGCCCGCTATTTCTGCTGAGGGCGCCACTGTTCAGGGACACGTCGCCGCCGGGGTCGCCGGTTCAGAGAGCGCGGTTTGCTTCCTTTCTGAGAGCGTCCGCCTCGCGTCTGCGTGGTTAACACAAACTTTTTTGTGCGCGCGTGTGCAAGCACGTTAACGTTGAGACTGGATGCGTTTGTTTTTTAAGGCGAAAGCCGTTCTATGCCCATGAAACGAAAATCAATGCGCAGAAGCTGTGCCTGTTATCTGTGTCACGTCGCATCTGTGCACTGGTGTGCCAGTCGCAAAAGCGGACGTGCAAGGAGGGAGATTAAGAATGAAAATGATTGATGGTGATAGGTAATCAATAAAAGTTATAGACATTGATAGAGATAATGACTAATGCTAATAACTAATAATGGTTAATAATGACTAAAATGATTTGTAATGACCAGTATATCAAACTACGACATATAATGACCGCAATTGATTAGAAATGAGTAAAAGTGCTTAGCAATGTGTGGTAATGACTATAATAGCTAGGCATGACTCATCATTACGGTTAATGACAACGAAATGATCAATATGTGAAACGACATGTAATGACCACTGCTGATTCTAAATGAGTAACCTGCTTAGTTATGAGTGATAAGGGCTACAATGACTACGCAGGCAGACTCATCATGACTGAGAAACGACCAATATATCAAACGACGACTTGAAATGACGAACTGTGGCAAACGATGAGAGGCAAATGATAGGAGAAAGGTAGGCTTTCGCCGTCCTGCGCTTAAGAGACATCTAAGAGACCCTCTAATTTTATCTGCTGAGCTTGCTTCAGGCAAAGACAGCAGCGAGGAGTGGAAATGCACTCGCTTCCTCTGAAATGAAAGCGGCGCTGCGGTTAAAAAGTCCAGATGCTGAAGCATAATGCCCTATCAGCAGTCATTGAATTTGCTACAAGGGACAGCAGATTGGACTTGTTGGTGATTAATTACAGGTTAACCGTGAAAACAACGCGACGGGAACACAGGTGAAGAAGACGGCATAGCCGCGCTAGTTGTGTCGTCCTCTTTTCCTGTGTTCCCGTCACGTTGTTTAACCTACTTAGTTACCAGGGAGCTGGCCAGTGAACTAGGATTTTTAACTATGTGTTGTGAAGCAGATGAACACGATGAGGTAGCACCAGAAGCTTTTCTCGCAGGTTATGTTGCGAGGACATATCAGAAAAAGCTACGATGGTTTATATATATATATATATATATATATATATATATATATATATATATAAGCATGCAATTTATTCTAAATTTTGCCGCGCTAGTCTGAGTGGCCTTGCAAATAAAGGAGCGTGTGCATACAACATTTGTTTATGCTGTTGAGACTGAGCCGATGCGATAAAATGAAAAGCCACGTTACACAGAAAATCCGGCGCCCGCTCTGTCGGCGGACAGTCGGGAAAAAACCTCTCTGGTAAGAGGCACTTTAGTTGGTGACATGGCCAGACACCTTCGGCGCAATGAGAACACATGACATGTTCAATGTGGCAGGAGCTGCCAAACCAGAAAGAGTCAATAAGATGTAAAGGTGAAATGGGAATTATTGAAAGCGGGACCCTTGGATCCCAAGTCAGGCACATTATACTCCTATAGGGCACGTTCGTACGGCTGCGGTAAAAAGGGGCTTTATATAGCTATGTGTAGGGTGCTATTTCACATAATGCGGTGGCTTAAGGCTGCATTCTAATGATATGAGACAGAGGCAGCAATTACGTGATACGGTGAATAAGCAGGTAGCAAAGTGCGGTCACTCTAACGACGCTCCTCAAGGAGACTTAAGAGCCCCAAGTTTTGTTTATCACTACCAGGTTGTTGCTTAATATATGCGATATTTGGTAATGATTTTGTGGCGACATGTCAGTCGAGCAAGAGCATGTTGCAGGAAATATGAGTCAACTGGATCAGTTACAGGTTCATGAAAACCGTGGACTATGGAGGCTTGATATACCCCGCAAAGGAAGTAATCAAGCTTTGTCAGCTTACGAGCACCTTCATTGACAGGATGATGAAGTCTGAAGAGGTCCGATGAAGTAGCGAGCTGTGGAAACTTTTGGTTTCATCATTGTGTTCTCACTGCACACAGTACCTGCAGCTAATCTATAAAACAATGATTGTGCCCATGCTAAGGCGCTATGCAAGATATCTTTAAGTTGCTGTCCCCACTGATAGCGAGCTGGGCTGGAAATGTCAACTCAACAGTGGAGCGATGTGTATGGCTATGGCATAAACCTCTCTCAAGAAAGGTTTTCCGTCTGCGATTGGTAATTTTCTTCCTTTTTTTGCGTGGCCATTAAATAAGCGTACTTGGCTGCTTGCTGAATCTCGGCTGCAGTTGCGCTCTGACGCGTGAACATTCTTGTGATCACAGCTAATAGTTTCACAACAGCAACACTCGATGCGCGTTCTTCCATTGAAAATTACGAACCAGCAAAATTGTATGGGTTTGCGAGCAGCCAATAAAATTATTATTAAAAACTTTCGGCGCATATATGTAGCACCTTGAGGCAGACCGGCTCTATCAATCGCGCTTACTTTGTCCAGTCATGCAAAATGCGGGAAGCCATGACGGATAGCGTTCTGGCGTACAAAGTGGTCTCCAACTGAGTCGAAGATCCCAGGTTATCATCTAGATCTAACCTAATAAACATCTTTGTATTTCCACAGTAAAATTTGTCACAATGAGATAGAAGGGTTGGTTACATGTCGCATTTTCACAGAGGTTGCTCATAGTAGGACATGTTTTTATTGTATAGCGCTGGCAGCTTAGAACAGGTTGACATCAATTTGTGTATAAAAGCTGTATGCAGAAATGAGTAAATGATATGAAAATGACACACGGAATTCGCGACACAGTTAAGTGGTTATGCATTAGGCTACCATGGCAGCTGAACAGCTTCGAATTGTTCACAGCTTGGTCACATTTTAATGTGACGAACAACTGGATCCAAATGCAACATCACGGTAATGCGAGCTCTCTAATCGAGTGGCCTTGAACCACTGTCACTATAAGTTTCTCGGGCTACACTCCAGTATACATCCTTACCGAGCAAGCGCTAAGTGCTGACATGGTCACACTAGACATGACAGTATATACTAATTCTTGTTGCCAAATTGTGTGAAGCGGAGCTCTTCTATCCTCAAAATAAAGCGCTTCTACCACGCCTACGCCTCCCTCAAAGCGCAGCCAGGCGCAGCTCTCCGCGCGCGGCTGTTCCCGAACGGTGGCGCCTCGGCGGTGGCGACTGGTAGTAGGCGCCTCCCGCCGGTTTCGGGCGATGTAGCAGGCCGCACCTAGTGCGCTTCCATCGAGCGGCCGTGGCAGTGGGTTGGTGGCTCCTTATGAAACAGGACAGCAGCAGTTGCAACCACACACAGTGTCAGTCTGTTTAATGCAGAAGCATTCTTGGATTTTGCCAAAGCGGCTGGAAACGAACAGCCATTAAAAGCAGCTGCTTGTGGTAATCTCGAACCGAGGCAAAGAGACAAGTATCACTGGCCACTGCACCATCTTTCTATCCAGTTTCTTCACATGCTATGCTGCCACTGCCAGTCTTTCACACTGCAACAAGCTATGCATGTTTCATATTGCTAATAGAAATAATTGTTGGTAGAAGTGAAGTGAGCAAAAAAATTAAGCGCAAAAGGATTACGCTTCATTCATGTGTCGTCTTTCACTTGTTCCCTGTCTATCAAGTAGTGCAGTATTCCCCAGCGTATTTACTAAGGTAATCGCTCAGGACAACCTTAGGCTGCAATCAAGCAAAAAAGGAGGTTTTTGGAAAGGGTACTCTACTATTGATCATATCCATACCATCAACCAGATGATAGAAAAATGCTCAGAATATAACCAGCTTTTATACATAGCATTCATTGATTGTGAAAAAGCATTTGACTCAGTAGAAACCTTGGCAGTCATGCAGGCATATCGAAATCAGTGTGTAGATGAGCTGTACGTGAAAGTACTGGAAGACGTATATAGTGGCTGCACACCAACTGTAGTTCTGCATAAAGAAAGAACCGAAATTCCTATGGTGTTAGGCAAGGAGACACGATCTCCCCAGTACTATTCACAGCTTTCCTAGAAGAAGTATTCAGAGTCTTGGAATGGGAGCAGTTAGGGATAAGGGTAGATGGAGAATACCTCAGTAATCTGCGATTTGCTGATGACATTGCCTTGCTAAGCAACTCGGGGGATGAACTGCAAATAATGATTGATAACCTAGACAGGAAAAGTAGAAAGGTAGGCTTGAAAATCAATATGCAGAAGACTAAGGTAATGTTCAACAGCCTCGGAAAGGAACAGCAGTTTACATTAGGTAGCGAAATACTGGAAGTAGTAGGCGAATATGTCTACTTAGGACAGGTAGTAACCGCAGATCCGGACCATGAAAGGGAAATAACAAGGAGATTAGGACTGGGATGGAGCGCATTTGGCAAGCACTCGCAGATTATGACTAGCAGCTTACCTGTATCGCTAAAGAGGAAAGTATATAACAGTTGCATCTTACCTGTAATCACCTATGGGGCTGAAACGTGGAGGCTAACAAGGAGGGTTCTACTTAAGTTGAGGACAACACAGACGGCCATGGAAAGAAAAATGGTAGGGATAATGTAAAGAGATAGGAAACGTGCACAGTGGGTCAGAGAAATAACTCAAGTTACTGACATTCTAGTGGAAGGCAATAAGAAATGGGCATCGGCAGGACATGTAGTGCGAAGAGAGGATAACCGATGGTCGCTTAGGGAAACAAACTGGATTCCAAGGGAAATAAAGCGTAGCAGGGGGCGGTAGAAAGTTAGATGGGCTGATGAGGTAAAGAAGTTTGCAGGGGTTAACCTAGCAAAGGACCGGGTTAATTGGAGGAAATGGGAGGGCCCTTTGCCCTGCAACGGGTATAGTCAGGATGATGATCATGCATTCTTGAACAATTTATGTACACAGGCCGTCTGTCTGCATTGCATTTCCAGTTTGTCTTTTTGTATTTTTTTTTCTCTTACAATGGCCTGCAGTGTGGTTGAGTGAATCAAATGACCCAGGTGGCACCGATGGTGGCAGCACTGGCCTGGGCATGGTCGCACTGGCTCTATCCGGTTACACCAAGGACACCCGGGAGGCGTGGCGGGAGGTGTGGCATTCGCTGCGCCTCTCCTTGGGGGACCCCTACCTGCAGGCCATCTTCGCCTTTCTCACAGCCGCTGACGACAGCTACTACGAGCTGCTGGTAAACATTAGCTGTACAAAAAATGGGATGTCGGCAGGAAGTAAAATGAAAACAACATATCGTTAAGGAAAAGTACACAGCGCTAGTTCACTGTTAGATGCACACACCACAAGAACGAACCCAGCTTAACTTGAGCGTCGTCTTCTCCACTACACCACACCAGCATGTCGTCATCATCTCGATACTACACACCGTAACAGTATCCCCCGCGCGGGAAAAACACCGTCCCGGTGCACACAAAACTTGAATAATACGGTTTCAGACGGGCGACATGCATGAGTTCTGGATGAGGGGTTGTGGAAGGATACTTGGGCTGTAGAGGGGCGATCTCGTAGGTCACATCGGTGACTTGCCACAAGACGCGGTAAGGGCCCACGTAACGAGGCAGAAGTTCCTCGCACATCCTCACACAGCGAGCCGGGAGCCAAAGGAACCAGGAAGGTAGTGGACTTCACGTTGATGAAGGTCATAACGACGCTTTTGAGAGTACTGAGACACTCCAAGCCGGTCTCGAGCAATTTGGCAGGCAGCATCAGCGAGGGCGATGGCATCCAAAGCGTAGCTGCAGGAAGAGTCGTCAAAGGCAGCAAGGTGTCAAAGGGGAGTAAAGGGTCGCAGCCAAAAAGTAGATAAAAGGTAGAATATTAGGCGGTATCATGGCGTGAGGAATTATAGGCGAACATTAAGAAAGGTTGTGTCCGATGGTGATCGGACACATACATTGACAGCGTGTCGGTCAATGTGCGATTAAGGCGCTCAGTAAGACCGTTTGCGGATGGTAGGCCGTGGTGAATTGTGACGAGTAGCGCATGAGCGGACAAGGTCATGAACTACTTGAGAAAGGAAGCAGCGGCCACGATCTGTGAGCAGTTGATGTGGAGCACCATGAATCAAGATGACGTTATGCAGAAGAAATTTGGCAATGTCAGAGGCACAGCTGGTGGGGATAGCCCTGGTTACAGCATATTGGATGGTATAATCAGTCGCCACAGCAATCCATTTGTTTCCAGAAGTCGACGTCGGAAAAGGCCCAAGAAGATTGAGGCCCACACTAGAAAACGGCTCAGTCAGCACTGGGATTGGTTGCAGGGGCCCACTAGGTCTTACAGCGCTGACACAGCTCACAAGCGGCGATGTAGCAACGGGCAGAGCAGTAGAGACCAGGTCAGAAAAATCAGCGTCGCACACTGTCGTACCTGCGTGATACTCCCAAGTGTTCTACTGTAGGGGCGTTGTGAAGTTGGCGAGGACAGTAGAGCACAGATGAGCCGGAACGACTAGTAAAAGGTCCGCATCATCTGGATGCATATTGCGTCGGTATAATGTCTCGTTATAGAGCACAAACATGCTGGTGGAAGGATCGGAGTTGTTTCGCAGCTGGTCAATAACTGGTTGCAGGGCAGGATCACGACACTGTTCGAAGCCGATATTGATAAATTCCGAGATGGACAAAACGTAGTCGTCAGCAATATGGTCGGGCAAATCGGAAAGATCTACAGAATGGCGGGGATAAGCAGTCAGCGTCTTGGTGTAATTGGCCGGAATGTATACCACAGTAAATGTGCACTCTTGTATTCGCAAGGCCCAGTGACCTAAGCGGCCAGTGGGGTCTTTAGGTGAGCACAGCCAACACAAAGCACGATGGTCTGTCACTACGCAGAAGGACCGCCCAAACAAATAAGGGCAGAATTTGGTCAGCGCCCAAACAAGTGCAAGGCATTCCCGCTCTGTAATTGAATAATTGCGCTCAGAGGACGAAAGCAGGCGGCTGGCATAAGCAATTACGTGAGAGGAACCATGCTGGTACTGGGCAAGGATAACATCAATGCCATGGCCACTAGCTTCGGTGCGCAGTTCGGTAGGTGCAGAAGGATGGAAGTGCGCCAGAACAGGTGGAGTGGTGAGGGCGGAAATAAGCGTTATGAAGGCATAGGCTTGGTTATGTGAAAAGTATGTTTTTCTGCAGAAGAGAGGTAAGCGGACGAGCGATGTCTGCAAAGTTCCGAATGAAGCGGCGGAAGTAGGAGCAAAGGCTAAGGAAGCTTCACACGTCACTGGAACTACGTGGGGTAGGCAACTCGCGCATGGCTCTAACTTTTTCAGGGTCGGGCTGCACACTATTCGCATGAACCAAATGCCCCAGGACTTTGATTTGGCGCCTGCCCAAGCTGCATTTTTTGGTGTTCAGTTGAAGACCGGCGCGGCGAAAAACGGCCAGGACAGTAGAAAGCTGATCAAGGTGGGTTGCGAACGTGGGAGAGAAAACGACGACTTCATTTAAGTAGCATAAAAATGCTGGCCATTTGAAGCCACGGAGGAGCAAGTCCATCATGCGCTCGAATGTCGCAGGAGCGTTACAGAGGCCAAATGGCATCACCATGAATTTATAGAGTCCGTCGGGGGTGACAAATATGGTTTTCTCTCGATCCCGTTCATCGACAGCAATTTGCCAGTAGCCTGAAGGCATGTTGATGGCACCATGTAAACAATCAAGCGTGTCATCAATTCGCGGAAGAGGATAAACATCTTTCTTTGTTATTTGATTAAGGTGGCGATAGTTGACACAAAATCTCGAACTTTGGTCTTTCTTTTCGACTAAAATGACAGGAGACACCCAGGAACTGCAGTAAGGCTCAATAATGTTTTGCGCCAGCATCTTGTCAATTATTTTCGGTATAATATTGATGCAATTGATCACAATGGATGTTTGGCCCAATGGTGGTCCCCGAAATCAAATATATCACTGTACGACAGCAAAAGGTCGGAGAGAACTTTGGCTTGGTCATCTGGCAGGTCTGCGGCTATCATGCCAGAAAAGATGTTCGAATGGAAAGAAGCCGATATATGCTGCTCCGACAGATGGTGAGGTGTTACAGCAGCAATTTTGCAGTCTGCCAAAGGAAACAGATCAGCGAGTGCGATGCTATGGGGTAAAATTTGGGTCGAGCGGCTGAAGTTAAGGGCGGGCAGATAGGTGCAGTTAGCAGTGACAGTCACGACGGTATGAGGGAGTATGACGTTGCGAGAACAACATCGGTAATTGGACAAGTGGCGTCAGGAACTGTGGAGAACGGGGCCAGCGGAACATAAATAGCAGCTTCGGGCGGTAGACGAACATTTGGCGGATCAGAAGCGGGGCTTGACATTGATGTTTTTGGAGCAGAAGGGCAGGTCTAAGTTGTGGTTTCTACGTGGACATAGGCCACCAACCACCGCGGGTTCGAGCGTCGCGCGAGCCGAAGCCCCGATCAGCCGTCACCACGCGCACACTGAAACACCGCAGCGCGCACTCAACCTCCACCGGGAGGAGAGCACTTCGCTGCAAGGACACAAACCTCCAAGTTCACAAAGGAGACGTTTATTGAAACGCCATCCTCCAGCGGCACACACACACACACACACGCACACACATACAAAATATACAAAACGCACAAGTGACACGGAGTGCGCGCCGCAAGCACGCAAGGGCGTGCTGTGCTCTCTCGCAGTGACCAGAGGGTCCCTTTGAGAGAGGGTGGGCAACCACCGCAAGGTACGCCTGTCTCGGATCGTTGGATCACGATCGACAGGCTCGAGTTGCGCTCTCAGGTACGACCCGGAGCAGACGAACTCGAGTACACACTGGTCTGCGCGGACAAAGGCCGGCAGACAAGAACAGTAGCGTACGCACCTTACGATGTCTCGGAGGGGTCTCTCTCTGGGCTCCGCTCGGACAGTCGCGCGAGCGCGGCTGTCGAAGCGGTGCCGTGTTCCCGCCAAAAGCGCCAATGAGGACAGCCACTGGGACGCCAAGGCGGAGCTGTGGCCCGAACGACAGTGACAAGTCGTCCGAGCCCCTCTCCGCCGCCTCAGGCGGGAGAAAGGGAACGGGGAGAACAACTGGGAAGCGGGCGGCGGCCGCGCAAAGGGCAGCCGCAGCAAGCCCGAATCCCACATCCTCCTCTCCTTAATTGCCCTCCTACCCATCAGCGGAAGCGCGGCAGGTCCCCATGCATGCATAAAAAAAATAAGAAAAGAATACATCCACACACACTACGCCTCAGTTCCAGCCAAGAACAACTTTATCCGATTAAATATTTGCCTACATTTTCAAAAACTACGCGGACGGACTTAATAAGAAAACAAACTAAACGAGGACAGAAGCACGCTAACAGAAACACAAACTCCACGCACAACATCCATAATATACAAAACGCACAAGTGACACGGAGTGCGCGCCGCAAGCACGCAAGGGCGTGCTGTGCTCTCTCGCAGTGACCAGAGGGTCCCTTTGAGAGAGGGTGGGCAACCACCGCAAGGTACGCCTGTCTCGGATTGTTGGATCACGATCGACAGGCTCGAGTTGCGCTCTCAGGTACGACCCGGAGCAGACGAACTCGAGTACACACTGGTCTGCGCGGACAAAGGCCGGCAGACAAGAACAGTAGCGTACGCTCCTTACGATGTCTCGGAGGGGTCTCTCTCTGGGCTCCGCTCGGACAGTCGCGCGAGCGCGGCTGTCGAAGCGGTGCCGTGTTCCCGCCAAAAGCGCCAATGAGGACAGCCACTGGGACGCCAGGGCGGAGCTGTGGCCCGAACGACAGTGACAAGTCGTCCGAGCCCCTCTCCGCCGCCTCAGGCGGGAGAAAGGGAACGGGGAGAACAACTGGGAAGCGGGCGGCGGCCGCGCAAAGGGCAGCCGCAGCAAGCCCGAATCCCACAAAGTGAAGAAGTCCATTTGAGCAATCACTCGGGGCAGAATGGGCTGTTAAAAAGTCGAAGCTGAGGATCACATCATGAGGGCAGCGGTCGATGACAGTGAAGAGAAGAAGGGCAGTGCGACCGGAAAAACTCGCGTGCGCAGTGCACAGCCCCACAATGGCAGTGACGCTTCCATCAGCGACACAAACGGCGATGAAGCGGTGGGTGTGACAACCTTTTTGAGACTGCAGCGAAAAGATGAGCTGAGGACTGAAGTTTGGGCACCAGTGTCAATGAGGGCAGTAACAGAGGCACCATCCACATAGATGTCTAGAAGGTTGCGGCGATGAACGAGGGTCAGTAGAGGATTTTTGGGCCGGGTCGTCAATGCAGCGTCACCTCCAGGAGCTGCATTGGTTAGTTTTCCAGAAGAGAGCCAGAGATGTGAGGGTATGATGCACGGTGAGGTTGGGCTGAGCAGGACCGCCAGGTCTGAGGAGACGGTGAGCAGCTGGACATGCGCGGGGGTGGCGAGTTTGGGTGTGGACCACAGTCGGCGCTGCGATCAGGATTGCAAGGTTGAGGTAGCAGAACCCAACGGCTGCTGCAATGACGAGAAATGTGGCCGATACATGAGCAGTTGAAGCAGATTGGTCGGTCATCCCAGGTTCGCCATTCGGCCGGGTTGCGGTAGCGGTATCGCATCGGAAAGAGCGTGGTAGGAGCCGCAGCAGGTACAACTGGAACGTTAGGTTGGTGCGAGGGCTGTGTGGAAGGCTGGCCAGAGTTGAAGCCCACATTTGCAAACTCTTGGAGAAAGACAGATTGGATTAAGGCTATAGTAGCATCTGCTGGCTGAGGAGCGAATGCAACGGGTGTCATAGCTTCTAGCTCTCTGTTAATAATCCTGGTCAAGTTGGAAGTATGAGATAGCTGCTGCAGTGTTGGGCTATCTTTGCACGAGGATGTAGCAGCTGAGTGTTTGGCAAGCGGTCACAGCGGTTATTAATACGACAGTGTTTTGCTTGCTCAAACTGCCTTGAATGACTGAGTCGACTGTCGGACAGTCTTTGCAAAGCAGCAGATTGAAAGCATCATCTACAATTCCCTTTATTATCTGGCCCACCTTGTCTGACTCGGACATGGTGCTGTCCACTTTTCGGCATAGGGCTGGAATGTCTTGAATATATGACAAATGTGATTCGGTCGAAGACTGGCCACAGAATGCGAGGTCTTTTTGTGCGCTGAGCTTGCATCCGATCGGCTTGCCAAATACATCTCGAAGCTTCTCCTTGCACATATTCCAGAATGTGAGATCGTTGTCATGCATCTCAAACCAGACGCATGCCATACCCGCCAGATAGAAGATGATATTGGCGAGCATGAAGGTCGCATTCCAATGGTTGTGCTTGCTGACGCGCTCGTACATAGTGAGCCAGTCTTCTGCGTTAACGTGATCGGTGCCGCAGAAGGTGCCCTAATCACGAGGCTCCGTCATGATGACAATGGAAGCTGGTGGTGCCGCTGAAAAAGGTGTCGCATCGGATGGCACAGTGAGAGTACCAATCTGGCAGCCACTACGGAGATCCAGGTTTGGCTGTTTACGTACTCCGAGCAATCCTCCACCAAATGTTAAGGAAAAGTACACAGCAGTAAACGCTAGTTCACTATTATGAAGGAGCACTGAACAAGGGTAAATGGGGTACGCCTCAGTTCGCAGGTCGAGCCAACGTTTCGACAAGTGGACTTGTCGAAATGAGGCGTACCCCATTGCCCTTGTTCAGTGCTCCTTCATACCGTGTAAACCATCTTCTCCCTCTCGTTCTACCTACAGTAGAATCTCGGTGATACGAACTCGGCTGATACGAAATTCGGTGTGATACGAATTCATAAAATTCCCCGGCCGAATTGCATTGTGTTCAGTGGGCAAAAAATCGAATGTTTCGAACACTTTTCTTTTCGCTACGGGTGATACGAACTTTGGTATCACGACCGGTCGAGGCCCACGCACACACGCACAGCGAGAAAAGCGTGCGCAGCGGCGCAGCACTGATAGCACGGATCACGCACACGCGCGCGAAAGAAAAAAAAAATTACAGCGGGGAAAAAACCGGCTTGGCAACCCACGGCAGCAGCGAAGTTGGCGAAGGAAGGCGGTGATATCTTGCCCCCCCCCCTCCCGCTCTCTTTCTTTCTCTCCCCTCCCCCCGCATTTTGTTTTTTTTTTTAGTTGTGCGCACGGCCATGCGGCCCTCTCCACATTTCTCCGCCGCCCCGCAGGCCACGCCCCGCAGGCCACGCCCTTCCGCTTCCCGGAGTCTGCGCTGCAGCGGCAACACGTTGCTACACATTGCTTCAATTTCTCGTTTGTTGAGGCTGACACCGCGTTGATAGCGCGTCGTTTTGTGATCATCTCGGCAACGCGAAAAGGTACATCATACTGCAATGTCACGGAAGAGAAAGGGGCTGACCTTTATGGACAAATTCGAAATTTTAAATAAGGTGGACAAAGAGCCCAAGAAAAGGCGCACTGACATGGCCAAGGAGCTAGGCCTGCCGCTGTCAACGTTGTCAACGATCGTTGGTCAGTGCGACCAAATTATGCAGAATGTGCAGCACTTTGCGATGAATTCTAAAGAAGCCAAAACTGCCCACCATGTGAAGTTGGAAGAGGTTCTTCTAACGTGGTTCAGAGAGGTCACGGCGGCCAGCGTCAACATCGACGGAAAAGTGCTTCGTGAGAAGGCAGCGGACATCGCACTCACACTTGGAATTGGTGACTTTCAGGCCTCTGGTGGATGGATTCACCGGTTCAAGGTGCGTCATAATCTAAGACCGCAAGATGTCTTGCCACAACAGAAAAATAGTTTTGCTGCTGGACCAGTGCACCGCCCATCCAAAACAAATGACACTACAGAGTGTTAAGGTGGTGTTCCTGCCCCCGAACGCAACAAGTCATTTGCAACCACTGGATGCTGGGATTATAAGGAATGTTAAGCACCATTTTAAAGCTTTGTTGGTGCGCTGCCTCCTCGCTAAGATTGAAAGGAAGGACGCGAATCTCCAGATCACTCTTCTGGACGCTGTGCATTTTCTTGCAATTGCTTGGGATCGCGTCGTTCCTACAACCATTGCCATTTGTTTCGCGAAGTGTGGGATTTTCGAATCCGCTGTGGCTACTGCCTCGCAAGTGCCAGACCCGATTCCCATCGATGTCTGGAATCAACTTGACGTCAACTGTTGCGTCGACGATTTCGTCACCGCGGACGACGACCTCGCCACCTGTGGTCTCCGCACGGTTGAAGATATTGCGGAGGAAGCGTCATCACAGCCTGGCATTCCATGCAGTGACGAAGATGACGACGACCAAAGCGTTGGTGACCCACCGCCGACGGCAGCAGAAACGATGCACGCCATCGATGTTCTGCGGCGCGCCGTGACCTCCGAGTCTGTGCGGGAGAAGACAGCGGCCCAATTTTTCAGTTTTCAAAACTCTCTTTTATCAGATCTCGCGGAAAAGAAGGTGCAGAAGGATATACGCGATTTCTTTCAACGAAAACAAATATTTCGCACCTGTTGGAAGGCTTGAAAACAGATTTTGCTCGTTTTTTGGTGATACGAAATTTCGAGTGATACGAAAATTTTCGTCTCCCTTTGAATTTCGTATCACCGAGATTCTACTGTAGTTCACTATTAGATGCACACACCACCAGAACGAACCCAGCTTAGCTTGAGCATCGTCTTCTTCACCACATCACACCAGCACGTCGTCTCGATACTGCACACAGTAACAATATTATGCCAAAAAACATATTAAATCGAATCAATGAGATTTCACTACGCATATGACAGCATTAAAAACTTAGATTTCTTCAAGTCGCTCTTCTGCACAACGCATCCCGAGATGCACAGGATTTGTCCGTCGCTGTTGTCAGCAAATCAACACTGCTGTTAAGTCTGCGCCTGCTTATCCTTGACAGGGAAATGTAAGCCTTCACCATACCACTCCGCTTGCTTTCTGTGCAAATTTTTTTTTGTGGAAAACACCAACGTGGTGACACTCCCATGTGCATGGGACAGCGACTCATTAAAAACATAGAACATTGGAGCATTGCTGCGAGTGGGATATAGCTGGAATTAACGGCTTCACGGTTTTTGCCGTAAATGTATGGCGGTGGTTTTCTGTCCCGCAAGGTCTTTGCTGTACCGGTAGTTTCAATCCTCCGTTTGAAATTTCACACCCTATTGACGATACATGCTCACTGCGAGGTGCTGCCAAATCCTAGGACTGAAATTTATTGCGCTGCCTTCTTGCGAAGATAAACAGAAGTGATTCCTAGCTGCAGCATGTTGCCCAGTCTGCGACCCTTTTGTGGTTTCGGTTTCGCCACGAGATCGCAATGGAGGCGCACAAACTTGATTTTTTTGTTTATGGCCACTCCCTTGCAGGGGCCACAGAAGCTGATTTTCTTCTTTTTTGGGGGCTCCTGTTAGCTTGTTTATCATCGACGCTCACGAGGTATTTCTGCTCTCCCTATTTAGTGCGTTTCCCAAGGTTCCCGAGTTTGGAGTGTCGAGCAACGTTGACTCGAAAATACGGTTTCCAATACTTTTCTGCAACTTTTCCTTGACTTTACTCATATTGAACTTTGCGCATTAAAATAATTTAGGAATGTTTTTACCCTCAAAGGGTTAAACTGGAGAGTTGCCATGCATGACGGTTTAGCAAATTTCACAGGAGGCAGCAGCCACTTTTCTACTCAGAAGAAACTTTCCCTTCAGTTCAGCCACATGTGAATTTTTTCTATTTTGAGGCAAGCAGGTTCTGCTGCGTTTTAAAGGCTTGTGGACCAAGCCACACTGGCAAGATGAGCAAGTTGGTGGCCTGTCCGAGAACATAGATGCATTGGAGGGGATCGCATGTTGCATTCTGTATTGGGCAGTGGACAGCCAAGTGCTGACTTGTCTGCGGCTAGTTTGCAGTGCCTTGTTGATTGCAGCGTGACTGCAACATGGCCATCGAAGACAGAGTGGCCTTTGCCTGTCTCCACCTCTCGGACGCAAAGGTGAGTGTTGGGCAGGTGATCATCACCATGTAGAGCATGTGTGCATCAGCACAGGCAGTAATTCGAGTAAAATTTGTCGGGCTAGTTGGTTCATAGTTCAATGCAATAAAAAGCTGTGCTAATAAGACACGGACAAAGGAAAAGGCAGGACGCACACAAACGCGTTTGTGTGTGTCCTGCCGTTCCTTCGTTCGTGTCTTATTAGCGCAGCTTTTTATTGCAGTAATTCCACTTGAGGCACAACACAATGCATTCAGTCTAATAGGATGTGGTGCGTGAATATTGAAATTTTTGAATATGAATCAAATACAAATATGGAAAAAATGCTTTTGAATATCGAATATCTAGTAGGGGAAAAAATGGAAAATTAAAAAATAGCAAACACTGTTCACCTTGTTTATTTCAGAATTCACACAGTATTTGCAAAATAAAATTGAACTAAGATTGCATGCAACTGAAAAATTTGAGCTGAAAAATTGAGTATAAATTTCATGAAGGATTCCATATGGCAATTTTTTGTGTGCAGGAAGAACCTGCTTGAAACCAGCTAGAGCTGTCATATTGCTGCTGAAAACTCTCATCAATTCGGCCTATAAGAGACCAAACAAATTTCCCAATTAATCGAAAGCTCGAATTATTGGACTTGAAAAAACTGCCAAGAGCCATTGGCATCACAGTAATTTTATCTGATGAATATCTTGTCTGCATTTGACATCAAACTAAAGTGCGAACAATGTTTCTTCCTGGTTTCATTAAGTGCTTCACGTTTCGCACCTGTTGGGAAAGCCCTCTTCACAAACTGACCCCCTTGTATGCTTCGCTGCACAGTCAGGCATTGCGATGAAGTGCAGTAAATTGAAATATTTTCCATGTATTTGGTAATGTTTTAATATTCAGAAATCTCTAATATCAATCATTTGAATACCAATCGAATAACAAGCATATTTGATTCGTACTCGAAATTCGGAATTTATTTATTTATTTATTTTACCCTCAAGTCCAGAGGCATTACAGAGGGAGTGGAGATTACAAAACATAATAACAGCAAAAAAAAACAAAGAAAATAATGCAGACAAATCAGTCAACTACATATACAATGTTAGCTATGGCAGTACGGAAATGAACAATGTCTTCAGTGCTGTCGATCGGTGCGTGGAGGTACGAGGCATGAAAGACTCGCAGCTTGTTTTAGTACTGAACAGAGAGATCCCAACCTTGTGAGCATGTATGTATGAAGGCGGGGGAATGAGTGCGGTACGAACCTGGGTGCAGGTATGAAATATTTTATCAAAAGAATAAATGCACGACGAGAAGCCAATGAAGGGATGTTTAAAATGTGCTTCATTGCTGATATACTACTAGTACGATGATATAGTGGTGCAGGTTGAAGCAAACGAACTGAACCATTTCAAGGGTTAGGTTAGCACAACACGGGTCCCAGATGGACGCAGGATATTCTAATGTACAAGAGGAGTTTAAGAGAGCAAGGGGCAGAAGAAAAATTATGACGGAGATAACCGAGCATGCAATTAGCATTGTTAATTATCATGTTAATGTGAAGTGACCAAGTGAGACCTGAAGAGATTTCAATGCCTAGATAACGGTAGGAAGTGACGGATTCGAGAACTGTGTTATTTAAAAAGTAGAGCGTAAGAAATGATGAAATTCTGGAGACGTGTAAGAATTTAGATTTAGAGGTATTAAGATCCATTTTCCACAAATTGCACCAGTTACAGGTAGCGTCAATATCAAGTTGCAAGGCTTTAGAATCGTCGGAACTGTTAATTTTACGAAAGACAACACAGTCATCAGCAAACAAAGGAATGTTAGAGAATACACAGTTAGGTAGGTCATTATTATAAATGAGGAATAATAAAGGAACTAAGACGGAGCCCTGCGGCACACCAGAGCCAACGAAACTTAAGGAGGAGTTACGACTGTTGACAGACACAAACTGGGAATGGTTTAAAAGGAAGTGTTCTATCCAACATAGAAGGTTAGGCTTAATATTTAGTTGTGATAGTTTAAAGAGGAGGAGTCTGTGAGAAACTTTTTCAAATGCTTTTTGAAGTCGAGGAATATGCAATCGGATTGTGAATTCCGATCAATGATAATGTGAATATTTTGAGAGAATAATAACAGTTGTGTTTCACATGAGAGAGACTTTCGGAAAACATGAGTTGGTGAAGAACGAGTTAGTTTCAAGAAAGTTGACTATATTTCACTAAAGGATGTGTTCAAGTAGTTTGCATGGTACACTTGTTAATGATATCAGACGGTAATTGAGAGGGGAATTTTGGTACCTGATTTGTGGACAGGGACTACTTTTCCGATCTTCCAGTCAGTAGGAAGAGCGCCAGTGTTGATAGACTGCTGAAAAATTTTGCACAGCATGAGTGATGTGGAGGTGCGGGTGCTTTTTAAAAATTGGGTAATGATTAGGTCGGTACTGGGGCTAGATGAACTTTATTTGCGTCAATTAAATTCACGATACCAGTAGGATCAATGCAGACCTGATCCATCATCGGGTGCACGTATGACTTGGCGAGTGTTTTAATAAAACAGATATTCACACACCTGTAGTATTTACTGCTTAATCCCTAGTTGTTGCATGATTTCCACTCTGCTGTAAAACGCCTTTTGCAGCCATCTGTTGCACTTCTAGTCAAGCTTGCGGCATGTGCGACTCAACTCCTCCTTTTGTCTTGATTTCTATTGTTTTTGACAAGTATTATTTCCCATGGCTGTTTATGTTACATTCAGTAATGGATAGGGCATGTCTGGAGTATGTATAATTTTGTCTTGTTTCCCTGGGAGAGCAGTCTTTGTAAAAGCAATTAATGCATAGACAGTCGTGTCAAAGATGATATTTGCAATATCATATAGTGAAAAAGATAACAGTGTGAAAGTAAAGCACCCAGGTCATAAGGGGAAAAAAAATCACTCATAGGAGTTCGTTTCTTGGTTGCTCTAGAAAACTGAATAAAGGAGGAAAAAGATCAGTCCATATAGACACGTGACCAGGCCGGCTGAAACCTGAATTGCATGATTCATTGTTGCTGGCACAAGGCAATGACCTCTGTCATTATGCCGAGAAAGGGCACATAGTTCTTCCAGTTTGCCGTCATCCCACACTGACAGTGACTGTTTTAGCATAATTTTGGATGCGGATTAGTTTGTCTGAAACATTGAAGAAGAGGCAGTGAAGAATTCTTTGCTGTTTATTGTGCTTAAAGCATCAGGGCGTAAAGCTATCATGCAATAAAAAAGACGAGGGGTAAATGAAAAGAGAAAAATGCCCATGCACAGTAAAGAACTCCACGTGATCAAAGGTATCCAGAGCCCTGCACTTCTCATAGCCCGAGTCACCTTGATATGATGAATACCGTGAACTAAACTAAACTGAAAGACTGTTAGCTGATATGATGAATTTGAGGAGTCGGCAGTGGTTCAGTGCCTGTGTCCAAGCAGTACAGTCAAACGCACTTATAATAATACCGGTTTTAACAATATATTGGTTATAACAATGGGCAGCTGCTGCACCATAAGATTTGCCATGTGTTCTATGGTGAAATAAACCGCCTATTACAATGCTGTTTTATTACATTATCAGTTATAACAATCAAATATGGTCACTGAAAGTCAACAAAAACGCGGAAACGCAGCAACCACAGAAGCGCATGTGTACACGGAGACGCAGCAGACAAAAAATAAAAAAGTGAAAATCATGACAGAGCGTGTCAAGTCAATGCATTGGTCAGCTGCGCCGGGGAAGCTTGCATGCCGCGGAGACAAGGGGTAGGACAGAGCACTTCTTCACAGGAGTGGAGAAGGTGTAAGACGCTGCTAGGCACTGCCGTTCTGAGGGAGAGCTTTGAGCGCTCCTCTCCTGCTTCTGCACGGATGTGCAGAGGCATGGAGGGACATGGAATCGTCTACAAGGCAGTTAGTTACACGTATGTGCAGAGGCATGGAGGCATGGAGAGACATGGAATTGTCTACATGGCAGTTATGGGCGAGGCAGTATCGCTCGATGTTGATGCTAGGCAGGAGTAGCTTGAGCAAACACTGCCCTGCATCTGAGAAGAATACGTGGACCGGGATTGTATAATGAAAATGAGACGGCTGTTTCTTCAGGTGCTACTGTTGAAGAAGCACGCACGCTTCTTCACAGTTCTTCAAGCTGTTTCTCGTTGCTTGCCATGCTGCCGATCTACGCATTGTAAGTCAACCACCCCGGCGGGGCTAGTGTGAAAGATTGTAAATCAACCTTTCACACTAGCCCTGCCGGGGTGGCACAGTGGTTACGGCGCTCAACTGCTGTTCCCAAGGATGCGGGATCGAATCCCAGCCTCGGCGGCTGCTTTTCGATAGAGGCGAAAAGAAAGGCGCCCGTGTGCTTTGCGATGTCAGTGCATGTTATAAAGAATCCCAGGTGGTCGAAATTTCCGGAGTCCTCCACTACGGCGTCTCTCATAGCCTGAATTGCTTTGGGACGTTAAACCCTACAAAACAAACAAACAAACCTTTCACACTACTCGAAGTAAGCCGCTCTCACTGCCATAGGTGGCAATGGCATGTGTATTGCGATGTTTGGTAGTATCTGATGTGCTAGGGTGGGTATGTTGTCGTGTGGAATATGCGTAATTTTGTTTCTTCCTTGTGAAAACGATATAGATTCCAATTAGGTAAGGTGCCAGGCAAGGAGACACAATCTCCCCAGGGCTATTTACAAAGCTTGCTTAGGAGGAAGTATTCAGAGACATGGAATGGAGGCAGTTAGGTATCAGGGTCGATGGAGAATATCAGTAATCTGTGACTTGCTGATGACATTGCCTTGCTAAGTAACTCTGGAGATGAACTGCAAAGAATGATTGATATCCTAGACAGGAACAGCAGAAAGGTAGGCCTGAAAATCAATATGCAAAATACAGGCAGTGTTCACCAGCCTCGGGAAGGAACAGCAGTTTATAATAGGTAGCGAAGAATTGGAAGTGGTAGGCACATTTGTCTACTTAGGACAGGCAGTAACCGCAGATCTGGACCATGAAAAGGAAATAACTGTGAGAATAAGATTGGGATGGAGCACATTTGGCAAGTACTCGTGGATTATGACTAGATTACTGGTATCGCCCAAGAGGAAAGTATACAACAGTTGCATCTTAAGCAGCAATGGGGGCTAGTTGGTTTACCATTTCAAGAATTTTCGCGCTACGGTATACACAGATACACAAGGAAGCAGGAACCACGTACACAGGACAAGCGCGCTGTGTACGTGGTTCCTGCTTTCTTGTGTATCTGTGTATATTGTAGCGCGAAAATTCTTGAAATGAGAAGTTGCATCTTACCTGTACTGACCTATGGGGCTGAAGCGTGGAGGCTAACAAAAAGTTCTACCTAAGTTGAAGACAACACAGAGTGCTATGGAAAAAAAAATGGCAGGCGTAAAATTAAGAGTTAATAAGCATGCAGAGTTGGTCAGAGATATAACTCGAGTTAGTGACCTTCCAGTGGAAATCAAGAAGAAATGGGCACGGGGCAGGGCATGTAGTGCGATGAGAGGACTGCCGATGGTTGTTTAAGGTAACAAATTCGATTCCAAGGAAACAAAAGCGTTGCAGGGGGCTGCCGAAAGTCCTGTGGGTGGATGAGGTTAGGAAGTCTGCACGGGTCAAATGGATGCAGCTAGCACAGGACCGGTTTAATTGGAGAAATATGGGAGAGGCCTTTGCCCTGCAGTGGGTACAGTCCAGCTGCTGCAGCTGATGACGGTGATGATATCTAACGAGTCTGGGGTCAAGCATTCAATTCATTTTAACGATTGCCAAAACTGCGATGATATATATTTCTTGGAAAGCATTAAGAGTATCAGGATTGCATATCTTTATACTTGCTATTGTAATTTCCAATAGATAATAAAGTTAGGCTGTTTTAGATCAAATCAACATTAGTACAACGCTAATGACTTCCCAGTCAAAAAACTAAACACAGCTTCGCTAGGCTAGGGAGCCAATTTTGGCAGCAGCAGCTTTATGTACACAGCACAGTGGTTGACATGAAAGTGCATTATGTCTGCTATTCAACATAACTACGCAACAAAAACCAGAAATGAGAAGCATATACCAAATTGCTCTACAAAGAAATACTATTCTACAAGAAATGGCATACAATATAAAAGGCATACAATACAACAAATGCACTTCACACATCAATTGCCAGAATTTCCACAACACAATGAAAACTAGGTACTAATAAAATTATGTAGTAACAAATATGCTGTGCGAGGCTCTGCAAGTTAGGTCCATGGAACCAATAAAATGTGTTTCCAGCTTATATAGAAGAAATGTTAGTATACATTGATACGTTGGGCTTGTTCTGACTTTAAACATTCTTGTAGCGCAACACATGATCAGGACAGATGTTATTAATGCAGTGTGTGTGTGTGTGTGCGCATGCGTGAGACTACAACCATGTTTAAATGTGTTTGCAGAAGGTAATTAGCTTGCGGCATGTGCCATTCCTCAGATGGCCACCTGGCTGGATATATAGGAGTTTGAAATGCTTCAGAAATTCCTATTAATATACGCTTTAAAAGCACAGCAGGTATAATAGAAGAACTTTAAATTTAATGTGTACTTACATGAATTGAGCAAACAGTCTATATGTTACTGTTTCTTTTTTAGTTGTTATGGTCCAAATTGACTTGCAGTAGTTAATGTGTGACTGAAGCAGGAAGTGAAAGGTTTTAAGTTTGATGCTGGTGGCAAAAAGGTCAATTGTAGTAAGCCAACAGCAGAAGACAGCTTTTTGAGCAGCTGCTCGATATTAGCATCTCAATAGGATGCAACCCCTGAAACCTCTTCTATTATAACGATTGGAGCACTGCCCTTGGCTCAATGCCATCTTAATTAAAATCTGCACATTGACATTTGATCACGATGGATAAAATCTCATTATGGCACCATGATGGAAATAGTAGGTTTTTCTCACTCTACCTCCTTCCAGGAAGCCAGTCAGTTTTCATACTGTGTTCATGAGATGCTTGCTGTGCAAGTTGGCAGTGCAGACGGGACAGTTCTATTCAAGTGAAAACCTTTAATGGCTCATGCTGTCGTTCGCAGAAGGTGTCACACTTTGCAGCAACCCTAGGTCACGTGATGCCACCTAGGATGACGGCCACCCTAGGTTAAGGTAGGCCATTCGAAAGGAGGTGGCCTACCTTAACCTATGTTACGTGAGAGGCGGTAGCGTAGGCCTTCCTGACATTACGTTTGGCAGGCACTGCCAACTCGGGCCTCTCATTTCATATGGGATATCACAATCAGCCTGCCAAGACCCTTGAATTCACGTTATCCCTAGGCCACGCAGGTACGCTCATACGGCTTGGATAGGAGCCTAGCGCTGCCCAGGGGGCGCCGCGAAAACGGTGCTAAAAGAATGTATGGAGTCAGTATGGATCCACCGCTTTAATTTCTATTATGTATGAATTACAACGAATTTAAGGTGCTGACAATTCTTATAGGGCTATCATGACGTAAAAATAGGCAATAAGTAATCCAACGTCGGGCATTATACGACATGCAGCAATCGGAGGCCAAGTTTCGGCGCACTGCCAATCGATATAGCCAGGCGAGTGTCATGCAAATTTGTGGAAGCTTTACACGCAGCTGAGCTTAAGCAAGTGAATACACGAAACTGCAACACGGATAGGCAGCGTAAACAACCGCTCTGAGGTACATCAGTCCTTCCAACGGACACCTTAATCCGGCCATGCATGGGCCGTTGGGGTTTGTGTTCAATGTGAGCTTGTAAGTTGATCCTAAGCTGGGTTGTACTTTTTACGCACCATTTAGCTGATAAGTCACACTCGTAATGTTTGGAAATACAGTCCGCGTACTGGAAAGTCCCACAGAAAGCTGAAGCTGGGGCTGCAGAAACGTTTGAATTACACCGCGGCAGGCGCTTGTGTTCGTCATTCAGAAGGCACGCTGACCTCGTTCTACTGCTAATAGCCTTCGATTTATGTGCTTGCAACTCTCAAGCCAGAGCTTTTGCCTGTTAATGGCAGTGCATGGGGAATTGAATATTAGAATTAAGTGCTCTATTAGATCAAGAACGCGCGGTGCCTGACTGAAATGCTATTGTCGACTGCTATAAATATGTCCGAAATGACGTCTATTATTGTTTTCTCTTGAAAGTGAATGGCTGCTTTCATCCAGATAGCAAACGTTTTAAGTAAACTCTAGTTTATTGTCCTCACCTTTCGTTGCTTGACGTACGCACTTGCAGTTTTTACTTACACAGCTGCCGAAAACAGTATAGTATAACGGACGGTATCGCTCTCGATCACAAATAAACACATGTATACTTGTACTCTACATATTTCAGCTCTAAGCCGGCGGAGGGGCCAGCTTAGAGCAAACGACGTTTCTCTAACCAGTGCATGCATGGACATGATCGCCCGTACCAATCGACCGTAGCCCCATTTCGTCCGGCTTGAAAGAAAGTAGTAGAGTTGAACAATGAAACTGTTAACTTGTCCGTGGCACCCTACGATGAAAGCGAAAATAGCAGCGGTGACGATGTTTCGGGACGGATGGTGCATGGCAAGATCAATGCCGCATGCTTTGAACATTTCGCCGGAAGGCAGCCACAGCGCTTCTTTTTTCTTTTTTTAGGCTACTGCTGGTTTATAATGATGTCCATGATACATGACGACTCTTTTCACGCTCACGAAGGGGCAAAAAGAAGCGCAAATCAACGTAGAACGCCTGCGGGATATGCGCTGCAGCATAGGCAGAGCCGCCGTTGTACTACCCAGTCATGCTTTTCTTGGCCGCCACGAGGTGGCGCCACCCTAAACAAAACTCCAGCACAAGGTCCCTATAAAGCAGGGCTGGTAGCTTACGATATCGCGTCATACCGATCCAGACATCCACGCAGTGCCTTTCATTTGGCGCTTTCTCAAACGCCACACAGCCTACAGACGCAGTGAAACCAAGGATTGGCCGAGTCGCTTTGGTGGTGTGCCACATCATCTCAGTTTGAGCCTGAATGCATGGAAGATAGGCAGTAACGTCATGATTACTGCAATTTTAGTCAAGGAGATGGATAACGCTTGTGCAATTAAGGTGCATGTGGGATGTATGAACGTAGGTGCACACACCACAAGGGATGTGTAAAATTGGCACCAAAGGAATGAAATGGAACCCTGATTTTGCTCAACAATTACAGAGGTGGGAGAAAAAGATGGGTGGGGGGTTGGGGCAATATACTTCCAACCACATATTGAAAATATATGTAATATGTGTTTATCACAAGGCAACCATAGTTGGGCACTCGTGGATGCTCATCTTCCTGCAGAAATGAAAAATTGGGAGCAGCAATGCGGCCTGGTTGATTGTACACTTTGATGGAAACAGGAATGACAAAACAAACGAGGTGCACTTGTCCTGTGTTCCTTGTTTTTCTTGTGTTGCGTGCTATTTCCATCAAAATGAAAAATTGGTCTCTGCATGTTTGATAATCCACTGCCCCTGCCAGCACACCAAAAGTAATTTCGTAAATTCATGTCTAACGCTAGGGCTATCACAACTTATATCTGAACCAACTAGACAGACTACTCATTCGTCCAACGTCCGTGATTTGCTCCTTACCCTGATCGCCTTACATCGCTAACCCACCTGCCAGAGATTAGTCATCACGCCATTATCCACGCTTCATTCCATTTTCACACAACTACTCGAGTAAGATGAAGAAGAAGGTCTACGACAAAGGGAACTACAACATTATTAATGAAGAACTAGCCAATTTTGGTGACTCATTCCTACCTGTATTTTCCCATCACGATGTTTAATCTAACTGGCTCCCGTTTAAAAACAAAATGCATGATCCAACTCAAACTTGCATTCCAACCATCACCGTTACTCGTCATCATCATCATCAGCCTGACTATACCCACTGCAGGGCGAAGGCCTCTCTCATATTTCTCTACTTAACCCGGTTTGTGCTAGCTGCATCCACTTGACCCCTGCGAACTTCTTAATCTCATCCGCCCACCTAACTTTCTGCCGCCCCCTGCTACGCTTTCCTTCCCTTGGAATCCAGTTTGTTACCCTCAGCGACCATCGGTTATCCTCTCTTCTCACTACATGTCCTGCCCATGCCCATTTCTTCTTCTTAATTTCCACTAGAATGTCGGTAACTTGAGTTATTTTCTGGCCCACTGACCCACTCTGCACGCTTCCTATCTCTTAATGTTACCCCTACCATTTTTTGTTCCATAGCCCTCTGGGTTGTCCGCAACTTAAGTAGAACTCTCTTGGTTAGCCTCCACGTTTCAGCCCCATAGGTGAGTACAGGTAAGATGCAACTGTTGTATACTTTCCTCTTGAGCGATACCGGTAAGCTGCTAGACATAATCTGCGAGTGCTTGCCAAATGCGCTCTATCCCAATCTTATTCTTCTTATTTCCTTTTCATGGTCCGGATCTGCGGTTACTACCTGTCCTCAGTAGACATATTCGCCTACTACTTTCAGTACCTCGCTACCTAATGTAAACTGCTGTTCCTTCCCGAGGCTGTTGAACATTACCTTAGTCTTCTGCATATTGATTTTCAAGCCTACCTTTCTACTTTTCCTGTCTAGGTCATCAATCATTATTTGTAGTTCATCCCCCGAGTTGCTTAGCAAGACAATGTCATCAGCAAATCGCAGATTACTGAGGTATTCTTCATCTACTCTTATTCCTAACTGCTCCCATTCCAAGTTTCTGAATACTTCCTCTAAGCAAGCTGTGAATAGTACTGGGGAGATTGTGTCTCCTTGCCTAACACCTTTCTTTATGGGAATTTTGTTACTTTCTTTATGCAGAGCTATGGTTGCTGTGCAGCCACTATATATATCTTCCAGCACTTTCACGTACAGCTCGTCTACCCCCTGATTTCGCAATGCCTGCATCACCGCCGAGGTTTCTGCTGAGTCAAATACTTTTTCGTAATCAATGAATGCTATGTATAAGTGCTGGTTATATTACGAGCATTTTTCTATCACCTGGTTGATGGTATGGATATGATCAATAGTAGAATACCATTTCCAAAACCCTGCTTGATCTTTGGCTTGATTGCAGTCTAAGGTTGTCCTGAGCGATTACCTTAGTATATACCATGTAACAGACAGTAAGCTGATTGGTCTGTAATTTTTAAGTTCCTTAGCGTCTGCTTTCTTATTAATTACGATAAGGTTTGCATTCTTCTATGGTTCTGGTACTGTCGATGACATCGGGCACTGCGTATACAGGTTGGCCAGTTTTCGGAGCACGATATCCCCCGTCTTTTAACAAATCTGCAGTTACCTGATCTTTTCCAGCTGCTTTCCACCTTTTCATAGTTTGTATTGCTTTCTTACCCTCATCCTTCGTCACTGGTGGAACGTCTGACTGTTTTTCCCTACTACCAATCTCATTATTGTCCCGACTACTTTGGCTACTGTAGAGATCAGTATAAAACTTCTCGGCTACTTTGACTATCATGTCCATATTCGTGATAACGTGAAAATAAAATAAATAAATGATAAACCTGCACGCGGGGGTGCCGAAGAACTTTTTGAGACCTGCACAGCCCAATCTGGTTTCCACTCCAGGAAGGGTTTGTCAGGTGGCTTACAGTTTGCCATGATCCCAGCACATACTGGCAGGGAGAGTGCAGAGGGCCAAGGGTGTGCCCCACGATACCAGCGCTCAGTTTCTGATGGAGCGGAGAGAAACCTCTGCACTGCAGTGCACATGAAGCAGAGGGAGAATGAGAGGGAACAGTCGCGTAGAGACGCATAAAAGCTTCGCCTGTGGGGTTTCTCATTTTTGCTGACGAGGCTGGTTGGAAACATGCTTTTTATCGATGCTTTTGAAAGCGAGAAATTATGATTAACTGATATACTGTCATAACTGCACGCCGCTTCAGGTCCTGAAAAATGATCGCCGCGTATATTGTTTTTAAAAAGCACTTGTTGGAAGGCTCTGAGACAAAAAAATAACTTGAACATGGATTCGCTACTTGAAGGTGAGAGACAAGCAACAGGTATTTTGAGGGACCTCCTTTCTTGTTAAGGTGTGGGAGAGTGAAGAATAATGTCTTTCTCCGTGCTGTTCAGAGAATTAAGGATGCAGCCTTCTTGTGGAGAATCATTGATATGCGTGTACACAGTGGCGAGTGCTCTTTTCCCTTTGTGACTGCTCACTTCAAAGGGGATATTTTAGGCACCCCCGAACAAAGGCAATAAAAGTAAACATTGCCACCCACAATGACCCATTAGCTTCAGCACGGTGGCGACTACACAGGATGCTACCGGCACCGCGGTGCCTGTCTTCAGCACGTTCTTGACATGTCCCTTACAATGGCACAAAACACATCACCTTACCCTTTGGTATTTTTTTTCTGACAGCAGCCTGAGAAGTTATTTTTCAGCTGCGGCAGTGCTGTCCGAAATCAATCAACTATCTACCTTTAACGATCACTGGTTCCTAATGACCTGGGTCATTCACCAGAAGCCGAGTCATGCCATTTTTGCGGCAGTTCTATCCCCACGAGAGGAACAGCGAGGAAATTCTTGATGATTTTCGATGCAGCCTTTGCCTTTATAGTTCTACTCTGTGCAATCCCTAGTTCAGTTAGCTTCTTGACTGAGTGCACAGTTGTGAATTCCCAAAGCAGGATACATATCTGCTGTTTGAGGCCAACTCGGTTTCGTGATGGCTGCTGTGATACCGCCACGGACAGACAGCAGTGCGAGATACTTTAACAAAAGGGCCAGCAACCACCCTATTATCATTTACCACACAAGTTGTACGAAAAAGATTGCCGTAATTTAATTCTCTTTTTTTTCCTCTTTCTGGGAATGCGATGGCAGTCAGAACGTAGTGGGAGGAGGAGTGCAGCAACCGCGCGCACGCTTTAATGTAGTGCAGAGCAGAGGACGCGGCTGTGCTGCGCGGAGCTTCATAGGGTGCTGGCACACAGAGTGATGCAGCGCCTTTTGTCTCATTTGTAAGGAACAACTCTGTAAATGAGTGCAGCTGCACGGGCACTCGTCTACTGATGTTCACTGGCCAGTGCTGGTTGAAGGCAAGACTGGAGTCATATCAAAGAAGATCTCGATTGTGGCACAATAGGGAAGCATGTGTATGCTCTCGTCTGAGTCTTTTTGGTCCCTGGGAGCGTATTTGAACTTGTGGCCCTCGAATTGGGCAAGAATATAGCCAAGCCAGGCCTAACTGGTAGCCTTTTGCACACGCAGCTGTTGGAATACATCGAAGGCCTCAAGGAGAACCTGGTCGAGCAAGGAAACCTGGATGGTGTCCTTTTGACAGGTGATGCACTTCTTCCCACGAGTAAGTGCACCCACTACAGGGTGCGCTGTCATGCAGGCATGAGCGAAGAAGGCTCGCAGTTGCTTCAGCGCTACCTGGATCGCACTGGAGATGTGCAGACGGTGAGCGTGGCCGCCCTGCAGAGCCACCCGAGCCCGCTGAGCTCGAGCCCCCGTGCCCAGCTCTGGGTGGACCACTACCGCCAGCTGCTGGATGAGTGGCAGCTGTGGTACCAAAGGTAGGATCTTTACTGTGTGGGCTACCCACGTGCATCGGCAGAAGTGGTGCAGTGCATCGCAGAAAATGATGCTACATGCTGCTAAAAAATTCAGTCACTTTTGCACCGCACTAAAGCAAAGGAGCAGCATTTCTTAACAGGCGTTGCACGTGAAAGAAACTTGTTTACAGCCATTGTGAGCATTGGAGAAAGAAACTGCATCATTGCTTCATGCAGCTGTGCTGTTGTGAAACCAGTGCTCCTGCCCTTTCCACTTCCCATGATGCACACAGGGTGGGACACTAGCAGCGACGGTCCTACAGAATCTTCTTTTAGGTCATTTATGATGCAGCTCACCTGCTCTCTTTTGGTATACTTTTCTTTCTGTGTGCTCATGCCACAGCAAGAACAGAATTATATTTACACTGGGCACTGTATCAATAAAATTCATGCCCCGCACATACAGCATCATTTGTAAATTTCCCGACTGTTTCTGAAATTTGAGGCCGCCTGGCCTTCCTGTGAGAGTACGCTTAAAAAACCTTTGGATATGACCATCACTCTTGTGAGAGGAAACTAAATCATCGCAAGGTGCCATCACAACAGCTCTGTACACTACACTTTCATCTTGCAAATATTCTGTTGGGTCCCTGCAGTTTATTCATTTATTTATTTATTTCAAATACCCTAAGGGCTCTTGCAGGCATTACATAGGGGGAGATTCATCAAATATACACAAATAATTTACAGTACAAGCAAATGAAAAGCTGTAAGCAGAAATAGGTGCACAAAAAACCATGAACAATTTATACAGTCGACAGGAGCAGGTTTTCGGAGATTTAAAAAAATAATGATAAAAATGCACATCTAACAAAGCAGGGAAATACAGCACTTCAAAAAAAGATGAAAATATTGCAGTTGGAAGTTGCGGAACATGGAACAGGGAAGCGTTTTAGGGCACGTAACATAGACGATAAATTGAAGAGCTAGAAAGGTAAAATGCGCATCAGAATAGGTTTATAAATTCAAGTGCGATAGAAGAGCTGCTTGAAAAGATGATGCTTCAGGAATAATGGCGATACTAGAAGGAAGTGAGTTCCACTCCTTAATAGAGAGGACCAAAGGTGAGTACTTGAATCTTTCTGTTCGCGTTAAAATAGGTTTAACCTTGTTGATGTGATCTACACGAGCAGAGATGTGCAGTGCCTGAAAGATATGTGAGCATCCAAATGGTGTGCTGCTGTGATAGAGAGCATGAAAAAGTATCTAGATAAACGATTGAATTTTCTGCGCATGACTAGGGGCGGGAGATTGAGTGTTGTTTTCATCGCTGTAACGCTTTGTGCCAAGAGTACTGTAAAAGAATGAACCGCGCTGCTTTACTTTGGACTGATTCTAACATAATAATAAGATAGGCTTGGTAAGGATTCCAAATGACTGATGCATATTCTAATGTGGGTCTGACTAACGAGTTGAAGGCCTGTAGTCATGTGTTCTTGTCGGCAAGATGCAGTCGGCGCCTAAGAAGACCAAATTTTTTAAAACATTTGGAAGCAATGTACTCTATATGTGTGTTCCAGCATAAATTCGAGTTAAAGTGCACGCCGAGATATTTCACCGATGCAGCAGTTTCAATGAGAGAGTTGTTAATTGTGTAGGCATTTGGACTCGAGTAAGCAGCGGAAGTAAATTTAAGACGTTTCATTTTATCGGTGTTAATTACCATTTGCTACCTGCCGCACTAAAGAGTCAGCTCATCAATGTCAGCCTGTAGAGCGATGATATCAGCAAGGTTAGATATTTTTCTGTAAATTAAACAGTCATCTGCAAATAATCTTATTGTAGATGTAATGTTAGACGTAGCAAAGGACCCAGCACCGAACCCTGAGGCACACCGGAAGCAACTCTTGAGCGATTTGAAAAGCGGTTATGTATTTTTACTGATTGAAATCGGTTAGTTAGAAACGCGTCTATCCACTGTGTAGTATATTGATCAAGTTGCAGATTACGTATTTTTATCATTAAGCGATTATGGAGGGTGCAATCAAAAGCTTTGGCGAAATCAATAAATATGGAGTCAATATACAGAGATGAATCGAATGCCTGATGAAGGTCTCAAATAAGTGTGTCTGACATGATAAATGTTTCCGAAAGCCATGCTGGTTGATATGAAGCAAGTTGTTTTGGTTAAGATGAGCCATAATATGAGTGTAGATAATGTGTTCAAGAATTTTGCAACATATCGAAGTCAGTGAAATAGGCCTGTAGTTATTGGGAACGGATCTGTCTCCAGATTTAAAAAGCGGGATAATGTAAGCACATGTTGTAATGAGTGATTACTGAAAAATTAGAGAAGTAAAGCCGAGTGCTGACAGGCTATTTTTAAAAGTTTCGCGTTGATGCCATCAGGTGGTGCTGAGGGGTAAGCGTTCAATTGCGCGAAACACGCGTTGTGCTCTTACGAGAATGGGTGGGGAACCGGATGTTGGCTTCAGGAAGCAGCAAGTGACCCTGAAGTGGCAGTTCGTCTGTGAAAGCTTCTGTGAAGTGGTTAAATTTTTCTGCGCATTTTACTAAGTCGATTCACATACTCAGTCCCTCATTCAATCTGACAAGGAGAAATTAGACTTATTAGAGGCACCTACAAGGCTGGGTCTACCCAGAAACACTTCAGCCGAAAAACTTGGGATACACAACACTGTAGAGGAGCTGATCACAGCACATAAGACAGCACAGCTACAAAGACTAAGCTGGCAGAAAAGTTCTCAACCGCATAGGAATTAATGCCGAACCACTAGCCAACCACCCAGGACCACTGCCAAGAGGAATGCACGACAAAATTATCTCCAAACCTTTGCCCAGAAACATGCATCCCTCCTTCCATGAAGGCAGGAGGAAAGCTAGAGCTAGGGTCCTAAACAGAAAGTACCGAAATCACGATGGGTGGTGTATACCGACGCCTCGGACTACAATATGGCTGAAGGTGCCTTTGCCATCTGTGTAATTAAGCAGTACAGTAACGTCAGTAAATGCGTATCAGCCGCTTTGGTCAAAGTTCGCTACTCGAACCAGCCGGAAGAAGCCGCAATCGCTTTAGCCATCGCTGCAACAGATGCAGACATAATGTCCCTGATTCAAAAACTGCCATACATAACTTCTCGCGTGGCAGAATATCAAATACTGCCAGAAACATCCTCGCAGATATCAGACTCGACAGTGAGATGGAACTCGTATGGACACCTGCCCACTCAGGGAACCGAGGCAATGAGGCTACTCACCAACACGCTCGAGGTTTTGTTGGCCGAGCGGTGAAGCCTAATGCCGAGGAACTTGAAATGGAAGGATTGCTCACATACAGCGACCTTACACAACACTTCAAACTCTCTAGGAGAGTATACCCACCACCACACATATCACTAACAAGACAACAAGAAATTGTTTGGAGGAAACTACAAACGAACTCCTTCCCCAACCCTGCGGTTTACTCACACATATTTTCGGACAGCATGCTCATCATGCACTAAGTGCGGAGAGAAAGCCGACCTTAATAATATCCTGTGGGATTGCTCAGAGGACCCAAGGCTCTCATAGAAGCTCCCTCACTTGAATCCTTGGAGGAAGTGCTGCGTAACGCGAGCCCCGATATACAACTGGGCGCCGTAAACTGCGCTGAAGAAATCGCCGCAAGCCACCAGCAAACGGCCACTTGGCTCTTCCACTAAGACTACTCCCAACAATAAAATTGTCTCTCTCTTTTTCTCTCTCTATAGTTAGGGTATTGCCGTATGCATCCAAAAGAACAGGAGCCGCACCGAAGCTTTTCGGATTAACCGTGTTCCAAAACTTCTTCAGATCAGTTCTTATCAAAATAGGAAGTGTGCAATTAAAATATCTGTTTCTGGCTTCATAAAATTTTTTTTCCGCTATTTTTGAAATTCCTTTGTAATTTTCCCAGTCTGTGGCTTCCTTAGTTCGAGTTGCTTTTCTAAATGCTCTTCCTTAGTTCGAGTTGCTTTCTAAAAGCAGCAGATCATGCCAGGGAGTGAACTGCTTTATTCAGTGCTGGCATCCATATATATACTCAGGTGTGACGTCACATGAATCGGACGCAACGATCGTCGCGACATCTATACATGCCGGCGTTTTAGCAGACATGCTGCATTATCATACTCCCTCCCGCTCAATTAAGTAACACGCCGTCACTCAAAGTTCTCGTGTCGAAACCAGTCTGGCTGCCTGTGCACGCGAGCACTTCTAAGTAGCTCTGGCTGCTCCTCCTGTCTGGGCGGCGTTGGACAAGGGAGCCTCCAAATCCTGCGATGCAGGCTCCGGCTGGGTTAGGCACCAGGGCTGCGCCACTGATTGGCTCCGATGGCAACAATGACGATGGGTTCAAGTCATGTCGGAATGGTGACACCTCTTCCTGTTGGGTCGGCTTGACACCCACATCCAAGTGCTGTGGATTCGCGCTGGGATCGGCGTGCAAAGGACACAGGTGATCGGCATGCATGAAGTTCATCGCGCACTTTCACCACGTATGTCACAGCACTCACAACCTGGGACACAACACCTTCTTCCCAGGCGACACACTCACCCTGCACAGTTTTCACAAAAACACGGTCGCCCACCACAAACGCGCGGTCTTGCCCATGAACCAAATCGCACTGCGCCTTCAATTGCTCCTGTTTCTGCTGCATGGTCTTTGCGAAATTTGGCTTCAGTAGAGAAAGCTTTATGCGCGGCTGGCGCTTTAAAAAAAGTTCTGCGGGTGACTTGGCCGTCACACTGCTAGGTGTGTTACGAAATGACATGAGGAAGCTGTCAATTCTTTCTTTCACTGTCAGCTTCTTATCGGATGCCTAACTTTCAAGCACCTGCTTCAGCAAGGCCTTTTTCACGGTTTGTACCGTTCATTCAGCAGCCCCGTTGGACGCTGCGTAATAAGGAGGGGTACAAGCATGCCTTACGCTGTTGGTGCTCATAAATTTAGCAAACTCAGTTGAGGTAAACTGGGGCCCGTTGTTGCTCACCAATACTTCAGGGAAGCCGTAAGCGGCAAAAGCACCCCAAAATTTCCCAATGGCTTTTCCTGCCAAGGTTGTCGACATTGGCCACACTTCAATTCATTTTGAGAACGAGTTTACGAGTACGAGAAACATGGTCTTTTCTTTCTGTGCAAAGTCCACATGGACACGTGACCAACAGTGCTCAGGGTATGGCCATGGGTGAAGAGGAACCGGCCAGGAGGCGGGCGGAACTGCTTGGCAGATTTTGCATCTCTGCACATACTGTTCAATTTCTGCGTCTAACCCGGGCCACCAGACAAAACTTCTCGCTAGCATTTTCATGCAGCTGGCACCTGAGTGCTCCTCGTGTAGCATAGTTTACACGCGTCGCCTCAGCTGTTCTGGGATTACAACTCGCATACCCCACGTCACGCAACTCTGTTCCAGCGATAACTCGTCATGGTGAACATAGTATGCTTTCAAATCATCTGCATACTGTCTAGGCCACCCGCTCAATATGAAGTCTGCCACCCAGTGTTAAGCTTCGCTTTGAGGCCTTTGAAATCTCTTCAGATGTGAGCGGAAGGCATTGAAGTACTGATAGGCATTCAGATGCCACGTCTTCCGTGGGTACCGGCTGGGGCAACCTTGACAAGGCATCTGCCACTTTTGCATTCGAAGGGTACTTCTGTTTTAGAACCGACACTCTGTCTTCGAGTGACACCTGTCCCATTTTCAGCCAGTCAACTTTGAGACGTTCCAGCCAATTTCACCTCTTCCTCTTTCTGTTGTCCTTTACAACAGTGACAGGTAGCGTCATACTCTGACCCTTGTCACACCGCCCTTTAAGTTGCATCTGTTCCCCAGTATAAGTGCGAAGCGACATTTTGCATGGCTCACATCTTATGTGCGAAAAGTGGGACTGGTACACTTGCTCTGGCACGATTGTGACAGCTGCTCCCGTGTCAATTTGCATATTGAGGGTGTGCCCCTCAATGTTAACGCCCACTTCACTTTTGAGTTAATTAAATGATACAGTTCATGCTCAGAGTCTTCGTTAGAACAACCGAGCAAGGTTCTGTTCTGTTCTAGGTTCTGTTTTAGGTCCGGTGTTACTTTTAATATACATTAACGACATTACTGAAGATATAGACTGTCATGTGGAGGTGCGGTTGTTTGCAGACAATTGTCTCTTGTTTTGCCACGTAAGAACTGATGATGATCAAATTTTGCTGAGTCAGTGTTTGAAAAAGGTCTATGAATGGTGTATAAAATGGAATATGCAAATCAACCCAATGAAATCTGTTGCCGTAACCATAACCAGCAAGAAATCTCCCCTGCTTTTTACCTATAGTATTAACAAATTAACATACTTAGGCGTCACAACTACTCAAACTTTAGATTGGGGCATACACATTGATCAGATATGTGGTTCAGCTCAACGAAAACTTGGCTTCTTAAAACGTAATCTGAAACACTCAACACCTGATGTTAAACTTCAAGCATTTAAAGGTATGGTCCGACGTAAGTTAGAGTATGCAAGTATTATATGGGACCCACATTGCCAGTACCAGATCAATAAACTCGAGAAGGTGCAAAGATTAGCCTTAAGTATATGGGACCCACATTGCCAGTACCAGATCAATAAACACGAGAAGGTGCAAAGATTAGCCTTAAGATTTATGTTTTCCACTTACCGCAAAACACAGTCAGTCACTGCTCTACGCATCCAAGCTCAACTACCTGAACTAGCCACACGTAGAAAAATAGCACACCTCAAGTTTCTTTATATGCTTCGTGAAAATAATTTTAACTTAGAGTACTCTGTATATCCGACCCCCAGGAAGGTTATCAGCCCGTACTAATCACTCATTTGCCATTATGCCGTACACACCTAGAATTTACTTGTTTAAGTACTCGTTTCTTCCGAAAACCATTGTTGAATTTAATAACTTGAACCCCCAGATTTTTCATAACATCAGCTCAGCTGAGGCTTTCGAGAAAAAGCTAGAATTGTATTTCTTGTAGTAATGTGCGTGCCTTCTTCTGTATTTTCACTTTGTTTCCCACCCTGTAACAGCCCATAAAAAGAAGTGCGTGCTTTTAGCTTTTGCCCTAACTCTCTGGCACATTTTTCTCAAGTGGCCTACTTTTGAACACTCATGACAAACCGAGTTTTTGTACCAACAAACTTCCGATGAGTGTCCCCTACCGCATCTTTCACACTTCTCGCTCTTGCAGACTTGCCTTTTCATGGGCTTAGCTTGCCTCGGCTCGGGACGCTGTCGACCTTTCACTATGTGCACTAATGCGTCTTGTTCTCTTGATCGCAGTTGTGCACTGTCTCGCGCCGCTTGGTCTCTGTCAAGGGCGATTTTGCATGCGCTGTAAAATGTCATGTCTCGTTTCGCGAACAGAGCACGCTGAGTCTCTTCATCCCGTAGGCCGGCAACCAGCTTTTCTCGGAGGGCGTCTTGTAAGAAGTCACCGTAGTCACACTTCCTGGCTAAGCGTTTAAGTTCCACAAAGAACCCTTCGACTCTTTCACCCTCCTGTTGCACGCGTCGATTAAACTTGCACCGCTCCACTATGACGGAATTTTTGGGGCTGTAGTGCTCTTTCAGGAGACCCTTCACTTCTTCATATGATTTTTCTCCCGGCGATGTAGATACTGTGATACTTCTTAGTACTTCATAAGCCTCTGGGTCTATTACTCTCAAGAAGACTGAGAGACGCTTTTCGTTGGTTATCTCATTTTTCGTTAAAAATTGCTCAAAGCGCTCTAAGTACGACTCGAAGTTTTGCATTTTGAGGTCGAATTCTGATATCTTCCCCACTGACGGCATCTTTATCGAAGCACAGAAGTTTGCTACTCATCCGTTTTCTCCGGAGACTGCTGTTCGTATTCCTTATGGCCGCTTTGGGCGATATTGTCCTCCTGGAACGCTGGACGAAGGTCAAGGCAATGCTTGTATCCATGAGCGCCTTCAGGTGGTAGTCGTACACTGAGAGCACGTACTACGTCGTTCCCTTTTTCTGGAATGCTTGCTTGTATCTGTAAGCGTCTGCAGACGGTAGTTGTACCTCGAGAGCACATACTAGTTCGTTCCTTTTTCCTGGAAGGCTGAACGATTCTAAAGTCAAGGCGATGTTTGTCCTCCTGGAACACTGATCGAAGGCACCACTCGCTTGCTTCCGTCCGTCCTTGCCATCCGTTCAGTTACTCGCTTGCTCGTTCCATCCGCCGTCGGTCATTGCCTATGCAGGTCACCTCGTCAGCAGGGAGTCATATCAGAGAGTAAACTGCTTTATTCAGTGCTGACGTTCATATATATACTCAGGTGTGACGTCACATGAGTCGGACGCAGCGATCGTCGCGACATCTATACATGCCGGCATTTTAGCCGACATGCTGTATTATCACAGTTTGGGTGTGTGAATATTCAAAATTTTGAATGCCAATAGGAATATGCTTGTTATTCGATTCATATTTGTATCATGTTTTTTTCTTTTGGTGACATTTTCGGTGTATACAGCAGTTTTCAAATATTAAAAAAAAATTTCAAATATGTACCATCAGTTTTTCGAATACAAATACGAATCGGATAACAAGTATATTCAATTCGCATTCAAAATATTTGAAAACTACTGAATACACTGAAAATTTTTCAATTAACCTCAATTTCACCCTGTTCAGTCCTGACCGCTGATGACTGCGTTTCGATGAAGGCAAAACGTAGATGCATCCGGGTGCTGTGTGATGTCACACGATCTGTCGGGCTAGTTGGTAACGATCCATATGTATCAGCAGCGCGAACACAATCAGAGGAAAAGAAGAATAAGAAGGACCTGCGCTCTGTCCTTCTTATTCTTCTTTTCCTCTGATTGTGTTCGCGCTGCTGATACATGTGTGATGTCAGTGCACGTTAAAGGTCCCTAGGTTTTCGAACTTACTCCGTAGCCCTCCACTATGGCTCCTATTTCTCTCTTTCCACTTTCACTCCCGCCTTCCTCCCTTCTCTTGTGGTGCGGTTCAGGCACCCACAGAAACAAGTATGATAGATACTGCACCTTTCCCTTCCTGTGAACCAGTTACAGTCGAACCCAGATATATCGAATTTTGGTTATATCGAACTCACAGAACATCCCCTTGAAAATCCCATGTAAAAGTATAAGAAAGCCGCGTCATATATCGAACTCAATTTCACCAGTCGTTCAATATATCGAACTCCACACCACGCACTGGAATGTGTGCCTTCCCCAAAGACGATCGCATCACCCTCGGCCGCTTGCCGCGTGACGTTTTCAAGCCACGTGTGGAAAGAATGAGAGGGGACAGTTCGGCGACGGCTGGTCTAGAGCAGCGTCGAGCCCATTCCCCAAAAGCGCACGTATCTGCGGTTATCGTTTCCCGCGTGCCAGCATATGACTTTTGCAAGCCCTGTGCATGGATGAACCAGAGAGAACCGGTGAGAACAAGAGGGGGAAAACGCGATAGAGCGAAGCGCAAGGCTGTGCCCATTCTTTTGCCCAAGCTGTCTCTCTCCTTCCTCTCTCCTGGCCTTCGTTCGCAGTAGCACGCGCTACGCATGCGCCAAGCCAGCCCGTTTTCAGACAGAACGTCGGACGCTTTCTCCAGCGTGTGTTGTGAACCCTCTGCGCGCCGGCTGATGTGGCTATGGCACCTGCGGACGTTAAGAGGCGGCAGATCTCTCTCTCTATCTTCTTTTTTTTTTTTTTTTTTGCGAGAGTCGTCCGTTCTATTATTGTGCTGTACGCGCAGCGTAGCGTACGATATGGCGGCAGCGAACGTTGAGAAGCGCATTTTTCTTTTTTTTTTTTTTGCAGGAGTCGTTTATTCTTGCATGTATGTATCAACGAAAGCACGCGGCCAGCTGCGATCGTGACACCGGCTTTTAGCATTTTTCACTTCAAACAGCATTTGCAGCTATCACGCTTTCCAATGATTTTGTGGCAGTGGACTACGCCCGCTCCAAGCACGGCGTGATAAATCGAACCATGCTTGTGCAATCAAGCCATCACGGGCACTCTGCCAAGTTCGCTCCCCGCCACCGCAGAAGCTATCAAAAGATAAACACGCCGTGACGTTCACTGCACAGCATCTTGGCACGCTGCCAAGAAATGAGCTGTGGATGAGACGACCGCTTGTCCTGTGTACGTGGTTCCTGCTTTCTTTTGTATCTGTGTATATTGTAGCACGAACATTCTTGAAATGCCATTATGTCACATTTTGATACCCTTTTTTTTTTCTTAGAGAATAATTAGGAATCCAGAAAGCACCTTATCTTGTTCCCAACAATATTTTAGTCCAGAAACCACCTTGAAGCAAACTTTGGGGAAAGAGTTTGGAAATTGTAGTTTTCCTAACAGTTGTGCTGTAGCAAAATGTTCAGTCTGACAAAAATGAGTTCAGTGATTTCAAAACATGTTATTCAAATTTAGGGCATAAATTAATAAATCAAAGTGATCTAGTGCATACGTTGGGCTGTCCTTTTCAACATGACACTGTTCTATTGTGATTGTTCCGAGTTGTCTTCTGTTATTTTTTTTTTTCAGCTTTGCAGCTGTTCAGCGCCCATGTCTGCGCTAGTGAAATGTGTTACGAATTAGTGGACCGAGCAATGCCGAAAGACAGACCGGCTCGGCGGTCGCCGTCAACAGCTAAGCTCCAAGAAACGGACAATGATGCACCGTGCTCCACTGCGCAACGAACAGCTTCCCTAGCCGTGTCCTTTTTATTGCCTTGCTGCCTCGCAAGTTCTACCGCGCCGGCACAGGGTGGCGCCACGAACAAACACGAACCAAAACTGTAACAGTCCTCCCCCATTAGTTTGTTCAGGAAGAGCATTATGGAGAGTAGCGCTGCACTGGCTTGCCGCTTCTCGTGCTTCTTCGCAACTGAGGCGTGCTGCACGCTGACTTGGGAGAGTTCATAGCAGTCTTTTCTGTACCACCAGTCACGTTCACAGTTGTCTCTTCTGTGCCACTAGTAGCACTCACGGTGGGGTCAGAGTCCACAGAAACAGCCCAGCTGGTGTCACGCTCAGTTGATGGGTGGCTGGAAACGCCCTGTGTTCCAGTAGGTCCAAGCCTCCATAGTCCAGTGGTTGGCTCAGCGATTTCTTCGACTTGAGGACGTAGGTGGTCGCCGTGCCTATGCCAGAGAGTACCGTTACTGAGACAGACTGTAGCTGCTGACTGACCTGTGGTGCTCGCGACACATGCGGGTACCCACGGTGGCCCCCGACGAAAGTTCCTTGCGAGTATGTTGTCTCCCACATTCGGCAATGGAGAACGGCACCCTTTTATGGCCTGTAGTTTCTGCTTCAACTGTCTCAGCAGCATTGAAGTGTGTACATTTGGGCGAAGAACATCCAAAAGTGTCTTGAACATCCTTCCCATGAGCATTTCACACGGTGCTCTGCCTGTTACTTCATGTGGCGTGGTTCTGTAATGAAATAAGAACTGCGAAATCTAGGTTCGGAAAGATCCGGATCCACTCTTCTTGATCTTGTTCTTGACAATCTGTACGACGCGCTCTGCCGCACCATTCGAAGCTGCATGGTAGGGAGGCACAAGCATGCAACGAATTCCATTACGTGTCAAGAATTCTAAGTACTGTTCACTTGCGAAGGCAGCGCCATTGTCGGACACGATGAGATCCGGCAGCCCATGCTGCGCAAATGCTGTTCGCAAGGCACTGACAGCAGCATGCGCTGACGTTGACGCCACTGGAAAAACTTCGACCCACTTCGAATAGGCGTCAACGATGACCAGGAATGTATGACCCATGAATGGGCCCCCAAAGTCAACGTGAAGCCTTGACCAGGGCCTCTGTGGAAACGGCCATGGCGTGTGCTGAATGCGTTGCAGTGCACGCAGGTAAGCTTGGCAGGTTTCACAGCTCTTTACACTCTCAGCGATGTCTCCATCAATTCCCGGCCACCAGATGTGGCTTCTGGCAGTTGTCTTGCTTTTCTCAATGCCAGGATGCCCAGCATGAAGTATCCTTAGGACTTGGGCTTGCAAAGATTTTGGGGTAACAACTCGGGAACCCCACAGCAAGCAACCTTCGTGGAGGCTGAGTTCGCTGCTCCTTGCTGTGAATGGATTTCCTTCTGGTCCTGCTGGAAGTTGTTCCCCTCGCAGGACAGCAAGAGCTACATGGCTCAGGAATGGTTCATTTTTTGTAGCTTGGTGCCACAATGGCAGGTGACAAGTCCTGGGTATGCTTGTTCAAACATGAACATTTCAGCAGGTGCAGGTAGATTCACGTTGTTTGCAGGCAACGGCAACCTACTGAGAGCATCCGCATGACCTAAGTCCAGACCAGGCTTGTACACAAGCTTGTACTTGTATGCAGAAATTTTCAATGCCCATCTGACTACTCGTAGTGATGCTTGCACTGGAATGGGTTTGTCCCATTCCGGATGCATGTGGCTTTGTAAATTTTTCCTTCTGTGATGAAGCGTGCTTTTTCTTCAAGTTGCACACTCGAGCAATGTGTCCCTTCTTCCTGCAGTAATTGCACGAACTACTGATGTGCTTGCACACGGACGCGAGGTGTTCGTCTCCGCAGCGGTAGCATGTGACACGCCCCTTTGATGCCGCTACTTGATAAGTGGGCAGCGCACTTCGGCTTGAGCTCGCTATCTCGCCAGCATCTTTCTTCGCAGTTTCCATGGCAAGGGCAGTTTTTTCAGCGTCTTCATACGTAAGGTCTGCTTTCTCGAGCAGCCTCGTCTGCACGGCTGTGTCGTTGATGCCGCAGACGATGCGGTCCCTCAACATGTTGCTAAGCTCAGCTCCGAAGTTGCAATGTTCCGAGAGGCTTTTGAGCAACGCCACAAAGTTACTGACTGACTCGCCGTCCGCGTGAACACGCGTGTTGAACCTAAAACGCTACGCGACAGCAGATGGCTTGGAGCAATAATGGTCACCAAGAACAGAAAGAACTTCTTGCAAGGTTTTGTCTTGCGGTTGGGCGGGCTTCGCGAGATCCCGCAAGAGAGCATATGTTTTCTGTCCACAGCAACTAAAGAAGACTGACTTCATTTTCTCTTCTGCGTTGTCATTCGTGATGAAAAAAGCTTCAAGGCAATCAACGTAGCAAGGCCACGCATCTTCCCCTCCTCCGTCGAACACTTCGAGGGTGCCGAACATTGGCATGACGGAATTCTTGCGCGTTGACTCGTCAGAACAACGAAGAACTCACGTGCACAGAAGGGGGCGGATGAAAGACGAACTTGAACTTGAATTTTTTTCCTCGTCGCCACTTGTTAAGAGTTGGTGGACCGAGCAATGCCAAGAGGCGGCTCCAAAAAACGGACAATGATGCACCGCGCTTCACTGCGCAACGAACGACTTCCCAAGCCGTGTCCTTATTATTTCCTTGCTGCCTCGCAAGTTCTATCGCGCCGGCACAGGGTGGCGCCACGAACAAACACGAACCGAAACTGTAACAAATGCTTTCCTTTATTACTTGCTGGGTGTGCCTCTTTGTCTAGGCTTCATATTCTATGATAGAGTATGCACTCATCTGCAAACAGTCGGATTTTTACCGGTATATTTGTGACTATATCATTAATACACATAAGAATATATAACGGCCCGAGGACGGATACCTGTGGGATGCCAGAACGAACAAGTTCAGGTTTTGAAAACACTCCATTGATGGAAGCGCTCTGTTTCCTGAAAGAAACATGCTTGTATCCAAGAGAGCAGACTGTCATTTTTTAATATTGGTTTTAGCTTTAGAAACAATTTTTGGTGACTCACGCGGTCAAACGTCTTTTCAAAATTCAAGAAAATTATGTCTATTTGTCCTTGTTTATCTAGAACTGCCGCAAGGTCGTGAACAGTTTTCATTAGCTGTGTTGCAGCCCTCTACGGAACCAGTGCTGCCTATTATCTATGATGTTGTTTAACAAGTTGAAGAAATGTCGAAATATATATGCTTGAAGATAATGTGCTCGACTACCTTTGCACACGTGCAGAGTAATGAAATGGGCCTGTAAGAAGTAATTAGTGAGCGACCTCCAGTTTTGGGTATTGGTGCAATTTTAGCATATTTCTAATCATTTGGTATCTTGGCTCCCGACCACTTGGCATACTTTACAAGAAATGCATTTGGTATGGCATCTATTCCCGGAGATTTCTTAGCATCTTCTTCTGATAAGGAAGGCAAATAATTACTGCCAAGGTTGAAGTTTATATCATCGTCATTTGTAAACACAGAATAAAAAACATTTATTGAAAGATACTGAAGCTCACAGTTTTATCATTTATGCAAAAACTGGGCAATGGCTCCTTTTTTGAAGGGAAATAGCGCCAGAACTTTGTCGGGGAAGAAAGGAAAAAATTCTTCATAGACACAGCATGGAAGTATGTTCTGGCTTTTTTAACTGTACACGCAATGTGGAAAGTTTGCATGCATTATTTTCTGATGGACACTTGCGGTGCTGTTTTCTCATTTTTTCGCGCATTTCTTCCTAGGCATACTATTTTTTTTGTTTTTCACGCATTCGTTTGGTGCTGTCTTTTAAGCCGTACAGGTATGAAGTGCTTCATGCACCCTAGAACACACTCCTTGAAAAAGCACCATAAGTTGCCTACAGAGCATGAGCTTGTTCAGCGAGGAAAACAAAATCAGAAAATGAACCATCTAAGGCATCTAATATATTGATGTCACTAGCACGTGACATCAATATATCACGTGCCAATGCCATCAATGCCATCACGAGATGGCATTCATTTTAACAGAAGAGTGGGAGCAGAGATTGGCTGGCGCCTGGCAGGCAGGGCTGTAGCTTTTTTAGGGGGTCCGCGAGGACTCCGTGCACAGAGGTAGTTAGAAGTGAAGCAGAAGAAAGTGTAATAATGGAGGCTGAGCCCCCAAAAATGGCAAAGAGTAGGTCGAGAAAGAAAAGTACAAAAAAGGAATTTAACACTAGGATCAGCTACATAAACATGCAAGGAGGTAGAAAAAGAGCGAAATGGCTAGAGATAGAACACCAGTTGAAGGATGACAAAATAGGTGTGTACGCTCTTTGTGAGACTCATCTCAGGGATCTAGAAGATCCGCCGTTTATAGAAGGCTACGTCTGGGAAGGGTGCAACAGAACGAGAACGGAAAAAAAGGGTGGAGAGGTAGGTATGTTGATACACCAGGGAACAAATTGGCAAATAATTAAATCATCTTGTAAAGAACATATCTGGGCTTCAGGAACCATTGCCGGCATAAGGACATGGCTAGGGGTAGTTTATTTAGGAACAGGACATCAATGCAGGCAAGAAAACAGGGATCTTGTTGAATGTCTAAGTGACGATATAAGCCAGTTTGGAAACGGGGCCAATATTATTCTACTGGGGGACATGAACGGCCACATCGACGATCTGGATGGATACACGGATTGTAACGGGAAGCTAATGCTAGATTTCTGCGAGCGACACGATCTAGTTATAGTAAATAGAGAAACAAAATGTGAAGGCCAAATCACGTGGGAATTCCACAACAGGCAGACGACCATTGACTATTGTCTAATGTCGCAGGAAATTTATAGCAAGGTCACAAAAATGGAAATAGACGAAGAAGGGGAGTGTAGTCTGGGAAGTGATCATAAACGTATTAGTCTCCAGATGGGGCCCTTGATGAAAAGAGAAATGGAACTTAGACAAAACGTAAACGCAAAATTAAACGACGATCAAATAGCGCAGATAGCAGCAGATATAAAAAGCCCCATGGAAGACTGGGATTATGAACAGGTAGAACTACTCATAAGGAGGAAAATTCAGGAGGTTAAAGTAGCAAACCGCTGGAATGGAAAGAGGAAGCCACGGAGCTGGTGGAATAAGGAAATCAGGGAAGCTATTGAACAACGACGGGCTGCCTCAAGGGAACACCGAATGGCAAAGAAAGCACAGGTATCTCAGGAGGAAATCGACCAAAAATGGGAATCATATCGACAAAAGAAACTTGAGGTGCAGGCCCTCGTCCAACGTAAAATAAGGTAGTCCACCGATCGCTGGATGGCTGATATACACGATGCCTCTAGAGGCGGAGCAAGAAAATTCTGGAACCATATAAGCTGGCTAGGGAAGAAGAATCAAAGAAAGCAGGATCGGATTCAAGATAACGAGAGAAATTGTTTAAAGGGAGACAACGCAGTGGACTACATTACATCAGTTATAGCCGAGTCATTTAAGAGCGACGATAGGGTAATCTCCGCAAATCAGGAAGCAACACAAGGTAGCAGAATACAAAGCACCTTAGAACTGACCAATCTAAACTGGAAAAGGGCAGAAAAAAATATTCCTAAAGACACATCTACAGGAATAGATGGAATTCCGATCAAGCTGATTAATGAACTCGGTCCAAAAAGTAAGGAAACGTTGTTAAAAGCTCTGGAAACAGTCATAACGAATAAGCAAATTCCGGACAGCTGGCGGCAGAGTAAAATATGTATTTGATTTATAAAGGAAAAGGAGACAGGATGCACATAAAATCCTACAGGCCGATTACCATAACATCTGTTATGTACAGGTTAGCCATGCAGGCGCTGAAATTTAAGGTGCAAGCATGGGTAGAAAGTAACAAGATACTCGGAGAACTTCAGAACGGCTTTAGAAATGGTAGGCGCTTAAATGATAGCCTGTTCATGCTTACCCAATGCATCGAAATATCTAGAGTGGAAAATAGACCTTTGTATTTGGCCTTCCTGGACATAAACGGGGCGTACGACAACGTAAGCAGGGAACTCCTGTGGAACATATTAAAAGAAGAAGGTATCGGTTATGAGATAATAGAGTTCCTACAGGATATATACCGGGATAACAAAGTAGAAATTACGTGGGAAGGGATAAGAAGTACGGAGGATGTCAAAGTATGCAAAGGATTAAGACAAGGCTGTCCTCTATCACTGGTGCTGTTCATGCATTATATGATAAACCTGGAACGAAGGATACAAGACAGTAACCTAGGTTTTAACCTGTCATATAGATTAGGTGGAAAACAGCGCCTCCCCGGTTTGATGTATGCAGACGATATTGTGCTGCTAGCTGAGAGTCTGGAAGAATTGCAAACTCTAGTTAAGTATTGCGGAGAGGAAGGGGACGCTCTAAGCTTCAGTTTCAGCGCAGTTAAGTCGGGTCTGATGATTTTCAACGGCTCAACTGATCAGGGTCTTAAAATACAAGGCCATGAAATACCTAGAGTAGCTGAATATAAATATTTGGGGGTATGGGTAAACGAAGGATTGGCATACATTGGAAAGCATGAGCACTTATGGCCAAAGGGCGAAGGAATGCCGGGATAATGAAGCATAAGGCATTGTGGGGATACAATAGGTATGAGGTTTTGAGGGGTATTTGGAAAGGAATTATGGTGCCCGGACTTACTTTCGGAAATGCGGTTTTGTGCCTAAAATCAGAGGTACACTCGACATTAGAAACAAATCAGAGATCCGTTGGACGATTAGCACTAGGTGCCCACGGCAAAACTACAAATGAGGCAGTACAGGGAGATATGGGCTGGGCATCTTTCGAAGTATGGGAAGCTCAGAGTAAAATATTATATGAGGAACGCCTGAGGAAATTGGACAGTAACAGATGGGCAGCTAAAGTATTTAAATACCTGTACCTAAAAAGCGTTGACTCACAATGGAGGAAAAGAACTAGGAAACTAACTAGTAAGTATGCTTGTAACAAGGACGGAGAAATAAAGAGCATTAAGAAACAGGTGAAAAACACAGAAGGTAAAAATTGGATAAATTCTATGGAAAAGAAACAGAGTGTGGAATTATACCGAAAGTGGAAAATGCAGATCAGGAAGGAAGATTTCTTTGATAACTCAAAAGGCAGTGCCCTACTTTTTGAAGCTAGATCAGGGTGCCTTAGAACACGCAGCTACAAAAAGAAATTTAACAATGGAGATGACGCATGTGCTGTATGTGGAAACTCCAGTGAAACAATTGACCATATTATACTCGAATGTAATAGTATCCATCCGGAAGTTGGTGCAGGCGCAATCACTGTTCCTGAAGCTCTGGGCTTTAGAGATAACAGTGGCTGGGTGAATAAACCGGCGGTGGAAACTAGGAAAAAACGACTGGAAGATTGGTGGCTTAAAAGCAGAGAAGTGACATAATGTTAGTAATGTAGGAACAAAATTTAATAAATAGAATGATGGTTTAGTTAACCAATCTAAATCAATAATTAAGATATAGGGAGAAAAATGAGCATGATAGCTACTGCTACCACACCGTTTCAAAGGGGACGCTCCTATATTCCATCCATCCATCCAGCGCGTGAGAAGATTGGGACTGGACGTTCTTCCTTTCTGTTTTTTTGGCATGTGATTTTGTTCAAATAATAAGCATATCATTTTGTGGTCAGATATGCCATCAACCTTTATTTTTGGGTCATCGCGGAGTAGACTATTGCCGGCTAAAAAAAGATCTAATATCGATGCAGTGGCGTTTTGGCTGTGGTTAGGCTCCTTTATCCAGTGTGTTAAGCCATGCAAAATATTAGGTCCGCAAGTGGTTCAGCTGCCTTAAAGAGGGGATCAGGGAAATTGCTGTTCCAGTCGATAGAAGGAATGTTGAAATCGCCGCCTAGTGTAGCACGTTACAGGAATGACTTTTGACGTTAAGTTCATCGAAGAACCTGTTATCACTGTTTAGGTGCCAGTAGAATCCACTTACGATGATGTTACACTCATTTAGATGTACTTTGACTATGACGCATTCGACTGTAGGTGTGTCAGGTAGTCTTATTACGTTCAAATTTTCTTAAAATATAATAGCTACCCTCTTGCCACCTCTAGAATTTGTCTTTTCTATGTGGTGTAATCTCGCTGTCGCTAATGTTACAGTTTAACCAAGTTTCCATAACGATTATTATGTGGGGTTTGTATGTTAATGCTATGCTTTCTAGGTCTTCAGATTTATTGATGATGCTCCGAGCATTAAGGGTGATGCATTGAATAGGTCTTTTATTGTGATGTTCTATTAAACTTTGGGGGCTTTGCTTGCTTGCCTCTTTGCTGACGGGAACCCTTTTGTGCTGGCGATATCCCATTCAAACAGCTCATTGTTAATTTTACAGTAAAACCTTGTTAATTCGGATCTCACAGGAGTGAAAAAAATCTCTGAATAATCCGAATATCGAATTATCGAATGAGCAACAAAAACTGCATGTGAATTTTTTTTATTGCATACCTTTACTTCGTTGAGAAGTCAGAAATGCTCGTTTGCTTTTTCGCGGAAACCTCGGCTATGAGGACCAGTTTGCGGACATGGGACAACCCTTCCAGGGCGATCATGTTGCCAGGAGCATCATAATAGAAGTCCTCTAAACCTGCGAGAACATTCGTGACTTCTGTAGCGGTACGACGCACCAAGGGCTCATCATTATCGAGCGAGCCCTCTTCTCCGGACACCTCATCTGCCACATCAAGAGCACCGCTGATTATCTCATCATCGCTTACATATTTACACGATTGTAAGTCGACCCATTTTTTTCATTCGAAAATTCGAAGTTTGGGGGTCGATTTACAATCGACCCCCAAACGGAGGGTGCAGCGGTGACGTAGCGGTAGAACATCCGCCTCGCATGCAAGAGGACCGGGGTTCAAATCCCGGTGCCGCGCAATTCTCCACTGGATTTAAAAGAAAAAAGAAAAAAAAATCCGCGTGTCGATGGAATTGCATAAACAGGTTTGGGGTGCGACCAGATGCCGGTGAACACCTCCGGCAACGCACTCCCTCACCAGAACACGAGTTGGCCACCCTGGTGCAGTAATTGGCCGCAACCTCTCATGCATGATAAGCTCCACAAAACCCCGGCCCTCAGTCACCAGCGGCTGCGGAACAACTGACCACGGCGGCGGTCAGACCTGTGACGCAGCAGGGGGTGCTAAGAAAGCCTGGCTCCGCTGGACAGGCCGCCATTGGAAACTGACCCTGGCAACGTTTAATGCTAGAACCCTAGCTAGTGAAGCTAGTTTAGCAGTGCTGTTAGAGGAATTAGAGGGCATGAAATGGGATGTCATAGGGCTTAGTGAGGTTAGGCGGCCGAATGAGGCATATACTGCACTGAACGATGGGCATGTGCTATGTTATCGAGGTTTACCAGAGAGGCGACAACTAGGAGTACGTTTCCTTGTCAATAAGTATATAGCGGGTAATATAGGTGAATTCTATAGTATTAATGAGAGCGTTGCAGGCATCGTAATTAGGCTTAATAAGCGGTATAAACTGAAGGTTGTACAGTCCTATGCACCTACATGTAGTTATTATGACCAGGCAGTTGAAAGCTTCTACGAAGATGTAGAATCGGCAATGCGAAAAGTAAAGACGCAGTATACTGTACTAATGGGCGATTTCAATGCCAAGGTAGGGAAAAAACAGGCAGGAGACAAGGCAGTAGGCGACTATGGCATTGGTTCTAGGAATAGCAGGGGGGAGTTACTAGTTGAGTTTGCAGAGCGCAATAACTTACGAATCATGAATACCTTCTTCAGCAAACGGAAGAACCGGAAATAGACATGGAAAAGTCCGAACGGGGAGACTAAAAATGAAATCGACTTCATAATGTGTTCAACCCCCGCCATTATGCAAGATGTAGAGATAATCGGGAAAGTGCAATGCAGTGACCACAGGATGGTGAGGTCCCGAATTAGCCTAAATCTGAAGAAGGAACGCAACAGATTGGTAAGAAAGAAATCCATCAACGAATTAGCGGTGATGGGGAGGGCAGAAGAGTTCAGGATCTCGCTACAGAATAGGTATTCAGCTCTAACCGAGGATGGCGACATTACCCTAGAGGCAAGGAACAATAATTTCAGAGATATCATTACTGAGTGCGCGGTAGAAGTAGGCGGTAGGACAGTTAGGGAGGATACCAGTAAGCTGTCTAAGGAGACGAAAGATTTGATTAAGAAACGCCAGAGAATGAAAGCTTCCAATCCAACAGACCGGACCGAATTGGCCGAGATATCAAAGCTAATCAATAAGCGCAAGGTGGCCGATATAAGGAAATATAACATGGAGAAAATTGAGCATGCTGTAAAGAATGGAAGAAGCCTTAAAGCGGTAAAGAAGAAATTGGGCATAGGCAAAAACCAGATGTATGCAATAAGGGACAAGGCGGGCAACGTCATCATGAATATGGAGAAGATAGTCAAAGTAGCCGAGGAGTTCTATGCAGATCTCTACAGTAGCCAAAGTAGTCAGGACCGTAACGAGATTAGCGGCAGGGAAAAACAGTCAGACGTTCCACCAGTGACGAAGGACGAGGTCAAGAAAGCATTAGAAACTATGAAAAGGGGGAAATCAGCTGGAGAGGATCAGATAACTACGGATTTGCTGAAGGACGGGGGGGATATCGTGTTAGAAAAACTGGCCACCTTGTATACGCAGTGCCTGGTGTCATCGACGGTACCATGGAAGAATGCAAACATTATCCTCATTCATAAGAAAGGGGACTCTAAGGACCTTAAAAATTACAGACCAATCAGCTTACTGTCTGTTACGTATAAGGTATTTACTAAGGTAATCGCTTATAGAATCAGGACAACCTTAGACTTCAATCAAGCAAAGGATCAATCAGGGTTTCGGAAACGGTACTCTACTATCGATCATATCCATACCATCAATCAGGTGATAGAAAAATGCTCGGAATATAACCAGCCCTTATACATAGCATTCATTGATTACGAAAAAGCATTTGACTCAGTTGAAACCTCGGCGGTGATGCAGGCATTGCGAAATCAGGGGGTAGACGAGCCGTACGTGAAAGTGCTGGAAGATATATATAGTGGCTGCACAGCAACCATAGTTCTGCATAAAGAAAGTAACAAAATTCCCATAATGAAAGGTGTTAGGCAAGGAGACACAATCTCCCCAGTACTATTCACAGCTTGCTTAGAGGAAGTATTCAGAGACTTGGAATGGGAGCAGTTAGGGATAAGGGTAGATGGAGAATACCTCAGTAATCTGCGATTTGCTGATGACATTGCCTTGCTAAGCAACTCAGGAGATGAACTACAAATAATGATTGATGACCTAGACAGGAAAAGTAGAAAGGTAGGCTTGAAAATCAATATGCAGAAGACTAAGGTAATGTTCAACAGCCTCGGGAAGGAACAGCAATTTACATTAGGTAGGGAAGTACTGGAAGTAGTAGGCGAATATGTCTACTTAGGACAGGTAGTAACCGCAGATCCGGACCATGAAAAGAAATAAGAAGAATAAGATTGGGATGGAGCGCATTTGGCAAGCACTCGCAGATTATGTCTAGCAGCTTACCGGTATCGCTAAAGAGGAAAGTATATAACAATTGCATCCTACCTGTACTCACCTATGGCGCTGAAACGTGGAGGCTAACCAAGAGAGTTCTACTTAAGTTGAGGACAACCCAGAGGGCTATGGAACGAAAAATGGTAGGGGTAACATTAAGAGATAGGAAGCGTGCAGAGTGGGTCAGAGAAATAACTCAAGTTACCGACATTCTAGTGGAAATTAAGAAGAAGAAATGGACATGGGCAGGATATGTAGTGCGAAGAGAGGATAACCGATGGTCGCTTAGGGTAACAAACTGGATTCCAAGGGAAGGAAAGCGTAGCAGGGGGCGGCAGAAAGTTAGGTGGGCGGATGAGATTAAGAAGTTCGCAGGGGTCAAGTGGATGCAGCTAGCACAGAACCGGGTTAAGTGGAGAAATATGGGAGAGGCCTTCGCCCTGCAGTGGGTATAGTCAGGCTGATGATGATGATGATTACAATCAAAACCAAAGCATGGCACTGATAACAAGAGTAAGGCAATAACCATATCAGGGAAGCTACGGCTAATTTGTTTGTTCTACGGCTTCAAGTGCAAGATTCAGTTATTGCGCGTGCTTCTCGGGAAGAATTTTTACTGCAGAGAACAAACTGCAACTGCGGGAGTGCCGATACTTGCGGGAGTGCCGATACTGGAAGAGCCGCTGTTCCAGTCGCGGCGACGCGCCCTTTCGGCACGTCAGTCCATCGCCTCCTTTAGAAAGATGCCTGCGGCATCGCTCGCTTACCCATTGGAGTCGCTGTGCCTTCAGTTGCAGGCGTCGATGAGAGATGGCGCCAGATAGCCCCCTATCTCCGCAAAGGGGGTTAGGGTGGTGTGGTGTCGAAGCGGCAGCAGCTGTCCAGAAAGCACATGCGCAAATGCGTGTTGCAGGCGGGCGCCGTAAGGATCGCGAGCTACCACCTCAGGTGGAAAGGTTAAGGCAGCGGGTTTTCGCCGCATACAGCAGGCATCTTTCTAGAGGAGGCATTGGTCAGTCGCGTCGGGTCGGGTCACATGACACGGCGGCACTTCCAGGGAGTGCCGATAGTTGACGGAAGAGCCAACACCGATCCTTTGTTGAGTTCGGGCTCGTTGCTCGTTCGCACTTTTGACTTTACGACCGGCTACATGCTTCGTCCCGAGCTCTCCGCTCCAAGAAGCATTCGGCGCTTGTTTCATGCAACTATGGAGGAAGAAAAAAACTTGTTTCTTTCCTCCAAGCGTGTAAGGTTCAAGGAGGCGGCTGTCATTTATGCCGAAGCAACAACTGCGCTGTGGGCCACAAGTTCGAAGCTTCTAAACGGGTCATGCGGGAGTGGTGGTGGTAGCGGGGGCAGCGAGACAAAATTGTGAACTTTGATGCAAAGCGAAGAGGCTTCCAAGATATACAGACGAATGCTATCCAGGCCAAGCTTGCCACGTATATCGCCGAAATACACGATTCAAAGTGGAGACGAGTTGTACAGCCAGGCAATAAGTTTTCGTTGTTGAGAGCATCCACCGCGGTGTGTGTGTTTTTTTTTTGTTTTGTTTTTTTCGGGACATGCGATTAGGGGGTTGACTTACAATCGTGTAAATACGGTAACTGGCCAACGACAACACCGTCATCGATGGAACTGTAGTCAGCAAGATTCGCTTCGGTGGGGAGCAGGCTGACGACTCAGGCCAAGCTTGTGGTAGACTGCAAAAATCTAGTGTCTAGCGTGTGTGCCCACACATGAGCCAGAATATGAATGGCACTCAGAAGCGTGATGACGCACGCCTGCTTCTGGCAGCCCTGCCGTGATGATGTCACCTCAAGTGCCTTTGTTTGCGCAGGTTTGCGCATCGCTCCTGATCCCAGTCTCTGACACACCGACAGTTATAAAGGCCGTCGGACAGCAGCAATCTTATTCCCCAGCTGCGATCAACGAAACGCTGTGGCGGCTGCCTGGATTTATCGCCGACGCCTCTCGCTGTGCACCAAGTATGGCCGATCATCGCCTCGTAGAAAACGTCCTCTGCGCACCTTCGATGAGCACAGTGACGTCACACCACCGACATACGTCACAGAGCCTGCCGGCTATAAATCTGCTGCCCCGACCAACGTTCGCCAGTGGACACAGCAGCCCTGCTGTGATGATGTCACCTCAAGTGCCTTTGTTCGTGCAGGTTTGCGCATCGCTCCTGATCCCAGTCTCCGACACACCGACAATTATAAAGGCCGTCGTACAGCAGCAATCTTATTCCCCAGCTGCGATCAACAAAACGCTGTGGCGGCTTCCTAGATTTATCGTCGATGCCTCTCGCCATGCACCAAGCGTGGCCGATCATCGCCTTGTGGAAAACGTCCTCTGCGCACCTTCAGTGAGCACAGTGACATCACACCACCGACATACGTCACGGAGCCTGCCGGCTATAAGTCTGCTGCCCCGACCAACGTTCACCAGTTGACACGGCAGCCCTGCCGTGATGATGTCACCTTAAGTGCCTTTGTTTGTGCAGGTTAGTGCAAAAAGATACGGTTTTTGTAGCGACCACTTTTGTCTAGTGTCAACGACATCTTTCATTGGTATTCATGCTGCTGAAGCTTTCAGGGGGTGTAGAGGAAAACCCTGGGCCTGTTTCAGAAGCTATCCTAAATGAAATCCTTAAAACTCAAAAAGAAATATTGGCTACAGTTACTGTAATTCAAGAAAAACAAACATCGTCTGAGGCAGGTATAGTGAAAATGCAAACAAGACTCGATTTCATCGAAGCTCATGGTCCTAGAGGAATCCCAAATAAGGCTATCTAATACTGAAACTACTATGAGTGATTGCCAGGCAGAAATCGCTGCACTAGCTAAACAACTTGATGGCTTGGAAAATCAGTCCCAGCGGAACAACCTGATTGTAAGAGGTGTACTGGAAGCAGAAAATGAAAACGAACAAACATTGCTGAGAAAAGTAAATGATAAAGTTCTTGAGGCAAAACTCGGATGGAAGCTAAGTACCATTGAAAGAATACACAGTCTTGGTAATCTGTCTCCGGGAAAGCATCACCCAGTTATCCTTAGGATTTGTGATTTTAGGGAAATAACTAAGATTATGAATAATTGCTACAAGCCTAAAGGAGGGCAAATAAGCATTTCAGAGGACTATTCTAGAAGTGTGTATGATATATGGAAGAACCTCTGGAATTGCACTGTAAACGAAAGGAAAAACGGGGCCAAGGTTAGGATGGTATTCGATAAGATGAAGGTGAACAAAATCCTTTACGTCTGGGACGAAACTAGGAAACAAAGGTACAATTGTCATACCTCTTCTGGGAGTAGCGATTGACGCAGGAACACAGGATCGAAACCGTTCAAAGTCATAAATGTTAATGCCAGAAGCATATTAAATAAAATTGTCGAATTAGAAAGCATAATCATAGAATATGAACCAGACATAGTAGTATACTCGACATTGAACTTACTCCTCTTAATTATAAAATAGTAAGAAAGGACCGAGAAGACAGAGGTGATGGAGTTGCATTAATTATCAAGGACAACATAGCCTCTTCTGTACTTCCAGGTGTAAATGGCGTAGAAGTGCTATGGGTCAAAATAAAACTAGATAAACGAACAGTCTTCATCGGGGATGTTTACAGGGCCCCAAATGCTCCGGTAGACGTTTTGGTAAATCTACGAACATTTATAAACTCCTACCTGCCTCACGATAGTAGGACGTTATTACTGGGAGATTTCAACCTACCCGGCATTGACTGGTGTTCGAAATTACCTGGAACACGAGAAGTGCTTAGTTGTGAGCAGTTACTTGATCTGGCTTTTTGTCATAATTCAGTTCAAGTTATATCTGATTACACAAGGATATGTCCTACAACATCATCTATACTGTATTTGATTTTTGTTTCTGAACATATACAAACTTCTCTCTGTGAATGTGAAATCTTGGATGGCTTGTCCGAGCATAGGATGGTTTTGTTATCCTTAAAGGCATCACCAGATTCCACAGGTACTTTGTCCAAAAAACATTTCTTTAATTTTCATGACACTGATGATGCTGCTGTGATTGACTGCCTCGATTATTCTTTTGAAGATTTTGTGCAGCTGTATGACTCTGGTGCTAGTACTGACCAATTATGGGAATTCTTTTCGGAAATAGCAGAGCAGTGCCTTAATCAATTTGTTCCTAAGAAATTTAAGAGTGCCAATAAAACGAGCCCCTAGATAACGAGAGACATTCTTCATCTCAAGCGAAGAATTAAACGTAAACATAAGGCTTTTTCACACAACCCAAACCCCGAACATAAACTATGTATTCGCCGCATGAGCCAGGATTTAAAGAGACTTCCTAAGGAATCAAAAGACAGATTCTATAATGTGACGCTCACAAAATTTCTTTGCGAGTCACCTGGTAAATTTTGGCGCTATATAAATCTGTCAAAGGTTCTGCACCATGCTGAGACCGAGGAGAATGCCCATAAACGCGCCGAAGATTTTAATTTATGTTTTTTATATGTTTACATACGTGATAATGGTGTACTGCCTCCTTTTAATGATGAAACTGAAAGGCCTCCTATTACTGACATACAAATTGATGAGCAAGGTGTTCTAAATCTGCTATTACATATTGACATCAAGAAAAGTCAAGATCCAGATCGTATTCCTAACGAGTTTTTATATAGGTACGCTGAATGGGTATCTAAACACTTGACCAAAATATTTCAGTTTTCTTTTACTAGCGGTTGCTTCCCAATTGACTGGAAGTGAGCAAAAGTTATATCAGTCCATAAAAGCGGAAATAGTTCTCTTAGCAATCATCGCCCGATCTCGCTCACTAGTACAATTTCAAAGTTGCTTGAACGGATGAAAGGGTTTTAATACAGGTGAACTTCATATGAAGGACGGACACGCACGGCTCAGAAAAACCCGGATCAGTCTGCCTCGCTTCTTCTTCTGCTTCTGCTGCTTCTCAGTGCGCAATTCCCCCCGGGCAAACGATTCTCGTCCTCAAGAAAATTAGGCAGATCGAAGATGGCAGCGCTTCAGGCGAGCCACGTGAACAACTTTAGTCTTGCGGGATCGGCGGTTATCCATCGTCACTTTGGCGATAACGTAATTCACGTCATTCAGTTGGTCCAACACGACAAAGGGGCCATCGTACTTGCAAAGAAACTTCTCATATAATCCTCACTTGCGAATAGGCGTCCAAAGCCAGGGGAGCAAGCAACTGCACAATGCAGATCGTAGTGTTCCTTCGAGGGGGTTTGAGAAGCCAGTGTGCGTAAGCGGGCTATACGACGGGCTTCTTCGGCACGGCATAGTATCTGGGAAACAGACGCATCGTCGTTGGGGGAAAATGGGAGGATGGAGAATAGCCGGTAACTTCATGATTTGCAGTGTTATAAGCGTATGTCACATCACACTGCATCCCAGTTGCGATGGTCAGACGAGACGTACATGGACAGCATGGTTGTCAAGGTGCGATTGGTGCGCTCGATGAGACCGTTGGTCTGCGGATGATACGGTGTCGAGTGTCGGTAGTGTGAACCACAAAGACGGAGCATTTCTTCCACGACATCAGCAGTGATAGAGTCGGAACGATGAGCTAGTTGGTCACACATCTCTTGGAAGAAGGCAGCGGAGCAGGTAACACCAACACAAAGCACAAGAGGCACACACAAGCACACAAGGACAACGCTGCACTGACAACTATATTAACTGGAAACCGCACATCTTCTTCCTTCACTTTACGTCTGCAGCCAACTTCTTTCTTGTCGTTAACATCCAGCTGGTTTGCGCAAAAATTCTACTTCCTTCTTCAACAAAACCACCGATGGCATGCTGACACATTGGTCTCCCAAGTCACTGATTGCATATGCTTCATAAATCTCTCTGGCTAACTTGTCCTTCATCCTTTTCATAACCTTAACATTGTGAAGGTCAGCCGGACATTTTTGGTCTCTACAAACAACGCAGTCTTTGCAGTGCACAGCCAGATTTGTGCCAGACTTGTCCGATATTGCTTTAGCGTGCTCTCTAATCTAAGTGTATTCAGGGGGTTGTTTATGAGATTCCCTTGCATTGTGGAAAGAAATATATTGAACAAGCAGGAAGATGCCTCAATGAAAGGGTTAGAGAGTACACTAAAGCAAACGGAGGTGATCTCTGAAGCCATAAGAAATCGTTTGCATCTCACAATCGCCGACAGCGCCGCTTCGGCAGCGGCACGATCGAATGTTGTTTTTTGCCTTTTTGGACGGAGAAAGGAAACAATTTGCTCTTTTGGTTTTTGCGCCATTCGCGTTTTTTGGTTTTAGTGTTAGCAGTGGCATGGCCGGGCCGTCGTAGCGTTCGGCGGTGGCTGTGTCGGTCGTTGTGTCGAGTGTGGTGCGCGGGTGTGCGTAGTGCTGTGATGGCGGTGAACGTGAAAAAAAGAGCAGAACTGACGTTAAAGACCAAGCTCAAGATAAAGGCAGTTTACAAGAGGAGACTGATTGACACTCTTCTCGTGAAGCTTCTTATGAAGCAGGACTTGAAGATCGACTTGCTCTTTGCTTGAGCGGCATAGGACAGCGTGAAAGGCGAAACGATTGCCAACTGCTTTCGGCACGCAGCTTTTGTTCCAGCAGAGGCCCGCGCATCAAGTGACGATGGGGACGAAGCAAAAGCAGAGCTCCGCGAGGTCGATGAGGTGACATGCCTGCAACAATGACTGTAGAGGACTTTGTAGGCGGCGACGACATCGCGGCGACCACGGCTGTACTGACGGACGCCGAAATCGCTGTGGAAGTTTCTGAACATCCCGCAGACGAAGCTCAGGCTGACCGTGCAAACGATGAGAACATTTCAACTTCACAAGAAGTGCTTGCTGCATTGGATGTACTGCGCCGCCACTACAGTGCTATTGAGAGCAGTGGGTTTGCCCTTGTTGAGCGTTTGCAAACTGTAGAACAGGACGTGATACGGAACGCGATCAACACAAAAAAGCAGGCTGCGATAACGCTGTTCTTTGCGCGTAATTAAACGGACGTGACCCAAGAAGGCAGCCTCCGAGTTGCTGTGCCTTCTCTGATTGAATTTTGCTGCTCTTGCATGGATTTTCAATGAAATTTTATATTACGAATTATGGATAGAGCGAACTATTTTCCGATTTTTTAACTGTTCATTATAACGAGGTTTCACTATGAGATCTAGTCTTTCTCTCCCTTTGCTATTACTTCATCGAAGAGTTTCTTGTATCACATTGCTCCACAAGGATATCATCCTCTACTGCACGATCGCCTTATAAATTCCATCATAGTGACGACCCCAACAAAGCCAGTTTCATTCATGTAACACCAAAATTTTTTCTCGTTCTTACCACATAGCTCATGTGACTGGAATTGCCTTTCTGCATATATTCCCGGCATTAGCAATTACAAGGTGTTTCGTGAAGCTATAACTAGGATTGTATACTCTGGTGTTATTTAAATTTGTGGCTGTGATGTATTTTTACAATTTTGTCTGGATCTGGATAAAGTAGTGAAGGAATTTTGGAAATGTCCGGAATGATACAGAAATAGTTGTGCTTGCCTATGACCATTCCAGACTAATCTTGGCACATATCGCACTACAAAGAAAGTGATAAAAGCACCGTGATACCGAGCATGAACAAATAGAGGGTGCAAAATTAGTCTGTGCTCTACAATCGCAGTGATGAGGCTGCAGGCTGGTAAAAACTACTGCAATTAATAAAGATTTCAAAAATTGACGCAATAGTCCAATATAACCGGGTGCTATTATAGCCTGCTTCTTCCACTGTATGTCGCTAAGTAGTGCGGCAGCTGTTTCTTTCTTGTTGTTGGCAGGTGTCAGTTTGACTGTCAGTGGGTGCGGCAGCACGCAGCCAGCATGCCCGCCCAGCAGGTGCTGGTGAGCTGCAATTTCTGCAGCCTGGCTGCCTCGCCTTACCTGCAGCTGCTGCAGCAGGGACGTCAGCCAGGGGCCCTCAAGGGGGCACCTGCCCACCTCGCCACGGCCACCTCACAGAACAAGACCAAGGTTGTCCATTTTCCAAATATGGTGTTGGGTTAGTGTGGCTCGAGATGGGAACCCTCCTTGTGGGCTCTTTCACATGTAACGAGCAGTAAAGCAAGGGACAGCCCTATAGGATGCCGGCCCTAGGTTCAGTGGAGTAATCAATGGCACTGCAAAGGGTGAGAGGCAAAGCGTCCGCCACATTTTTGTAGTGTTCTTGTGACTTGAATGAGAGGAAGGTGTACAACAAAAGCAATTAGTTTTTATGACATTTACTGCACCAGAGCTTCTCCATGCAATGGTATAAAATTTGCATCACACAGATCAAGTGGCCGTGCTGTCACTGAATCTCACCTGAGTGGTAACCCAATCGTGTTTTTAGTGGCCAGACTAAGGATCATCATGCATGTTGACTACTCTGCTATTGTTATTTTTTCTTGTCAAGCAGCCCAAATAAGGAGCACATTGCTGCAATGCATGTGCATATGTTTGAAGATGACTGGCCTTGCAGCGTGGCATTTATTGGCAATCGCAAGTAACTGCCTCAGCACTAGTGCATGGCTGCAACTGGTGGAGCTTCCTCATCGTTTCAAAAAGCCAACGAAAAATAGATGACCACAAGTGCAATGGATGATACTGCTCAAATTGAGAGTAATATTAGGGATGGCTCTGTGGGTGCACACTGACAACAAACATGTATTGGCTGGTGTTAAGAAATTGCAATACAATGTCACAGGCCTTTGTACATTCAAGAACCTGTGCTTGCCTCAAGTGGCAGTCGGACTGCTTTGCACTGCAGGTAACGTGCTGTCCGCACTGCAGAAAGCCACTGCCCCGGTGTGCTCTGTGCCTGACTAACATGGGCACCCCTGCCGGGAGTGTGTGGAGGAACAGCAGTGGTGAGCATCACTCTGACGTCCTTTTGCAGAGAATAATTTCTAGGCAAAGGCCTCTCCAAACTCCTTCAATTAAGTGCTAGCTGCATCCAAGGCAATGATATCAGCAAATGAGCTATTCTCCATCAAACCTTATCCCTAACTGCTCCCACTCCAAGTCTATAAATACTTCCTCTGAGCAAGCTGTGAATAGCACTGGGGATATTCTGTCTCCTTGCCTTTCTGTATGAGGATTTTATTACGTTCTTTATGCAGAACTATGGTTGCTGTGCAGCCACTATTGGCCTCGAGATCGAGCAGAGTTGCCACCTTGCAGCGCAGCGGCGAACCTTACTCAGTGTGGATGCGTGTTCGTGTCATGTGCCAGCTCGTAAAAGAAATGTGAACAGGCTATCATATCTCATGCTCCATTAAAAAAATATATACTTGTCCATATCGAGCATGTCGTGCTGGATAAGGACATCATCAGTCAGTCTTCGGCCCTTGAAATTCTTTGGCGCATGGCATCTCAAACGAAGCAGTGCTGTTGTCAGGCTCCATGTCCCAGCAAAACAGGTCGCTTCCATCAATACAGCTAAATGCAAACGCTCGGAAATCACATATTCCCGTTTCTGTCTGGAATACCACAGCTACTGAAGCATGCGACCGCAGACTGCTGCGTAGCAGAATACTTTTTGAACAGGCAACTCTGTGGCTGTTTACAGGCGTGGTTTATTCCGTTCCCCTCTCATGCGGATTAAAGTATGTCTGCCAAACGAGTCGGTGCATAAACAAAAGGCTAAATGAGGATGCCAACAATTGCAAATTCATTGTGCATCCAGAAAAGCTGGCTACGCATTCTCAGCACTGCAAATGTCAGCCTCAATTTGAAAAAAAAACGCTGTTATTTCGCATTCTAATAATAAAACTGAAAGAGAAATCACAGAAGCGTTCGAAATAAAATCCGTCGGAGCCGATATGTGTATCAGCAACGTATCGCTGTCGTTGTCTGCGAAAGAAGTTGATCTGCTTAGATTATCGCGATGAGTGTGTCTAGCTATATGCCTTTGTTTCCTGTGATGATTGCTTTCCTGATGTTTCCTCATGGCTTATGTTTGTTTGATGATGATCACGTTTTTGTGTATAAAATTACTTCCATTTCTTCCATTAAAACCAGTTGTTAGTTTGTGCTCCGTGGTGTTTGTCTTTTCTGTCGTTCTATGTGTTAGCGCGGTGGGTGAAACCAAAACGAACGCGTTGTTTACCTTCTTGCATATCATCCCCAGCTGGTTAGGTGCCGAAAGTTTTCGGTTCGTTGGTTTTTGGGCGTCTGAGCATATTACAGATGATTTGTGTACGATTTCTCCCGGATAGCCGAACCACTGACTCGTCGAACAAAGAACGAACAGCCTTTCATCTGGGCCGACGAGCAGCAAAGGGCCTTTGAAGAGATTCGCAAGTGCCTCCAAACAATGCCCATAATTGGGCACTTCGACGAGGAGGCGGACACAAAATTGCATACCGACGCCAGTAATGTTGACAATACCTCGTTTAGTGGCAAGATGTTGAGCGGGGGATTGCTTACGCCAGCCACACCCTGTCTCATTCCGAAGCAAATTATTCTACTACTGAAAAGGAGTGCCTTGCAGTTGTGTCGGCGGTAACAAAATTTCGGCCGTATTTGTATGGTCGACCGTTTTAGAGTGGTCAGCGGCCACCACTCTCACATCCAAGGAATGACACGACAATGTCAGCTGTTCAGTGCAGGTGCCCGACTGACTAGGCCGGCCGCAGTATATTTATTAATAGCCATTAAAAAAGCATCCCCTGCCGGTTTGGCAGGTTGTCATAATACGGCATCCCTCCCCTCCTTATGAAAAAAAAGGGACATGCACAAATAAGCTCATGAATAGAATGAAACACAAGCCAATTTCTATTAGCATGATGATGCTAATGGAAATTTTAGATTATGTAATTAATCAATTATTTAGTGCGCTCATTAAAATATAAGAAATTAGAAAAAGGGGCTTCAAAGTTGTCAAAATGTTCACAACGAAAAGCCAATGTTTGATTATTTAATAAAGAAAATTAAAGTAACAAAAAAGATGGGGTGAAATGGGCTAAATTTTATAAAACAAAAAGTCAATGCTTGATATACTAATCAAGAAAATTTAGAGGGAGAAAGTGACCAATTATTTATTCGAAATACAGGAAAAACTGAAAAATTTTGAAGACACGCATTGGCACTTCCTAAACAATGTGCAAAAGGACTTTAAAAAAAAAAAAGAAAGCACTACATTACCCTTTTTGTTAATCTCAATTCTTAAGATTCGCGGATGAATAATTTGTGCTTACCTGTAATCCGATATTCAAACCCTGTAGCGATCATCAGTCCGTGCTCTCGTCGGTGATATGTGTATACATTCCATTCATTATGCGCCACAAGAGATGCTTCTCGCTGACCATAATGAAAGTGCTCCTTGCTAAAAACGACGAACACATGTTTACACGCGGGCAACTCGCATGCTGAATCGTCTGCCAGCATCCATGCAGAGTCTATGCTATCACGTCAACTCCGCGAGAGGTCACCGACCGCCGTTGGTTAAACCGCAGAAGACGGTACCTAAGCTATTGACACTGGAGACTGACCCTGGCAGTGCGAGAGAAGCAGGAGTGCACGCTAATTTGCGCTGAATGGGACAGGGATATGAGGAAAGTGCTCCTCCGCGGCAGCCGCTGGTGTGTGTGGACAGCAGCCTGCCCACCTGCAGGTATGCGCTCGCAAACGACCAGAGTCGTTCGGGCTGCTGTCGCACACAATTCCGAGAGGTCAAAAAACTGAAGGAACTGGCGGCCAAGGAAGACGCCAAAGTTGAAAGCTATGCAAACGCAGACGGGACGGGAAAGGCAGAAACCGTGAATGCGTGTTGACGCTCGGGAAAACGGGCGCAGCAACCGGAAATCTGAGAATCGAGCGTTACCCAATGACGCTTCGTGAGCGGGGCGGAGTTCCCGAGCTGTTTTCTTCGGTTTTTTTTTGGTGTCTCCGAGTGCTGAGTTGAGGGGGGAGAGGAGGAGCGCCATTTTTAATTGCCGATATGTCCAGTGTTAATGAAGCTAGCTGAAAAATTCTTGTGGTGAATTGACTTTTGAGGGAGTACCTATCTCTCGACCGATTTATTTTTACCTCATTTTAGGCATTGCATGGTCCCTTTAATCAAGCTTCCGCTCTGTAAACTAGGTTCAGGCGTGTTTGCAATTTTTTTGTTTGCTTCATCCTGCGTTACTGGCGGAATGCCCGATTTCTCTTCACTACTGCCAGTCTCATTAGTACCTTGACTTCTTTCACTGCTATATAGGTCAGTCAATAATTACTCCCTTATTGTATAGGTCAGTATAGAACTCCTCGGCTGCTTAATGACACTGCCCGCTTTGTCCCTTAATGCACTGATCTGTTTTTTGCTTATGCCTCATCTCCTCTTTACCACTTAAGGCTAGCACCAGAGCAAGCTCGATATTTTTTATGCTATGCTCCCTCTTGTCAGACACTTTGCACCTATTGATAGCTCTGCCAGTTCTATCCTGTCTGTTGGTTTAGAGGCTTTTCACACCTTGGCGTTCCTTAATCAAATGTTTCATATACTTAGACAGTTTTCCAGTATCGTACTATCCTACTGCCTACTTCTACCACACACTCGGTAATTGTATCTCTGAAATTTTCGCAGCAACCATTCGCTGCCGAAAGTGCAGCATTGCATTGTACAAAAATTGACTGAGCTGTCCAGGAAGGAGATCATGCTCCGTACAGTAGCAGTGAACCGCAGAAACTGGTTTCTCCTTAGTGTGCCTGGCTTTTTCAATCCTTTGTGGCGCTTGATCACAACACAGATTTTATTTGTATAGATGCACAGTGAAATCTTGTTAATTAGAACTAGGAGCGTGGATCCTGCTGATGCCCATGTTAGTCTATTGCCCCGGACGCTCGTTAATTCGGACGTGGATGGGCGCAATCATATTTTGCCTCATATTTTGCCAGTCAAAGTTTTATGCTCGCCCAAATAAATGAAAAAATAAAATCCAAAATGATTTTAGCTAGTTATAACAAGTTTCAGGTTTTCAACTGGTTCCTGCTGGAACTCAACTGGCATTAACTGGTTCCAGATGCCTACCAGTAGGAAGTTAGCGGGTCGCAGTTGGCGATAAGTGGAATCAAAGGGGCTCAAGCCAGCTTTCAGTTTAGAGTTAGCTCGTACCCGCTGGTAAACCAACTTTTATTCACTTGCCTATAAATGGGATGAAAAAAAGCATACGTGTTATATAAATACAAGCGACTGCGCTTAGGACTGCTTAGCAGTGGAAATGACTAAAAATTAGCTTATAGAACTTTTTCATTAATCACATCGGCATTGTCATTGTCACTATCACCATCACTATCACACAATCATTATTATTACTATCTGTATTGACACTGCCATCGCTACTGCCACATTAGGTGCCTAAGTGTTGCGCCTCAATAACGCTTTGTACTACTACTACCACTACTACTGCCATTATTTTTAGCTACATCGTCACTGTCATCGCGACTATCATCTTCGCTATCACTACTATTATAATCACCAACTAAATGTACCGTCATTATATTATCATTATCACTAATTTCCGCCTCATTGTCATCACTGGTATCATCCTTAGGCTAGATAAGAAGACTTACAGTTTCTCAAGAGCCCAGCATTGAGTAGGGGTTTGCGCGTTCATCTGTGGTTTGGAGGAATAACTCTCAGTGGAGACGACATATCCTTTTTGCTTATGGCAGTTCAGTTTTCTGATCACACTTTCTGTACACGGCACACATGAGCCAAGAAAGGCCTCAAAAGCTGAACTCCCATGAAATATTTACACTTATGTGCTTCATTGTGTAAACATGTAATGCTTCTGTAAAAAAATTAGGAGCTGTCATATGTGCACTTAAAGGCTGAGCTGAAGTGTCCATCCTATTTTTACCGACCGCAGCTTCTTGGTGGAAAAAGCTGCACATGCTATCATATAAAATGTATTCTTATTCTGTAAATAGAAAGCAGAAAAGAGCTTCCTTTGATATTAAAAGTGCAAATTATGTGCAAAATGTAAACATACTGTCTGTAAATGTCTACAATGTGTACAAAATATAAAAATATTATACTGATTTTTTGAGCGTAGCTAAACTTAAATTTTGTGCCAGTTCAGTAGCGATGTTGTTTTCTACAGGTGCCATCATTTCAAAAGATATCGCACCCTGCATTATTACTGCATTTGGAGTAATAAACATTATATGCCATATTCTAAGCGATCATATAGGACATAATATTGCAGCTTCTCTAAAAACATCGCCTTAGGCGAGCTTCAATTCGTCTTGCTAGATGAATTCACAAAACTGTTAGACGACTGGTATCGTATTTGCAGCAACAATTTGCGAACAGGCTCGAGAAATAGGTTTTTCACAAATTTTGAGGAAGGATGTTGTGTGTCCTGTAATTTTCTAGAAGAGCTCAGTCTGTCCGTACGCCCTGTGGGAAGTATAGGCTCAGGTTATGTTTATAAACAATCCACAGATTCTTCGAGTAAATGTAGTGTGTGTTCTTCTGTAGGAAATTCTAAAATGCATCGCAACATGGGGCAGGGAATGGGTGGAGGGTGGCCCTCGTAATGAATATGAACCAGGCCCTCACCACTGGTAATCTGCCCATGGCGGAGGCATTTGCGATTTTGGAGTGTGTCGACATTCCTGACAGTATTCGTAAAGTAAAGCACTTGACCATCGTTTTTACCTGGGTTCCATCTTGCATGCTGACAACCATCATACAGGTGTTCTCTAGATAAAATTATTGTGATGCAAATGGCTGTTGAGAGTTTTTTCGAGCCCATTGAATATCAACTTTTTTTCTTGAAGCCCAATTTACTGTATGAGCACCTAGCACCACTCAGGAGTACATAATTTTGGTGCATCAGTTGGGTGAGCATGCACTTTGCACGAGTAGTGTGCTGCTTCAGAGCCCTTCATGAGCATATGAATGCCCTGCATGGTCATGTGCCGCAGAGCAAGGCGAGGAAAATGACAAGCTGGCCGAGTTCTCCTCGTGGTTCACCTGGTGCCAGAGCTGCCGTCACGGGGGACACGCCGTCCATCTCATGGACTGGTTCCGGTGAGGCACCACTGAGGAAATTTATATTCTCTATTGCATGAGATGCAGAATAGAAAATAGCATCACACATTAAGGGGGGATGCAGCTTTTCCAATGCGATGTGCAATCTCTGACATCTGTCATAAGTTTGCTTATTGGTCGAGGGATATGTGATGCTGCATCATCAGTTGCACTTTGTTGTGGGCAGATTTGTCTAGACAGCTGTCAGTTTGGAATGCAGCCAGAATCAATGCCTAAGGCCTACAATTAGGCTGGCAGTACATTCAAATAAAAATAAAAAAAGAAAAAAAACTTGTGCCGACTGTAGTAGAAGCCCCCACAAAGCAGAGAGGACAATCACGGAGGTATGCTGCTCAGGCTGAGCGAACTTAAGACTTCAATGTTACTCACATTGTCAGCACGTGTTTGTCCCTTTCTTCCTCTGGCCTTGTGCCATTGCGCTGCTTCACTAGGTATTGCACAAATATAATGAATTTGTTTCCTCAGTTTCAGAACGCACCTCGTGCTATATTCGGAACCAGGGTACGCATATACCATGGTAGAAAGAATATATGGTAGCGTAACTCCCATAGAAGCCTGCGTGTCGACTTTGAGCGAGGCTTTAGTTTCCCAGCGCCCCTGCAAACTGTGAGGCAAAACAAACTCGTGATGTTGCTTGTGACGTCACAGTGACATACTTTTGGTGGGGAATTTGATTGTCTTTTTACTTATGAACGAAAAGCAAGGCCAACAACGACGGAAGTAGAACGATGCTCAGATAAGGCAGATAAATGGACACCGTAACTGTTCAGCCAACTTTACTTGACATGGATCTCTCTACTGTCAAGTTTTTTGTTAACTGAAATGTTACGGCATCTTTAACCACCTTATACTAGCATCGTTCTGCCTCCGTCGTCGTTAGCCTAGTCTTTCGTCGCGCGTCATGTAAACGCATTCTGGGGCTTATTTCTTCGGGCACGTTTGTGAACAAGGGCCTTCAAGTGAATTCGGCAAGCACATGGATAGAATCACATGGCTTGAGGGATTTCACTAAGGGCATAAATGAGTGAAGCTGTGCTGCATAGAAAGCCTGGCTTTATTAATTCACGATTACTTACATAGACGCTTCACGACAATGCAAATCTTGAAGTGTAGGATAGCGACCACCGCCCATTCGTCATGGTCAAAATGAAATCCTCGTGATAACAAAATGACCTGAGCGTAGGTCTCCAAACGAGATGCGGTGAGATTATAAAAGGGTAAAAGATATTCCTAACAAGCAAGGTATCGTCTGTGCCAAAAGTAACCAGGCTGCATGTTTTGCTTCTCACTTGTATTTTGAAGCCAACGTTGAATTCCAGAGGATCACAAATTGTTAAGAAGTGAGGACAGGAGCTCAACTTTACTTTTCACATATTTCCAGCGTCATAAGTGGTACGAATTCTCTGCAACTCGTCCGAGAAGCAAAACCCGCAGCCTGGTTACTTTTGGCAAAGACGGTACATATCAGTGTCAAAGAACAAAGAAAAACAAACGGAGTAACTAACGCTAGTGCTAGAATTGGGATTGCCAGTGTTTAGAAGTTAATGTGTCTGAGAAGTGAAAATACCTGCGATATAGCTTCGCTCCAATAAATCTCGCCCTGTTCACGATTCCATTATTTTACTCGCGCTTAATTTGTTACTGAGAGGAGTCAATGTAAGGCTACAAATTTACAACTTAAGCATTTAACATGTTCATGAGAAACATCTCATTGACAATAGGAACATCCCTGCGATAACACCTAAAGCACGTTCAGCGAACATTGGTGCGGTAATACGACGATTCCATTATTTTACTCGCGCTTAATTTGTTACTGAGAGGAGTCAATGTAAGGCTACAAATTTACAACTTAAGCATTTAACATGTTCATGAGAAACATCTCATTGACAATAGGAACATCCCTGCGATAACACCTAAAGCACGTTCAGCGAACGTTGGTGCGGTAATACGATGCAGTAAGCAAAACACGCAGCAAAGGGAGCGGAACGGAAGGCTTTGAGCAATGCGACACGCGTCTTGGGGGCAATAAAATCTCACCTTCACCGTTCAATTAAAACATGCAGCGATACGCCGCTCATTCAAAGGTGTATCCGTAAAACAAGCCACCACTTTTGCGACGTGCCTGAGAGGCCGAGCTGTGACGCAGCATTTTCCCATCGTCCGGAAATGCACACATGCAGCGGCAATCAGTTTCTCATCGGGCACACACAGTATCGTACGAGAAAGTAAGCGTAAAAAAAAGACAAACACAAGAGAGGAGACAGGACAACGCGCTACTGGCAACTGATTCTTTTATTTCAATAAAAGAATCAGTTGCCAGTAGCGCGTTGTCCAGTCTCCTCTCTTGTGTTTGTCATTTTTTTTTGTGCTTACTTTCCCATACGATCATGAACCAACTAGCCCAGCAACAAGTTCTACTTCGGCACACACAGTCTTCGCCTTGCTGTAAAGCTCTGCCACAACCAGCAGAACGAAATACTGACTGCTTGGTACAGATAACCCACTCTGTACGCAGCACGCAACGACGAACATTGAACCGGAGCCGATGACTCACCCACACCGCGGATGAAAAAGCTTTGGTCTGAGCCATATCTCAACTACGCAGCGGATACTAAATGGCCAAGAGAGGCCGTTAGAAACAAGTTAAAATATTAATATAGATACGACACATTTTTTCTTACGCAAGAAACAAAAACTGCATTCATTCCTGAGCATGAATAATAAATTTACTTTCTAGTTTTTTGGACAACCACGACGCTGTTAACACACTGCATACATTATGTCAAAAGATTTGGACAACCCTGCAGTGGCCACAGGATTGGAGGAGGTCAGTTTACATCCCCATTCCAAAGAAAGGCAGTGCCAAAGATTGTTGCAACTACCGCACGATCGCGCTTATTTCGCACGCTAGCAAGGTGATGTTAAAAATCCTGCAAGGTAGGCTGCAGCAGTATGTGGATCGGGAGCTTCCGGACGTGCAAGCTGGGTTTCGCAAGGGCAGAGGAACTAGAGACCAAATTGCCAACCTTCGCTCGATCATCGAAAAAGCAAGAGAGTTCCAGAAACCCATTTACTTCTGCTTTATTGATTATGCGAAAGCGTTTGACTGCGTAGATCACAGCAGATTGTGGCAAGCTCTCCAAGAGATGGGAGTTCCAATTCACCTCATCTGTCTCCTCAGGAACATGTATGAAGGACAAGAGGCCACAGTCAGAACTGGGCATGGTCTTACTGATTGGTTTCCGATTGAGAAAGGGGTGAGGCAAGGCTGCATACTGTCGCCCTGCCTATTTAACCTATATGTAGAGTGCATCATGAGGAAGGCCGGTCTGGACGAGTCTTCAGCTGGAGTGAAGATTGCTGGAAAACGTATCAACAACCTTAGATATGCGGATGATACCACTTTAATGGCAGAAAGTGAAGTGGAACTCAAGAGACTTCTGATGCGCGTGCAAGAAGAGAGTGAGAAGTTTGGGCTTAAACTGAACATCAAAAAGACAAAGATCATGGCGTCTTGCCCTATCAAGTCCTGGAGCATCAATGGACAAGAAGTGGAAGCTGTGACAGATTTTCTGTTCTTAGGCTCCAAGATTACCCCGGGAGGGGACTGCAGCCATGAAATTAGGAGACGCCTGCTTCTGGGAAAGAGAGCAATGGTTAGCCTTGACCGCCTAGTAAAGAGCAGAGACATTAGTCTGCCAACCAAGATCCTTATAACCCGTGCTATGGTCTTTCCAGTTGTGATGTATGGATGCGAGAGTTGGACTGTGAAAAAGGCTGACCGCCGAAGAATTGACGCGTTTGAATTGTGGTGCTGGCAAAGACTCTTAAGAGTTCCTTGGACTGCCAGAAGATCAAATCAGTCTATATTGTCGACCATAAACCCTGACTGCTCATTGGAGGGTCAAATTCTAAAGTTAAAGCTCAGCTACTTTGGTCATCTGATGAGAAGAGAGGAGTCGCTGGAGAAAGATTTGATGTTGGGAAAGGTTGAGGGTCGCCGGAGAAGGGGTAGGCAGCGAACGCGATGGTTAGATGGCATCTTCGAGGCACTGCAGATGAAGCTATGTGATGTTAAGAAGATAGTGAGAGACCGGAAAGCGTGGCGTGACATGGTCCATAGGGTCACGAAGAGTCGGACACGACTGAACGCCTGAACTGAACTGAGTTTTTTGGAGTTCTGGCAGATCTTATTTTCTGTGCTTTAGTAATTGGCCACACAGTTCGCAGAGGCCCTCATCATCGAGTTGATGCCGCTGGCAATAGGCAGCTGCACACGTTTTCTTCCAAGTAATGCGACCATTTACACTAACCTTGCATATACAGCAACGGCAATTTTTTTTATTACCACAAGACTCCTGAACGCTTACAAAGATCAACTTTAAAGGTGTCACGACAGCTACCAACTGAGCATAAACTGATTATTGCATTTGACTCCTCGCACGTTAAATTATAAATCTTCGACATTTGAGCTGATTCCGTGTAGTAGATAGTTTTAAAATTAGTTTTTATTATCAATATCGGAATCAGCTTTCTGGTCTGGCAACCATTGGCCACTGACGTCACGAGATATCATCCCCATGTCGTCTGCTATTCACGGTGTCGGCTGCACTCTTGCATGCATTGCCATGGATGGTGGTTAGTGAGATTTTTTTTTCTTCAGCAAAAATATTTTATTCATATATTCTCTTTTCTTAGAGAAGCCTTCACTATAATATGTGACCGTAGAGATCCTCGGACTTGTTTAAGGGGAGACACGGGTCTTTGGGACCAAAAAATGACCCAAAAATCAAATTTTTGAAAATGGCGTTTTTGCAAACTACAGCTATTAATCTTCAAGTCTACAAATTTTTGTCTCCCAGACAGCAATATTTTTGCGTGTTACTGAATTTAAATCATCGCGTCACCTGATTTTTCGCGTCAGCAGACGATAAAAATGGTACATTTTCTACTCCTTCGAACTCTCGTTTCACCGCGCCGATCACAGCCATCTTGGACTTGTTTGAAAGAGGCCTCTCTAGGCTTCAATTTCCCGCCACTCTTGCTTGCTTGCCCGGAATGGCCACCGAGAAAAAGAAGCGTAAACAACGAAAAACCATGGGGTCCGATTCGCTAATACGCGCACGTGACTGAAACGAGCTGTTCCATTGGCGGATTCCTGCACGCATCGTCTGCTAGGCTTGCCGCGGCGGGTGAGCGGACGCGTCCCCGGCGCCATTTTGTTGAAAGGCGAGAGACCGACACGCAGCGATGCCACCCAGCAAATTTCACTCGCGCCACAAGTTCGGCCAAAAGAAGAGAAATAGGCGCGTTAACAACCTTCCTACGCGTCATGTGTCATCGGAACGCTCCGAGAACGTGCAAGAGCCAGCAGCAGTTGAAGGAGTGTCAGCGGATGTCGAAGTAGGCCAAGTAGGCCTAACGAGCTCGGCGACGGTGACAGCTACAGCTACACGCAGCGGCTGCGTACGCTGCGAAACTATGATGCTTCAGCCTTCAGACTTGCGGGAATTTGAAACGAAAGCTCAAGAAAAGCTTCAAGAATTGGATTCGGCCGCAGCGACCAAGAGGAAATTGGATTTCGTCAACGACTGTGATGACCGCCCGCTTTGGGATACGGACGGCGGTCTGGACGATACCGCGTTCACTGTTGTGGATTTGGAATCTTTCAACGAATTGTTGATGGCTGTCAAGTGCAAGGTTTGTGGTGGGGAGGGCATTAAAGTTTCAAAAGGAGGTCGTGAATACGGTCTAGCCGTGAAGCTCACTCTCATGTGCGTGAACTGCGGTGGCATTTCAGCAGCGTGGAGTTCGCCGCGCGCCCAAGGCAGCCAAAAAATAAGTCCATTTACTGTAAATATTCTTGCTGCACGGGCAATGCAAACTACAGGAAATCGGCAAACTGCGCTGAACGACGTGTTCGCAATAATGAATATTTCTCATAGGGGGCTCCATAATAAAACCTGGCAAGGCTATTTGAAAAATAAGCTGACGCCCGCGACTACACGCGCAGCCGAAAAAGTGATCATGGACAGTGCCCGTTCCGTTCGGGAGCTTTACCAAGAGTTGCACCTCGATCACCCTGGAAACATCGCTGTCTCTTTTGATCGTTCGTGGATGACCCGGGGACATTCATCGCACATTGGTGTGGGCGCAGTGATTGAACTGTTCACTGGACTGGTAGTTGACTATGTTGTGTTGAGCAACTTTTGTGCGGGGTGCGAGCGCGGGCCTGCGGAACGCGACCCATCGTATCAGGTGTGGAAGGCCAGCCACAGGTGTCAAAAAAACACCGAAAAAAAAAAATCTGGCGAGATGGAAGTGCAGGCTGCACTTGTTTTGTTTCAAAGGTCCTTGCAGAAGCATGGCCTTCGATACACTACTGTGTTGTCTGATGGAGACAGCCGCTCATTTCTGGCACTGCAGGAGGCTGATGTGTACGGCTTCATAAAAGTAACGAAAGAAGACTGTATAAATCACGTTCAAAAGCGCATGGGCACGGCCCTGCGCAATGTGATTGCAAAGCACAAAGGCGAGGAAAAACAGAGCCTCAGTGGCAAAGGTAAGCTCATGGGCGACCTTGTGGTTGACTTCATATTACAGCTGGACTCTCAAGTCTCACGCCGGAGATGTGCAAGCAATGCAGCAGGCAGTGATGGCCACATATCATCACATTACCTCAAATGATGACGTGTCGAACCACAGCCTGTGCCCGACAGGCCCAAACTCGTGGTGCCGCCAAAATGCTGCCGCAGCAAAGGGAGAGCCCACTCCCAAGCATAGATATAGTTTGCCACCACATGTGTGCAAGGCACTACTGCCAATCTACCAGCGCTTGGCAGAGCCAAAGCTGCTGGAGCGTTGCCAACGTGGCAAGACTCAAAATAGCAACGAGAGTTTGCACTCGCTAATATGGTCACTGGCACCAAAAGAACGCCATACATCATTATTTGCTGTTCAGTCAGCTGTTGCAGAGGCTGCTGTCCGGTTCAATGCGGGCAACCTTCAATCATCCTCACAAATATTGAGGGAGCTAGACGTCAACCCTGGCTTCAATACCAGGAAGAGGATGGCTGAGAAGGACAGGCGACGAACTGTCGAGTCTACACGCAAACGTGCCTCTTCTGCAAGTGTGCACCAGGCACTGAAAAAGCGGCACTCCACCCACAAGCAGCGCTCAGACTACATGCCTGGCGCTTATTAGCCCTCAGGGAATGTAAATATGCACATATTATCGCGAATATTAATAAATTTTGGCCCATTTGGGTTTTTCTCATTTTGGATGCCCATCAGGTTTGGGACATTGATATCTCTGCATCTAGAGCAGATAGAGGTATAATCTTTTTTGCTAAAGGAAGCTGAAGGTGCAGGTGTAGCAATGTTCAAGGCAGAATTACTCTATCGGGCTTAAAAAATTAATGATTATGCAAACTTTTGAATGCTTCACAAGCACATCTTGAATGTAGATGTTCAGTGTTCCATTAAATTACACAGATAGATAAAATGGAAAAACTGCCTTGAACATTGCATTCTCTACTGATTAGACTATGTAGCCACGCATAAAAATTTAATTTTTACTTTGCCATTCTCTCTCTACTGAGGTATTAATTAATGACTCATTAATATTGCCTAACATTGGTGCTAATTAACGTGGAAAAAAAATAAAGGCATATTTGAAATCTGCACAAAAAACTGAGCAAGATGGTGCAATTTCATTTTAATTGGCTCAGATTTAAGGAAAATAGCCTAGCGATTGCCGAGGAGGTCGAAATTGGCGGGCTCATGCTGTATACTTTAGGCATACAGTCAGAAGCATATTATTCTTAATGAGAGCTTGTTTTAGCAACAAGCACCCCCACATATAAAAAGGCTTTTGTCCAACGTTTCCTTCAGCCGTGTACATGTGCCGCGAACGTGGGTAGGGGTTAGCGTTATGTTCCTGATTTTTCAGCTATTGCCCTCGCTCTTTCGGTCCAAAAACTAGAGTAAATCTCAAACAAGCATACCTTGACGCGAGAGCATACCTTGCTCCATTAAAGGAGCAGACAAAACCTTTGAACGAAGTGGTACCTTTGAACGAAGCAGCTCTTGACTTGACGAAATGATTAAGTACAGTAACATGTGCACATAAGTGCACATGTTACTGTGCTTAATCATTTCGTCAACTTCATCATTTTCATCTGGTAAAGCATTTTTGCAAAACTATGTTCAATCTGGCCACGGCCAGTGCACAAAAGCATGTACTGCCGCACCCGCTTCAGTCCTGTCATCGCAAAACCCAATGCGATTCGATTGCTCTTCACTGCATGCCCGCACCGAACAAGAGCCTCCCAGTTGCCGCAGTCTCCGTCTCACCTCCCCTGCAGCCACGTGCATGACTGCGACCGACTCTCGAGCCTCACCTTGCGTTTTTTCAGGGCTTCTCCAGCAAATGACTTGTGAGTGCTTCAATGTAAGCATTATTAATTTAAACAGCGCGAACACGAAGACAAAGCTTCTTCAATTCGGCTCACGAAACCCGCATGCAGAAAGCAGTGAACTATTGTCGACTGCTTGACGCTGTCCCAAGAGGATTTGAACATTTGGATGATACCCAAAAGGTCTATCTTTAGCTCTTGGCCCATCCGCAGCTTGACAAGCAAAATGTCGATCAGGCGACGCTTTTTTATTATTATTTAGTAATACTGCGGGGCCAATACTTTGGCCCAAGCAAGAGGGGCTATTCACAAACAAAAAGAAGCCACAGAAAAGCGTATAAAATGTAGCATGAAATGAGCATAATGCACAAAAAGAACCACAAATGAAACGTCAACATCGCTAACTTGCACAAAAATGATTTTGCATTGCAATCATGAAATTGTTGGACTGAAATACACAAATGGGAAGTGAATTCCACTCGTTCACCATTCGAAGGGAAAGACTGTACTTGTAAGCGTTTGTTTTCATGAAGATCGGTGCAAGCAAATACAGTCGGACCCAGATATATCGAACTCGAAGGGGATCGCGAAAAAGTTCGATATATCGATAATTCGATATACAGAAATCGCCTTGTGACGGCACCTACGATGTGAAAAAACGATACCGTATTTGTCGCGTAATCGACCCACTCGCATAATGAACCCACCCTCCACTTTTGCACCCGAGAATTTGAAAAAAAAAAAAAATGCGTTGCGGCCAGCTCGCTCACATGCAAGCGACTGAGCGATCTCAGCGACGAGCGGCAGCGACAGAGCAAAAATTTAAAACTTGTTGGAACTGCGTCCCTCTCGCCACTCGAGCCACCACAGCAGCTCAAAACAAGGTTTCTGTTGCGGTGGCAGAAATCGCGAGCATTTTCGCTTGCATGTCGATAGCGCGCGTCAGTCCGTTTCGGTCGTCTCATCCACAGCTCAATGGCAGCGTGACAAGATGCTGCGCAGCGATAACGTCGGGGCACGTTTATCTCTTGATAGCTCCTGCGGTGGTGGAGAGCGAACTTGGCAGAGTGCCCATGATGGCTTAATGGCTTGATAGCACAAGCCTGGTTCGATTTATCACGCCGCGCTTGGGGCAGGCGTCATGATCGCAGCAGCTGACCGCGTGCTTTCGTTGATTCATACATGCAAGGATAAACGATAAAAAAAGACTCCCGCAGAAAAAAAAACAAAAAAAACCTGCCGCTTTTTAACGTCCGCAGCCGCCATATCTTACACTACGCCGTGCTTACAGCACAACGATAAGAAAGGATGACTCTCGCAAAAAAGAAAAAAAAACAGAGAGAGCTGCCGCTTCTTAACTTCCGCAGGTGCCATAGCCACGCCAGCCGCGCGAAGCGCGCAGAGGGTTCGCAACACACGCTGGAGAAAGCGTCCCACGTCTGTCTGAAAACGGGCTGAGCTGGCTTGGCACATGCGTAGCACGTGCTGAAGGAGAGAGATAGCTAGGCAAAAGAATGGGCACACCCACGCACATGGCTTGCAAACGTCATGTGTTGGCGCGCGGGAAACGATAACTGCAGATGCGCGCGCCTTTGGGGAAAGGGCGCGGCGCTGCCCAGACCAGCGTCGCCGAACTGTCCCCTTTCATTCCTTCCGCGCGTGGCTTGAAAACGTCACGCGGCAAACGGCCAATGGTGATGCGATCGTCTTTGGGGAAGGCATACTTTCCAGTGCGTGGCGCGAAGTTCGATATATCGAACGACCGGTGAAATTGAGTTCGATATATGACGCGGCTTTCCTATACTTTTACATGGGATTTTCAAGGGGATATTTCGTGAGTTCGATATAACCAAAATTCGATATATCCGGGTTCGATATAACCGGGTTCGACTGTATATATCGCACTGCTTTTCTCTGGACTCGCTCGAGTTCTTTAGTGTCCTTCATAGTATGCGGGTCCCAAAGTTCCAAATATCTGATTCGGCTCATACTTGGTGAGAACCTGAGGCCATTCTTGTTCAATCCACTTCTTGATCTCACCTTCATTGGCATCCTCACTTTCCCCCGAGACTGTCTTCCTGACAATGTTAAAGCGGGCCTTAAAATGCTGCAGCCAACCGCTGCTGGCATTGAAGTTCTCAGCACCGAGAATGAACGCAAAGTCCTTGGCTTTCTGTTGCAACATCGGTCACGATAAAGAAATATTGTGGGCCCTTGCGTCAATAAACCATTCGTGCAGCGTCTTCTCAACATCTTCATAGGCAGCTTTGCGCACCCGCCTCACGCCTGAGTGCTGGTTTTGTTCGCCTTGACCTTTATGTCACTCTTGTTTTTCAAAAGAGTGCTCAAAGTGCTCCTTGGTATGTTGAAAGCTTCGGCGACGTTTGACTTCTTTTCACCATTCTCAACACGCGTTTGTAGCCATCACAACAGAACACCAACCACGTACGACAGGCCTAAGCCAGGCCTAAGCGATCACACACGAAAGCACGATAACAAAGAGTGGCGTAGTACAAGCGGCAGCGGCGAGGAGTCAGGAGTCAGTGCTCCAAATGCAATGTTTCAAAGGTTTCAAAGACGCCGCGTGCGTATGCCGCTACGTTGAAATGGCGCCCTCGGCGCAATCGATGTGTGCAGCTATCATGCTGCGCACGAAGCTGCACACATCAATTGCTGCGCACGATAGATGCACACATCAATTGTCCTGAGGGCGCCATTTCAACATAGTAGCGTCTTCGAAACCTTTGAAACATTGCATTTGGCGCACTGACTCCTGACTTCTCGGTGTCGCCGCTATCTTCGAGGGTGTTGCGGGAAAGCCTGCCTCCTGTAAACAGAGCGCACGTGGTCTGGGGTGGTGGAGTTCGATATATCCATTTTACATTCGGCCCCGTTCGAAATAAAAAATTAAAAATGCATGCGATTTTCCGCGTGATATAGAAAATATTCGATATACGCAATAATTCGATATATCCGTGTTCGATATATCGAGGTTTGACTGTTTATCGCCATCAGGCCCCGTCACATATAAAGCAAACACGCCCCGAACAAATCCTCATTACAGCTGTCACTGGTATTGTGCAAACTCCAGTGGGTACTTTTCACCATGCAAATTTTCTTTAGATGCATACATACCTGTAGTATCTGTGTTTTTGCCGCTCAGAGCATATGACGCAATTGACACTCTTGCACGATGCACAGATTTCCTTTTTTTGAACTTACCAGCTCTTTCTCGCCAAAGCATTCGGATTTTGTACCTTCGGTGTATGCAATCAGCTGCACTTCGTTAGGGAGCTTGATAATCGTCGTCTTCGTCCAACCGTTTGCAACGGCAAGGAAACCGCCCGGCACAAATGTCTCCTGGAGGGTTCATGCTCGTTCACTTGCGGAGTGGAGCGCTCTGGACGTAGAACAGCGTTGGTTCCTGATCGACATGTGCATCCGATACGTAGATGCGCATGTGTCACCAGGTTGTTGATTCCGCAGAAATCGTGGCGGAGGCAGAAAGGTTGTGGATTCTTTCACAACAGAATGACCATTCTCTATGCATCGATAACCTTTTTACCACTGCGACCACATCCGTTCTGGGGGCAGAAACCGGCTACAGTGCTGAATCATCCGTTGCCAGAAAAATACCGCGCTTTTCCTGCAGGCTTCTGTTGTGCATTCCAACCAGGACAAGGCCCTGTTCAGGGGGTGTGGATAAGTGCCTCTCTGCCAAGCTTCGTAGATGAAATCCTGTAGCTGCACGCTTGTAGATGACGCGAGGAGGAAGCGAAAGTCATTGCACCATGCCGGCGCCGCAGTGATCGCATTGTGCTCAGTAACTCAAGACACCCCGCGCATATGTGCCGCTCATAAGTCACAGGAGACGATTCCACCTAGCTCTGCAGCATCAACAAACCCATAGATGCTTTGCCCTTTGAGGTGCCTCTCTCTTTCTTCCTCTGCGCTCTCCTTTCGATATTTTTTTGTTTTACAATAAAGTCTGTCGTGAATCCGCACGCTGAGAGTGTCTTATTCTGTCACGTCGAACACAGCCTGCACCATGGCCCGCGCTACACGCGCTTACAATATGAAGACAGTACATGCGTGCGTTATGAGTAGACTGCGAAAATGCTGAAACATTCCTCCATATTACGTGAACATGATACTGCAATCACTGTCACTACTTTCTGCCCCGAAGGCAAAAAAGGGGGGAGCTTTCGCTTTCTACCTGCATTGGCATGGCCATTTCGCATGGTGCGCTTTCGTGTCATCTGCTACACTGCCGTCCAATGTGTTTCTCGCCGCTACCACATGATGGCGCCACATCCTGCCGCTCTAGGCTTCAGTTTCAGCGCAGTTAAGTCGAGTCTGATGATTTTCAACGGCTCAACTGATCAGGGTCTTAAAATACAAGGCCTTGAAATACCTAGAGTAACAGAATATAAATATCTGGGGGTATGGGTAAACGAAGGATTGGCATACATTGGAAAGCATGAGCAATCACTTAAGGCCAAAGGGCGAAGGAATGCCGGGATAATGAAGCATAAGGCATTGTGGGGATACAATAGGTATGAGGTTTTGAGGGGTATTTGGAAAGGAATTATGGTGCCCGGACTTACTTTCGGAAATGCGGCTTTGTGCCTAAAATCAGAGGTACAGTCGACATTAGAAACAAATCAGAGATCCGTTGGACGATTAGCACTAGGTGCCCACGGCAAAACTACAAATGAGGCGGTACAGGGAGATATGGGCTGGGCATCTTTCGAAGTATGGGAAGCTCAGAGTAAAATATTATATGAGGAACGCCTGAGGAAATTGGACAGTAACAGATGGGCAGCTAAAGTATTTAAATACCTGTACCTAAAAAGCGTTGACTCACAATGGAGGAAAAGAACTAGGAAGCTAACTAGTAAGTATGCTAGTAACAAGGACGGAGAAATAAAGAGCATTAAGCAACAGGTGAAATACACAGAAGGTAAAAATTGGATAAATTCGATGGAAAAGAAACAGAGTGTGGAATTATACCGAAAGTGGAAAACGCAGATCAGGAAGGAAGATTTCTTTGATAACTCAAGAGGCAGTGCCCTACTTTTTGAAGCTAGATCAGGGTGCCTTAGAACACGCAGCTACAAAAAGAAATTTAACAATGGAGATGACGCATGTGCTGTATGTGGAAACTCCAGTGAAACAATTGACCATATTATACTCGAATGTACTAGTATCCATCCGGAAGTTGGTGCAGGCGCAATCACTGTTCCTGAAGCTCTGGGCTTTAGAGATAACAGTGGCCGGGTGAATAAACCGGCGGTGGAAACTAGGAAAAAACGACTGCAAGATTGGTGGCTTAAAAGCAGAGAAGTGACATAATGTTAGTAATGTAGGAACAAAGTTTAATAAATAGAATGATGGTTTAGTTAACCATTGTAAATCAATAATTAAGATATAGGGAGAAAAATGAGCATGATAGCTACTGCTACCACCCCGTTTCAAAGGGGACGCTCCTATATTCCATCCATCCATCCATCCATGAGGTTGATTCAGCGCCGACTAACATTTCTGGCCAAGGTCATTGCTGATGACAAGGGGGAACATATAAAGTGTAGCTTCTTGTTTTCTTTTTTCTAACACAGTTAAGCTACAGACAACCGCAGCTGTTCAGGCCATTCACTCATCGAGTGTCAAGTTCTCGCTCGGCCTCCGATTCGATCAAAACAGATCGGAGTCCACTATCAGTTCGGTCGGCATCGCGGGGCAGAAAACCTCACAATACAGTGATAGATGACTGTTGGCTGTGCTGGCATCGTGGCCAGTGTAATGCGAAAAACAAGATAAGTCGATAAGATAAGCCGTGCAGCCCACTGACTGTGTCCGTGCCTTATGCTGAAGAATACATGCCTTACCCTATATCGCTTTCGTGCGGTAACATCTTCATCAAGCAGTTCTGCATGAGAGGCGACTACTGTGTCAATCGATCAAAAAAAAAAAAGACGTGTCCTTTGATACTGCAGCCTGCATTGCAGACGACGCTTCGTCGCGTATCCTCTGTGACGTCACATGAGCATCTCAAAATGGCGGTCGCTCTCGGTGGGAGGAGCTTCCCGGTTTCGATTTCTATCGCTTTTTTTTTTTTAATATGCACTTAGCGCTAGGCACTAAAACTTTGCGAGTAGAATTACAGACCTGTATATTATTCATAGAAGTATAAAACGGCAATCCATAGAACAACCCTGTCATCGCCCCTTTAAAATGACCCCAGGGCCGCAGGACGCACACTGGTAGAATAAAGGGTGCAATGAACGTCGAAAGAAACAGGTTCATCCAGGTCAGAGAAAGTAGGCGCTGAAACTGTCTAACTAGAGTAAGGGACGGAAAGAAAGGCAAATGCAACTCATTTCAATGGTGGCCTGAGGATGACTGCGCCTTCGTGGGAGACGGCGTACATTAACGCGGTGGAGTCCTTGCTGCCATCAATGATGCGGCATGCATTTCTGAAGTATTGCATTTAATGTATTGAAGTACCTATTGCTTTGGTATTTCTATCAGCCATTACAGTATATATATATATATTTGTTGTTGTTTTTTCGAGCCCTTGAACAACCTTTGATCATGTTATAATCATAACATTTTTTTTTTCTTTTCTTCACAATGTTTTGAAGTGGCCACTCACATTATTCGTGGTAGCATTACTTTTGCATGTAAACATGGTAATTAAAGTGTGTCTTAATTTTTTTCTTGATGAATTTCATTAAATTTTTAGGGTGTACACATTATTTTATGGCTACCATCATGCAGTTTTATTACATTCATAGTTATTAACTGTAGCATTTTGTGAGGAAATACTAAGCAGTGTGTGATAGTGGGTTGAGATATTTCTTTTTTTGTGTGTGGAAACTACATTTTGGGGCCTTAAGCAGCAGTGTGCTGTGTCCTTGATGTTTCATCCTGGTTGTACACATTATCGTGGCCTACATTTCTCACTTATACGACACTCAAAGGTGTGACACAGCGAGGCTGGACTTTTGTTGCTATGACGGTGGGATTAATTTTGTGCAGAGACCATGCTGACTGCCCCGTGACTGGTTGCAGCTGCAAGTGCTCGGCCTTGGACAGTGTTGCTGTGCATACTGCTCGCTCAGTGCGTGACGAGTGACTGCATGCCTGGTTTTGTCGTCATGAGGCCTGCCATCTCATGCCATGTGTTGTTGCATGGCCCAAGATGTTGTGCTACAGAGCCATGTAAATCAGTGTTCTAATATTCTCTGTGAATATCTTCATTAGCTGATGCAAAATGAGAACATGAGACACTATAGAGCATGACTGTAATAAAAATTGGCAAGTCAGTGTTGTACGCAGTAGATAACGATACACATGTGATGGGGTCCTCCCACTTTGATGGAGCAATGTGTGGATTATGAAATTACTTTGTATGTGCTTTGTAGTGTGAAGTAGGTTTCTCTGCTTATTTTGTGAAACATCCTCTAATGCTTAGATTTAGCTGCAATGTTTGGCATTTCTGTGCCCTTTGTACCAGAATTAGGATCTTGGTCTGGGCTAGTTGGTTCATACTTATCACAGAAATAAACAAGTCGATAGATGAGCTCGATAACCTATAGCCAGTGCCTATGAAAAATAAGAGGTTATGTTGCTTACCCTATTTCGAAAACACTGGTGCTGGCCACGGTAAGAGGATGGGTATTCAGTGCTTTTTCTGGTGGAGTTTCAAGAGGCCATTCATGATAGATAGTCATGAATAGACCAATTTCACCTTTGCTTGGCATTCCATACCGCAACAAGATGAGGGACAGCCACAAGTGCTTGAATTATGCCACCATCTTCTTGTCGCACTATTGAGCATCAAGCGTACCCTCTGGCCCAAACCTGCTAAGTTATGTTAATCTTTTCCACTCATATTTGCAACACATCATGTCAAGGAAAGTATGGTCAAAGAATATTGCAAGTATCATGAGAAGGAGCCTTGTTCTTTGGCAGAGAAGAAGGCGTGAATGTGGTGTACCACATAGATGAGCAAGCTTCTTTTAGCAGTGTAATTTGGTTTTCTGTCTTGAGAAACTTTTGTGCAAAAAGCTGCAAAACAGCTTCACAGTGGCCCTTGCTGCTATGAAGCATTTTCCTTTTCTTTATTGAAGCATTATAAAATATCCTTACTGGTATTCTGTGTTCTCAGGTGTGCTTTTCTCTAGATAGCAACTTTCAGCTGCACTTTGCACAGGTTTTGACCAGCGTTCTGAGGCATATTTCTAAAGAAAAGAGTTTCGGTTGATGTTTGTAAAGATTAATCCACCTGTAAAATATATGTGGTCTGCAACTTCTTTGTGTTTGGCTGGTTTTATAACTTAAGTCAAACACTGCAGAAGGCTCATGCACTTTCTCAGCTGCTGATGTGGTGTTTTTAAAAGAATTCATGAAGGAGTGATGCACAAATATTGGCATCAAATGAAAAGGAATAGCACAAGAACATACAAAGAAGTGGTAAAATAGCATCGACACATTTGACCAAGAAATATTGGTGAAAGCTACCCTTTGATAGGACTGTCACGTCTACATCTCTTCTTCTCTGTGTTTGCATGAGTGCTGCTTCGGGACAGAGCTTGCAGTTCTGATCTGTCCTTGGATCACACAGTTCTCGAAGTGCGCGGCCATGTGAAACATGGGCATACTGTGAGAGCCCATTCCTCAGACATGACTTCACCAGATTCAGGCTTCGTCACATCACTAGCATCGTTCGTGCTCAGTTTCACTGTCATCATCTGTGTGTTCACTAAGTTCAAGCTGTCATCCAATAAAAATGTCTCCTGGTCACTAGTGCCATACAGATACTGCTTGGGCCATTTGACATTACCATAACAAGAATAGTCCAGCCTTCGCCTTTTGCAGGGCAGCTACCAGCAGAGAAAATGCAGGTGCTTTAAATGTTCCGCAGCTAATGACATGATAACGACCAACCTGAAAATGATAATGCATGCTTTGCAAGTCATCACCACCACCAGCCCAAGCTACACTAACTGCAGAGGCCTCTCTCGTATCCCTCCAGTAACCCAGTACTGTGCCAGCTGCATCCACTTGACCCCTGCAAATTTCCTAATCTCACCCCCTGCTACACTTTCTTTCTCTCTTGGAGACAACCGGTTAACCTCTCTTTGCATTATATGGCCTGCCCATGCCCATTTCTACTACAATGTCGTTCATTCCAGTTATTTCTTTTACCTAGCTTTCTATTAATAATGTCACATCTACCATTTTCTGTCCCATAGCTCTCTGCAAGGTCCTGTCTTCAGGAAAAGTAGTGCTTTTTGGATGGTGTCGTTAAAATTTTTTTAGCAAAACGTGCTTGGTACAGGAGTGTATAGTATCAAATTGCAGAGAAGGAAATTTTCTTTGCAATGGTATTTGTCTCAATTAACGCCTTTACTGCGTAAGTGATGAAAAAAAAAAAAAAATTGCTATGGTTTAGTTTGTGGTTAAACCTAGAGTTACGCGAAAGCTATCTGCATGGCTATGCTTGGGTTCGGCTTTAAAGTGGAGACATGGCTTTTGCGCATACTAGTTTCAGCTTTATTTATGCTATAAGGGGCACATTTGACCAGTGCGATGAGGCGAAAGCCTTTATCACGCGGTGGTCCGAAGCCCTCTTTCTGTTTTCCCTCCCACCTTCGCAATGACACGATAGCGTGATGAAGCCCGGCTTTAACAGCCGTATGAACGTGCCTGTGTTGCCTAGGCATAACGTGAATGCAGGGTTTTGGCAGGCTGATTGTGATATTGTTACGTATATGCCACTGAAGAGGACGGCGTTGGACAACAGAGAGAGCGATGACGAAGCTGAAATGACGGTTGGTGCTTGCCAGAACACCTACGTCTATCACCAGCTGTTGTGCTTTCCTGAGCTAACCTTCTGCCACGTATCGCCTTGATGGAGATGAATCAAGATCTCCGTGCGCCCCGATTAGCTCATTTACGCTGCCAAAAGCTGGATTTGCGCAGCGGCCACCACCTGCCTGGGATCACGACGACGTCAAAAACAGCCACGATGACCTCCGAGGCAGCCCCTACCACTGCGTGAACATTGCCTCAGCCAGTAGTACTCACGAAAATTCGCCACCCTCTCATCTTTAATGGCGACGACAACCCAGACGTTGACGATTGGCTAGATGAGTATGAGCTCTGCAGCAGGAACAACCACTAGGACGCAACCATCATGCTTGCTAACATCTTTTATTTGGCGGGAACAGCTCGAACATGGTTCCAAAATCACGAACAAGAGCTCGTTACCTGGGACATCTGCAAGCAAAACCTTCAGGACTTGTTCGGGAGCCCATTGCGCGGGCTCTGGCTGCAAAAACGGAACTTTCTTCTCGTGTCCAATCCCCCACGGAGTCCTACCTCACCTACATTCAGGACGTGCTTGCTTTGTGTCGCAAGGTTAACAGCTCCATGCCAGTAAGTGACAAGGTTGAGCATATCTTCAAGAGTATCGTGGATGATGCGTTCAACATTCTATTCTGCACAGATTGCTCCACCGTCGACTCAGTGCTTCAAGTCTGCCGAAAATTTCGAGCAGGCTAAGCAAAGACATCTCATACATCGCTTTGAGAGTCTTCCAAAAAACGGTGGCTATATCATCCTGCGATGACCTGGTCCCTTTGCACCAGTCCTCCCATCCCACGACCGTGACTCGGATCGTCCGGAGAGAACTCGAGGCCCTAACTCCTGCACCACTTCCGTCTCCGCTGCCCGACACCGTGGCCATGATATAGGCTGTTGTCCGCCAGCGACTTCCAAACATCGGCCTCTCCTTTAACCCCGTGCCGCCCCCACCACCATCGCACTCTGTTCCATTAGTGGCTGCTGCAATTACCAGCCCAGCCTCCCCGCGTCGCTACCTTGGTCATAATCCTGCAGAGTGGCGGCAGGCCAATCTGTTTCATTGCGTTATTCACTTCGCAATATTGCCGTGGCTGTACCTTCGCCACCCTTCACTCCTATGACAACGCTGACCGCCAGTACTACGTACTACTATGGACCTCGATGCTTTGCTGCCCATCCAGAGAAGCCCCGCCCCACCTATGATGGTCCTGGACACTTCTCTTCACCCAGATGAGCCTCGCACCAAAACCGTCTCAACTGCTCGTCGCTCCAGCCAATCTCCATCTCCCCGGACTCGTCGATTCTGTTCACCGGTACCTCATCGCAGCTCCTCCCCATCATACGCCGGCACCTACTCTGGAAACTAGCGAATGCAGTGCCCGAGAGTGATGCTGCATTACTGACCCGGCCTGCCAGCTCGGTACTGACCCCAGCACCTAGACGTAACCTCATTGATATTCCTGTGGATGGAGTCCCAATTTCTGCACTTATTGACACTGACGCTTGTATTTCTGTCCTCAGTTCCTCGCTGTGCCAACGCCTCAAGACAGTCCTCACACCCACCACCTCATCCACCGTTCATGTTGTGGATGGCAACACAGCTACTGTGATTGATATGTGTACTGCACATCCCTGTGTTACTTACAGTCCTCACCATTTGCCCTCAAGACGTTATATTAGGCATCGACTTCTTAACTGCACACTCATTGACTGTTTTTCTGGACTGCTTCATCTAAACCTGCCACTCTGTCCTGACGAACAAGCTCATGACACTTCGTCCTCGCTCGGCAGCATTTACTCGCCTGCCACCTGGAGCCACTGTGTATGTGCTCATGTCACCTTTTCCCTCCATTCCTGATAGCAACTAGTACGTTGTTCCACGTGACTCTGCAGTATAGCATAGCTCTTCCTCACAATATCGTGTACATAGCAAATAACCACACTTATATCCCAGTCCTGAACTTCAGCTTTTTTGTACAAGTTCTTCCGGAGGGCACTTCTATCACCGAACTGACCCCACTGTCTGACTTCTAAAGTGCTAACCGCATGAGGCGACAATTCGCGGCGACATGCCGCGCGACGGGCTAAGGGACGCCAAAGCATTGCCACTCGTCGCTGTCGCTCAGTTGCTGGGTTTTTAGAAAATTTCGCATGTCGCCCTGAAGCAGCTCGCGAGGCAGACAATCGCAGAAGGCTTTGGGATGCTCAACTTCCGTTCTGGCTTTTTTTGTTTGTTTTTGCGTGTGAAGTTGGTTTTCCTAGTGCGGTTTGGGCGAAGAACCTAGTGCCTGCACGCTCTGACTTCATCTGATGAGTGCATCGAGACAATTCAGTAAAAGCTTGTAAGGGTAGTAAAAGAAAAAAAAAAGGCTAGTGTGGCTAGATGTTAATTTTCGAAAGGAGCAGGAGAAAGTCACTGCTTGTGTAGGAGCGCACCACTGCGCTACTACACATAAATTTCATCAGTGTTTTATCGTTACTTTATTCTGTTTAGTGCTAGAAATGGGATATGGCGTGATTGCACATCCCCTTGACTGAATGACGAGGCGGCGGTAACAACGCTGAATGAAAACGTGCCGCTCTGTCGCTGAGCCCCGTCGCTCCGTGCGGTATGCACCAGCGACAACGACAGGCGTTGGCGGCGGCGGCGCGCGACAGATCGCTTTATGCAGTTACCGCTTAATGTGTCTGCACTTTTACCGCACCTCAGAGTATCGACACGACCTGCACCATCCCTGCCTACGGAGGCCCGCATATCAGGAATGGTTGCTCCTGACTTATGTCCTGACTAGGCTCAAGCACCCTCCCATATGAAAGGAGAGTTGGCAGCTACTGCCAAATGTAATGTCGGAAAGCCTGTTAGTACTTGGCCATCTCAGTTGCCAGATACTGCCTCCCATGACTTCTTCTTTCTTCACTCTTCGGACAGACACGGCGGAATGGCAAGACTGTAGCCGCTGTAGCTCTCGCTACAAAAATTGTCGTTAAAATACCTCACAAAAATAAAATATTAAAAAATTTCAACATATAAGCTTTTAAAACAATGTCTAATTGCAGCAAATTCTAGCTTTCTATGTACAGTATTTGCTGAGTTAGGAAAGAAAACAGTAGTCGAGGTCGACTACGCCGAGGTCAATCCCTGGCTTTCTTCTAGTAGAAAACACGACTCTGTGCTCTGGCGGCGGCAAGTAATCTCACCCGAAAGACGTTGACACCCTGCAGGTAACAATTGTGATCTTCAGATCTCTTCTGCTATCAGCGTGCAGCAAAAGGGGAATTATTCGGGGGCAGAAGTGAAACTTATCGGGACATGGCTGTTGACACTCCAGGTCGGTTTGACGCATTCTGAAGAGCTGAAGTCATCTTCAGAATCATCACTGCTGCTGTTCGCATCCAAAAATGAGCTTTCAGATGCTTCAATTTCCATGGAAATGTGCCGTTTTCAAGCAGCAGCAGCAGCGCACGACTTTGATGCCAAGATGTAAAAAAAGCCCCAATCACCTGAATCCTGAGACCAGCGGCACAGGCACGACACGGCGGAAAAAATAAAACCAAAAGCAAAATTCAAAAGGAGGATTCTTTTATTTCCCACTGGATGCTGTCACTTGTCAAGGAGCGCTTCGAAAGCGGGAAAATTTTAATCGTGGAACCATCGACAGCGGGTTATCGATGTGAATAGGTACAAACAGGAAAGTGTGTTGTGTGCTGGCAAAAGACTATGAGTTGACATTTTTCAGGAGAGCAGGTTAGTCCACACGCTCGTGTTGCTTATAGAGCTTTGTGAAACAATAGTATATAATTCATAAGTTACACATTTAGATATATATACAAATCAAAAACTAAATGAATCCATTTTATTTTCCTATCGACATCGCAATGAGTCGCATGGCACGTGCATAGCAGCCGTATGTGTTGCAGATTCAATTCGGTTGACCAGAATGATAAGCCACCGCTGATGGAGGGAAGGAATTTACCGCTCTGTTATCAGCTGTTTTTGAACTTAGCAAAACGATGATTCCATAAGTCGATTTCTCCTTTTGCCCCTAGCAATTTCTGCTTGTTTTATTTCTCTCGGCAATTTAAACTATGCCAGTAGTGAAGTTCCGATGTTCCATTTGGAAGTCTGGGTGGAGCTAGAAACTGAGTGGAACTATTGGTACAAGTATTAATTCACAAGCTCTATTTGGTTTGTAAAAAGAATGTCATCGCTTTATCCACCATCACTGATTCGAATACTAAGGCGGGATAATTTTTTTGCAAGTCCTGGGCGTGCAATCAAGGGACACAAAAGTGATGTAGTGTTTACGTCACTCCTGTGTGTTCTGTTAATGTTTTTCTTTCTTTTGGTTTTCATTGAGAGATGTCTGCAAGAGTATCTCTTGCTGGGCTAGTTGGTGTGACAGTGTGTTTAACCAATGGAAAAAAACAGCGCTAAATGTTAGTCTTTCTGTGTGTTCTGTCTAACATTTAGCTTTGGTTAAACACAATGTCTGCAAGGTGTTCGTGAAGTCCAGTGCACGGGAAGAACGAAAGCAGCTAGGCGCTTGGCCGTTGGAGCGCGGTTTCGTGCTGGAAGTGGGGATGTGACGAGCCTAGAGCACCGCACAGGCCTAATTTTCCGGCCTGGCCCGGGCCCATTGTTCGAAGACCGAGCCCAGCCCGGGCCCGTATGGCCCCAAGCCCGGGCACGGCCCTGGCCCACGCTGACATGAACCGGGCGCGCACTTACAAGCAGTTTGCTTGCAAGTGCGGATGGATGGATGGATGGATGGATGGATGGATGGATGGATGGATGGATGGATGGATGGATGGATGGATGGATGGATGGATGGATGGATGGATGGATGGATGGATGGATGGATGGATGGATGGATGGATGGATGGATGGATGGATGGATGGATGGATGGATGGATGGATGGATGGATGGATGGATGGATGGATGGATGGATGGATGGATGGATGGATGGATGGATGGATGGATGGATGGATGGATGGATGGATGGATGGATGGATGGATGGATGGATGGATGGATGGATGGATGGATGGATGGATGGATGGATGGATGGATGGATGGATGGATGGATGGATGGATGGATGGATGGATGGATGGATGGATGGATGGATGGATGGATGGATGGATGGATGGATGGATGGATGGATGGATGGATGGATGGATGGATGGATGGATGGATGGATGGATGGATGGATGGATGGATGGATGGATGGATGGATGGATGGATGGATGGATGGATGGATGGATGGATGGATGGATGGATGGATGGATGGATGGATGGATGGATGGATGGATGGATGGATGGATGGATGGATGGATGGATGGATGGATGGATGGATGGATGGATGGATGGATGGATGGATGGATGGATGGATGGATGGATGGATGGATGGATGGATGGATGGATGGATGGATGGATGGATGGATGGATGGATGGATGGATGGATGGATGGATGGATGGATGGATGGATGGATGGATGGATGGATGGATGGATGGATGGATGGATGGATGGATGGATGGATGGATGGATGGATGGATGGATGGATGGATGGATGGATGGATGGATGGATGGATGGATGGATGGATGGATGGATGGATGGATGGATGGATGGATGGATGGATGGATGGATGGATGGATGGATGGATGGATGGATGGATGGATGGATGGATGGATGGATGGATGGATGGATGGATGGATGGATGGATGGATGGATGGATGGATGGATGGATGGATGGATGGATGGATGGATGGATGGATGGATGGATGGATGGATGGATGGATGGATGGATGGATGGATGGATGGATGGATGGATGGATGGATGGATGGATGGATGGATGGATGGATGGATGGATGGATGGATGGATGGATGGATGGATGGATGGATGGATGGATGGATGGATGGATGGATGGATGGATGGATGGATGGATGGATGGATGGATGGATGGATGGATGGATGGATGGAAGGAAGGAAGGAAGGAAGGAAGGAAGGAAGGAAGGAAGGAATATAGGAGCGTCTCCTTTGAAACGGGGTGGTAGCCGTCGTCTGCTACTTGGCGCCGATTACAAAAATGCCAACGCTGCGATGCCAAGAAGCTAAAGGGTCGGTGCGAACCGTGTTTACGCTGCATATACGCGTCGAGATACGTATACGTTGCGGCTGTACTGTACTATTAGTTACGGTCGTTGCGACCACAGTGCATCATAGTACATACGCTGTCGGATGTCCAGCAGCAGCTAGGCTGAGCGAACGGCGGTACTCGACGCAAACCCCACAAACAGCCCGTCGTCGTCAAGTGTGGGCGATGCCTTACTATGGCGACTTCAATGCCAAGGTAGGGAAAAAACAGGCAGGAGACCAGGCAGTATAGTGACTATGGCATTGGCTCTATATGAATAGCAGGGGGGAGTTACTAGTTCAGTTAGCAGAGCGCAATATCTTATGAATTATGAATACCTTCTTCAGAAAACGGAAGAACCGGAAATGGACATGGAAAAGTCCTAACAAAATGAAATTGACTTCATACTGTGTTCAACCCCTGCCATTATGCAAGATGTACAGGTAATCGGGAAAGTGCGATGCAGTGACCACATGGATGGTGAGGTCCCGAATTGGCCTAAATCTGAAGAAGGAACGCAGCATATTAGTAAGAAAGAAACATATCAACGAATTAGCTGTGAGGGGGAAGGCAGAAGAGTTCAGGATCTCACTACAGCATAGATATTCATGCTCTAACCGAGGATGGCGACATTACCCCACTTCACTTCACTTTATTTCCTTAAAGTCCTCTCTTGGAGGCATTGCATAAGGGGTGGGTTTACAAGCATGAGAAAATACAAGGTCATTGTGTTTGAAAATAAATTTTTAAGGCATCAATAAATGAAGATTGGCATGAGAGGGCGGCGACTTCGTGGGGAAGGGCAATGCAGTCCACAATTGCTCGGGGAAAAAAAGATCCTGAAAAAGTTTTGGTGCGAGCAACAGGCCGAGTTATCTGAAATTGATGCGAAGCGCGATGAGGTATGTGGGTGCGATGCACAATGTAAGGTGCCTGATTTAGTGAACTGTTTAGAATTTTGTGCAGTATAAACAAAGACTGGCAATGCGGCGACGGAGTAAAAGGTTATCAAGACTGGAATTTTCCTTTAGAGATGAAACGCTGATGGAATACGAGTATGCGTGATGCACGAAACGGATGGCGCGGTTTTGAACTGATCCGATCGCATTTGTTAAGTATATCTGAAATGGGTTCCATATCGGACTGGCGTACTCAAGCTTTGATCTGATCAGTGTTTTATATGCCAGAAGTTTTACTTGTTGGGGCGCATGACGTAGGTGACGTTTTATGAAGCCTAAAGATCTGTTTGCAGATGATATGATGTTAGTTATGTGTGTACACCAAGAAAGGTCGCTGCAAAGTGTGATTCCAAGGTACTTATATGATTCCACGCGTTCTATGGAAGAGTTAGCAACTTCATATGAAAAAATAAGGGGGTTATGCTGACGATGTAAAAGAGATGAGTTTGCACTTCTTGGCGTTTAAAGTCATTAACCAGCGGTTGCACCATTCTTGCACTTGGGTTAGGTCATGCTGTAGTGCTACTTGATCAGATGCGTTAGTAATTTTCCGATAGATTACGCAGTCGTCGGCGAAGATTCTTATCTGACAGTGTACATGAAGAGGTAGGTCATTTATTAAAAACAGGAGAGGGGCGAGTGTAGATCCCTGTGGGACGCCAGATGTTACGGGGATTGTGTTTGAGCTTTTGTTATTAACATATAGACGAACTGTGAGCGGTTAGCAAGAAACTCTTTAAACCAATTTAGAATGTTGGGAGGCAAATTTAGAGCGGCGAGTTTCATTATAGTAAGCGTTTGTGAGGCGCCTTTGCAAAGTCTAAGAAAATTGAATCAGTTTGCTGGTTACGATCAAGGTTAGTGTGCAGATCGAAAGTAAAGATTGCCAGTTGTGTTTCGCACGAGAAACCCTTTCGGAAACCATGTTGCGCAGGATGAAAGAAGTTGTGTGAATCTAGAAAGTTCATGATATGGGAGTAGATGACATGTTCCATGAGTTTGCATGGCACGCTAGTTAGAGAGATTGGACGGTAGTTTAATGGCGATTCTCTTGTACCTGATTTGTGGACCGGGATGACCTTCCCAATCTTCCAGGTTCGGTAGCGTTCCTGTTGAAAGAGACTGTGAGAATAAAAGAGACAGATATACGGAAGATATGTCTTTAGTATTTTTTAAAACTTTGGAATTGATATCATATCAACGCCAGCAGATGATGAGAGCTTAATTTTGTTAATGAGGATTGAGATGCCATGCGCACTGATGGTAACAGGTGACATTGCTGGAAGCACTGATGGAAGTAGGCTGGGCATTGATGGGTCAGTTTCTGTCGTGAAAACAGCAGCGAAAGAGCAATTGAACTCGTCGGCACAGTCAGCATCACTAATCTCTTCATCTGCTGGGTTAGTAAGGGTAATGGTACATGTCGCTTGTGGGTTTAGTATTTCCCAAAACTTTCTAGGGTTGTTGACCAGGATTTTTGGTAGGTCAGTTTCGAAAAAAAGTTTTTTTGGCGCTACGGAGTGCTATGTAGTATGTGTCCTCGGCTGCATGATATCGCTGCCATGCTTCTGTATTAGACTGCATTTTTGCTGACCTATAAAGACGTTTTTTCTTTCTTTCCAATCTTTTGAGAGTTTTAGTAAACCAAGGTTTTTGGCGATTGGCCCGAAAACTGGTAGAAGGAATGAACTTGCAAGTTAGTTCGTTTATATTATTTTTGAAGGTTAACCAGTTGTCTTCAGTAGATCGGCTATGAAAAGTAGATTGGAAAGACGGCAGGAAAGCATGTAATTCATTATTAAAAGCATCATAGTTTCCTTTATCATAAACACGAATAGTTCTGCTGAAGGTTTGGCGGGGTGTAGGGGAGAAGTTGAAAGTGGCATGAATAACTCTATGATCACTAATTTCGCGCAGGTAGGTAAGTGATGTTAAATTCTCAGGGTGGTTTGTTAGGATTAGGTCTAGGATGTTAGATGTCCCTTCAGTAACGCGAGTGGCCGGGTTCAAGGACCATTTGGCTGAGATTAAAATTGAGGCATACTTCAACAAAGTTTCTTGCTTCCAGCAGTCAGTGGCCCTAAATTTTGCCAGTCGATGCTCGGAAAGTTAAAGTCACCAAAAAGGAGAATTTTCGTGTTAGGATTCTTGGTAGTAACTTGTACAAGCGCGTCGTTTAGTTTTTCAGCGAACCCCGGTTTACTGCTTGGGGCCCTGTAGCAGACGGCAGGAAGGACGGTTTCGTTTGGAGCGCTGCACTTGAGCCATACTAGTTCCAGGTTAGAATTGATTGCTACGGTTGAACACGATATTTGTTTGTTAATGCAGATAAAAACGCCTCCTCCTCGTACACCTTTGCGATCGTTTCGATATAGGTTAAAGTCCGGCATGTCGTCTAGAACTTCACCATCTGCAACGTCATGTGTGAGCCACGTTTCAGTTACGATTAGTATGTTGCTGCCAGAGGAAGATATAATATTTGACAGTACTTCGTGCTTAGGAAGAAAGCTGCGAGCATTTGCATAGATTATCGAAAATGAAAGGTTTCGAGTGTTTGTTCCTGGCTGATTGCGCGTTTTCGGACGGCGAAATGATTCCTACAAGACTTCTTTCACGGTTTGAGATTGTTCCTCAAAAACATAGCGCTTTGGTCTCATGTTCAAAGTTTTATATCGTAAGGAAAAAGGTCCGGTTTTGTTTTTCGCGAATGCAGTAAGTTGCTTCCGTGCATTTCGGACAGGACGAGAGGTCTTTGCCTATGCTAAAATCGGTGTTTTTGAGCATTGGGCCTTTTGATAGAATTATTCCCTTGGTTAAAGAAGAGAGCTTCCCTATTACTGGCCTTTGACTGTCTGAGCTATGTCGGCCAAGGCGATGAGCGCGCTCAATATCTTTAGGCTCTAATTCCAAGCTTAGATTTTGAAGGCAGTGATCTATGATAATCTTTTCTGATTGTTCGTATGTTTCTGATCTATTTGCATCGGGGAGGCCATAAAATATCAAGTTATTCCTTCTCGACTGGTTCTCGAAGTCATCAAGGCGGGAGTCGAGCACGGAAAGCTGGCGGCTGGTTTCTGTAGTGTTGACCTGAAGGTTTTCAAGTTCTGTTTTCATGCTGCCGAAGGATTGACATTTGATTTCTAAGTCTGCAATGCGGTCACTTAAGGTTGATAACGTTTTATCAGTTGATGCTAGTTGGTTTTTGAGACCCTGTACTTGAATGATGAGCTGCGATTGACCCGCGGTTAACTTCTGCAGTTCAGCCAAGATATTGTCTGTATCTGATGGTCCCGGGTTCATTTCCACGTCGCCAAAAATTAATAACAATGCGCGAATGACACTTGCACATTCAATAGCAAGACAAAAGCAACACTGCGGGCTCGGCAGTTGCACCAGGCAAATATTGCTCGTTTTTCTAGAGAAAAGGGCATACTTGTTACTAACCTGCATTGCGAAGGTAAGCGTGTTAGCGACGTGTGCAGTGGCACAGCCGCAGAGCCCACAGTGCGCGGGGGGTGGATGTCGCTGTTTTATAGGCGATGATTTCCAGGTTGTCGATGACGATTGGGTTGCTGATGTTGGTCCGGTTGTCGACAGGGGGCGTTTCGAGGTGCAGCCAGATGTCGGGGACAGGAAGCCATGTCGCCATTTTGACGTGATGACATGGCAGCAAGTGTGATGACCGGCGTGCCAACCATGAAGGTCGGCAAGAGAGCACAGGTGAAGATTCGGACGAGAACCTGCATTGCGAAGGTAAGCGTGTTAGCGACGTGTGCAGTGGCACAGCCGCAGGTGGGCTCTGCAATCTAGAAGCAATGAACAATAATTCCAGAGATATCATTACTGAGTGCGCTATAGAAGTAGGCGGTAGGATAGTTAGGACATCGGTAAGCTGTCTAAGGAGACGAAAGATTTCATTAAGAAACGCCAGAGTATGAAAGCTTCCAATCCAACAGACAAGATAAAATTGGCCGAGATATCAAAGCTAATCAATAAGCGCAAGGTGGCCGATATAAGAAAGTAACATGGAGAAAATTGAGCATGCTGTAAAGAACAGGGGAAGCCTTAAAGCGGTAAAGAAGAAATTGGGCATAGGCAAAAACCAGATGTATGTGATAAGGGACAAGGCAGGCAACGTCATCATGAATATGGACAAGATAGTCAAAGTAGCCGAGCAGTTCTATACAGATCTCTACAGTAGCCAAAGAAGTCAGGATGGTAACGAGATTGGCGGTAGCGAAAAGCAGTCAGACATTCCACCAGTGACGAAGGACGAGGTCAAGAAAGCATTAGAAACTATGAAAAGGGGGAAGTCAGCTGGAGAGGATCAGATAACTACAGATTTGTTAAAGGACGGGGGGGGGGGGGATATTGTGCTAGAAAATCTGGCCACACTGTGTACATAGTGCCTGGTTTCATCGACGGTACCGGAACCATGGAAGAATGCAAACATTATCCTCATTCACAAGAAAGGGGACTCTAAGGACCTTAAAAATTACAGACCAATCAGCTTACTGTCTGTTACATATAAGGTGTTTACTAAGGTAATCGCCAATAGAATCAGGACAATCTTAGACTGCAATCAAGCAAAGGATCAAGCAGGGTTTCGGAAACGGTACTCTACTATCGATCATATCCATACCATCAACCAGGTGATAGAAAAATGCTGCTCGGAATATAACCAGCCCTTATACATAGCATTTATTGATTACGAAAAAGCATTTGACTCAGTTGAAACCTCGACGGTGATGCAGGCATTGCGAAATAAGGGGGTAGACGAGTCATACGTGAAAGTGCTGGAAGATATATATTGTTATGGCGCGCAACGAGGAGCGCTGCGCCAGAAAAAGAAGAGGCGCGGGACGAGCGCGAGGGTAAGAGAACAAAAGAAGAGCGCCGGGGCAAGTGGTGTTTGCCTGGTGTCCTTCGTTCTTCTGTGTCTATCTCTAGCGTCCCGCAACATTTTGGTGGCAGCGGTGGGATCATGCCGCTCACCCGCTCCCAAAGTCAAGGACCCGACGTGCCAGACGACGTGACTCTGCCACCGGGTGCGGCAATGTGGGTGTATGCCAAGCTTGACAGTCTGATTATAGCGGACTTCAATTTTTCCTTCAACGGTCATAAGTCTGGTATTGATATTGGCGAGGGCTGAATCAATGTTTCTCTGTCCATTCCGTAACTCTTCCATTGAGTTCTTTATCTCGTCGTTACTAGTTGAAAGCGAGGTTGACTGTACTTGCAATTCCTTCAAGATGCGCAGAATTTCCATGTATTGCTCAGATTGTGTTAGTACAACGTTAGTAGCAGAATTACTGCTCTCGTCTGCACCATCTGTGCGCAAATCGCCTTTGGTTGTGCCACGCGTGTTCATAGGACCCGGGTTTTCCTCAATATCTCCCGACAATAGCAAAAGAAGGCAGCTGTCAAAGCATTCATTGCACACGCTCAAAAGAACTCGTGGGCACAGGAGCAGCATCAAGCATCGATTGTCACTTCTTTTAGTATACAAAGGAATAGAGTTACGCACCTGTGCAGCAAGCAAGGACGATCTGTTAGCCATTACGACTGATATGCTGCTCTCGTGCCCACTCAAGCGGTCTTGCAGGAACCAACGCCTAAATACTGATGATGCTGATGCTGATATGCGGCCATTCCTCTTTGTATCGTGGGATCACAAAGTTCTGGATCAGGCCAGGAGAAACGGGTAGAAAAAATTGAGGAGTGAGAAAAAATTTTATGCTAAATGTTCAGTCAAATAGTCCGAAGAAGTAAGAAAGAAAGAGAAAGACGAAATTTAACAGGCTTCTCTGCTGCACTTGCTGTCGATGACCATCCTGTAGCCAAGGAGGGATGAGGAACGAGCGGGAATCCCAGAGGTGCCGCCTGGTGGACGAATGCAGGCAGATCACCGGTAGACAGCTGCTTCTCTCGATGAAGGGAGACGTTGGCGCCGGCTGAAATGCTGATAAAGCCGATGCTGTACACCACGAGCGGAAACAGGACCTGTGCAACAAACAAGGACGATCTGTTAGCCATTACGACTGATACGCAGCATTGACCTTGACACAGCTCTCGTGCTGACTCCTGGAACTCGATTGGGTACAGCCTCAATCCTGAACTCCGGATCACCGGTTGCGTCTCTGCAACCTGAAGCACCGCCTCAGCACCCTCCAGCGCCGGCGGTGCTACCATGGGAAACATTCAACTTTGGCCCCACCCTCACCGACGCAGAGCTTGCCTCTCTCAAGGCCTTGCTGTTCCAACATCGCAGTTGCTTTGCTCTAAGCGCCGGTGAACTCGGGTGCACTTCCTGGGCCCAACACCGGATCAACACCGAAAACCGCGGGCCAGTTCATCACCAACCTCGGCGCCGTGTAGCGCCAGCCGAACGGACAGGCATCCAGCAGAACGTATGCGACATGCTTGACCAGGGAATCATTGCCCCGTCTTGTAGCCCTTGGTCCTCCCCTGTAGCCCTTGTGCGCAAGAAGGATGGAACACTCCGCTTCTGTGTTGATTACCGCAAGTTAAATGCTATTACTCACCTCGGCGTGTACCCTCTTCCCCGCCTCGACGATGCACTTGATCGCCTGAAGGGGGCCCGTTATTTTTCCACCCTATATCTGCTCTCGGGCTACTGGCAGGTGCCTGTTCACCTCGATGATGCGGAAAAGACGGCTTTCGTGACTCCCGACGGTCTTTACCAGTTCAACCGTATGCCCTTCGATCTCTCGAATGCTCCAGCTACCTTTCAGCGCCTCATGGACCGCGTCTTAGTCAATATGAAGTGGACTATGGCGTTGATCTACCTGGATCGACGACGTAACTGTCTACGCGGCTACGTTTGAAGAACACCAAACGCGACTCAAATTCTCGTCCTCGAAGCCCTTACCTCTGCTGGGCTTCGCTTAAAACCAAAGAAATGTTTCTTCGGTTTTGCAGAGGTGGCGTACTTGGGTTACGTTGTGAGCCGGCATGGCATCCGTCCCGACCCTGAAAAACTAAAAGTGCTTACGGCTTACGAAGCTCCCACCACCGCCAAGGAGCTCTAAAGTTTCCTTGGATTTGCTTCGTATTTCCGTCGTTTCATTCCGGACTTTGCCAAGCGAAGCGCTCCGTTGACCGCCCTGCTGAAGAAGAATGCAGCATGGATTTGGACGCCGGTCCAACAGCTCGCATTCCTTGACGTCAAGCACGCCCTCCCCAAGCCTCCCACATTAGCCCACTACAACGAATCGGCCCCCAACGTCCTCCACACGGATGCCAGCCAAGATGGGCTCGGCGCTGTCCTGCAGGAAGACGAGTCTGGTGAACACAAAGTTCTAGCTTATGCCAGCCGCCAGCTTTCCGACGTAGAGCGCCGCCGCCACTCTTCGGAACTCGAGTGCCTCGCCGTCGAGAAGTTCCGTCCCTACCTGTACTGCGACAGGTACCATAGTCACGGACAATAGCGCTCTCACTTGGCTGCAGTCTGTCATACACTTAAATGCCAAGATTGTACGTTGGTCACTGCAACTTCAAGAGTACGATTTCACCATAGTGCATCGGCGCTGTTCTGCCCATCAAGATGCCGATTTCTTTTCTCGCCACCCTTGTCCCGTGACGGCTTTGACGGATTTCAGGACTGCACAAACGCAAGATCCCGACATTGAGGCCATAGTCCAATCCCTTGGCACCGCCGCCGGCGCAGGTCTCCGTAAACTGCGCCGTATCTATCGAATTAAAGATAATCTCTTGTGTCATGTGAGGCGGCTCCGTGGTCGACCACCCGTGTGGTTGCCAGTGATGCCAGCAACACTGCGGTCGAAAGTCTTGCGAGGCCTATATATATACACGACGCTCCCACAGCTGGTCACCTTGGTCGCGGCAAGGCCTATACGCACGAGTGTCGCAGCGCTTTTGGGGGCCTAATATGTCCAGAGACGTCAAGGAACACGTTGCGTCCTGCCAGACGTGCCAATACCGGAAATCGTCCACACGAATAACCAGGCCACCCCCGCAGGCTTTTTCGCCGCCGAGTTCACCTTTCGAACTGGTTGGACTGGACCATTTGGGCCCATTCCCGAAGACGCCCGCCGGAAACAGGTATATTCTGGTCGCGATCGACTACTTTTCCAAGAGGGTCGAAGCATTGCCCGTTCCAGACACCTCTTCCGCTCATGCCGTTTTGTTTGTAGAACAGCATCTCGTTCTCCGGCATGGTGGGCCCCGACGCCTCATCACGGACCGTGGGAGCTGCTTTATGTCCCATGAATTTGAACGAGCCCTCCACTCCTTCGGCATTGCGCATTCCACTACATCCGTCAATCATCCCCAGTGCAATGGCCTCGTGGAGCGTGTTAACCGCACCTAGCTCACGGATATACTCGCCTCCTATGTGGCTCCGTCCCACAGATACTGGGATCGTTTTGTTTCTGCGGCAGCTTTTGCACTCAACACTGCGAGGCAAGAAACAAAGCATGTCACGCCGTTCTCAGTCGTCTATGGCAGAACTAAAGCCCCTTGATACTTTGAAAGTTACGCCAACGATTGAACTTTGCCGCCGCCGCGCTACCTCCTCGCCTCCTCCTCGCCCCTTGCGCGCCCCTTCGCTGAAGGCCGGCTCTCCGCCCGATTTCCTGAGCGACGATTGGTCTCCCTGCCGTTGCCCTTGGAAACCGACGCGCGTTCGGCGTTTTCCTTGTGTTTTCAATGGTGTCACAATATTAGTCGAAAGACGTTTATTCCTAGAAAGAACAGAGTTGTTTGCGACGTCGGGTGCCTTTCTCACTCCCCGTAATAACGCGTCACCTGACGCTGCGTTTTTTATTCCTGCTTGCTCCTCAATACTTTTGCGGCGGCAGCATGTTCACTGTATAAAAATAAGGTTGTCCTCTGCAGCATGCTGAATATTCTGCGAGGCTCCAAGGCTCCATCATTTAACACGCTTCGACTTCTGTACAGTCAGAAACAGGGCGCTATAATCTGCTTTTTGCTGTCAGAGATAACTGGAAAATTACAGTCTCTCGATTGCATTTGTCGCGATTATGCCAGGATCCCTGGCCTCCTTCACTAAAAATCTAAATTCGGGATTGTAGAGGAGCTAGCCTTTCCAGCTTGTACTTGTAGTGTGCGTCGGTTACTCGGTAGCAATGAATGCTGGCCCTGAAAAACTCTTTGGCAAGTAAACCCGAGGTATTGCGGGTAATCTGCACTAGTTAGGTCGTACGGCATGGTTTTTTTTTTCAATTCTTGAATGTGTCTTGCCATGCTTCGACGCACGCGTGGGTTAAAAAGTATGCGTTCGTTTTATCAGGGATACGGCCAATGTACAGGAGGTGTTCACATGATCACACACGCTACACTTTGACCATGACTACTAGGCGTTGGCAGGTTGAAAGCTGGAGCTCTAAAACCGCGATTCCGCGTATTCATTTACTGCGAGAAAAGTTTTCCCATCGATTTCAAATCAGCCGGAATCATTGCATCAATTTTCTGTATTTACGAAACTTAAACAATCAATAATGATTATAGTTATGATGTAAAAATAGGGGAACATTTTGCGAGCAACAATTCTTAGCACTGTAACATATTACTCATTTCAATTGTACGCAAGATTTTTTTTTTTCACCTAGCCTGAGTGATCAACTCATCACTCTATGTCCTAGCTACATTTCACTGAAGACCACTTTGAGCCGCCAATATTACACGAACTCGAAAAAAAACAGGCCCGACGCAGTTCCATCAATTTTCTCTCACTGACCTGTCCTGAAGTAAAGGAAGCCTCCTCGACAGAGACATGAACCTCGCGCTGATAGTAGTCAGTTATTTTTATGGCTTGCTCTTTTTCCACCTCCATTTATGAGAAAACAAGAAAGTATAAGAATTAAAAGTCAATGTATATGTCTCGTCAGATATTATAATAGAGATATGACAGACAACGTAAGTCAATGAAAATTGAAGTATATCAATGGGTCATGGGACGGCATCAGATTAAATAGTGATGGTTATGAATAGTGATAGGTAATGATGGTGACTGTTACGGATAATAATAGTAAATGATAGTAATAGGCCCGGATAGTGAGGTGATAGTGTTCGTTGCGGATAGTGACAGTTACGATAGGTCTCTGGCATTAGTAGATGTAGTGATAGATAGGATAGCGATAGTTAATGAATTGGCAGTTATATGCTTTCTCATTTCCGCACGTTGAAGACCTATGTGCACCCGTAATTTTTTTATTTGATTGTTGCGTTCAATGAAATCCAGCTCTTTTACATAGCGCATGAGGCCACAGCATGCTTGCCCCAGAACTTCAGTGTGTCGGCAATAGGGTCCACACTTCTCCCAGTGTACCCTGCTGTCTTTTAACCACACGTGAAGTCAGTGAGTGGCCGCGTACTCACTGCCGTGGCAAACCTGTTCTTGGTTTTATACAAAATTAACTAATCAACGCAGATTATCGCGGATCGCTAACTAGCACAGTGCCATTACACTTGGCCAAGCTTTCCAACGGTATACGGTTCAATGTTGCTTAGATTTTAATTGCAATTTACTAAATATCAATTAATTTGGCCCAGTAATTGATCAAACTACATGTACAATTAACCAATAATCCAATCTCATGGTTGATCACGTGACATATACTATGCTTAGATAGCTTGACAGTAGCGAAATAGACTAGGTCCTGCTTTGGCCTTCTCTGATATTGAAGTTCAAAGCACCAGCCTGGATCGTTTTCCGAAGTTTTACCGCGGTGACAGATTTCACGCTCTAAAAAAAAACACAAAGTCAGAGGCAGTACTAGATTAGGTGCACGAAGTAAAACCTTAATATGTGACTTAAAAAGTGTCTGTAGCACAGAACTCGCCTGAAAGCTTTGTTTATCAGTATTCCCCATTCAAACAGTTCTAAGAAGAAACCAATCAATTCATGAACTTTACTTTCGGCATTCTCAATGCTTTTCTCGCAATTTTTCAAAAATTTTGTGCACTCCTGGAGCGCAGACATGGCCCAAAAGCTCGCGCTTCACTCACTGCTGCGGCCGGCCGGCGGGCGTCAAGGAGAAAAAGCGTGTCGTGCGCAGCGCTCGCCGCCGCCGCGCGAGGAGAATCGAGGAGGAAAGCGCGGAGGAGAGTGTCGCTACTTTCAAATTATCAAGGGACTTTAGGCAGAACACCCTCCATCCCTCTCGACGCGCAGTTGGGTCTTCCCCATTAGACTGCGTCACCAACTGACTCCGCCCAACGACTTCGTTACGCCCGCCTCGACGCTTAGCGCAACCTGCTCACGGCTCAGGCGCGTGTGTAGGTGGCCAATGCGGCAACACCACCACTTCCCTCCTTCCGGTCCGGTCACTTGGTCCTCGTTCGCCGCACCATCCGCGCGACTGGCCGTGCCACAAAGCTCATGCCCCGATACCGCGGCCCTTACCGTGTCGTTGAACGGCTCGGCCCCGTGACATACCGCCTCGAAGACCTCCCCGAGTATCGACCACATTTTCCCACCACATTTTCCCGGAGCATGTGTCAAACATGAAGCGATATGTCAACGGCGCCAGCATTGACTCAGACTTATCCGGCATACCGGGTCATCACCACTACTGTCGTCGCATATGCTGCCTCATTGCCTTCCCCACGAAATGCCGCCCCATAAGTGGAGCGGCATAAGACTAAGGTAATGTTCAACAGCCTTGGGCAGGAACAGTAGTTTACATTAGGGCGACATTCCGTTTCCAGCCCAGATGAGAGCAGACACTATCATCATCGTCGCCATCGACAGACGTCACATTACGTCAGTTCCTTCGTTCTCAGTTGCCACTGGTTGCCGTGGCAACAGATATGCTCCAAAATGCATATGGCGTCACGCATGTTCGCCGTCGCTACAGTGTTCTGCCCGTCGCCTGCTTCCTTCGGTCGCGGCGTTGCCATGTACGCGACTTTCCTTCGCTACAGCTGCTGTTCATGGTCGGGAAGTAGTCGTACCCCGCACCTCCACCGCTTGTCACCAGAGGTGGGCATTTGACCTCAAATACCTCGACCTCACCTCAATTTTCAGGTGACCATTGGTGACCTCACTCAACCTCACCTCAAACTCAAAATGTGAGGTTGAGGTCGGGCGCTCGACCTCAAAAAAAAAAGAATCATTAAATTAAACCGCAACTTAAAGCTAATATACATTTCTCGGTAATCCTAGGGTATAGGCTAGCCAGAATTTTGTCGTATGAAGGCTGTATTTTACTCCTAAATTTATGCAACAATTAATATCCCGGATAAAAGTAGAAAAGCTCCGGACTGGACATGTACTGACATGTCCAACTCTGCACTAAAATGGCAATCCTCTCCCCCCCCCCCCCCCCTCGCCTACCCTTTTGTGGTCGGTTTCAATCTGAGGCCTATATGGGTACAACGTTACAACGCATAGGCCCATAATGCAATACAAAGAGTTTATCCCATCTGACCCACGTGAAAAAGATTCGTATTAGAAATAAAACAAACCAGTTCTTACTATAAACTGAAAAGTTAAATGCTGTTGACCCTAGTGACGACGACAACAATGACGGTATGCTCTTTTTCTTTTCTTGCCACATAGCGCTAAACAGACAGGGACACAACGAGACACACGGGACGGGCGCTTTTTTTTATCGCCCTTCCAGTATGTCTGGTTGTGTCCCTGTCTGTTTAGCGCTATGAGGCAAAAAAACTGACACCAACTCGCCCAAGCTTCCATACTTGCTCTTTTTCTTAATTCGAAAAAAAAAATTGATGATTGCCGAGCTTTTTTTTTTAATACACTGTACATTGTTTTTCGATAGAATACATTAAATTAGGAAAAAATAGGAATACATTCGTGCCTCGTTAGTACGGACGCTTTGGTTTCCGACCAAAGCTGTCCATAAAGCGAGTCATCCATAATAACGAGTCATGAATAAAAACGAAAAGTATATAATTGAGAAAAATTTATAATTAATGGCTGCTGTTTTAATTAATTTGGGTATATAAACACAGCCGAGATGTCGATGCTACCCTCTTCTCCATAGATCCGTTGACCCGAAACGTCATGTCTGTTCTTAAACCTTGTCAGCCATCCTCTTGAGTAGCTGAAGTCAGTAACGCCTAGACAGAGCGTAGAATAATATTCCTCAGTAAACATCCCCCTGTTTTACTGAACAAAAATTCCGTAAGTCATCACAGGTAAAACCTATCAAGACGGAGGAGAAGAAGCACTCATAATGTTGCCGAGGCAGCTAGTCTTCCTTTGAAGCATTTCGTCGCTCACGACAGCACCATTCGAGTACACATTCCCGAACCACATTAACAAGGCTGACTCTATTTCTTCGAACTGTGCTTGGCGCTGTCGGACTGTGGCTTTCGCTGCGATGCCGACGTTGAGTCATTTATCGGAGTCCGGTAGTATATATAGATGGTATACCGTCGACCTGGTGAGGCTGAGGCCTAGTTTAACTTGGGTCCAGTCTTTCATGGCTTGGATTGACTGAGATGGCTTTTGCCGCTTGTATTCACAGATTTCCCGCTTCGCGCCTAAGTTCAGCTCCATTCTTTTGCGTTTAACTCCCGTCATGCCAAAAGTCAGACCAAAGTTGAGGGTTACAGGCTCTTCTTTGCACTCTTTTTCCCTAGTTAACCTCCCTGACTTTCTGTTCTTCTGATTCTCTTTTTTGCCTTGTACTGTTTCTATAAGGAAGCGAGGGAGTCAAGTTGGCAGGCTACTATACAGAGGGCTATCAAACAGCCCTTTCCAGTGCCGTTTGTATGTGTTCCTATGAAACAAACACTGCAAGCTGAAGTAGAACGACGGCTAGCCGACTACGAAGAGCTCAGACCTTGTGAAGGCCGCATCGTTGACTCAAGGCGAAGCCGGATCGCTGTGTTGCAAAATGTGGTAGTTCGGCAGCGCAACAGTGACGAAAACCAGGAGCAGAGAAGGAAGGGCCTCCAGGACGGGAGGCCCATCGCCTTTCTTTTGTCGCTCTACTTTGTGAGTGTGCCTTAACCCTGACCGAAAAGAGTTAACGGCTTCATGGAACACACTTTGTGTTCTGGGATAGAAAAACTTCAATTCCCACCCCCAATTTTGGCGCTTGTCTTTCTTATTATTTCTTTCTTACGCTTTTACCGGCCTCTCTTCTGTTCACGTTCAGCAGAATTTATTGCGACCACATGTTGCTATTTTCCCGACTGCGGCCTTCAGTTGCGGCGCTGCCGCTGCACCCAGAAATCTCCCGGGGTCTTTCTTAGTTACCTGACCCTTGGTTTGCTGTGTACGATCCCTGCCATCCACCCTCCTTTTCTCCTCCTCCTCCTCCCTTGCTTTCCGTTCTTGCGCCCCCCTCCCCCCCCTCCCCCCTTCCCCCTCCGCCCGCTTTGGTTCTTTCCAACTCCACAGGACTCGCATAGGTTTCCGGCCTGCGCACCCTTCTTTAACTTGCGTTCGGACTCCCCTGGTTTTTTCAAACGATGTCCCTATTAACGAGACAAAACTACGTGGGCCGAATAGGCTGTGTGCATTCATCCCCTGTCCATTGTTCAGAGAGCGAGTTTCTATATTAACGAGGCATAAATACATTGAAAAATCTTCGCCCCAGAAAACTGTCCATAATTCGGGTCCTCCATATTAACGGATGTCATATTAACGGGGCACAAATTTTCCATAATATCCACTCATGAAACGACTTGTGAAAACTAAATCGCCAACAAAACAAACAAAAGAGGAAAAGACAGCAAAACACCAATTAATCATAAAACTCGGCCAACGCCGAATACACCTTCAGAAAACAAGAGGAATGCTGTTTATCTTAAGAGGTCCCAACCGGCCACTGCTGGACGTTTGTTTATAATTCTGTGATCCCGTGGCGTATTGCAAGAATTGGCGAAATTGCTTCTTCGAACACCACGCTTACATTAAAAAATTACACGGGTCGGAACTGCTAGGAAAAAGGGTTAAACGTGAACCACTTTGCTGCCGCGAACATTGGTTCGCCCGTCAAATTTCGCCGGAGCAAAATGTCCAACTCCCACCCGCCTAAAACACACACACACACACACACACACACACACACACACACACACACACACACACACACACACACACACACACACACACACACACACACACACACACACACACACACACACACACACACACACACACACACACACACACACACACACACACACACACACACACACACACACACACACACACACACACACACACACACACACACACACACACACACACACACACACACACACACACACACACACACACACACACACACACACACACACACACACACACACACACACACACACACACACACACACACACACACACACACACACACACACACACACACACACACACACACACACACACACACACACACACACACACACACACACACACACACACACACACACACACACACACACACACACACACACACACACACACACACACACACACACACACACACACACACACACACACACACACACACACACACACACACACACACACACACACACACACACACACACACACACACACACACACACACACACACACACACACACACACACACACACACACACACACACACACACACACACACACACAATATAGATACTTGTACGTCCGAACCGAATACTGGATGCCATTTCGCCAACAACTCTGAGAGAGCTTTTTTGTGACGTATTCACTTGTTTTCCTTTCAAGACTGAACTAATAAATTGCACGGTGGTGTCTCCGAAGCTGCTTCGCCGCATGCACCGTAGGTGAATCTAGAGAAACCGTTTCCCCGTTAGTGTCGTATAGTTACAGCACATAAACGTAAAATAAAGACAATAACAGCAGAAAGGAGGCGAGCGAGCAGCCCGGAGGGACCGCGCCTCTGCTGTGCACGCGCTCCTCCCTTCGCCGTCCGTCTCCATGGCATCTGGTTTTGCTCATGCAGTGAATGCCGAACTGTCACCAATACACACCAAAGGCAGTGGGATATGTGTGTCAGCTCCGCTTCCAGAGACTGCATCGCGCTTTTCAATACTTGCAAAAAGAGAAAAACTAAATGACCGCGCAGGTAAGTGGAAAGGAGGGTAGTGCTATGGGCCTCTGAAAAGATGCCAAAGAAAGAGCCTAATGTGAGGGAAGAAGCCTGTTCTCTTTTCGGCAGTGTACGAACTTAATTGTCAACAAGAAAATATATATGAAGAAATACCATGTTGACGAAAGTAATAACAAATGTCGCACACTAAAAACAGGAGAACTGCGCTTCCCAGAGCGTATAGAAGGTTTGAGACATCGACTTAGTACTGCATTCCTAAGTGCTAGCATGTAATTAGCTTCATTCACGTATATCTAAATTGATTTTTAAAGAAAAAGACAAATGTATGAAAAAATTATTCCGACATCTGGCCACAAAAATTTTCATCCGATTGATTTGTCCGTCTGGAGCAGACGGCAGCACAAAAGAGACACGCTCAGTTCGCTACACCAATTCGTCCGTCTAGACACCAAAATGTCGAGCCGGAAATCATCTCAATACTTTCTAGCTCATAAAAACATGTAGGAGAACGCTTTTCTCTTTTTTTTTCTGCGCCTGAATAAGAGATTTCAAGAGAAACCTGATATTATGAAGTTAAGAATCCCTTACTCTCCTCCTTTCTCCTGCATTGCTTGATTTCACTAGAATTTGAGAGAGAAACAAGGGGCCTTAGCGGAGCGAAATCATTTTTTTTTTTCAATGGGCTTCACTGTATGCAAGCCCCATATATTTTTTTGTCTCTTCTATCTCGGCAAATAGTTAACGTGTGCGGGCTTCTTTCCTGTATACTACTGCGTCTTATAAGCTGTGCCGTCCGTTTCATCCTCTTGCATGTTTTACCGCTATATTGGTTATATACGGAACGCTAGCACCTTCATCCCATTGCAGTTGTTCGGGGCCACCTGTGAATCTGTTAGAAGGAACAAGCAGCACGAGACCAAAGAGAGGTTGTTTTGGAGAATACAAGAATATAAATTTGTAGGACCGGAATATAGAACGATGACGTACAATTCGAAAGGGAGGACTTCAATAAAATGCTCAGACGGTATTGTGCCGGTTTTCCTGGTTTGTTCATGTTTACCTTTTTTTTATCTCTCAGTATGCGTCCTCTAACAATTTCGCTGCACCATTTTCTGTTAAGTTTCCGTGTAATGTACAACGGGGTCCTTTATCGAATGTAATTAAGGCAGCAGCCGTGACGTTAGCGCCTGGAAACGGGCATGCACAGGAGAAACAGTTCTGCTCCGCGCCGTCTGCGCAAAGACAGTTTGCTTCACTTTTTAGTTTGCTTGTTTCTGTGCGGCATCCGACAAAAGCACCGCAGGTCAACGTGAGTTATGTGCTTTGCGCGCTCCTGGGTGTTTGAGCCGGCGGCAAGCATCGGCAAAAACAAGTAAGAGCAAACGGGGGTGGCGGGCAGGGGGCATGTGGAGTTCGTGAAGTAAACAAAAAAAAATCTCCTTCCAAGAAGACCAGAGGGAAGCGTCCTCGGGCTGCGGACATTACGGTGGAATGCCGAAAGCTGGGCAGGGGCTGCGGCATCCGGTCGTCCGAACGGAGGGTAACCAAACACAGAGAGCCGGCGGGCACACCGCGGCAGTACGCTCAAGCTCCGCGTCAAAAGGGGCGCTCTTCGAAGAAAGTCGCGGCAACAGCAAAAAGCCTGGACCTCACAATTTCGACCTCACACAATGACGACCTCACTCAACCTCAAACTCACGCGTGAGGTTGAGGTCGAATTTCATGACCTCACTCAAAAAATTCGAGCTGTCACTGACCTCACCTTGAGGTCATTTTAAGGTTGAGGTCGACCTCATGAGGTTGCCCACCTCTGCTTGTCACGAGTACGATTTTCACAGACACGCTGGGAACAAGTATACTGAACACGCAAACACCCAGATCGATGTTTTTGAGGGAGCGCGCAGCGTGAGTCCGACAGGGGGGCGTGGTTTTTGCCTGGGCGACAACAACTGCACGGCGCTAGGGGGCTGATCCGCTAGCTGAGGGAAGTATCAAGGGGTTTTAGCTGAGGGAAGCGAGGGCTCGTCTGGCATGAAGCCAGTGCCACTGCACTTAGAGCGCTAACTGAGGGAAGCGAGGATATGGCGAGGGCTCGTCTGGTGGTACACCAGTGCCGCTACGCCGAGGTCCGCGATGCCGGACCCACTAAGCTACTCTAACTAAGCCGCGATCCATCGGAGCAGTGAGGGCTTCTGATAGCTATCAGTGCCACAACGCTCACTCCGATAGACCACGGCAAGCTGACGGAAGGGGAGGTGTTTACTCCTACTCTTCCCGGTAGCCCCGGGCCTCGACGAACTCCTTTGGCTCCCGGCTGCCCTTCCCTATCAAACCTGCTTTACTCTATGTGAGAGTTTCTTCCTCTTCATTCTTAATCCCTCCTCGAGGCCTCATGTAACTTAACTGTCCTCCTATATTGCGCTACATTATTTGGTAGCGCAGGCTGAAACCTCTTTACTCTCCGAGGCTCTACTCGCCTCGTCATAACTGCCAGCCCTCATATACTCTCATATTACATAATCGTTGCGCCCAGCAAACTAAGAGATAATGTAACTATCTAAATTCAACGAATATAGTTAGAGCTGTTGCTCTACCTGTCGGACATTAACGCGGGCTTCTCTCATAATTTTATTTTCAGTTAGGGCTTATAGATGGCGCTCCTGCGCTACATTCCTTCAACAGTTGGGAGAGGGAGAGAAAAGGCCCAGGTGCTTATCGCCGGAGATTCTAACATGAACAGGTGCAAGCGAGATATCTTGGAACGTGTAAGGGGTGATAAGAGTGTTGGTTGGAGCCCTCCCAGGGAGAACAATGAGGGCTGTACTAAAAGAGAGTAAAAATAGGCTGTTGAAGGATTCCGCAGAGCGCAGTATGGTAATAGTAGCCGCGGGTCTAAACGATGTCCTAAATGGTGACGCTGCAGGAGTGGTGGAAAGTTTAGCTAAGGGAGTTGACGAGATCAGGGAGATAGCACAGCAGACGCAGATAGTTGTATGCACAGTACCAGAGGTGCTAGGATTGAACGGAAAGATGGAAAAGGATGTGGTGACAGTTAATCAGGACATAAGAAAGTTAAGCCTGGAGAAGCGTTTCGAAGTGGTTGAGGTAAACAGGGAGGTACCGTCTGTTGCAGAAGTTTGCAGCCCAACGCGCCGGGCGGAGGAGCAGTATTGCTCCCGAGAGGCGGCGCTGCGCCCGCCGGCGCTGCCTGGTGACGTAGCTATAAAGAGTGAGGATGCTTGTTCTCTTCCCCTCATCCCGCGGCTGAGAGCAAAGATGTGCGATATCAACCGCGGGATGAGGGGAAGAGAACAAGCCTCCTCACTCTTTATAGCTACGTCACCAGGCAGCGCCGGCGGGCGCAGCGCCGCCTCTCGGGAGCGATACTGCTCCTCCGCCCGGCGCGTTGGGCCGCAAACTTCTGCAACAGACGGTACATAAAGCAGGTTTTGGTAGGGCTTTTCAGCGAAATGGCATTCATTTTAACAGAAGGGTCGGAGCAGAGATCGGCTGGCGCTTGGCAGGCAGGGCTGTAGCTTTTTTAGGGGGTCCGCGAGGACTCCGTGCACAGAGGTAGTTAGAAGTGAAGCAGAAGAAAGTGTAATAATGGAGGCTGAGCCCCCAAAAATGGCAAAGAGTAGGTCGAGAAAGAAAAGTACAAAAAAAGGAATTTAACACTAGGATCAGCTACATAAACATGCAAGGAGGTAGAAAAAGAGCGAAATGGCTAGAGATAGAACAGCAGTTGAAGGATGACAAAATAGGTGTGTACGCTCTTTATGAGACTCATCTCAGGGATCTAGAAGATCCGCCGTTTATAGAAGGCTACGTCTGGGAACGGTGCAACAGAACGAGAACGGAAAGAAAGGGTGGAGGGGTAGGTATGTTGATACACCAGGGAACAAATTGGCAAAGAATCAAATCATCTTGTAAAGAATATATCTGGGTTTCAGGAACCATTGCCGGCATAAGGACATGGCTAGGGGTAGTTTATTTAGGAACAGGACATCAATGCAGGCAAGAAAACAGGGATCTTGTTAAATGTCTCAGTGACGATATAAGCCAGTTTGAAAACGGGGCCAATATTATTCTGCTGGGGGACATGAACGGCCACATCGACGATCTGGATGGATACACGGATTGTAACGGGAAGCTAATGCTAGATTTCTGCGAGCGACACGATCTAGTTATAGTAAATAGAGAGACAAAATGTGAAGGCCAAATCACGTGGGAATTCCGCAACAGGCAGACGACCATTGACTATTGTCTAATGTCGCAGGAAATTTATAGCAAGGTCACAAAAATGGAAATAGACGAAGAAGGGGAGTGTAGTCTGGGAAGTGATCATAAACGTATTAGTCTGCAGATGGGGCCCTTGATGAAAAGAGAAATGGAACTTAGACAAAACGTAAACGCAAAATTAAACCACGATCAAATAGCGCAGATAGCAGCAGACATAGAGGAAGCAATAGAGAAAAGCCCCATGGAAGACTGGGATTATGAACAGGTACAACTACTCATAAGGAGTAAAATTCAGGAGGTTAAAGTAGCAAACCGCTGGAATGGAAAGAGGAAGCCACGGAGCTGGTGGAATAAGGAAATCAGGGAAGCTATTGAAAAACGACGGGCTGCTTCAAGGGAACACCGAATGGGAAAGAAAGCACAGGCTTCTCAGGAGGAAATCGACCAAAAATGGGAATCATATCGACAAAAGAAACTTCAAGTGCAGGCCCTCGTCCAAAGTAAAATAAGACAGTCCACCGATCGCTGGATGGCTGATATACACGATGCCTCTAGAGGCGGAGCAAGAAAATTCTGGAACCATATAAGCTGGCTAGGGAAGAAGAATCAAAGAAAGCAAGATCGGATTCAAGATAACGAGGGAAATTGTTTAAAGGGAGACAACGCAGTGAACTACATTGCATCAGTTAGAGCCGAGTCATTTAAGAACGACGATAGGGTAATCTCCGCAAATCAGGAAGCAACACAAGGTAGCAGAATACAAAGCACCTTAGAACTGACCAATCTACACTGGAAAAAGGCAAAAAAAATATTCCTAAAAACACATCTACAGGAATAGATGGAATTCCGATCAAGCTGATTAATGAACTCGGTCCAAAAAGTAAGGGAACGTTGTTAAAAGCTTTGGAAACAGTCATAGCGAATAAGCAAATTCCGGGCAGCTGGCGGCAGAGTAAAATGAATTTTATTTATAAAGGGAAAGGAGAAAGGATGCACATAAAATCATACAGGCCGATTACCATAACATCTGTAATGTACAGGTTAGCCATGCAGGCGGTGAAATTAAAGGTGCAAGCATGGGTTGAAAGTAAGAAGATACTCGAATAACTTCAGAACGGCTTTAGAAATGGTAGGCGCTTAGATGATTGCCTGTTCGTGCTTACCCAATGCATCGAAATATCTAGAGTGGAAAATAGACCTTTGTATTTGGCCTTCCTGGACATAAACGGGGCGTACGACAACGTAAGCAGAACTCCTGTGGAACATATTAAAAGAAGAAGGTATCGGTTATGAGATAATAGAGTTCCTACAGGATATATACCGGGATAACAAAGTAGAAATTACGTGGGAAGGGATAAGAAGTACGGAGGATGTCAAAGTATGCAAAGGATTAAGACAAGGCTGTCCTCTATCACCGGTGCTGTTCATGCATTATATGATAAACCTGGAACGTAGGATACAAGACAGTAACCTAGGTTTTAACCTGTCATACAGATTCGGTGGAAAGGCGGTAGAGCAGCGCCTCCCCGGTTTGATGTATGCAGACGATATTGTGCTGCTAGCTGATAGTCTGGAAGAATTGCAAACTCTAGTCAAGTATTGCGGAGACGAAGGGGACGCTCTAGGCTTCAGTTTCAGCGCAGTTAAGTCGGGTCTGATGATTTTCAACGGCTCAACTGATCAGGGTCTTAAAATTCAAGGCCTTGAAATACCTAGAGTAGCAGAATATAAATATTTGGGGGTATGGGTTGAAGGCTCCGCCTTCTAGAATACGGGTCCGCGAGCGATGGTCTCGCCCGACGAGTGAAAACCAAGTCTTTCTTAAAAACGCCGGTTTATTCCGCATCATCAGAAAAGTATAAAATAGAAAAGAAACAGCATTGGTCAAAACTGCGCTGGAAACATGCCGTCGAAGTTCGCGACAATGGACTATGCAGAATAAAACGGAACAAGGGTCAGGGCTTCACCGCGACAACACAAAACACACTGCGGCGCGGATAGGGCGAGTACAAAGCGTTGACTACGGTACAAAAGCATTGCTACTCGCGTGGCAGCACTCACGCTAACACTCCTAAGGCTTTCTTGTAGGCGCCGCTTCAGTCTCTGCCTCGCAGGACTCCGCTCCGTCGTCCGTGTACAGGGTCGTCCACAAGTGCGAACAAGGCTCCGCGTGGCCGCGCTCCGCGGAGCGCCAGCGGATCCGGCGCGTTCGCGCATCGAAGCAAAGCCGCGCAGGCGCACAGGGGCCCGGGGGAGGAGCTTCGTGTCGTCAGCTTTCCAGCAATGCAAGCGATTTGCGCGCCAGCGCTGTAGCAGACGACAAGACGCTCCTCCCCCGGACCCCTGTGCGCCTGCGCGGCTTTGCTTCGATGCGCGAACGCGCCGGATCCGCTGGCGCTCCGCGGAGCGCGGCCACTCGGAGCCGTGTTCGCACTTAAAGTGGACGACCCTGTACATCCCGCCGGCTTGGGACGCTGCCACGCCGCCCTTCTGTGGCCGGCCTCCCGGCGAAAAAGCCCCGAGCCCTGCTTCCGACGCGCTTATCTACCCTCTGTCTCGCGCCGATAACATGCCGCCCCCGCTCCGGGCAGCTCGCTCATGCGTACTCGCGCTGCCCGGGCGGACACCAACACAAACAGAAAAAAGCGCGCGCGGTTCGAAACGCTAAAAGGGGCTGTGGGGCCCCACAGGGTAAACGAAGGATTGGCATACATTGGAAAGCATGAGCAATCACTTAAGGCCAAAGGGCGAAGGAATGCCGGGATAATGAAGCATAAGGCGTTGTGGGTATACAATAGGTACGAGGTTTTGAGGGGTACTTGGAAAGGAATTATGCTGCCCGGACTTACTTTCGGAAATGCGGTTTTGTGCCTAAAATCAGAGGTACATTCGACATTAGAAACAAATCAGAGATCCGTTGGACGATTAGCACTAGGTGCCCACGGCAAAACTACAAATGAGGCGGTACAGGGAGATATGGGCTGGGCATCTTTCGACCCTTACGGAAATGCCATATCTGGACTTATAAAAAAAAATCCAGATCAGGTATATCAGGAATTGGGCAGATATGGTATATTAAGACAGATCTGGGCCAGATAAGGCATATCTGCCCAATTCCTGATTTCGAGTACCAGATAAGGCATATCTGGTTGTATATGCCTGATCTGCCCATTTTCTGATTTCGAGTACCAGATAAGGCATATCTGGTCAGATATGCCTTATCTACCCAATTCCTGATTTAAAGATCTAGCCCGCATGGCAGTTAGGTTTTGAACTATAGGTCTATATATCTGCATATCAACATAACACTTCATTACAACACACACAAAACAATTTCAGTATTCCAGCTAAACGCACGCTCAATCAAGTTTGCCAAGGGAAACCTGAATTTCCCCTTTTATTTCAAACCTTACAGGAAAATAGCTTTGAAACCACAGGTTTTCTTTTTTCCCTGCCTATATGGAATCGCTCAAAGACGGTCCTGAATTACGTGTGTATACCGAGGGTCAAAGACATGCTCATCCGTTAGTAAATATTGATATTCTACTCATTTACGCGCGATACTATAACAAACTAATGAGATATCTGAACAGAATAATGTCTACACGAGAAGCTAAAGTGAAATACATTGACCTATTAAATTAGATATTACATTTTTATTCTGCTCTTTTACACACACAGCTTTAACCAGTAAATGCTTTTAGTTTGAGCTGGTTTACTTGCGAAGCTAAATAAAATAAACGGCTATTAATCGAACTAAACTATTAAAATGAAATTTAAAGGTTTGTCGAGACCCGGAAAAGGTAGCGCTAAACCGTAGGGCGATAAAACACGCACTGCTGGGACTGCTGATAATACCTATACCTTAGCAAAGTACATATAGGCTGTCAGGAAGTACTGGTGTTACCTTAAGCAGAGACTGCAGTGCAAAATGAGCGAACGCGCCTAACTCGTGGTTGCTTTTCAAATTAGGAGAGAAAACAAAAAAAAGCATGTCCGATGGTATTTATCATGACAGCGACAACTCAGCGACAACTCTGCCCCTAAACCAAATCAAGCATGAAGCTACTTAGGTAGTGCAAATAATAATAATAATAATAATAATAATAAACAACGAAGGACCCTATCCACTCACTGAAATTTGTCAAAATTGCTAGAGCGAAAGACAAATTAGCAACGAAATCTATGGAAAAAATATCACATACTGGCAATTACCACCCATTTTACTGATTGGAAAATTAATTTTCCATCAAAACAATAAAGTGAACAATATCCTGAGGCTGGCAAGTGCTAGTTCCCGACAAGAAGTCTCACGCTCACAGATTTGGTGATCGGGCGTGAAGATGCGGCGGCACGATGAGGGTGCTGTATCGTTGTGTTCCGCGGACGAAGCATGACCAGAGGCACCGAGCAAGGGGAGCAGAAGGAATGCCCGTTTATTGATCAGCCGGCTACTTATACACTGAGGTGGAGAGGGAGTGTTCCCTCGCCAGCATGCCTCGATCGCGATACAGATATCGGCCGCGTCACACACGCTGCTGATGCGAGGGCCCCGCCGTGCTATATACGATACATCCCCTTTTCTTTCAAAGGAAAACAAACATGGGATAGAAATGAAATACCGAACCTAGGAAATCTGCACAAAGTTTCGATCATAAGCAAGCCTCTGTGGCGGCCCTCGTTCTCGGGTAGATCTTCTGCATACAGATTGTTGGTGCTGTTGTACTGTTGCAGGATAGTTGACGGAGGCAGGAATGCTGGCAGTTGTGGCCGTTGACCCTGTGGAATTCCGGCTGCTGGATTCTGAAGAGGTGTGATCTGCTACTTGGCAGGGGTTGTTGTCGGGCTGATAGCAGCCTTTCTGTCGAAACGCCTCCCTTGTAGGCAGCAGATGCCGGCGATTGCGGCGCAAGATTGTGCCGTCTTCGGTGATTATGTTATAGGACCTGGGATATCCGGAAACTTGAATGACTTGACCTTTCGTCGCCCATGCCCCCTTTTTGATGCGGACCGTGTCTCCAGGGTTAAGCGGTGCTAGTTGTCGGTTTGAATTTTCGGTCTGATGACGCTTCTGCACGTTGTAGATTGGAGATGGCCGGACGTCGGGTAACGTTGTCCGAAGTCTTCTTCCCTGAAGCACCTCGCCTGGTGATGGCCCGTATTCCATTGGCGTTGATCTGTAAGCAAGAAGACCGAGCCAAAAATCTTGATTCATTTCAATGGTTTTCTTTAAAATCCTCTTCACTACTTGAACGCCCTTTTCCGCCAGACCGTTGGATTGGGGGTACCTAGGGCTTGAAGTGATGTGGTTGAAGTCGTACGTTCGAGCAAAAGCGGCAAAAGCATGGCCAGAAAATTGGGGTCCATTGTCTGAACAAACTTCCACTGGTATGCCGTATCTGGCGAAAATCGCGCTTGTTGCTTCAATGACAGTCTTCGCGGAAGTATCTTTCAGCAGCTCTATTTCAGGAAAGTTTGATAGTGCGTCGTAGATGCATAGGTATGACCGTCCGCCATGCTCAAAAATATCTATGCCTACACGATGCCATGGTTGATTAGGTACCGGGCGCAACATTAACGGCTCCGGTGGCTGTCTGTAGGCGTGTGTCCTGCACGCAGAACATGTCTGTATAAATGCTTCTATATCGGAGTTTATTCCTGGCCAGAAGGCCAGATGCCGTGCCCTTGATTTGCATTTATTAATGCCCAGATGGCCTTGATGAATTCGTTCCAAGGTTTCTTTTCTCATGGAAGTTGGAATGACAACTTCGCACCCCTTTAAGAGTATGCCTTTCACATGAGAAATTTCTCCCTCAAACGGCTTCCACTGTCCTTTAAGTGGTTTTCCGGCCGCCAGGTCGTCACACACTTGCTTTAGGTCTTCATCACGACTAGTTTCCTTTGCCAACCTTCCCCAAGTGCTCTCGGTAACACGTGAAGAGATCACACTCACTGCGTGAACTTCAGTCTCGTCGTTAATGACGTCGTTTTCCGCGATGGTCTCGGTTGTTGCCCGGGACAGCATGTCGGCGAGGAGTAGCTTCTTTCCTGGAGTAAACTGCATTTTGACGTCGTAGCGAAGAAGGCGCAGAAAAAACCGCTGCAACCGTGGGGGCATGTCTCCAATGGCTTTCTGCGAGATAGCGAGCAAGGGATGGTGATCAGTCTCAAGGATAATCGATCGACCGTAAACAAAATGATTGAATTTCTCGCAGCCGTACACAACCGCCAACGCCTCCTTTTCAATTTGCGAGTACCGCTGTTCGCACTCTGTCAGTGCTCGAGAAGCGTACGCTACAGGCTTCCATGTGTCGTTGTGACACTGCAATAGCGCGGCCCCGATTCCGTTTCGCGATGCATCACAAGACACCTTTGTTGGTTTTGTTGGATCGAAAATGGTCAGCAAGGGCGGAGTACTTAGACTGTCGCACAGCTGCCTCCACTCTTTAGCGTGATTGGGCGTCCAGGCAAACGCAGCACTTTTCTTGATAATGTTTCTGAGAAGGGTGGTCCTCTGGGCTAACGACGACATGAACTTACTGAAATAGTTCACGACGCCCAGCATTCTCTGTACCGCGAGCTTATCAGCCGGTGGTGGCATTTGTGTCATGCCTTTTATCAGTGATGGGCTTGGCTGTATCCCGTCCTTGTCAATTACGTCACCCAGAAACTCTATTTTGTCGACACCAATGGAGCACTTGTCCGGGTTAAATGTCAATCCAGCGCCTTCTGCTGCTCGCAGTACCGACTGCAGGCGCATGTCATGCTCCTCTCTAGACGACCCCCAAACTAGCACGTCATCGACATATACTCTGACGCCGGGAAGGCCCTCAACAATTTCATTCAGGGTTTTCTGGAATACCTCTGACGCTGATGATATACCAAACGGTAAGCGCAGAAATCTGTAGCGCCCGAATGGCGTTGCAAAGGTGCAAATCCGGGAGGTGTCGTCGTCCAACGGAATTTGATGGAATCCGGAGTTTGCGTCAAGGCGCGAGAAAACTTTAGCACCTGCTAACTCTGCCTCAATGTCCTCGCGTCGCGGCATTGTGTAATGTTCCCTCTTGATACACTGGTTAATTCGCCTGGGGTCGATACATACTCTAATCTTCCCGTCTTTTTTTCGCACAATGACCAATGGGCTTACCCAGTCTGTGGGCTCTGTGATCTTGGCAATAATGCCGGCGCGCTCCATGCGCGCTAGTTCTTCTCGAAGGGGCTCCTGGAGGGCCAGCGGTACTCGCCGGGCTGTTTGGACTACTGGCGTAGCATCGTCACGCAGAACCATCCGATAGACCCTTTCCACGCACCCGGTTCCTGTGAACAAGTGGCGAAACGTCTTTGTAATCTCCTCGGAGCTATTTTGTGAAACTGTATGTACGCGTGACACGAGTCCCAGCGTCTCGCTGGCATGTAGGCCCAAAATGGCCTGACGCCCCTTGGACACCACGAAGAAATCGAGGACAGCACAGCGGTCACCCAGTGCTACTTCTGTACGAATGACACCCTCATGCTTGATCACACCGCCGCCGTAGGAGCGCAACACCGTGCTGCTGGGTTTCAGGGGCGGCTTGGGGCGAATTTTACGGTAGCATCCCAAGGGTAGTAGATTTGCTTGCGCTCCTGTATCTACCTTGAATTCGAACGGCATGTTCTTGATTTGGGCACGCACTGTCCAGTCGTGTTGGCTTGCTACGCTGCGCGATACATCCAGAATGTCGAAGTTATCTTCTGCGCCGTGAAGTTCGCCAACCTCGGCAGCCTTTCTGCAGCAGATAGCAAAATGATTAGGTCGTTGGCACTTCCGGCATGTTTTTCCGAATGCCGGACAGCTTCGTGGCGCGTGCATACGTCCGCAGTTACGACAAGTGTTACGTCTGGGCAACACTCTTTGTCTACACAGGTGTTCCTTGTGCATCGCATCAATGTGGCTTTCCTCCCGTGTCCATACTTTCTTTTGCTCAGCTGCCACTTCAGCTGCTTTAGCAGTCTGCTCAGCCTTCTGTAGCGTCAGTGTGGTGTCACGCAGCAAACATTCCCGAACTTTCTCGTCATTTGTACCAAAAACAATTTGGTCCCTGATCATTGCCTCCATCTGAGAGCCGAAGTTGCATGCTCGTGCCTGGGTTTTTAAGTCTCGTAGAAAAGGTTCAAATGACTCACCAGGGGCCTGGACTCGCGTGCGGAAGACGTAGCGCTCATGCACTTCGTTCTGCTGAGCCGCACAGTACGCATCAAACTTCCTAATGACCGTAGCGTAGTCACTCTTGCTCTCGCCCTCGCCGAAGCTGAACGTGTTGAAGATCTCGATGGCTTCCTCGCCTGCCACACTCAATAGAAGTGCCGCCTTGCACGACTCTGATCGAGGCTTGTCGGTTGATTCTGATGCGGCGAGGAAAAATTCGAACCTTTGCTTGAATGCTTGCCAGTTCTTGGCAATTTCCCCGGCCGAGCTCAGCGGTGTTGGTGGCTTCAGGAAATCCATTGGGCCGACCTTGCAGTGGTATCTTTGGTTCACCCAGACCGGACGTCGACGCTCATCCCACTTCTGACACCATGTATCGTTGTGTTCCGCGGACGAAGCATGACCAGAGGCACCGAGCAAGGGGAGCAGAAGGAATGCCCGTTTATTGATCAGCCGGCTACTTATACACTGAGGTGGAGAGGGAGTGTTCCCTCGCCAGCATGCCTCGATCGCGATACAGATATCGGCCGCGTCACACACGCTGCTGATGCGAGGGCCCCGCCGTGCTATATACGATACAGGTGCTATCCGACACAATGGTGGAGATTTGGCCGGGCCACCCAGCGCAGAATCCCCGAAAAGCTCAATCGACCATCAGGTTCGCTGTCAAGGCTGGGGAGGCAGCTTCCACCCGCAGTGGGACACCAATTTTCTCTGTGCCGACGGTCAGACTGAAGCTCTTGTAGGTTTGCTGTCGCATTTTTGTTACATGTACACAGCTAATAGCGAACAGACGCTGGCACACGCACACACATCAGCATACACAACATGCAGCACGCCCGCCAGCCGCACCGAACTCCGATGTCTGCCACCGAAAAGGAACGAGATACCAAGTGCTTAGGCGCACGGAGTTGAAAGGGGGAGGGGAAAGAAGCAAGCACACACAAAACGGAGAGCGCGAGGCCTACGCGGTATAGAGCGTGGCAGCGAGGAGGAGAGATGAAATGCGAGCCAGCGACGCACGGGCCGCCGCTGTCTGAGAGGGAAGAGGGGAACGCGGGAGAGGAAGAGTCACTGTCTAGCCACTGCGGCCCTCGACGAAGCAACCGCCAGCTGTCGCTGAGGGTGAGTCACCGTCTGGCAGCGCGGAGGGGGCCGTATACTGAACTGCCATCATTTTCTTGATATTTTGAATCGCTCAACTTAACCGACCATGCTTTTGTGCACCGGACTGCGGCCGCATTTTAAATGAAAATGCGAGTTAGTAGGCGGAAAGAGGAGCATGTAGCTATAACCCAGCGCCCTCCTGGATTAAGGTACACATGGTGTAATAATTATAGTGCAGCGAAATCTGCAGAATGTTTGAAATATGAGTCGTAGCTATTTTCTAAATTGGATACGATTAACACGCAGGCCATGCTGAGTGTAGAAAAATTGAAGCTCGACCACATGATGCCAATATTGGATATTTGCAGAAGGTAGACGAAGGCCATATATTGCTAATATACAATAACTATGGCATCTACATAATTAAGGCCCCGATGAGGTTATATAAAGTCCGGTTGATGCCAGGCATATATGGCCCTGGTCTGTCTTTATAAGGTCATGACGATGCCATATATGCGCTTTATCAGGCCACATAAGGTCGCGAGGATGCCATATATGCCCCTGATCAAGCCATATAAGGTCCCGTTAGCCGTTTAGATATGGATTATATGTTGCATGATATGGCCAAATCTGAGCCATATAAGTGCAACATTTTGCACATATATGACCTTATCTGGCCCAGATAAGGACTTATTTGCTGCCTTATATATTTGTATCTGGCAGCATATGTTCCATATCTGAAGCAGATATGGGATTTCCGTAAGGGGAAGTACGGGAAGCTCAGAGTAAAATATTATATGAGGAACGCCTGAGGAAATTGGACAGTAACAGATGGGCAGCTAAGGTATTTAAATACCTGTACCTAAAAAGCGTTGACTCACAATGGAGGAAAAGAACTAGGAATCTAACTAGTAAGTATGTTAGTAACAAGGACGGAGAAATAAAGAGCATTAAGCAACAGGTGAAAAACACAGAAGGTAAAAATTGGATAAATTCGATGGAAAAAAAAACTGTGGAATTATACCGAAAGTGGAAAATGCAGATCAGGAAGGAAGATTTCTTTGATAACTCAAGAGGCAGTGCCCTACTTTTTGAAGCTAGATCAGGGTGCCTTAGAACACGCAGCTACAAAAAGAAGTTTAACAATGGAGATGACGCATGTGCTGTATGTAGAAACTCCAGTGAAACAATTGACCATATTATACTCGAATGCAATGGTATCCATCCGGAAGTTGATGCAGGTGCAATCACTGTTCCTGAAGCTCTGGGGTTTAGAGATAACAGTGGCCGGGTGAATAAACCGGCGGTGGAAACTAGCAAAAAATGGCTGGAAGATTGGTGGCTTAAAAGCAGAGAAGTGACATAATCTTAGTAATGTAGGAGCAAAATTTAATAAATAGAATGATGGTTTAGTTAACCATTCTAAATAAATAATTAAGATATATGGAGAAAAATGAGCATGATAGCTACTGCTACCACCCCGTTTCAAAGGGGACGCTCCTATATTCCATCCATCCATCCTTCCCGGTACACAACAATGGTGAGTGTCCTCACTCACAATCTCAGAGTCAGTTAACTTATACAAAGTTATAACAGAAGAAAACACAGAATTTGCAATACTGTATGCTGCACATGCGACGATCTTCCTTTGATGATGCACTGTCCAACGTTACTGCGAAACACTGTTCCAGTAGTCACTATAGGGAGAAGGCGGTAGTAGTCCGTCTCCTTAGCTCACCTCCATGGCTCATAGTCTGCTTTCCACAAAAGTCAGTTTCCAGCTGTCTGGAAACACACTGCACTCGTACAGTCTAGTTCACCTTAGCACACGCGTACCCACACACTCTCTTGTGGAAGTACTTGTTAGTACACACGCACTGCGCACATGCGTTAAGTCCCGTAACGTGTTGTCCTCAGGTAGGCTCCCTCAGTGTGGCAGGCACAGACACACACACACACACGCGCGCGCGCGCGCGCACTTCTTGCCTAATAGTACACAAAGCCTAATAGTACACAATAGTAATGGACATGGGCAGGACATGTAGGGCGAAGAGAGGATAACCGATGGTCGCTGAGGGTAACAAACTGGATTCCAAGGGAAGGAAAGCGTAGCAGGGGGCGGCAGAAAGTTAGGTGGGCGGATGAGATTAAGAAGTTCGCAGGGGTCAAGTGGATGCAGCTAGCACAGAACCGGGTTAAGTGGAGAAATATGGGAGAGGCCTTCGCCCTGCAGTGGGTATAATCAGGCTGATGATGATGATGATGATGATGACGAGTACACAAAGTCGTCTCTTCGTGGAGGTAGTATACGTCGGCCGCTTCTTTCGCGTCTGGTTGGAACAGGGTTGTCCGGGACGCGTATTGACAAACCATATCCCGTAGGAGCACTCGAGCAGACGACGCTCTGACGCGAAAGCACGTGACACAACGTCACTTCCGCGAGTAGCAGCGACGCTGTTTCTCCCTAGCGCCTTGTGACGAGACTACTCATGGTTTCGGTTTCGTTTCACGCAGGGCTCGCATTTACGTTTTTTTCCCGCTGGTGTTTGTCAAAGGTACTCATGTTTCGGTGTCGTTTTCGCGCAGCGCCCGTTTTTTCGCACGGCTGTCGGCTGAAGTTCACTTAAAAATAACGCGAATTGCCGTCGGCTAAAAGTTCGGTCACGCGATCACGTTAATTTCGGTCCAGTGACCACTGCGCGGGCTTTTTGCTCTGGTGTTCTGTAAACGTCGGTCGGTTACCGGTCACGTGTTACGTGTTACGTAAATTTCAGTCCAGGGGTCACTTGCGCGGCTGTTCTTGTTCTGGTATTTTCTGGAATCGTCGCTCGGCTCGGCTACACCCCGAAGTTTGCACTTCTCCCCATCCGCATAGCTCCACGCATTTCGTCCGGTGCTTCTGGGTTGTACGCACGTGCACTTGGCTCATCCGTTGCGCGCTGCGCTAACCAGGGCGATTTTGTGCGTGGCGAACTTGTATGTCAATTGCGGATAACTAGAGATGATGGACGAGCTCCCAGAGCCGCTCGAGCTCGTAAAAGATAAGCTCGCGTCAAAAGGGCTCGGATCAGTGTATCGCGCGAACCTGACAAACGAGGCAGCCGTCAACGAATGGCTGGAAGCCTACAGCGTCGAAACCAACAAGTCTTGGATTGCGCAAAAGGTTCAAAAGGATGGAGAAAGATACGTACTTTGCCGATCAGCCAGTATTGCTCATAGCAGTATATTTCAATCATTGTCAAATAATTTATACTCGGCTAGTGCTATATATGGGTTGAATTTCAGTCAATTTAATAAAAAGTGGAGCTACATTTCTCGCTTATGCTGGAGTCGAAAGTACACGAGCGCAATATATTAGACGATAGTTTCCATGCAGACCAATGCAGTTAGCTGGCAAGCGCGAGAGAAGAGACTTTTGAAGGAAGTCAATTGTAGAATTGGAATTGTAGAAATGATGACACAAAGTGCTAGTCACATGCCGTCAATCTGATAACTTTCCCTTGTAAACGTTCGTAAAATCAGTTTACAGAAAAAAAAGTGTTAGCCAAAGAACTTATACTGAGTGAACATCTAGTGAATATCTGCCACAAATGTTAATAATATATCATTATAGTATACATTATAATGTCCACATTGAAGAGAGTAGAAAGTGGACATGTACCGAATACTCACATATGCCCACACATCTCTTGATGAGATATTAAATGATATTCTGTAGATATGTAGCCAACATCTTTTTAGGGATCAGAGCAATTGCTGAAAAGTGCCAAAGAAGATAATTGTTTATCCAAGGTAAAAATTTCCTACTGGTTTCTTGCGGGGATCCTACTAGTTCCAGTAGTCATCATCATCATCATCAGCCTGATTATACCCACTGCGGGGCGAAGGCCTCTCCCATATTTCTCCACTTAACCGGTTCTGTGCTAGCTGCATCCACTTGACCCCTGCGAACTTCTTAATCTCATCCGCCCACTTAACTTTCTGCCGCCCCCTGCTACGCTTTCCTTCCCTTGGAATCCAGTTTGTTACCCTTAGCGACCATCGGTTATCCTCTCTTCGCACTACATGTCCTGCCCATGTCATTTCTTCTTCTTAATTTCCACTAGAATGTCGGTAACTTGAGTTATTTCTCTGACCCACTCTGCACGCTTTCTATCTCTTAATGTTACCCCTACCATTTTTCGTTCCATAGCCCTCTGGGTTGTCCTCAACTTAAGTAGAACTCTCTTGGTTAGCCTCCAAGTTTCAGCCCCATAGGTTAGTACAGGCAAGATGCAACTGTTTTATACTTTCCTCTTGAGCGATACCGGTAAGCTGCTAGTCATAATCTGCGAGTGCTTGCTAAATGCGCTCCATCCCAATCTTATTCTTCTTGTTATTTCCTTTTCATGGTCCGGATCTGCGGTTACTACCTGTCCTAAGTAGACATATTCGCCTACTACTTCCAGTATTTCGCTACCTAATGTAAACTGCTGTTCCTTCCCGAGGCTGTTGAACATTACCTTAGTCTTCTGCATTTTGATTTTCAAGCCTACCTTTCTACTTTTCTGTCTAGGTTATCAATCATTATTTGCAGTTCATCCCCCGAGTTGCTTAGCAAGGCAATGTCATCAGCAAATCGCAGATTACTGAGGTATTCTCCATCTACACAAGAATGCTAAATTGGGCGAGTTGGTGCATTCGCATTTTAGGAAAACGTAGCGCAAAGAAGACAAGGACAAAAAAGAGAAGGAAACACACACGAGCGCTTACTCACAACTGATTTTTTATTCGAAAAGCAAACAGAATATATAGGATACAAGATATTATCA